>NC_091821.1:239458492-240087242 GCF_038994185.2 Dermacentor albipictus | reverse complement strand
GCTATTTTGGCATATGTTTAGACGTCGGTAATATACTAAGGTGGCCAACGAAAAAAATACGCGGTAAAGGGGATATAATTGAGAAGCGTAACTACTGTCGCCTCGGAAATCCTAATCGAAGTAATTTGCGTTTCCTCCGAGAAAAAATGCTTGAACTTGAGTCTCATCACTGCAATATTTCGTTCGCGCTTCGACTTCACCTCGTGGCACCTTGGCGGGAAATAGAAACAAGGAGGATGCAGAATGTGGTGCGTGCGAAGAGGAGTAAAAGCCGTGATCACCAGAACTTCGCAAGAATAAAAATCCTGAAGGTATGCGTACTTTATGTAGATCGAGAGTGCGCACATTTCTGTGCTACTTAAAGTATTGCATATGCGGTCCTATACGCGTGAAGTGCTAGAGCGGGCCACAAATCGCTTTCACGAGCGTGGACTGGGAGCACCACTTGCATGACACGCGTTCAGTCACCGTGAAACCAGCCAGAAATATTTCATTTCACTTTTGTTTCCTTAAAGACCCCTCAATGGGGGTATTACATGAGGGGTGGGGTATACAAATGTTTATTCTAATTAGTGGCTACATGAGTTCAATGAAGAATATTAGTATTAAGCTTATCAGCAAACGTCGATGAACAGGTGATTTCGGGTATGTGACGGGGCAGGCCGTTCCAGTCGGTTGATGATCGGCAAAAGAAGGATGCAGATAGGGTTACAGTAAGGCTGGGTGGACGGGTTACTTGCAAGGAATGCCCTGTACGCAGGGAATGGCGAGGGGGTGGGGCCAACACATGTAGTGCATGATGGATCGAACTGTAATAAAACTTATGAAAGAGGATTAACGAATCAATGCGACGCCGGGATGATAGCGTGTTTAAGGCGGACTGTGCTTTTAGTAGTGATACGCCAGTGTTGTAAGAATACGAAGAATGAATGAATCTTGCCGCGCGATTCTGAATTCCTTCAAGTGCATTGGTAAGGTAAGTTTGATGTGGTGACCAGATGGGGGATGCGTATTCAATTTTAGGACGTACGAGCGTCTTGAATGCTAGGAGTTTGACGTGTTGCGGTGCATGACGCAGATGGCGTTATAGGAATCCCAGTGTTTGGTTAGCGGAGGCAGTAATGCTCATTACATGAGCAGACCAGTCTAAGTCGTATGAAAAGGTGACGCCGAGGCATTTAAATGTGTCCACTTTTTCTAAGGTAGTATTAGTAATTTTATACGGTGAGTATAAGGCCTCGTGGCGGACGAATGAAGCACATTACTTTACAATTATTGGGGTTAAGGGTCATTAACCAGTCGTTGCACCAGTCTTGCACTTTGTTAAGGTCATTTTGTAAAATACTGTGGTCAGAGTCGTTAGTAATTATGCAGTAAATGACACAATCGTCAGCGAACATGCGGATTTGAGAGGAAACATTAAAAGGAAGGTCGTTAATATATATAAGAAAAAAGTAGGGGGCCTAGAACGCTACCTTGTGGGACGCCAGATGTTACAGGGAGGGGCGTGGAGGTGTGATTATTGACATACACCGAGTGTGATCGGTTAGTGAGGAATTCAATAACCCAATTTAAGATGTCAAGGTACAGGTTGAGCTGGGAGAGCTTGAGTATTAGGCATTGGTGAGGTAATTTATCAAATGCTTTAGCGTAATCCAGAAAAATGGCATCGATTTGGGTGTTAGCATCGAGATTAACGTGTAAGTCATGTACGAACATAGCAAGTTGCGTTTCGCGCAAGAGACCCTTATGGAAACCATGTTGGGATGGGTAAAAGAAATTGTTAGTGTCAAGGAAGTGCATAATTTGGGTGAAAATGACGTGCTCCATTATCTTGCAGGGTACGCTGGTTAGGGAAATCGGTCTGTAGTTAAGAGGCGAGTTTTTATAACCTGATTTATAGATTGGACCGACCTGCCCTGCTACAGGAGGATAAAGACTGTGAGAAGGTTAATCTAAAATACGATGCGCGCGAGTTTAGTATTTTTAACAGTTTAGAGTTGATGCCATCCGCCCCTGATGACGATGAGAGTTTTAGCTTTTCAATGATTGCCGTTATGCCATGTTCAGTGAATTCGATGGGTGACATAACAGATTGCACAGGTCAAGGTGGTATAGGTAACAGAGCATCAGGTTCAGTGGTGAATACTGATGAAAAAGCGCGGTTAAATTCACCGGCACACCCTTCTTCGGCGATTACTATATCGTTATGGTCGGCAATAGTGATAGCATCCGGTGGTTTGGGGTTGAGAAATTGCCAGAATTTCTGGGGGTTAGTGCTTAGTACACGAAGCAACGTGCCATGGAAAAAGGAGTGTTTTTCGCGGCGTATAGCTGAGAGATAAACTTTCTCTGCCTCCAGGGGCGTAGCCAGGGGGGGGGGGGGCTTATGGGGCTTCAGCCCCCCCCCGAAATTTTTTCGTGCTGTCTATGCACCGCCGACCAAAGCGACCCCCGGCGCCGGAAGTCACTCTGGATTTTGTCTAGAATGTCTTTTTGACACTCCAAAAGACATTTAACCGCGAAGATTGCAAACTCGGGCTGGATTTCATGGCAACGCCCATACACCGGGAGTCACATAACGCCAAGCAGTCCCATCCGAGCACAAAATTTCAGGGGCGCTTTGATGGTGAGCGGGCTCGCCGCGGCATCTCACTGAGGCCACGGAATCTATGGAGCGCATGGATATCAATTGGGAAACTTTATGGGTGTAAATCTCATAAGCTCTTGATGTGAAAGGTGCATTGACATTTCCAAAGTTGTACTTTAGATTTTCAATTGCGGAATTTTGTGGGTTTAATGTTGTTATAAACATTTGACGCCAAAGGTCTATTGACTTTTCTAAAGTCTTACATCGGAACATACAACGAGACAAGCCACTAGCAGACGAGTTGACAAAGTAGGCAGCGAGGTCCGATGAGACGAAGCGTTGGGGTGGTTCATTTGTGCCGTCATGTCACATAAAAAAATGTCAACATTTTTTTTAACCTACGCCAGAACATCCATGTCAAGACACTAAAGCCAGCCAAAGTAACAACGTTCTCATTTATTTTTTCTACTTTGACTTTTATTCGCGAGAACACATTGAGCCTCTTCATTTTTTTTGTGTTCTCGCTACCTATACCCGCGGGCTGCCAGAGACAGCCAGAGCGCATACGTTTTTCTCGTATGGCCCCGACCACCGTGCGGTGCACTTCGGTGAGCGTTCGGTTTGCTCTGGCCGAGTGGATTTTCACCGGACAGAGTTTTGGACGCTTTCTGGCTAGCAGACGAGAAAAAAAAAACAATGGTCGCTCGCCGCCATCACCCGGGACTCGAAGGATTGCACCGCATTCCTTGAGCGGAACCTTTCCGGAAAGTCTTGTTTCGCCGCTGTAGGATACTGAGCAGTATGCGTATGGTTCTCAGTGGACCAAGCGTCTCATGTTTTCTTCGGTATTCCTTCCGTAGCCCCATTAGGTGCCCGAAGTAGGCATTAGATTCTGGCCAACATACTTTCCTATGCGTTTTTTTTTTCATTTCGGTGCCTCCGCCTCACAGAAAAAAAAATACATTGTTGCGGCGCAGCGAATAGTCGCATGGTGAAAGTTCGATTTTGATACTTCTTTTGCGGAAAGTATTGGGCGATGGGACGCTTCACTTGCCACATACGTTTATTATATTATTGCGAAAGCAATTATATGGACACTCCAGGCGCATTCCTGCCATCGCCCTCATGTTTCGGATAAAGTCCAAGGGTGATAACATCGTGACCACGTGCTGCATGCTGTATGTGCGAGTGAAAGCGTAGGAGGGGAGGTGGAATGGGTGAGCCGACGATGGTGGCTCAGTCTTGTGTGCGCAAAGGAGAAAAGCGGGGAGCAAGCGCGCCGCCTTCCGTCGCGCGCAACACATCGGGGGGAGTGGATGGAATGGGGGCGGAATCTAGGATTCTGTGAATCTATGATTGTGCAACATGTTTATTTGCCTTGTTTGACGCATTATATACAGTTACTTCTTCTTACATACATAGACTCATTGGAGACTTATACGTATACTTAAATATCTTGTTGCGACGTTTTGTGTATACATGCAGTGAACTTTGTTTCCAGTGACACTTTTTTGTCCTTTATCAAGCCGTATTTTCGCATTTGCATATCCCATTGTATCTTTGCATTTCTAATGTACGAGGGCGAGTCAAATGAAAGTGAGCCTACCCTAACCGCGCAATAATGGTTCGGTTCATTATCTGCGAGGCATGCGCGTAGGAGAACGGTATGTCTCATTTACAAAAGCGACACGCAGGTGTGAAGATAAATGTTCTTTAATGCTCTCATACACTGGGTTGAATATGGTTGCGTCACATAATGGACACTTCAAAAGTTAAACAGCTCGGTGTCGCGAAGTTTTTGACAGCTGAAGGTGTTTCGAAAACAGAAATTCATCACCATATGACTGCCGTGTACGTTGAACACTGCATTTCATTGACCACTGTGAAGAGTTGGAGCAAACGGTTCAAAGGACGTTGCAAAGACATTCCAAGACCGGGCCAAAACCATCGTGCAATCACCCCCCACACAATTTCAAAGGTTCATGAGCTGCTGAAACAAGAACGGAGGATAAGCATCGATGAACTGGCAGACCGTCTGAACATCAGTCACGGTTCGGTTCACGCCATAATTCACGAGCTTCTCGGTTATCGGCTCTTTGGTGCGCAATGGATCCCCAATATTTTTATCCATCGCGAGAAGACGGAGCAGTTTCGCGCTGCCTTGACTCATCTGATCGGGTATCACAATGAGCATGACGACTTCTTGTCTACAACTGTGATCGGGGACAAACCATGCTGCCACTACTACGAGCCTGAAACACGACGGCAAAGCTTACAGTGGAAACATTCGAATTCACCACCGCCAGAGAACGCAAAGGCCGTCATTACCGCGGAAAGTTGTTGTTAAGTTTTCTTTTTTCGATCGTCAGGTGCCATTTCTGATATAATTTGCTCAATTTTGAGAGACTATCAATTATTTCCGTTATTGTGAAACGACGGATCGGCTGCGAGTTTCAATCAAGAACAAACGACGTGAAAATTAACGAATGTGGTCATCTTGTTCCACGACAATGCCCGTCCCCATGTCGCTGATGTGGTTAATATAAAACTGGCAAAGTTCAAGTGGGAAACGCTGCAACATCCGCCATACAGCTCAGACCTGTCACCTTGCGACTTCTACATTTTGTGGCAACCGAAAAAACAGCTCAAGGGAACTAGATACAGACGTTTTGAAGCAGCAACCCAAGGAGTTTTATAAGACGGGAATCACGCAATGCATTAGTCAATAGGACAAATGTCTAAATTCTCATGAAGACTACTTTTAAATAAAGTACCCCGTTGTTGGCTCATTCATTTGACTTGCCCTCATATGCAACTTGCAGAACTCCTGCTTCTTTTACGTGCTCTCTGTCGCGACTATAACTTCAGTGCAAATACTCACGATACACGACAAGGGACAGCTACTCCTGCGTAATACATTGGAACAAACGACAGCGTCATTGAGATGTTTCCCTGGCCATTGCATATATACAAGAATGTAAGCCAGGTTCTTGAATGACAAAGTTTCATTAACATATTTGTCCTCAACTTGTTCAGTTCACTGTCTTTTAATTTTTCATATCAGCGGCATGCACTGCTTTCCTGGTTTCGAACTGATATAGTTCTAAAGTTCGTGTGATATTTTCTTTACTTAATAAATAGACAAAAAACATGGAAGCATTGACGTCAGTTATATTGGGCACAATTTTTGACACATACGAGTATAATATTTTATGAAAAAATACATATTTTACTTGTTTTTACAGTGCGTAGCTTTCAAGAATTCGTTTGCAGCATCTTTGGCAATGACAATGCAGTTATTATTCATGTATTTGATCCCTCGATAAATTGTTTAAGAGGAAGCTTTAGCTCGGGCCCAATCCGACGCGGCCTATTCAAATACTTGTAAAACGCAGAAACGCTTTTGTGAGATAATCCTGCTAATCACTTTAATTGAAATTGGTTGCATTTGAGAGAGGAAGTTTAAATCCTAGTGTCTGTTTGAAACAACTTCGATTTAGGGCCTAAATTTTGTTTAAAATATTTTGGAAAATTCGAAAGTTTGAAAAAATAGAAGCACGACGTTTACAAACTAATAGCTATGCATGAAGAACAGATATTGTGGTTTTGTAAACGGCATTTATTATAACAGTCAAAGCGGACAAGTTTGCTGTGTCAATTTGTATCTTACGTGAATTGGTTACGTTGTGTACAAGGGTTCTGCAAAAGCCGTACTTCCACAATACTAAGTTTTTTTTAGATTTATGTGTAACATATCTATTTTGTCCGCTGTAGATGTACTATTAGATGCAATTCACAGAATTGTGATATCATTTTTCATTGTTGAGTCACGGGGTTTTAAACTTGATAGTTTCGTTTTCTGAAAATTTTCAATTTTGGCCACTTTTTAATAATTGACCACCTAAATGAAAAATTCGAAGCCAGTAGTCACTAGAATTAAACTTTTTCTTTTAAATGCAACAAACCTCCTCAAATTTGGTGAAGTGGTTGCAGGGAAAAACGAATTCCCCTTCTACATGTACTTAAATAGGAGCACCCGAGCTAAAGCTTCCTCTTAAGGAGGAGGCTGAGCTGCAACGTGCATATTATATATATATATATATATATATATATATATATATATATATATATATATATATATATATATATATATATATTGCGCCAGTGGCGTAGCCCCCCCCGAACAAAATTTCTGGCTACGCCACTGTCTGCCTCGTAATATTTGTCCAAGGCCACAGCACAATTTATTTATTTATTTTATTTATTTACCGTCAGGGCCTTTCGGCATTAGAGAGGGGAGTGGGTTATACAACAAATAAGAAGGAAATAAATCATGAGCTTATACACAATATCTGCTAATTATACAATGTTAGCTGAAAGTATGATAAATGCAGTAATAGAACATGACACATAAAAGTAACATTTAACAAGAAAAAGGAAAACACCCAGAGCAGTTCGTACAAATGTTTGCTATTATACATTGTTAGCTAGTGCTTCTCGAAAATTATCGTTGTTATTAATGGAAACAATGTCAGAAGGAAGTTCATTCCAGTCTTTCGACGTACGTGGCAAAAATGAGTGTAAAAAGGGTGTCGTGTTACATGCACCAATTCTAACTTTATAATGATGATCAGTACGGTGAGATAAGTAATATGGTAGCGACATGAATTTTCGATGTAGTGTAGGGTGGTGATACAGCTTATGAAAAAATGAAAGGCGGGAAATTCTTCGACGTGTTGCTAGCGGTTGAAGACCCAGATTCGATTTCATTGAAGAAACGCTGGCACCACGGTGGTAATTCGAAAGAATAAAACGAGTGGCGTTGTTTTGGATTAGTTCAAGGGAATGTATTAGGTTTTCGTGGAAAGGGTCCCATATAGTTGCAGCGTATTCTAATTTTGGCCTTAACAGGGTTTTATAAAGTAGTAATTTTAAAGGAGAGGGAGCATGAGAAAAGTTATGGCGTAATATCCCAGCAAGTGGTTGGCTTGATTAATTTAATATTCGACATGATGATTCCATGTTAATTTAGATGTTATATGCAGGCCTAAGTGCTTATATGAGTTAGTCGATTCTAAAGCAACGTTATTCAAGTAGTACAAAGGCAGATTATCGTTAGATCCGGGTACTCTCAGAAATTTGCACTTGTTAATGTTGAGTTCCATTCGCCACAATCGGCACCATTTGCTGACGTTATTAAGATCGGCCTGAAGCAGGGTGATGTCGTGTTCATTAGTTATTTCTCTGGGGATTACACCGTCTGCAAATAAACGTACGTCGGAGGTTACTGCTGAAGGTGAGTTATTAATATAGATAAGGAATAATAGGGGTCCCAGAACGGAGCCTAGTGGAACACCGGAGTGAACGTCGCTGTGAGGTGAGTCATGGTCATTAGCTGTTACGAACTAAGAACGGTTATCGAGAAATGACTTAATCCATTCGAGAACGTTATGATCGAGGTTTAATTTGCTTAGTTTATAAAGTAAAAGCTTATGTAAAATTAATTGGTTTACTTTGCCGACCGAAAAAATATTTTTTTCTATATTTCTAAAGTTGATAATTTTTTGTGAACCAAGGTTTATTGCTGTTAGTCGGTACTGAAATAACTGGAATGCGATTAGTAGCAAGGTCGGTGATTTTTTGTTTGAAGATCGACCAATTTGCTTGAAGTGTGCGGTTGTGGAATTCAGCACTGAAAGTGGAGTAGAAGGAAAATTAAAATTAAATTATGGGGTTTTACGTGCCAAAACCACTTTCTGATTATGAGGCAGGCCGTAGTGGGGGACTCCGGAAATTTTGACCACCTGGGGTTCTCTATCATGCACCTAAATCTAAGTGCACGGGTGTTTTCGCATTTCGCCCCCATCGAAATGCGGCCGCCATGGCCGGGATTCGATCCCGCGACCTCGTGCTCAGCAGCCTAACACCATAGCCACTGAGCGACCACGGCGGGTGGGTAGAAGGACATAAGTTCGTTGTTAGTGGATTCGTAATTGCATTTGTCGTATAAGCGTATTATTTTATTCCATGATTCTCGCTTTGGAAATGTAAAATTAAGGACCGTGTGGATGATTTTATCAAAATATCAAAGATAGGTTAGACGGATTGTTAGTTAATATGAGATCTAAAATGCTGGCCGAGTCATTCACTACGCGCGTTGGTTCTAAGACTAGCTGGCTTAAAGTGAAATTAAAGCAGATTTCGAAGAAATCATTTTCGGTTGTACTCTGTGACGAAGGTGGATAGCTATCCCGATTGATATTTGGGAAATTAAAGTCTCCGAAGAGCAAAATCTGAGCGTTAGTGTATTTTTTTATTAGCACATCTGGGACGCAGCAGAGCTTGTCAGTACAGCTAGTGTCTGCTCGCGGGGGGCGGTAGCAAACGCCAAGTAATATAGTTTACGGGGTTGCACGAAAGAGTAGCCATAATATTTCAAGGTCACTTGGGTTGTGAAGAACGGAGCAGGGTATTGTATTACTAACGGCGATGAGCACCCCGCCGCCTCTAGAGTGCTGGCGATCGTTACGGAAAACATGGAAACCGCGTTGGTCATCCATGACCTCCGCGTCGGATACGTCAGCGGTTAGCCAGGTTTCGGAAAGTATAAACAAGTCACATCCAATAATAATAATATTTGGGGTTTTACGTGCCAAAACCACTTTCTGATTATGAGCCACGCTGTAGTGGAGGACTCCGGAAATTTCGACCACCTGGGGTTCTTTAACGTGCACCTAAATCTAAGTACACGTGTGTTTTCGCATTTCGCCCCCATCGAAATGCGGTCGCCGTGGCCGGGATTCGATCCCGCGACCTCGTGCTCAGCAGCCCAACACCATAGCCACTGAGCAACCACGGCGGGTAAGTCACATCCAGATGATAAAACCAGATTAGATATAACGTGACGTTTGGAAAGGAAGCTACGTATGTTAGAATAGATTGCTGAAATAGTAGTGTTAGGGCGGGTTGTCGTTATCG
Organism: Dermacentor albipictus; assembly: GCF_038994185.2. NCBI lineage: Eukaryota > Metazoa > Arthropoda > Arachnida > Ixodida > Ixodidae > Dermacentor > Dermacentor albipictus. The sequence goes on along the minus strand of NC_091821.1, from coordinate 240,077,674 downwards.
AACGTTGGATGACGGTGCTGCAGCGATTGCTATTGTAGTTCTTTTACACATATTGTAGTTTCGTCGTACATGTACTTAGCAGATCCTATAAACAGAGTTTTGTAGCGTAATGCAAATGGAGTCGATTTGGTTCTCGCAAAAGCCAAAAGATGTTTCCGGGCATTTTTGCACAGTACGAGAGTAGTCTTCGCGAATGCTATATCCCTTTCAACTTGCGGCCGTTTGACCGAATTTTTTCCTTTTGTTTTATAAAAAAGGAATTTTTCTATTATACGACGGTTTCGGTTATCGGAATGGCGGCCGAGACGATGCGCACGTTCAATCCTCCTCAGGATTCACGGTCATGTTTAATTGGTCTGCGCAAAGCCGAATGATTTTTTCCTCTGCCTAAGCGGCGGAGGAAGACGATACCGGATACCGAAGACGATAAGGTTGTTGCGGCGGGCTCCGTTTTCTGCGTCATCGATGCGCGCTTCTATATCGGAGATTTCCCGTGTCTTCGCGGCCACAGAAGTCTTAAATGTTTCAACCTGCCGCTGCAGGTCCTCAATGTGTTGACAGTGGCTCTCGATGGCACGCATTCTTCTGTTTAGTTCGGAAATCGAAGTGTTAGTCTCGACTAGTTCGCTTTTTAAACCTTTAATCTCGTTAATTAACTGCGATTGCCCAGCGGACAGCTTCTTTAGTTCAGTTAGTGCAGCGTTAGAGCCTATATCGATATAGGTAGCTTTATTGGAATAGACAGTAGTCGACAAAGTTTTTGTTGGGACACGCAGCACAGGGCCTTTGTAATGTCAAGCCTGAAGAAACCAGCAAATACAGCTGTTTGTTACTGGCGGCATTGTGGCACCTAACTCAATGATGTTATTATATTTTTTATTGGTATGTTCTCGCGTTTATATAGGTACGTATATTATAAAAAAAAATACAGCACAAAAAATAAAAAAATAAAGAACCGCAAACCATACCCGCAAGTTAAGTTAAGGGGTTGTACGTGCCAAAACCACTTTCTGGTTATGAGGCACGCCGTAGTGGAACTCCGGAAATTTCGACCACCTGGGGTTCTTTAACGTGCACCTAAATCTAAGTACACGTGTGTTTTCGCCGCCATCGAAATGCGGCCGCCGTGGCCGGGATTCGATCCCGCGACCTCGTGCTCAGCAGTCCAACACCATAGCCTGAGCAACCACGGCAGGTTTTTTATCCCGCAAATTCAGTTGTTTTGTGTGTCCCGCCAACATGCTATGAGGTGAAGTGTGAACCAAAATATTGCAATCGCACGACTCGAATTCAAAATTTTATTTCTTGGTGAAAACGCAAATTACTTGTATTAAAATTTCCACGGCGAAAATTGTTATGCTTCTCAGTTATACCCGTTTTTCTGCGTATTTTTACATAGACCACCTTACTGCGTTACCAACATGTAAATATAGGCTAAAATAGCATTTCTGCCAAAGTCAGGCTTTCATTTTTAGAGCCTGTGCGCAGCAAAACAGCGAAAATAATATTTTAGAAGACAGCATGCTTTAAGGAGAGCTCTATGAAAATAATTCTACGATTCCTTCCGTGACCGGTGTTGTGAAACATTTCGCGAATACGCTATAATTTCTGCATTTTTACCTCGGTTCTAAGGATAAAAAAAAAAATATGAAAGCATTTTGTGGGCCCTTTTATAATAAAAGCACAATGTTCACACAAAGCAAAAACGCACTGTCTGAAAGAACTCGCGACACGTCGATTTTTGGCAAATTTTTGTTTCGCACATGGTTTTCCACCGTTTCGTGAAATTCCAAATTGCCCTCCCGGGCGCAAGAATTTTTCCCACTCAATATATTTTGGGAAAATATTGCGCAAGTAACGCTTATATAGGTGAATTTTCTTTCATAATTTTTTGAGAGAAGTGGATACTGCTCGAGCGCCACGGTTGGAACAGACGGCGTGGAACACCCACAGAAAAAGCGCTAGTGTCGTGGTCTTTGAACACGTCCAGTTCACGCCCCTTTTTTCACCATTACCAACTCGCCAAGTCGACGATTCTTCCGACATGCAGGTTCGTGTAAGCCCTGTTCTCACGCTGCGAATGAGCATTGAAAATGGGTGGTCACGGATGATTTTTCGTTCGCCTTGTGTCATCGGTGCATGAATGAAAAAAAAAAAGGCAAATTTGATCTTTTTCTTTCTTTCTTTCTTTAGACCGCTCAAACACGTGCGTAGAATTTCTCTAGAAGATTCCCGAATAGTCCAGGAATCCGAAACTACCGCAACCTTCAAACGCGCGTTTCATGACCGCAAAATCATAATGTCTTATTTGCACTGTGTCGTTCTAGCTAATTGTTCCTTTTTGTAGGCATCGACTGTAGAGTTCAGTCGTCCGTTTCGCGCTTTCTGGGCCCGCTACTACTCGCGCCACATCTTTCCGAGGAAAACCGCTGTCGAGCTTATCAGCTTCTCTGTGTGTGTGCTATACAGAATGCCCCACGAGGCACACGCAACTGGACCAGAGAGTTAGTTTTTTTCCACACTGGTTATCTCACCGGTTCCGCAGGCAACTAGATAAGCTGTGCTTTGCGCTTGCTGTCTGCCACCAACAGGGCACGCGAAAACCAAAAACCAAAAGTAAACCTGACAGTTCGGCGAGTTATAGTAATGGCCCAGTCCTTTGAAACAGCGCCACAGAAAAACACGAACACGGAATGACACTGCGCACATTATCAGGCAACTCAGGAGATTATCGAGGGATGACACGCACATAAAAAGTCGCAGCTTCGCCCGAAAGGCGAAGCACCAATTGCGATAGCAAATTAGTAGACAGCTATACGACGTAAGGATACAAGCTTTATCGGCCGTATGAACTTGTAAACATTCGCTTACTAACTTAATTAACAAGCATGGTGTCAGGCGCGCTCAAGCAAACATGAACACATCTCACTCGATGACCGTGGAAAGTCACTGTCAAAAACGCTGGAGTGAAGATGCGCGGCAGCAGCAGCCAGCGAATTGACTACTCAGCTGTCTCTCGCTGCAACACGAACTATACGTTGAAAACAGAGCACATATACGACGCTACCGGCACTCCGCGTGCTTTGTCCACGTCGCAGATCGCTTGCAAGATACGGCGCCCCCATGCCTCGCGCGTGGCAGCAGATGGCGCGCTCCCGCCCCGCCTCCCTCCCTCTCCCCTCGCCCGCGCGAGATCGAACCGCGTTTGTCGGCTGACCCTCGTAAGCTTTCACTCGCACATAACAGCGTACGGCGCGTGGCGGCGTTGCTGTCTTTGAACTTTATACGGAACATCACAGCGACGGCGACGGCAGGAATGCGATTGGAGTGTCCATCATCATCATCATCATCGTCATCATCATATTTATGTCCACTGCAGGACGACGGCCTCTCCCTGCAATCTCCAATTACCCTTGTCCTGCGCCAACCGATTCCAACTAGCACCCGCAAATTTCCTAATTTCGTCGCACCATCTACTCGTCTGCCGTCCTCTACTGCGCTTGCCTTCTCTTGGTACCCATTCTGTCACCCTGATGGTCCAACGGTTATCTAATCTGCGCATTACATGACCTGCCCAGCGCCATTTTTTTTCTCTTAATGCCTATTAGAATATTAAAAAAATTAAATTATGGGATTTTACGAGCCAAAACCACTTTCTGATTATGAGGCACGCAGTAGTGGAGGAATCCGGAAGTTTCGACCACCTGGGGTTCTTTAACGTGCACCTAAATCTAAGTACACGGGTGTTCTCGCATTTCGCCCCCATCGAAATGCGGTATTAGAATATCGTCTATGCCCGTTTGCTCTCCGTTCCAAACCGCTCTCTTTCTGTCTCTTAAAGTAATGCCTAGCATTCTTCGTTCCATCGCTCTTTGCGCAGTCCTTAACTTGTTCTCAAGCTTCTTTGTCAGTCTCCAAATCTCTGCGCCGTATGTCAGCGCCGGTAAAACGCACTGATTGTATACCTTCCTATTCAATGATAACGGTAAGCTTCCAGTCAGGAGCTCACGATGTCTGCCGTATGCGATGCAACACATTTTTATTCTGTGGATTTCTTTTTCATGGTCAGGGTACCCTGTGATTAATTGACCTAGGTAAACGTACTCCTCCGCAGACTCTTGAGGCTGACTTGCGATCTTGAACTCTTGTTCCCTTGCCAAGTTATTTATCATGGTCTTCCACATAATTGCTATCGCAATAATAAAGAAGAGCCATGTCATTCCTTGTATTACTTGCATAAAAAATAAATTTCGTATTTGAACACCTAACTTTTTCTTGTTTGCGTAACCACATGTAGGTATATATTATCTTGTTTATTGCGAATAAATGAGTTGTGTGTCGACGCTGTGATCGTATAGTGCATTCCGTGCTCGTGTTTTTCTCTGGCGCCGTCTCAAAGAGAAAAAAAAAGAAGTTAAAGAAAAATAAAGGAAAAGAATGAGGTGCTTCAGAACTAAGGTACTTCATAACATAGTACGTTATTATTATTTTTTTTTTGCGTGTGTGTGTATGCGTTGTCGTTTCAGTCCTCGCCGTTCTTCGCTCAGCACCACGCATTTCAAGTCAGCAAGTGTCGACCGCACATTTTACGCCAACGCTGGCTTCCGTGGTAGAGAGGGAATTGGTTTAAGACGAAAGGCACGATGCCTTCTTTCAGCATAAGTCGCTTCGTGTCTCTGCAAAAGCAATTGGGAAGAAAGCCCAAGCTGCAGATGACACAGTAATTGGAAGCTGAGCTTGGCTGCCACTACTTTTCTGCGCTCACCGTCAAACAAAGTTCACTCAGCTTTCAGTCCACGGTCATCTCGGAGAAAGAAACGTCTGCAGGCTGTTTGTTTCGATGGCTTGCAGAAAGGCACACAACACCGCATTTTCGCTTCCGAGGCCTCTAAGCAGCTACTATGCGCTGAGCATAGATTACGATCGAATACATCACGCAAATTAACACGGGTATTTCGCATCTCTAGGAGAGCCTTTTCTCCTCAGCGGGTATAACGAAAACACCGTTCTCTATGAGAACACCGCGTGTCGTCTGCACATCGTCTGCTATAAGGTCCGAAGGAAGCGCCGCCACATGGAGGACGCACTTGAACATTATAAAGCATAGCTTCTGAGATTAGCGCAGCCGGAATTCGGAGGCCATGCTAGCAGCGACTGCCACGTAAGGTTCTCGAACTCATGGCTGCGTCGACATAGAAGAAGTAAAATTACGCTCCAGATTTCCTGCGTAATATAACGTAATAAAAATGTATTTTTTGTAATAAACGCACGAATAAATTGACCATCGCTTTATTGGTGGCGCTCCTGCGCGCAGGCTGCTTACAGGGTGATAGTAAACAAATCCACGTGGGGCATGGATGGGGAACGAGCTGCAGCATTCTCGTCGTCGCCTTGATGTCACAGCCGAATTCTTTTTTTTTTTTCTCTGCGCTCGCGGTCATCGCTCGCAGTTCTTCGGGTTCTGAGCGAGCAGCGGCCTCGCTGTGTGTGAATTATGCTGCCAGCGCGAAGCGGCGTTGGCACCGGTTGGCACACAGCAACGTTCCTTCTCACACGATACGTCCTGGTTAGTGTGCGCTCAGTTGGAGGAAAGCGCAAGCATGAACGCTTATTTTCCTTTGCCTTCAGCGCAGGAAAGTCGAAACAGGCGTACACAACAAAGTTCAGCAGGATTCCGTATTCTCTTTATATACTGCACACGTACCACGCAGCGAGTGCGCGGTAGTCATACGCACCTACACAGTAATTCCGCGCGAGCGTTTCTTGAGGCAGCGTGGCACACCATTCTAGTTAAGGTATTTACAACCACAAGCAAATCCGCCGCACGCACCATTCCTTACAGGAAAAAGCCATGGTTTACGAACTTCTAGCAGATCTACCCGACACATGAACTTCATTTTGCCAGTTTTCACGGAGCGGCGCCTACGATGTCATTAATTAATGATCTAAGTCACAACGCAGGCGTAAGAAGCGGTACACCTGAGCGGTGGTCTGCTAGAGCCTGCCGCATTTTGAAACGTATACTAGCAAGAAGAATGATGAATCTTGAAAGATGCAGTCATACGATAATGCTTGCTTCCACTTGTGGGGATGCTCAGGTACTGAGGCTCGGCACCGCGGCTGGGAAGCCTCCGCTAGTATTACAGTTGACCGTAGCTATAGGTGCTAGAATCTATACGTGAGTGCCAAGCGCATCACGACGACAGCTAGGGCAAATGGCAACACGGTTCACGCCCCTAACGGGCAACGCCCACCATCGCTCGTAAAAAAAAACAAAAAGAATTAGTTTAGTCGTGTAGAGAGGACATTGTACACCGGAATAACTTTGATATTCGGCATAAGACTCACGAAGATTTATAAACAAAACCGCATATATCTACTTTGCATAAATAGCTTAAAGTTAGGCACAAAAATTTGGCAACCAATTACACAGTTTAACATAAAAGTCTGGCAACACAAAAAATTAAAACAATCAAGCATTTAAAGATTAAGTTAACGTAACACATTCGTTTTAGGTGGGTTCTATTATTAATAAAAGTTTTTGAAAGAGAAAGGCCTACAAAGCATTCTACTACATTGAACAACTAAAAGTAGAAGCATGCAGGTTTCGTAGTTGCATCACTTTGAGAGTTATCGCGCATGTTTTCCCCACAACTATAAAAAAAATCAATAAATGTGCCTTAAAGATATATTGTTATAGACACAAACAAACCTTTACACATACGATTGATTAGTGATGGTTTGATACACAAAAATTTGGCAACACTGTCAATGCATGCACACAAAATTAACACAACATTGTGTACACTTTCTTTTAAATATTATTTAAACATTAAAACGACTCCCAATAATTGTGCCGAAATAAAAGCAGTTGATTTATATTAACTTGTTTTGCACTGAATTAAACAAAACTTTTTTAATATAGATGGCGGTCAAAACACAACGGACATTTCGCCATTAGCCGTATCCTGTTTCATCTCTCTCATTTCTCAGCAGCATTTTCGAGTTTGTTTCTGTTTAGCCGCCTCCTTGAAAGCCGCAAATTTCATGCTGCAGAACAAAATAAGTATCCAAGAGCTATTTCAACTCGAGTACAAATTGTTCTGCTTCTAGGGACGTTCAATGCATACAACAATTATGGCCTCCGAGACAACGTACGAACGTGTCCTACAACGCGCCAGTCACGTAGGGCTTGCGCGACTTCTGCATTTTCAGTGCTTCACAGTTGTACCGACAACCTGGGGAACGCTTAACACTTGTGTACTTGTGTGCAGCTCCTGGATCGTTTTGTGCTACGCACACAGAGTCGTACGCTCTATCCTTGATGCTATAAAAGGCTTTTTGAAAGTGTCACAAGGTGGTTCTTGCGAACGTTTTTAGATTAGTTCGTAAAAGCGGTGACGTGAACACCACTTATCGCCTTACAGCATGACTTTTTGAACACGCCCTCAGATCTGATCAGTTCATACCCACGACCAGGACGAATTAATGCGTCACCAATGAGTGGATCAACTGCTCGGCGCTCACAAATGCCGTCTGCATGTGCTAGCTCCTAATCTAAGGCCAGAATGCACACAGCTGAAGGTAGTGGGAATGAGAAACGGCGTCCAAACGACAAGGTCTTGAATCCAACCGAAGTGAAACAATCTCTAGCATCTCGGTCATATTCTCGATGCGCACTTGGGTCAATTTTTGTGTCGTGGCAGTGTGACCAGTATACTAGCTACTAGCTACTATACTAGCTGTGACCCAAGCTAGCTCTATAGAGCTAGCTTGGGAAGCGATATGCAATGCACTTTTGCCAAGAGCTGTGCAATTACAAGCACAAAGATTCAATAAAGCAAGCTTTACGCGGCATATTAAGAGCTTAAGAAAGGATGAAGGCACAGTCCTAATATCGCGCTGTCAAGTTATAGCATCCTCGGCAAATGCGCCCTGGAGTCGCAGCGAAAGCAGTTGGGGACTTATGTAACAGCGCGACACATATGGAAGGGACGACCAGGTCTCAGTCGACGTCCCTTTTTTTTTTGTTTCGCGCTGTTACACAATTTGCAGCGAACCAACTAGCCCAGCAAGAAAACCATTCAGTTGGGGGACAACGACCCAAGCCCGGGGAGGGGCAAACCTAAATAAATCCGAGGATATAAAAATGCACAGCGCCGGTGCGCGCTGCTAGCGCCGCCTAGCATAACGCGCGTAGTTTGAACTGCGCGCGTAACTGAGCAAGGTGTCGGTTTGCTTCTGCAGCGTCCGCGCCGCGACGAGCTCGTTCGCAGAGTTAATAGTCGGTAGCAAGAAACGTTCCGTTGCGATGACGAAGCTACAACCTGGCGAAATAATGGCCAGTAAGTCAATAACCGTTGAATTAAGGCGTATTCACAGTGACATCTATGTATATGGTAATTAAACCGTATACGTAAAGCCTGGGACTGCTGGGGTCGCGGCGCGTGGGCGCGTAAGTAATTATGCGAGACATGGCACACTGAAAGCGACTAAATCCTGTGTTTTAAAACACTATTAAAACTTTTCTATTAGAATTCGCGCCCTCAATTTAGTATACAAGAAGTTCATTAATTGATCTAATCCAATTATCAATGGTTCTATTATGAGAAAGAAAAAAACCTCATCCTGGTGGGGTACGTCACTGCTGACAGAATACCATTGGTTGCGTCCTCGTGTATCCTATATATATTTTTATGAGCTTGGCTAACCTTAAGTACAGTGGATAGCTGCGCGAGTCGGTACACCTGCATGATTACTTACAGAGTGAACAAATAAAACAAGGGCAGAGAAGAAAGACGTAGCACGGGCGCTATCGTTACGCCGTTCTTCTTTGTACGTGTTGATTTGTTCGCCCTGTATAATTCTGTGTTGGCTAACCTTAGCTGGGATACCTGTATACGCTGGACGATGAGCAAAACGAGAACAAGGGTGTCGTAATGAGAATAAAGGAGTGCTGTGCACATGGTCAGTGACACGGCAGTCTGTAAATCACGTGTCAACGCCCATGCGTCAGCCGGCGTGTCAACGGCGTGCACAACTGCCCTCTGTTGCCTGTTTCACTGATGGTCGTGAGCTATCGTGTCTCTGAAAGAGATAATAGGGGGAGCGACAGAAACCGGTGCTCGTGAAAAAACACATCAATAAATAAATAATAAAAGAAATGAAAATGGTGAAATGGAATAAATGAATACATAAAAGGAAATGAAAACGGAAGGAAGCAAAAAAAAATAATAAACACCTTCGCTCGTTTCCGCATACACCCGCCTTACACCCTTTCCCCTACAGAAGAACTCCACCTATGTATACTGTGGCGAGGAAAGCATATGTCGCCTTGAAGAAGCCAAGTCCACTTGTCGAAACGTTCGCTCCTGCTTTCACCTTGTTTTCGTTTCGCTCATCATCTTGAATTTCCATCTCCCGCCTTCCCCGTGCTTTCCCTGGATGTACACTATGGAGTCACATTTCCAATAAATGCGCATATTCCGGTGGGTGCCAATATATTCTGCCCTTAAGTGACGAATACAACTTTTATTATAGCTCAAATTTAATGATCGAGCACGGCTATCTTCTCTGCAGTTATTGGTATTATTCTCCCGCTGATACTTTCCAGAAATGAAGCAACCCGTTCGATGATCCTGTAGAGGGTACTCTCTGCCATGCCAAACCGCACGACCACTGCCCTATCAGAGGTTTTATTTACAACAAAACTGCACGACACAGCGTTACCGATTGCATGGGCGTTATTAAATATATGGGTAGCAGAACACTCACCACAAGAACGACAGCAAATATTCTTCTGCGGTTTCTTCCCGGCATATTTCCTCCTCGTCCAGCTTGCTCTGGAGAGAATTGAGAGTTTTCGTATTTTGCTATAATGTTATAGCACACCTCCCCGGACACGGGAAAGTGTTTTTGAATATGAAATAAACAGCACCCACCCCGCAATCAAAATGAATTCGGCGCTATATTAAAGTTTAATTGATCACGTCGCCGTCAATGGACAACCTCATGACTCTTCCCACAAAATTGCGCACTTTCGGCGTTTCATTACCGCCTCTGCTGGTAGCCAACTTTATCAAGATTTCGTTCTCGCAGTCAAGAGATGAACTCGAAAAAACTGCTTCCAGAAATTCAACGCGCGCTAGTTTCCTTGCAGTCGCCACTCCGCATCGTCTGCAACGCGCACGACACGCAATGCCTGCTGGGATTCCGCAGCGGCGCTCCGCCAATTTTTCTGATGCACCTCGGAGCAACAAAAAAGCTGTCAAGGTGCTCCCTATTCATCGAGAACTTGGAAGCTTACCAGCAAGTATATGCGGCCTGTAGGGTTAGCAACACAACAACAGACAACGTCAAGCGAGAATTCAGGGGAAGGGAACGCCGCACGCAACAGCCGCGTCACATCAGGGAGGAGCTTTGTGCCGATCCTCACTCTCTTGAATGCGTAATCGTGCGAACGACAATTAAAATTTGGAGTCGGATATCTCGGAGCACAAACACGCAAGAAGATTTCTTCCATCAAATATTGTGTAGAAACAGGACTGCCTCTAACTTTTCAATACAAAGATACCCACAACAAAAAGTCAATTATTAAATTTTAGTTAATTGGGCTACTGGCAACGATAGTTATCATCTCACTTTGTGTCGCCCTGGCCATACACAGGTCATAGCACAGGTCATAGGCGGAAAGCTTTCATCTTCTCGGGGGGGGGGGGGGGCAGCCAGCTTTCTTAACCCCATGTATATGTATGTATATATATATATGTATCACGCACTTGAAGAAACTTCGTGTGACCTCGAAAAATATTGCACTGAAGTCACGGCCTTATATGAGAATTTAGAAGACCTCATAGTAGGAGACAGTTTAATTTCACAGCCTGAGTCCTCTCCCACTACCAAGAATCTGGCGCCTCTCGGTGGTGTAATCTTCCTTCGTGTAATTGTCGTATACTTCACTATCACTAATACTGCTTCGCGTTTCCGGCGAAACTGCAGCCTCGCTCGGTCTTCTTTTCTTATTCTGTGAGTCCGAGTATAAGCGCTGCTGCGCGTGGCTGCTGTTGATTCTGATTTCGAGTGAATCCGGCTTGGCCTTATTTCGGTTACTGAGTGAATTTTGCAGGGTGTCCCAACTATCATTCACCAAGACTTGAATTGAGAGGAGTTGCGTTGCTCGAAGAAAACCTACTGCGTATTGCTTCCAGTACGGTGGAGTAGCCGCCATTAATTCTTTCGTTCCTGAAATTTAATTCCACAATTGTAATTAATTATCTAATTCCAGAAGTACTGCCCAAATTATCAAAGTGTCAATGAAGCATTTGTAGGCACCCCCAGGCACCCCCGAATGACATCTAACTGCTGTGTTTTCAGCGACGTACTAATTGATTGCAATTTTTTCCAACTGCAGCAAACAAACCTCATGAAATATGAAAAATACCACGTGTGCGCGCTCTCACCCGCATCATAAAGCAGCGCCCTCAAACAAGGTGCTTGAAAGTAACTGCGATGCCTGTCGCAAACTGAAGAGGCAGCGCATCATCTTGGTAATGGTATGGAAGGAGCACCAACAGCAGGTTTAGCGGCTTTGCAGCTATTCCTTCCTCTCTACGTCACTTTTATAATCCGTATCTCAAGGCCCACTGATCCCATTGATAACAAAATCCCCTTCATAACGCTGCCGAATGCTGCTCTGACTACGCACGAAATGCGAAAAGTAATGTAATAGACATAGAATGCTTAAAAATCCCGGTTTTGCTCGCACCGACTCGACAGAGTGCGCGCGCAGCTGTATTTCGGGCCAGAAATTTGGTTCGGACCAAAGCCAAATTCAAGTGACGGTTTTATTTTTCATGAGAGTGTATTCGCGCTGCAAAAACAGGGTCGTGTGAAAAAATAAAAGCGAAATAAACAGACTGGGGAAACTACCCACGTGTAGAGAAAAGGCAAAACCGATGCCTTCAAGCAAGTAAACATAGCACTTCTAAATGAGCCGAATTGGCAATCGGGACGCCTGAACAAAAAGCAAACTAAAAAATACATCAGATTTCAGTGTGCCCTTATTAAGTAGGAATTCGTAAGCGCCGTTGAACACCAACTGCTGCCTAGAGGACGCGTTAAAATGGGTGTCTCCTTCTGCAGCTACGCAGTACTGAGTTCGCTTTATCACATCTTCAGTGGCGTTCTTGATGACCGACGCTGGAATTCGACGGCACACATTCGTTATCCTTGCCTTGACCTAATCTGAGGCCCGTCTCGATCATGTAAGCACGATCTTTCACATAACCTCAAAGAAAGAAATCGAGTGGAGAGAGGTCAGGTGGCCTGGCCGGCCAAATTCGCATGAAAAATCGCATTCAGCTAAAGTTTCGTGCTCGGCTGCTGCTGCGTGCTGGTGCCCCACCTTGCTGATACCACGGAAGTGGAAGACGTGATAGCGGGACTTCGCCGAGAAACTCATCCAGCACTCCTTCCAGTATTTCGTCCATCCAATGCTGTCCGGTTCAGTGTATATGATCGATGAAGATGGGACCGATCATATCACCGGCGTAAATTTAGAGAAACACATGGCGACTGGGACGAAACAAAACGCAACTTTAAACATTTGCACTGAAGTTGTCAATTCGCTTTTGTGGCAAAAAAAAAAAAGAAAGAACCATCCGTGCAATTTATCTACGCTAAGACAACAGCTATCACAGCTTGTTTCCGACTAACACCAAACGCGACGTGTTACTCCGGCCGAGGAGGGGCAGATAAGGCACTAGCTCGATCACGATGTTTTACAGCCAAGCTGTATATGGCTAGTCAATTGCAAAGAGAAGCGAGACTGAGACGCATATCATTCACGTGCATTTCACACGCCGTTGATAAAAGACTCTACCGAAGGCGTCACTAAAGCCTAGAGGTTTTTTACAGGGCCAAAAAAGCACGCAAATCATTTTGAAGTGAGGTGAATACACAGCAACATATCCATACTCTAGGCATAAGCTATCCATACTCTTAATAATAATTGTTAATTCGCTACGGCCCATCTCTTAAAAAAATATAAGACTTTTTCCTGTGCATATACTTAAATATACTGTGTATGTGGATAGTGTTTAGAGTGGAAATTTAAAACAATGTTGATGTGAGAAAATACGGATGAGGCAGCCGCCGCTGGAAGTTCTAATGCGCTAGTTATCCTATTGTCAGGATTTCCAGAAATTAAGCGAAGTATGAATTAAAATCCGTACACGTCCGCGCCAACAATGATGCAGTAAACTATTAGCCACAATAAAATTTTAAGGCAAGTCAGAAGAAACCTCAAATGATGTGGTTGACGAAACTCTGGCAATGACACGTTAGGTGGAGGGGGCTCGGTCCCCCCCCCCCCCCCTCCCGGGAAAGTTCGGAGGGGGCTCGAGCCCCGGAGCCTCCGCCCCCCCCCCCCCCCGGAGTTGGTGCCTATGGCACAGGTGGTCTTCGCGGGCCTTCCAGTGCCAAATTTTAAGAAAACCATAAAGCTTAATTTTTAACACCCGGTATATCAAAGACGGGGGTGCTGAGCAACGGAAGCCAAGAAACTAACAGGTAGGAGGGCAGGTAGGTGAATGGCCTCTTAGTCCATGCTGAATCAGAAATATAGGAATGTTAGGGGCCGCCGCGCCGTTCAACAACACGGTGAGTGTTGAAGAGCTTGACATGGTATAACGGAAAATAATTTTAAGAATGGCAGGGATGGGTAATAGGGATAATAATTCTCGCAAACGCTTTTAGACAGGAAGCAGCCTTGTCTCGAATTGTCTGCTTCGTCACTTCCTGAGTGAGATCAAATAGCAATACGCATCGCGTTCCAAACATCTCTTGAAGCGAATCGGACAGCAGGTCACCGAAAGTGAGGGAAACTTGCATAATATCGACTATCGAAGTTGTAGTGCAAAGCTTCGTTCCTGTATTTTTAAATCTGGAATAATATAGCATGCCCACAACGCCCAAAGCTCGATTGAGTGATAGGCAACTTCCAAAATAGTGCCCGCCCTCTTCCATACGTAGCCGTGGTCGTACCACTCACTAGACGACCTGGCTGGAAAACAACAACTAACCGTGATCTCCACTCTTATCTGGACTGCAAAAAAGTCTAACCTGCAAACAAGACAATTACACACGATAGTGCGCTGTCTAATTGTATTTTGTTTGGCCCCGTTTTCAGAGCTGTTAGTTTTTCAAAGTCATGTACCGGGTAAGTTTCCGACATACATTATATAAGTCCATCAATTCGTTACGGAAATTTTAGTTCTTTAATATCATAATTGTTAAATATAGCCTAGGGGTGATAGCATGTAATTTGTTGCGAAGTGGCCGCACGCATTAGCTATGAAAAACGCACGCACGCACGCACGCACGCACGCACGCACGCACACACACACGCACGCACACACACACACAAAAAAACAAAAAAAAACGCACGCGCGCGCGCGCACCTAAAGTGTCATTACCAGAGCTAATAGCTTACTGCATCATTGGTGGCGGGGACGTGCACGGCTCCTAATTCATACTTTCGCTTTATTTCTGCCAATCATGACAATAGAACACGCGCCTTAACACTAGCGGCGGCTGCCTCATCCGTATTTTCTCACTTCAACATTCTTTTAAATTTCCACTGTAAACACCACGCACATAAGCAAGATATTTATATATACACACAGGACAAATTTTATTCTTTTTTGAAATAGATGGAGGTGGTCAATTAAAAATTATTTCTAAAGGCATGTTTAGCGTATGGCTAGAGAATGAATACGTTGTTGCATGTTCACCACGCTTCAAATTGCGTTGCGTGCTTTTTTGACCATGAAGAAAACCTATAGAATTCAGTGACCCCTTCGGCAGAGCATTTTATCAATGGCGCGTGAAATGCACGTGAATGTTGTGTATCTCAATATTGCTTCTCTTTCCAGTAAGCAATGCTAACGAGTCATGAAAAAAAAAAACACATTTCTAATAATTCAAACATTTATTAGGGGCGGAAACATAGTCAGTTGCATGCAAAGGTAATAAATATATGCAGTGTGACCCAATTAATTAACTTGAACTAAGATTTAAAGAAAGAGCAATGCGTTACTCGAAGAAAACCTAGTGCATATTGACACGTGTACTTGTCTTTATCGGGCGACAAGTATTGTCGCCTAACAAATGTTATCGCACAGCGCGGGACGCGCCTGCATGTGTCCGAAGTTTCTGGAAAGTTATCGATGCTTCTATCCGCTGTCTGTTGTCGCCGAACGTTGTGTTATCTGATTTCGTCGCTTGACACGAATGGTGTAGAACATTTTAGAAGGCATGCGGGTCCCAACGTTTAAACTGGAACATTCGATGATTGCTGTATAAAAGCCGACGCGCTTGACCCGCAGATCAGATTTTCGACGATCGCCGAGCGTGTTCGCCGCTATTGTTGCGCTACAAGTGTAGCCTGTTTTGTGGGCACAGGTTCGCCCAATAAAAGTTAGTTTTGTCGTTCACAGTGCTGCTACTGTGTTATTCAACGTCACGACCACGTGACAATATTGTTTACAGTACAGTGGAGTAGCTGCCAGTAATTTTTGCTATACTGAGATTTATTTAGGTAACTGTAATTAATTATCTACCTCGAGACGTAATATCCTAATTTTCAACGTAACAAGAAGGCATATGTAGGAACAGGGACATCCGATTGCGGTATTTTCAGCAACGTACTAATTGCGTACTAATTTCGCCGAGTCATAAACGAACCCCGCGAAATATTAGAAATACCACTTGACTTAGCTCCCACCCGCACCATAAATCAGCGCCCTCGAACAAGATCCCTCTGAAATAGAACGAAAAAAAGGAAATAAAGAAAAACATAGTGATTAAGCTAGTTGCTTATATCTGTCGCGCCTTGGCTGAAGCAACACGTCACCTTTGGTTTTAGTAGGGAACAGGCTGCGATAGCTGTTGTCTTAGCGTAGATAAAGTGCACGGATGGTATTTCTCTCTCTGTTTTTTTTTTTTTTTTTGCCACAAAGCCTATCACCAGGAAAGCAAAGTGGCAACGTCAGTGCAAAGGTTTAAACGTGCCTTTTGTTTCGTCCCTGTCGCCGTTTCTTTCTCTAAAGAGCAGAAGGAAAATATAATCCTTGCCCTGGGAGCTGCAAATGGCAACAAGAGGGAGGCCGCAAATATATATCAGTCATGGAAGTGTGGCGGCAGAGCAAACGCGTCGACTGTCATCAGAAATAATGAAAACCTGAGACAAACACGCATCTTCAAGAAACAGCGGCGTGGGACTGCATCTTTGAGCCCTAGCCTACGCAAGGATGTTCTATCATTTATGGCCTCAAACCCTCATGCTAGCGTGCGGGACGTGGTCGGCCAGTTACCAATTCCGAAGTCATAAGTTTGGAGGATTCTAAACAACGGCGTTTCACCCGTACCCCCTTAACCACCACCAATGCTTGAAATATAGGGACCTGTAAAATCGTATAGATTTCGCGGATTTGGTCCTGACAAAAGCCGTTAAGTCACCGGACATCTTGAGCGACATCATGTGCACAGATGAAGCCAATTTTTACAGAAACCCCCAGGTAAATTTGCATAATACACAGTATTGGAGTGACTGCAATGCACACTGGGTAAAGCGCAACCGGCACAAGTAGCAGTGGTTGTTCAATTTGTGGGTGCGGAATTCACGCCGGTGCTATAATCAGTCCCATCTCCTTCAATCACATATTGACTGGACAGCTTACGTGGACGAAATTCTTGAAGGAGTGGTGGATGAGTTTGTCAGCAGCCCTGCTGTCACGTCTTCCACATTTGTGGTATCAGCAAGGATGGGGTACCAGCACGCAGCAGCAGCCGAGCACGAAACTGCCTGGATGCGACTTTTCATGCGCAATAGATTGGAAGGCACGGGCCTGTACATTGGCCGGCTAAGTCACCTGACCTCTCTCCACTCGATTTCTTTCTTTGGGGTTATGTGAAAGATCGTGCTTACATGATCGAGACGGACGCCAGATTAGTTCAAGGCAAGGATAAGGGATGTCTTTTGTAGGATTCCGGCGTCGGTCATCAAGAGAGCCGCTGAAGATGCAATAAAACGGACAAAGTACTGCAAAGCTGCAAAAGGAGACGTATTCGAGCACGTCCTCTAGCTCTAGGCTAGGTTCGAGCCGGCGCTTTGACAACCGGAGACTCGCAGGAAGAGGGGGGAGGGGGGCGGCGTGTACACCCAGCGGCAAACGATGGGGGCAGAAGCGCGCGCAGCAAGCGGACAACACGATAAAGGGAGGAGGGAAGAGATAGCAGCGACTGACTGATGCCGCTGACGCCGATAGTGAGTCGACCCCAGCTGCGGAGTTGGTTTCAGGGACAACGCCGCCGATGCCGACACAAACAATATGATACCCTCGCTTCCGCAGCGCTAAGAACCAGGTCTAGCCGTGGGAAGGTGGTCACGTATTCGTCGACGTGCCGGGGCCTACGTGAAATAACCGGCGCGTCGGCAACTGAAGAGCACCCTATCCGCCACACAAGAACAGGGGGGGGGGACCCTTTCCTCCTCTTTCTGCATGGCGGCGACGGTGTTCTATGCAGTCACGTTATCTTGACTCTCTAGCGGCGTCAGCGGCATCCAGCGGTATCATTCGGTCGCTGCTAGCGCTGGGGGGATGAAAGGGGGCGGAGCTGGTTACGAGGCCGACGACAACGCCGACGACGACGCGAAACCCAGGAACGGACGCCAAAGAGCTGCGCTCTAAAATTGCACGCAATTAGTACGTCGCGGAAAACAGAGCAGTTAGATGTAATTTGCGGGTGCCTAGATGTGCCTACAGATGCCTCATTGACACCTTCAATATAAGGAAAGTACCTCTCGAGCAGTGGCGTAGCAACAGGGGGCGCCGGGGGGCCGTGGGCCCCGGGTGCAAGAGGCCAGTGAGGGGGGGGGGGTGTCATATACGTCTGAAGACACCCCTCTTTTCGCCGGCTACACCCGGGGAGGGGGGTGACAGAAGACCTATGGGCCCCGGGTGTCAGACGACCTAGCTACGCCACTGCTCTCGAGTTAGATAATTATTTGCAAATGTAGAAGTAAATCTCAGTAACGAAAGAATTACTGGCGGCTACTCCATTGTACTGGAAAGAATATGCCCTAGGTTTTCTTCGAGTAATGCAAGTCTTGATGCCTGATAGTTGGGGAACACTGCATAAATCACTCAGTAACCGAAAGGAAGCCCAGCAGGATTCACTCGAAATGAGAATCAACAGAAATCATGCGCAGCAGCCCTTATACTGGGACTCACAAGGAAAAAAAAAGAAAAGATAGATAGATAGATAGATAGATAGATAGATAGATAGATAGATAGATAGATAGATAGATAGATAGATAGATAGATAGAGAGAGAGAGAGAGAGAGAGAGAGAGAGAGAGACTGCAGTTTCGCCGGAAACGCGAAGCGGCAGGCACGTACCCAGGGACCGCCACGTACCTCCGCGCGGGTTGGGTCGGCATTGTACTGTCTTCGGGATCGGCCCACGTATGGGGGGGTGCTTAACGCCTGCTTCACCTCCGCGCGGGTCGGCCAGGCATTACACTAACTGCGGCATCGGCCCACGTACGGGGAGTGCTTAACGCCTGCTTCACCTCTGCCGCACATCGGCCCGGCATTGCACTATCTTCGGGATCGGCCCACCTATGGAGAGTGCTTAACGCCTGCTTCACCTCCGCCGCGGGTCCGCCGATCATTGCACTATCTCCGGGATCGGCCCAGGTATGGTGAGTGCTTAACGCCTGCTTCACCTCCGCCACGGATAGGCCCGCCATTTCCCTATCTCCGTGATTGGCCCACGTGTGGCGAGTGCTTAACGCCTGCTTCACCTTCACAACAGCTACTTTAGTCGTGTAGAGTGGACGCTGTACACGTTTAAGCAAAATTACACCCTTTTTCCACACAACAATAATTATCATCTGTCTTTTCCACATTTCCTTTCTTTAACGCCGCGAGCCCGGGACTCAGTTCAACATAGAAATATGGCCACAATACAAAACAAACAGAGTTTCCGAATAAATACCCTAGAGGGAAATGTGGCGCTAGTGTCTATGGGGGCTCTCGTGAGTGTTGCCTAAACCTACATGGAATGATGGGAAGTACAGGGTTCGGATTGAATTCGATCTTTAGACTAGTGACATTTGCTTGCGGCGCAGTAAACGAAGCTATACTTAAATATTATCGTGTAAAATCTAATTTTATTTCCGGAGTGTCCTATATAATGTGCAACACGTTACATAAAATTTGTATGACTGAGATTGAAGCATGATTTACTATGGTTCATCAACAGGGCACACGATGGTTGGAATTGTTGTGCGATTCTGTTCCTAATTTAACGCCAAAGACCAATTATTTATTTATTTTTAAGACAGCAATAACAACCGTGCATGTACTTATATAAAAATGCTCATCAAGTATTTATGGAAATAAAAATGTTGCCTTGCGAGAAAGTGTTGCGCCCTTGATCGGAATGCTACAAGTGTCGTCTGCTACGACGTCTGCTCGATGCAAACGCGAGTCGCAGACGACAGGCACTTGCGAACTCTCTCGCTCTTTCGAAAGGCTGCATCGGTTGTCAAGATTACTGAACGTCTTCAAGCACTTTTAAGCACATCTGCTGCAGTGCTAGCTAGGACGCTTGTCGCCTCCTACGAGTATGCTTCATTATATTTTACATTGATGTACCGCTCCCGAAGCGTTATAGCCCGGCTTTGCACTTATCCATTTTGCGACACTAGACTACCGTCAGGAAGTGGAAACCTTTCCTACCACAACTAAGTTTGTGTTCTCAAAGTCCTAAAACACGTAGTTCAATGAGCACGTAAACAAGCAATGCATAATGAAGTCCTCAATAAAATTTTATTGTCAAGCCACTACAAGTACAACTGTCTGTGTCTTGTATCAGTAGTGCCTCCTTTTTCCAATTCTGACGTTTCATAAAGCACGTAACGCTACAGCGCCTACTAACACACTTAACAAACCAAGGTCCACACGGTCAAAACATGTTATTTCAACATTTACAATGTCGTCGTTTTCTTGTTAGTGCTTCGACACCACACCGCGACACAAACATCCTCCCAGCCGCTGGCCCAGCGTGCTATCGCCACTTCGAACAACAGAACAAAAGCAGAGACCTTTGCGTTGAACTGTCCCACTACAGGTTATAGCAATTGCGCTTGGAGCGAAACCAAAGCTGTCAAAAAATACTTGTAGACTTGTTTGCCAGTCAGCAGAATGCAAATCCGTAGCCTGTACTTCCCATCATTCCCATGATGGTTGAACGATCGCAGCGCCAGATTTCCCACTACTTATATTAACTTGAAAGCGTATGGTAACGAACATTCACCGAAGAAGACGGTTCAGACGACATTCAGTTTAGGTAAGTTCTTTTCCTAATTGAAGTTATTGAAAGACAGAAATCAACAAAAGAGTCTTCTACATTGAACAACTAAAAGAACTGGCATGCAAGTTTCGTAGTTCAATCACTCTGAGAATTATCGCGCATGTTTTCCCCACAATTATAAGACAATAAACAAATGCTCCTTAAAAATATATGTTTATGCAGACAAATAAACCTTTACACACAACCGTTATTTGTGACAGTTTGATACACAAAAATCTGGCAAAATCGTCAATGCATGCATGCACACTAAATTAACACAACACTGTGTACTTTTCTTTTAAACATTATTCTAACATTAAAACAACCCACTACAATTGTGCCAAATTAAAAGCAAGTGATTTATATTAACTTGCTATGCACTGTATTAAACAAAATTTTTTAAATATAGGTGGCAGTGAAAACACAACGGACATTTCGTCATTTAGCGTATCCTGTTTCATCTGTCTCATTTCTCAGCAGCATTTTTGAGTTTGCTTCTGTTTAGCCGCCACCTTAAAAGCCGCAAATTTCACGCCGCAGAACAACATAAGTATCCAAGAGCTATTTTAACTCGAGTAAAGATTGTACTGCTTCTAGGGACGTTCACTGTATGTAACAATTATGGCCTCCGAGACGATGTACGATCGTATCCTCGATGCATCGCGCCAGTCACGTAGGGCTTGAACGACTTCTGCATTTTGAGTGCTTCACAGTTGTACTGACAAGCTGGGGAACTCTTAATACTTGTGTACTTGTGTGTCGCTCCTGGACCCTTTTGTGCTACGCACACAGAGTTGTACAATCTGTCGACGATGCTATGATCTGTGAAGGCTTTTTGAGAGTGCCAGAAGGTGGTTCTTGCAAACGTATTTAGATTAGTTCCTAAAATCGGTGACCTGAACACCGCTTATCGCCTCACAGCATCACTCTTTGAACATGCCCGCAGATCTGATCAGTTCATAGCCACGACCAGGACGAATTAATGCGTCACCAACGAGTGGATCAACTGCTCGGCGCTCACAAATGCCGTCTGCATGTGCTAGCTCCTAATCTAAAGCCAGAATGCGCACAGCTGGAGGTAGTGGGAATGACAAACGGCGTCGAAACGACAAGGTCTCGAATGCAAGCGAAGTGAAACAATCTCTAGCATGGGTCCATTTTTGTGTCGTGGTAGTGGGAGCAGTAGAGCTAGCTCGAGAAGCGACATGCGATGTACTTTTGCCGAGAGCTGTAATATTACAAGCACTAAGATTCAATATAGCAAGCTCTATGCAGGATATAATGAGCGTACGAAAGGATGGTGGCACAGTCCTCATGTTGCGCTGTCAAATTATAGCATTCTCGGCAAATCCGGCCCGGAGTCTCCCCAAGAGCATTTGGGGGCTTATGTAGCAGCGCGAAACATAATGAAGGCACGACCTTAAAGACTTTTCACTCGGTCTCTGTCGTCGTTTCTTCCTTGTGTTTCGCGCTGTTACATAAGTTGCAACGAACCAACTAGGCCAACAAAGCAACCATTAATTTCGGGACACAACGCCTCAAGCCCGGGGAGGGGCAAACGTACATAAATCCGAGGATATAAAAATGCAAAGCGCCGGTGCGCGCTGCTAGCGCCGCCTGGCCTAACGCGCGTAGTTTGAACCGCGCGCGCCACAAAGCGAGCTGCCGGTTTGCGTCTGCAGCGTCTGCAGCGCGACGAGCTCGTCCGCAGAGCTAATAATCAGTGGCAAGAAACATTCCGTTGCGATGACGAAGCTAAATCTTGGCGAAATAATTGCCAGCAAGTCATTATCCGCTTCATGAAGGCGTCTTCACCGTGTCATCTATGTATATGGCAATTAAACCGTATACGTAACGCCTGGGACCGCTGGGCTCACAGCGCGTGGGCGCGTATATAATTACGCGAGACATAGCACACTGAAAGCAGCCAAATCGTGTGTTTTAAAATAGAATTATTACTTTTCTACCAAAATTTGCGCCCCAAATTTCGCAATAAAAAATTTCATTAATTGATCTAATCTAATTATCGACAGTTCAATTACAAAAAAAGAACTAATCCTGATTAGGTGCGTCACTGCTGACAGAATACCATTGGCTGCGTCCTCGTGTATCCTATATATTTTTTATGAGCTTGGAGTACGATAGCTAGCTGGGCGAGTCTGTACACCTGCATGATTACTTACAGAGTGAACAAATCAAACAAGGAAAAAGTAGAAATACGGTTCACGAGCGCTGTTGTCCCGTCTTTCTTCTGTTTCCATGTTGGATTTGTTCGCCCTGTATAAGTCATAATGTATTGGCTAAGCTTATCTGGGATACCTGTATACGCCGGAGTCACATGTACAATGAATGCGCATATTCCAGTGGGCGCCAATATACTCTGCCGTTATGTGACGAAAATATTTTTTTATTCCCAGCTCGAGTGAAAGTGCGTACTTTTGTGGAAAGAGTCATCAAGTTGTCTATAGGCGGCGACGCGTGATCAATTAAAATTTTTTTGTAGTGCTTAATTCATTTTTATTGCGGTGTGGTGCTGTTTATTTCCCTTTCAAAAACACTTTTGCGTGTCCGGGGACGTGTGCTATAACATTCCATTCCAGCGACATGCGATGTTCTTTTGCCGAGAGCTGTACAATTGCAAGCACTAAGATTCAATATAGCAAGCTCTGTGCAGGATATAAAGTGCGTACGAAAGGACGGTAGCACAGTCCTAATTCTCCCACTGATATTTTCCAGAAAGGAAGCAACCCGTTCGATGATCCAGTACAGGGTACTTTCTGCCATGCGAAACGCACGCAACTGCCCTTTCAGAAGTTTTATTTCCAATAATACTGCATGACATTGTGTTGCCAATTGCATGGGCGCCATTAAAAATATGTGTAGCAGAACACTCACCACAAGAAAAATAGCAAACGTTCTTCTGCGGTTTTCGTATTTGCTATAATGTTATAGCACACGTCCCCGGACACGCAAAAGTGTTTTTGAAAGTGAAATAAACAGTACCACACCGCAATAAAAATGAATTAGGCACTACAAAAATTTTTAATTGATCACGCGTAGCCGCCAACGGACAACTTGATGACTCGTCCCACAAAAGTACGCACTTTCGGAGTTTCATTACCACCTCTGCTGGTAGCCAACTTTATCAAGATTTCGACCTCACAGTCATGAGATGAACTCGAAAAAACTGCTTCCAGAAATCCAAGGCGCGCTAGTTTCCTTGCAGCCGCCACTCCGCATCGTCTGCGACGCGCACGACACGCAATGCCTGTTGGGATTGCACAGCGGCGCTCCGCCAATTTTTCTGATGCGCCTCGGAGCAACAAAAAAGCTGCCCCAACCGGGTGCGCCCTACCAGCAAGGATGCTGCCTGTAGGGTGAGCAACACAACAACACACAACGTAAAGCGTAAACTCAGGGGAAGGGGAACAGTATCATCTCTGCATACATGCCTCCGCCCTGCTGTCAGACTAAACGCCGCGTCATATCAAGGAAGAGCTTTGCGCCGATCCTCACTCTCTTGCACGCGTAATCGTGCGAACGGCAATTAAAATTTGGAGTCGGATATCTCGGAGCACAGACACGATAGAAGAATTCTTCCAACTGATACTGTGTAGAAACACGACTGTCCTCTAACTTTTCGATACAAACATACCTACTTACTGCAATCAACAAAAGTGAATTATACAACTTTAGTTCATTGGCATGCTGACAACGATGATTATCATCTCATTTTGTGTCCTCCTGGGCAGAAAACTGATTTGAAGATCGGGTTCTCGCGTGCTTTCCAGGGCCTAATTTTAAGAAAACCATAAAGCTTAATTTTGAAAACCCGAAATGACAAGGACGGGTGTGCTGGGCAACCGAAGCCAAGAAACCGCAACAAATAACAGGTGGGAGGGCAGAAATGTGAATGGCCTCTTAGCCCATGCAGAAACAGAAATATAGGAATGTTAGGGGGCAGACCCGGTGAACGTTGAAGAGTGTGACAGTGTATAACGGAAAAGAACTTTGGGAAAGGGAGGGTTTATTTTGTGTGTGTGTGTGTGTGCGTGTGTGTGTGTGTGCGTGTGTGTGTGCGCGCGTGTGCGTGCGTGCGTGTGTGTGTGTGCGTGCGTGTGTGCGTGCGCGCGCGCGTGCGTGCGTGCGTGCGTGTGTGCGCGCGCGCGGACATCCTGATTGCCAATTCGGCTCATTCAGAAGTGGTATATTTACTTTCTTGAACGCATCGGTTTATTGTGCTTTTATTTTTGGACATGAACCTGTTTTTGTAGCAAGTGTACACTTTCATGAAAAATAAAACCGACGCTTTAATTTGGCTTTGGTCCGATGCAAGGTTCTGGCGCGAAACATAGCTTCGAGCGCACTCTTTCGATGCTGTACGAGGAAAGCCGGGATTATGAAGCATTCTATGTCTATTACATTACTTTTCTAATTTCGTGCGTAGTCAGAGCAGCGATTCGGCCACGTTATGAAGGGGCTTTTGTTATCAATGTGATCAGTCGGCCTTGAGAGACGGATAATAAGTGTGACGTAGCAATGAGAGGAAGGAATAGCTGCGGAGCCGCGAAACGTGCTGTTGGTGCTCCTGCGGTACCATTATCAAGGTGATGCGCTGACTCTTCGGGCTTGCGACAGGCAATGCAGTTGCTTTAAGTGAGATTATTTGAGGGCGCTGCTTTATGATGCGGGTGGGAGCGATGTCACGTGGTATTTTTCATATTTCGTGAGGTTTCTTTGGCAGTCAGAAAAAATTGCACGCAATTAGTACGTCGCCGAAAACACAGCAGTTAGATGTAATTTGGGCGTGCCTAGAGGTGCTTACACATGCCTCATTGAATCTTTGAATATAAGGAAAATACTTCTCGAGCTAGATAATTATTTGCAATTGCAGAAGTAAATCTCAGTAATGAAAGAATTACTGGCGGCTACTCCATTGTACTGGAAAGAATATGCGCTAGGTTTTCTTCGAGTAATGCAACTGCTCTTTTTTTAAGTCTCAGTGCATGATAGTTGGGGAACACTGTATAAATCACTCAGTAACCGAAAGGGAGCCCAGCCGGATTCATTCGAAATCAGAATCAACAGAAATCATGCGCAGCAGCCCTTATACACGGGCTCACAGAAAAAAAAAGAAACACACACACAGACAGACAGACAGACAGAGAGAGAGAGAGAGAGAGAGAGAGAGAGAGAGAGAGAGAGAGAGAGAGAGGGCTGCAGTTTCACCGCAAAGGTGAAGCGGCAGGCACGTACCTAGGGGCCCCCAGGGGGGCCCTGACCCCCCCCCCCCCAACGAAGTTAAACGGTATACCACCCCCCTCACCACCCACACCACCACTCCTGACACACATTCTTTAGGCGCTATCAAATAAATCTATTCGCAGTTAACATTTTGCTGCGTTTCACAGACGGATCTGTATATGACTAACTCATAGTTTTTTCGTCATCCCTCAAGAGAAAAAATCATGCGGGCCGATCCTGGCGATAGTGCAAAAAGGGTTCAAGCTCATGATTGCATATACCCCTGTGGGCTCGGGAACCTGTAACGCGCACTTAGAATTTTCGGGACGGGTCCACGTATGGCGAGCGCTCAACGCCTGCTTCACCTCCGCCGCGGGTGGGCCCGGTATTTGACTAGCTTCGGGATCGGCCCACGTATGGAGAGCGCCTAATGCCGGCTTTACCTATGCCGAGCCCCGGGTCAGCCCAACATTGCACAGTACTCGGGATCGGCCCACCTATGGGGAGTGCTTAACGACCGCTTCACCTCCGCCGCGGATCGGCCCGGCATTGCACAGTCTTCGGGATCGGCCCACGGATTAGGAGTGCTTAACGCCAGCTTCACCTCCGCCGCTGGTGGGGCCGGTACTGCACTATGTTCGGGATCGGCGCACGTATGGGGAGTGCTTAACGCCTGCTTCACCTCCGCCTCGGGTCGGCCCCTCAATGCATAGTTTTCGGGATCGGCCCACGTACGGAGAGTACGGAGGGCGCTAGGGGAGATACACCCCCAAGGATGTAATTTTGCTTAAGTATACACTCTAAAAAAAGTTTGCACACTTTGGGCTGTATATCTGCCACACAACGATAATCGTCATCTGCCTTGATGCGTTTCCTTTTCTGACAAACCCGCCGTGGTTGCTCAGTGGCTATGGTGTTGGGCTACTGAGCACGAGGTCGCGGGATCGAATCCCGGCTTCGGCGACCGCATTTCGATGGGGGCGAAATGCGGAACACCCGTGTACTTAGGTGCACGTTAAAGAACCCCAGGTGGTAAAAATTTCCGGAGTCCCTCAGTACGCCGTGCCTCATAATCAGAAAGTGGTTTTGGCACGTAAAAGCCCGTACTTTTTTTCTTTCCTGAAAACGCCGCTCCCGCTACTTTCCGGTCGGGAATGCTATGTCATGTTGATAACGCGCATGCCATTCGTTACTGGAAAGTACCGGGCTCGCAGCGTTAAAGAAAGGAAACGCATCAAGACAGATGACGTTTATCGTTGTGTGGCAGTTATACACCCCAAAGGGTGCAAACGTTTTTTAGAGTGTACAGCGGAATAACTTTTGCATTCGGCATGAGACTCACGAAGGTTTACAAAGAAAAACCGCACATATCTGGGTTGCAGATATACCTTAAAATTGGGAACAAAAGTTTCGCAACCATTTACAGAGTTCAACATAGAAATCTGGCCACAATAATAAGTGTAACAAATATAGAGTTTCCAAATAAATACCCTAGAGGGAAATGTGGCGCTAGTGTCCACGGGGGCTCTCATAAGCGTTGCCTCAACCTTCATGGGAAGGATGGGAAGTACAGGCTTCGAATTGACTTCGAACTTTAAACTAGTGGCATTTGCTTGCGGCGCAGTAAACGAAGCTATACTTAAATACTATCGCGTAAAATCTCATTTTATTTCCGCAGTGTCCTTTATAATGTGCAACACGTTACATGAACTTTGTATGACTTTGAAATTGAAGCATGGTTTACTATGGTTTATCAACAGGGCAGACCATGCCTTGCATTCTTGTGCGATTCTGTTCCTAGTTTAACGCCAAAGAACAATTGTTTATTTATTTTTACAACTAGAAGAAGAATCCTGCATGTACTTATATGAAAATACTCATCAAGTATATATGGAAATAAAAATGTTGCATTGTTAGAAAGTGTTCCCTTGAGAGGAATGCTACAAGTGTCGTCTGCTACAACGCCTGCTAGAAGCAAACGCGAGTTGCAGGCGACAGGCACTTGCGAAGTCTCTCTCTCTTTCGAATGGCTGCGTCGGTTGTGCTAGCTAGGTTGTGCTAGCTAGTGCTATCTAGGACGCTTGTCGCCTTCTACGAGTATGCTTCACTATATATTATATTGACGTACCGCTTCCGAAGCGTTCTGGCGTGGCTTTGCACTTATGCATCTTGCGACAATAGACTACCGCCAGGAAGCAGCAACCTTTCCTACCACAAGTAGGTTTGTGTTCTCAAAGTCCTAAAACACGCATTTCAATGAGCACGTAAACGAGCAATGCATAATGAAACCCTCAATAATATTTGATTGTCAAGCCACTAGAAGTGCAACTGTCTATGTCTTGTATCAGCAGTGCCTCCTTTTTCCTATTCTGAAGTTTTATAAAGCGCGTAACGCTACAGCGCCAACCTAACACACTTTACAAACCAACGTCCACACGGTCAAAACAAGTTCTTTCAACGTTTACAATACCGTCGCTTTCTCGTCAGGGATTCGACACCACACCGCGACACAAACATCCTCCCAGCCGCTGGCCCAGCGTGCTATCGCCACTTCGAACAACAGAACAAAAGCAGAGAGCTTTGCGTTGAACTGTCCCATTACAGGTTATAGCAATTGCGCTTGGAGCGAAACCAAAACTGTCAAAAAATACTTGTAGACTTGTTTGCCAGTCAGCAGAATGCAAATCCGTAGCGTGTACTTCCCATCATTCCCATGATGGTTGAACGATCGCAGCGCCAGATTTCCCACTACTTATACGAACTTGAAAGTGTATGGTAACGAACATTCACCGAAGAAGACGGTTCAGACGACATTCAGTTTAGGTAAGTTCTTTTCCTAATTGAAGTTATTGAAGGACAGAAATTAACAAAACAGTCTTCTACATCGAACAACTAAAAGCACTGGCATGCAAGTTTCGTAGTTCAGTCACTCTGAGAGTTATCGCGCATGTTTTCCCCACAATTATAAGACAATAAACAAATTCTCCTTAAAAATATATGTTTATGCAGACAAATAAACCTTTACACAAAACCTTTATTTGTGACAGTTTGATACACAAAAATCTGGCAACATCGTCAATGCATGCATGCACACTAAATTAACACAACACTGTGTACATTTTCTTTTAAACATTATCCAAACATTAAAACAACCCACTAAAATTATGCCAAATTAAAAGCAAGTGATTTATATTAACTTGTTATGCACAGCATTAAACAAAACTTTTAAAATATAGGTGGCAGTGAAAACACAACGGACATTTCGTCATTTAGCGTATCCTGTTTCATCTGTCTCATTTCTCAGCAGCATTTTTGAGTTTGCTTCTGTTTAGCCGCCACCTTAAAAGCCGCAAATTTCACGCCGCAGAACAACATTAGTATCCAAGAGCTATTTTAACTCGAGTAAAGATTGTACTGCTTCTAGGGACGTTCACTGTATGTAACAATTATGGCCTCCGAGACGATGTACGATCGTATCCTCGATGCATCGCGCCAGTCACGTAGGGCTTGAACGACTTCTGCATTTTGAGTGCTTCACAGTTGTACTGACAAGCTGGGGAACTCTTAATACTTGTGTACTTGTGTGTCGCTCCTGGACCCTTTTGTGCTACGCACACAGAGTTGTACAATCTGTCGACGATGCTATGATCTGTGAAGGCTTTTTGAGAGTGACAGAAGGTGGTTCTTGCAAACGTATTTAGATTAGTTCCTAAAATTGGTGACCTGAACACCACGTGTTGAACATGGCCGCAGATCTGATCCGTTCATACCCACGACCAGGACGAATTAATGCGTCACCAATGAGTGGATCAACTGCTCGGCGCTCACAAATGTCGTCTGCATGTGCTAGCTCCTAATCTAAGGCCAGAATGTGCATAGCTGGAGGTAGTGGGAATGATAAACGGCGTCGAAACGACAAGGTCTCTAATCCAAGCGAAGTGAAACGATCTCTAACATTGGGACCATTCTTGTGTCGTGGTAGTGGGAGCAGTAGAGTGAGCCCGGGAAGAGACATGAGATGTACTTTCGCCGAGAGCTGTACAATTGCAAGCACTAAGATTCAATATAGCAAGCTCTGTGCAGGATATAAAGTGCGTACGAAGGGATTGTGGCACAGTCCTAATATCGCGCTGTCAAGTTATAGCATCTCTCGGCAAATGCGGCCCGGAGTCGCCCCAAAGTATTTGGGGGCTTATGTAGCAGCGCGAAACATAATCAAGGGACGACCATAGAGTCTTTTCACTCGGTCTCTGTCGTCGTTTCTTCCTTGTGTTTCGCGCTGTTACATAAGTTGCAACGAACCAACTAGGCCAACAAGCAACCATTAATTTCGGGAGAAACCCCTCAAGCCCGTGGAGAAGCAAATGTACATAAATCCGAGGATATAAAAATGCACAGCGCCGGTGCGCGCTGCTAGCGTCGCCTGGCCTAACGCGCGTAGTTTGAACCGCGCGCGTAACAGAGCTAGCTGTCGGTTTGCGTCTGCAGCGTCTGCACCGCGACGAGCTCGTCCGCAGAGTTAATAATCGGTGGCAAGAAATATTCCGTT
Organism: Dermacentor albipictus; assembly: GCF_038994185.2. Taxonomy (NCBI): domain Eukaryota; kingdom Metazoa; phylum Arthropoda; class Arachnida; order Ixodida; family Ixodidae; genus Dermacentor; species Dermacentor albipictus. Next base: position 240,047,461 of record NC_091821.1, on the reverse strand, counting down.
GCGACGACGAAGCTACAACCTGCCGAAATATTGGCCAGTAAGTCAGTAACCGTTGAATTAAGGCGTATTCACATTGTCATGTTTGTATATGGTAATTAAACCGTATACGTAAGGCCTGGGACTGCTGGAGTCGCGGCGCGTGGGCGCGTAAATAATTAGGCGAGACATGGCACACTGAAAGCAACTAAATTACGTGTTTTAAAACACAATTATTGCTTTTTTACCAAAATTCGCGCCCCCAATTTAGCAATTAAAACGCTAATTAATTGATCTAATCTAATTACCGACAATTCAATTACAAAAAAAAATAACATATCCTGATGCGGCGCACGTCACTGCCGACAGTATACCATTGGCTGGGTCCTCGTGTACCCTATACATTTTTTATGAGCTTGGCTAACCTTTAGTACGAGAGCTAGCTGGACGAGTCCGTACACCTGCATGATTACTTACAGAGTGAAGAAATCAAACAAGGAAAAAGAAGAAATACGGTTCACGAGCGCTGTTGTCACGTCTTTCTTCTTTTTCCATGTTGCATTTGTTCGCCCTGTATAAGTAATAATGTATTGGCTAAGCTTAGCTGGGATACCTGTATACGCCGGAGTCACATTCACAATAAATGCGCAAATTCTAGTGGGTGCCAATATACTCTGCCGTTATGTGACGAATATAATTTTTTATTACCAGCTCGAGTTTAATCATCGAGGACTCCTATCTCCTCTGCAGTTAATGGTATTATTCTCCCACTGATACTTTCCAGAAAGGAAGCAACCCGTTCAGGCACGTACCCAGGGGGGGGGGGGGGGGCCCGGGGGGGCCCGGGCGCCCCCCGAAATCATGTGGCATACACCCCCCCCCCCCCTCCCCGCCCCCGCCACCACTCCTCACACATTCCTAAAGCGCCGCCAGATCAATGTTGAGACTTGGCAGCTGCTCATCGGTCAGCATTATGCTGCCTTTTTCACTCCTTTCAGATGGCGGTAGTTATCGGCATCTCTTGTAATGTGACGGACAGTTGTCTCATAGATTCCGCACCCGCGCGATTAACTCGAGATGCGTTCACTTGTCACCATCTATTCAACCGTCACGCGCATAGCTGTTGCTTTTGTTAGTTCAACCTTCTTTGTTTAGGCTGATCCTGGGACCAGGAGAGGGATGCGGCTGTTACTCAGCTGGTCTGTACTCTCATGGAACGAGTTATGGCCGGAGAAAACGCCAATTGCGTTTAACTTTTCCCTTTGATTCATTCTTTCCTTGAGTTACGGCTCGCCGCGACGCTGGCAGATGCCCGGAACCATATACACGTGATATGGGTTAGATAAGGTGGGAAATAAAATAATGTGAAAGAGCGTCCATCATGAAGCCCTGCAATAACCCTTAAACCCATAAGCAAGATGACTGTCGCCCGTTACCTCGTCTGTTTTCTCTAATTCTATAGCACTTTTCGTGCCAAATTGGGAACTGAAAGCGAAAATCGCAAGGAGTTGAGAAATTAAGCGATCTACTAAGGCAGAGAGCCAAGGCAACAACCAAACTGCAAGCAAAAGCGAATAATAAGAAAGTTCACCGTTGTTTATGAGAATATTTATGGATCAACATCTTTTTATTAAGAAAGGAAGTAGAGAAAACGCCGCCGGAAGTGGAGAACAATTACTTGCTTTGAATGACGCTTCTACAGTTATCCGTCGAACCGCCTCACGTAGCCACTTCTCTGCTGTGCTTATGTGGGTGTTTTTCTAACCTTTCGCGGTCAGCGCAGAACGTCTAGAATCGCAGAGTCCTGCGCTCTACGCGGTTGTGTGGGACTGGTGGCCGCACAGGGTTACGCAATTCGCGGAACTGTCAAAACTGATCAACAAGGCGAAAATAACTGATATTCGAAACTATTACATGAGAAAGACTGAAGAAGGCGTAAAAAATGAACGCAGCCTGAAATCAGTAAAAAAGAAATCTGGCATAGGACAAACCATGATGTATGCACTAAAAGATAAGAAGGATAATATCATCAGCAATCTCGAAGGTATAGTAAAAGCATCGGAAAAATTCTAAGCTGACCTGTATATAGTACGCGCAGGAGTCACGATACCTCACTTAGAAACAGTGATGAAAAGGATACAGAAACTCTCCTATAACTAGCGATGAGGTCAGAAGGGCCCTGCAAGACATGAAATGATGAAGAGCGGGAGGAGAAGGTGGAATAACAGTCTATTTAATCAAAGATGGAGGCGACATAATGCTTGGAAAACCGGCGGCTCTTTATACGAAGTGTCTAACGACTGCAAGGGTCCCAGAAAACTGGAAGAATGCAGACATTATACTAATCCCCAAAAAAGGAAACGTTAAAGAATTGAAAAATTATAAGACCATTAGCTTGCTCCCAGTATTATATAAAATATTTTCCAAAATAATCTTCAATAGAATAAGGGCAACACTCGATTTTGCCAACCAAGGGAACAGGCTGGCTTCAGGAAGAGATACTTTACAATGGATCACATCCATGTCATGAATCAGGTTGTCGTGAAATCTGCAGAGTACAATAAGCTCTCTATGTGGCTTATATAGATTACGAAACTGCATTTGATTCAGTAGAGATACCAGCAGTCATAGAGGCACTACGTATTCAAGGAGTACAAAACGCTTACGTAAAAAGCTTGGAAAATATTGCTACATGCGTGGCAGCGTGTGGTATTTGTTTGTTTGAACGAGGTGCGTGGGCGCCATCACTCCAGAAAAGAGGAGGAAGAACGAACTGGGCTCGCGCTGTGAATCTGACCGGTCTTCGCTGCTACCGTTGTTGTAAATATAATATGTAAATAGTATCTCGTCTTACTGACTCGTCCTTCGCGTAAGAATATGTACAGAGGTTCTACAGCTACCTTAATTCTACACAAGAAAAGCAGGGAGATACCTATAGAGAAAGGGGTCAAACGGGAGACACAATTTCTCCAAAGCTATTCACTGCGTGCTTACAAGAATTCAAGCTATTAAACTGGGAAGGCTTAGGAGTAAAGATCGACGGCAAATATCTCAGCAACCTTCGGTTTGCCGATGACATTGTTCTATTCAAGAACAATGCAGACGAGTTACAACAAATGATTGGAGACCTTAACAGTGATAGTGTAAGAGTGGTGTTGAATAAATATGCAGAAGATGAAGATAATGATAAATAGCCGGGCAAAGGAACAAGAGATCAGGATCGCCAGTCGGCCACTAGCGACTGTGAAGGAGTACGTGTACCTAGGTCAATTAATCACAGGGAACGCTGATCATGAGGAGGAAATTCACAAAAGAATAAAAATAAGTTGGATCACATACGGCAGACATTGCCAGCTCCTGACTGGAAGCTTACCATTATTATTGAAAAGTAAGGTGTGCATGCAATCAGTGAATTTTGCCAGTGCTGACATGTGGGGCAGAGACTTGAGAGCAAGTTAAGGTCCGCGCAAAGAGCGATCGAACGAAGATTGCTAGGCATAACGTTAAGGGAGAGAAAGAGAGCGGTTTGCATCAAAGAGCGAACGGGTATAGACGATATTCTAATTGACATCAAGAGGAAAAAATGTAGCTGGGCAGGTCATGTAATGCGCCGGTTAGATAACCGTTGGACCATTAGGGTTACAGAATAGGCACCAAGATAAGGAAGACGCATCGAGGGCGACAAAACACTAGATGGAGCGATGAAATTAGGAAATTCGCGGGCGCTCGTTGGAATCGGTTGGCGCAGGACAGAGGTAATTTCGTAGGAGGAGGCCTTCGTCCTTCAGTGGACATAAAACAGGCTGATGACGATGATGATGATGATGATGATGATGATGATGATGATGGAGGTGGTGGGCCCCCCCCCGAAAAAAAATCCTGGGTACGTGCCTGAACCCGTTCGATGATCCTGTAGAGGGTTTGGTGCGACTTTTCAAGCGCAAGAGATTGGAAGGCACGCGCCTGTACATTGGCCGGCTAAGTCACCTGACCTCTCTCCACCTCAATTTCTTTCTTTGGGGTTGTGTGAAAGATCATGCTTACATGATCGAGACGGACGCCAGATTAGTTCAAAGCAAGGATAACGGATGTCTTTTGTAGGATTCCGGCGTCGGTCATCAAGAAAACCGCTGAAGATACGCTAAAATGGACACAGTACTGCGAAGCTGCAAAAGGAGACGTCTTCGAACACGTCCTCTAGGCTGGTGTTCAACGGAGCTTACGAATTCATAGATAATAAGCGCACACTCAAACAAGTTTTCTGTGTGTGCGTGTGTGTGTGTGCGTGTGTGCGCGTGCGTGTGTGTGCGTGCGTGTGCGCGCGTGCGTGTGCGCGCGTGTGTGTGCGTGCGTGTGCGTGCGTGCGTGTGCGTGCGTGCGCGTGCGTGTGTGTGTGCGTGCGTGTGTGTGTGTGTGTGTGTGTGTGTGTGTGTGTGTGTGTGTGTGTGTGTGTGTGTGTGTGTGTGTGTGCAGACATCCTGATTGCCAATTCGGCTCACTTAGAAGTGGTATATTTACTTTCTTGAAGGCATCGATTTATTTTGCTTTTATTTTTGGACATGAACCTGTTTTTGTAGCAAGTATACACTTTCATGAAAAATAAAACCGTCACTTTAATTTGGCTTTGGTCCGATGCAAGGTTCTGGCGCGAAACATAGCTGCGCGCGCACTCTTTCGGTGCTGTGCGAGGAAAGTCGGGATATTGAAGCATTCTATGTCTATTACACTACTTTTCGCATTTCGTGCGTAGTAAGAGCAGCGCTTCGGCCCTGTTATGAAGGGGCTTTCGTTATCAATGTTATCAGTCGGCCTTGAGAGACGGATAATAAGTGTGACGTAGAAATGAGAGGAAGGAATAGCTGCGAAGCCGCGAAACCTGCTGTTGGTGCTGCTGCCGTACCATTATCAAGGTGATGCGGTGACTCTTCGGGCTTGCGACAGGCAATGCACTTGCTTTAAGTGAGAAAATTTGAGGGCGCTGCTTTATGATGCGTATGGGAGCGATGTCACGTGGTATTTTTCATATTTCGTGAGGTTTCTTTGGCAGTCAGAAAAAAATTGCACGCAATTAGTACGTCGCCGAAAACACAGCAGTTAGATGTAATTTGGGCGTGCCTGGAGGTGCTTACAAATGCCTCATTGAATCTTTGAATATAAGGAAAGTACTTCTCGAGTTAGATAATTATTTGCAATTGCAGAAGTAAATCTCAGTAACGAAATAATAACTGGCAGTATACTCCATTGTACTGGAAAGAATATGCGCTAGGTTTTCTTCGAGTAATGCAACTGCTCTTTTTTTAAGTAGTGCCTGACAGTTGGGGAACACTGTACAAATCACTCAGTAACCGAAATGAAGCCCAGCCGGATTCACTCGAAATGAGAATCAGCAGAAATCATGCGCATCAGCCCTTATACAAGGACTCAAAGAAAAAAAAAAGAAAATGAGAGAGGGAGAGAGAGAGAGAGAGAGAGAGAGAGAGAGAGAGAGAGAGAGAGAGAGAGAGAGAGAGAGAGAGAGAGAGGGCTGCAGTTTCATCGCAAGGGTGAAACGGCAGGCAAGAATCCAGGGGCCCCCAAGGGGGCGCTGCCCCCCCTCTCCAACCCCAACGAAATTAAGCGGCATAACACCCCCCCACCGCCAACACCTTCACTCCTCACACACATTCTTTAAGAGCTAACAAATAAATCTATTCGCCAGTAAACGTTTTGCTGCCTTTCACAGACAGTGCTGTATATGACTAACGCATAGTGTTTTCGTCATACGTCAACAGGAAAAATCATGCGGGCCGATCCTGGCGATAGTGCAAAAAGGGTTCAAGCTCATGGTTGCACATACCCCTGCGGGCTCGGGAACCTGTAACGCGCACTTAGAATTTTCGGGACGGGCCCACGTATGGCGAGCGCTCAACGCCTGCTTCAGCTCCGCCGCGGGTGGGCCCGGTATTTCACTAGCTTCAGGATCGGCCCACGTATGGAGAGCGCCTAATGCCGGCTTTACCTATGCCGAGCCCCGGGTCAGCCCAACATTGCACAGTCTTCGGGATCGGCCCACCTATGGCGAGTGCTTAACGCGTGCTTCACCTCCGCGCGAGTTAGCCCGGCATTGCACTAACTTCGGGATCGGCCCGCGCACGGGGAGTGGTTAACGCGTGCTTCACCTCCGCGCGAGTTAGCCCGGCATTGCACTAACTTCGGGATCGGCCCGCGCACGGGAAGTGGTTAACGCGTGCTTCACCTCCGCGCTAGTTAGCCCGGCATTGCACTAACTTCGGGATCGGCCCGCGCACGGGGAGTGGTTAACGCGTGCTTCACCTCCGCGCGAGTTAGCCCGGCATTGCACTAACTTCGGGATCGGCCCGCGGACGGGAAGTGGTTAACGCGTGCTTCACCTCCGCGCGAGTTAGCCCGGCATTGCACTAACTTCGGGATCGGCCCGCGCACGGGAAGTGGTTAACGCGTGCTTCACCTCCGCGCGAGTTAGCCCGGCATTGCACTAACTTCGGGATCGGCCCGCGCACGGGAAGTGGTTAGCGCGTGCTTCACCTCCGCGCGAGTTAGCCCGGCATTGCACTAACTTCGGGATCGGCCCGCGCACGGGAAGTGGTTAACGCGTGCTTCACCTCCGCGCGAGTTAGCCCGGCATTGCACTAACTTCGGGATCGGCCCGCGCACGGGAAGTGGTTAACGCGTGCTTCACCTCCGCGCGAGTTAGCCCGGCATTGCACTAACTTCGGGATCGGCCCGCGCACGGGGAGTGGTTAGCGCGTGCTTCACCTCCGCGCGAGTTAGCCCGGCATTGCACTAACTTCGGGATCGGCCCGTGCACGGGAAGTGGTTAACGCGTGCTTCACCTCCGCGCGAGTTAGCCCGGCATTGCACTAACTTCGGGATCGGCCCGCGCACGGGAAGTGGTTAACGCGTGCTTCACCTCCGCGCGAGTTAGCCCGGCATTGCACTAACTTCGGGATCGGCCCGCGCACGGGAAGTGGTTAACGCGTGCTTCACCTCCGCGCGAGTTAGCCCGGCATTGCACTAACTTCGGGATCGGCCCGCGCACGGGAAGTGGTTAACGCGTGCTTCACCTCCGCGCGAGTTAGCCCGGCATTGCACTAACTTCGGGATCGGCCCGCGCACGGGGAGTGGTTAGCGCGTGCTTCACCTCCGCGCGAGTTAGCCCGGCATTGCACTAACTTCGGGATCGGCCCGCGCACGGGAAGTGGTTAACGCGTGCTTCACCTCCGCGCGAGTTAGCCCGGCATTGCACTAACTTCGGGATCGGCCCGCGCACGGGAAGTGGTTAACGCGTGCTTCACCTCCGCGCGGGTTAGCCCGGCATTGCACTAACTTCGGGATCGGCCCGCGCACGGGGAGTGGTTAGCGCGTGCTTCACCTCCGCGCGAGTTAGCCCGGCATTGCACTAACTTTGGGATCGGCCCGCGCACGGGAAGTGGTTAACGCGTGCTTCACCTCCGCGCGAGTTAGCCCGGCATTGCACTAACTTCGGGATCGGCCCGCGCACGGGAAGTGGTTAACGCGTGCTTCACCTCCGCGCGAGTTAGCCCGGCATTGCACTAACTTCGGGATCGGCCCGCGCACGGGGAGTGCTTAACGCGTGCTTCAGCTCCGCGCGAGTTAGCCCGGCATTGCACTAACTTCGGGATCGGCCCGCGCACGGGAAGTGGTTAACGCGTGCTTCACCTCCGCGCGAGTTAGCCCGGCATTGCACTAACTTCGGGATCGGCCCGCGCACGGGAAGTGGTTAACGCGTGCTTCACCTCCGCGCGAGTTAGCCCGGCATTGCACTAACTTCGGGATCGGCCCGCGCACGGGGAGTGCTTAACGCGTGCTTCAGCTCCGCGCGAGTTAGCCCGGCATTGCACTAACTTCGGGATCGGCCCGCGCACGGGGAGTGCTTAACGCGTGCTTCAGCTCCGCGCGAGTTAGCCCGGCATTGCACTAACTTCGGGATCGGCCCGCGCACGGGAAGTGGTTAACGCGTGCTTCACCTCCGCGCGAGTTAGCCCGGCATTGCACTAACTTCGGGATCGGCCCGCGCACGGGAAGTGGTTAACGCGTGCTTCACCTCCGCGCGAGTTAGCCCGGCATTGCACTAACTTCGGGATCGGCCCGCGCACGGGAAGTGGTTAACGCGTGCTTCACCTCCGCGCGAGTTAGCCCGGCATTGCACTAACTTCGGGATCGGCCCGCGCACGGGAAGTGGTTAACGCGTGCTTCACCTCCGCGCGAGTTAGCCCGGCATTGCACTAACTTCGGGATCGGCCCGCGCACGGGGAGTGCTTAACGCGTGCTTCAGCTCCGCGCGAGTTAGCCCGGCATTGCACTAACTTCGGGATCGGCCCGCGCACGGGAAGTGGTTAACGCGTGCTTCACCTCCGCGCGAGTTAGCCCGACATTGCACTAACTTCGGGATCGGCCCGCGGACGGGAAGTGGTTAACGCGTGCTTCACCTCCGCGCGAGTTAGCCCGGCATTGCACTAACTTCGGGATCGGCCCGCGCACGGGAAGTGGTTAACGCGTGCTTCAGCTCCGCGCGAGTTAGCCCGGCATTGCACTGTCTTCGGGATCGGCCCACGGATTAGGAGTGCTTAACGCCAGTTTCACCTCCACCGCTGGTGGTGCCGGTATTGCACTATCTTCGGGATCGGGACACATATGGGGAGTGCATGCTTAACGCCTGCTTCACCTAAACTGCGTGTCGGCCCGGCATTGCACGATCTCCGGGATCGGCCAAGGTATATGGGGAGTGCTTAACGCCTGCTTCATATCCGCCGCAGATAGGCCCGCCATTTCCCTATCTCCGGGATTGGCCCACGTATGGGGAGTGCTTAACGCCTGCTTCACCTTCACAAGAATTAGTTTAGTCGTGTCGAGTGGACACTGTACACGCTTAAGCAAAATTACACCCGTTTGCCATACAACGATAACCATCTGTATTTTCCGCAATTCCTTTCTTTAACGCCGCGAACCCGGGACTTTCCAGTAACGAACGACATGCGCGTTATCAGCATGACAAAGCATTCCCAACAGGAAAGTAATGGGCGCGTCGCTTTCAAGTTAGGAAACGCAAGCAAGGCAGATGACGATTATCGTCTCGTGACGCGGGTAACCGACGCAGCTTTTAGAAAGAGCGAGAGAGTTCGCAAGTGCCTGTCGTTTGCGACTCGCGTTTGCAGCGAGCAGGCGTTGTAGCAGACGACACTTCTAGCATTCCTCTCAAGGGCGCAACACTTTCTAACACTGCAGCATTTTTATTTCCATAAATACATGATGACTACATTTATATAAGCACATGCACGTTTGTGATGCTGTTGTAAAAATAATTAAGTAAATAATTGTTCTATGGCGTTAAATTAGGAACAGAACTAGCTAGGACGCTTGTCGCCTCCTACGAGTATGCTTCATTATATTTTATATTGAGGTACCGCTTCCGAAACGTTAAGGCGTGGCTTTGCACTTATGCATCTTGCGACACTAGACTACAGCCAGGAAGCGGCAACCTTTCCTACCACAAGTAAGTTTGTGTTCTCAAAGTCCTAAAACACGCATTTCAATGAGCACGTAAACAAGCAATGCATAATGAAGCGCTCAATAAAATTTGATTGTCAAGCCACTAGAAGTACAAGTGTCTATGTCTTGTATCAGTCGTGCCTCCTTTTTCCTAATCTGAAGTTTCATAAAGCACGTAACGCTACAGCGCCAACCTAACACACTTAACAAACCAAGGTCCGCACCGTCAAAACATGTTCTTTCAACGTTTACAATGCTGTCGCTTTCTCGCCAGGGCTTCAACACCACACCGCGACACAAACATCGTCCGAGCCGCTGGCCCAGCGCGCTATCGCCACTTCGAGCAACAGAACAAAGGCAGAGAGCTTTGCGTTGGACCGTCCCACTGCAGGTTATAGCAACTGCTCTGAGAGCAAAACCATAACTGCCAAGAAATACTTGTAGACTAGTTCGCCAGTCAGTAAAATGCCAATCCGTAGCCTGCACTTCCCATCATTCCCATGATGGTTGAACGATCGCAGCGCCAGATTTCCTTCCACTCATACTAATATGAAACTCCATGGTAACAAACAAGCATTTAAACACGACGGTTGAGACGACATTCAGTTTAGGTAAGTTCTTTTTTTAATTTAAGTTTTTGAAAGACGGAAATCAACAGAGCATTCTACTACATTGAACAACTAAAAGTACAGGCATGCAAATTTCGTAGTTGCATCACTCTGAGATTTATTTCAAATGTTTTCCCTACAACTACAAGACAATAAATAGATCTGCCTTAAAAATATATTGTAATAGACACAATTAAACCGTTACACACAACGTTCCTTTGTGACGGTTTGATACACAAAAATCTGGCAACGTCGTCAATGCATGCACACAAAATTAACACAACATTGTGTACATTTTCTTTTAAACATTATCCAAACATTAAAACGACTCGCAATAATTGTGCTAAAATAAAAGCAAGTGATTTATTTTAACCTGTTTTGCACTGCATTAAACGAAACGTTTTTAATATAGATGGCGGTCAAAACACAACGGACATTCCGTCATTAAGCGTATCCTGTTTCATTTGTCTCATTTCTCAGCAATATTTTCGAGTTTGTTCTGTTTAGCCGCCTCCTTGAAAGCCCCAAATTTCATGCCGCTGAACAAAATAAGTATCCAAGAGCTATTTCAACTCGAGTACAAATTGTTCTGCTTCTAGGGACGTTCACTGGATGAAACAATTATGGCCTCCGAGACGATGTACGAGCGTGTCTTCAATGCAACGCGCCAGTCACGTAGGGCTTGCACGACTTCTGCATTTTCAGTGATTCACAGTTGTAATGAGAAGCTGGGGAATGCTTAACACATGTGTAATTGTGTGTTGCTCCTGGACCGTTTTGTGCTACGCACACAGAGTCGTACGCTCTATCCTCGATGATCTGTGAAGGCTTTTTGAAAGTGCCAGAAGGTGGTTCTTGCAAACGTTTTTAGACTACTTCCTAAACCTGAACACCGCTTATCGCCTCACAGCATCACTCTTTGAACATGCCCGCAGATATGTTCAGTTCATACCCACGACCAGGACGAATTAATGCGTCACCAATGAGTGGATCAACTGCTCGGCGCTAACAAACGCTGTCTCCATGTGCTAGCTTCTAATCTAAAGCCAGAATGCACACAGCTGAAGGTAGTGGGAATGATAAACGGCGTCCAAACGACAAGGTCTCGAATCCAACCGAAGTGAAACAATCTCTAGCATCTCGGTCATATTCTCGATACGCACTTGGGTCAATTTTTGTGTCGTGGCAGTGGGACCAGTAGAGCTAGCTCGGGAAGCGATATGCGATGCACTTTTGCCAAGAGCTGTGCACTTACAAGCACAAAGATTCGATATAAAGCAAGTTCTACGCGGCATATCAAGAGCGTGAGAAAGGATGCTGGCACAATCCTAATATCGCGCTGTCAAGTTATAGCATCTCTCGGCAAATGCGGCCCGGAGTCGCCCCAAAAGCATTTGGGGCTTATGTAGCAGGCGAAACATATAGAGACCGAGTGAAAAGTGAGCTCTTTTCACCCGGTCTCTGTCGTCGTCCCTTCCTTGCGTTTCGCGCTGTTACATAAACTATAGCAAACGAACTAGCCCAGCAAGCAACCATTCAGTCGGGGGCACAACGACCCAAGCCAGTGGAGGGGCAGACGTAAATAAATCCGAGGATATAAAAATGCACCTCGTCGAAGCTAAAGCCCCTCAATTTTCCAAAAGTAGCGCCATTCTTAGATCTTTCCGCCACCCCGCTCACCCAGGCGCTTCCTCCTCCACTCCTCCTGTCGCCCCAGCCTCCTCCGCTCCCCCATTGGCCAATCTGTGTCACGTGAAAGCGGGCCCCGCGCTTTTGTATATTTTTTTTCTTTCCGGCGCAGAGCAGGCGCCGCGCTTTTGTATATCTTTTCTTTCCAGCGCGCTGCGACCCCCAATCTTGGGCCTGCGACCCCCATTTTTGGGCCTCCGCGACGAAGTACGGCAGGCGGTTTGAAGGAGCGCGGTAGTTTTATACAATGTGTTAGGGCCGAGTGCTTAATTGCGATGCCGTGCTGCTGCGCCTACGGTTGCCACAACAGACCCAGTGACGGCAAAAAGCTTTTTGTTTTACCATCCGCCGGGCGCAACGCAAAACGAAGAAAAGTGTGGATTCACAAGATCGGGCGGGCTGACTTCGAGCAAGTGGCAAAGAACGCGCGGCTTTGTTAAGTGACACGGCTCCTCCAACCTCTTCTTTTGACGCCCGTGTCAAAACGGGCCCGTGTCCAGTGCATTGGGGGTGCGTTAAAGAACCCCAGCTGCAAAAAAAATTAATCCAGAGCCCCCATTATGGCGTGCCTTATGAGATCGTGGTGTTGGGATGTAAAACCCAAGAATCAACTTTTCTTCTGTCTTGTGTGCCTTGACTGTTCCAGTTAACGCAACACTGCTTCCTTGTGAAAACTTACAACGCAAAAGAATACAGACGCACGTAGTATACAGAGATAAAATTAGCACTTCAACAAAAGTGTTGCTGGTGCCAATGAGGGAGGGGGATAATTATTTTCTGAACCTCTTTCCAGTTGTCCCATCAAGTTCCTTCTTTCTTTTCTATCAAATTCTAACCATTTGCACTGTAATAAATAAATAACGATTTCATATGCTGGTAAGTTGTTAAAATTATCTATACCGCCTATGTGTGAAAACGTTGCTCATGGCCACCACAACCTGTGCATGAGCTACGTACATCTGTAAAAGGCGCGGAACAGAAACGGCCCTGCTGCCAGGCATTGCTGACCGCAGACAGTCGGAATCTCTCACGCGCCGGCCGAACAAAAGCATCCTGCAGGTACGTAAATTAACCTACGAAACCACGTGCACATACTTTCGCGCTGTCAAAACCTGAAACTCTGGTAATTACTCGCGTGTCTGAGCACACCGCGTGCTTGTGTCGTGTTTCAGCAACACGAACTTTCAACGTGCGCGCTCTTTACGCCTTAAATACGCCTTGAATAATGGTGCTTTTCTCTATTTCTTCCGCAAATCCGACACGACATTCTTTAGGCCAGTTACCGACTGACAAAGCAAGATCTAGATTGAAAAAACTGCTCCGCAGGACTCGAACGAACTTTTCCGCGGATTTCCTCCCGTAGCGTGTTAGCCGTCGTCTGCTACGGCAGGCCCACTGCCGGCGGCGCCACCGTCGAGGCCGCGCCGAGCGGAGGAGGAGAGAAGTGAATGGCGCTACTTTGGGAGATTGAGGGGCTTTAGTCGAAGCGCGCTGCTAGCGCCGCCTGGCGGAACGCGCGTAGTTTGAACCATGCGCATAACAGAGCGAGCTGTCGGTCTGCTTCTGCAGCGTCTGCGCCGCGACGAGCTCGTTCGCAGAGTTAATAATCGGTGGCAAGAAACATTCCGTTGCGTTGACGAAGCTACAACTTGGCGAAATAATGGCCAGTAAGTCATTAACCGCTGGATGAAGGCGCATTCACATTGTCATGTTTGTATATGGTAATTACATAACGCCTGGGAACGCTGGGGTCGCGGCACGTGGGCGTGTAAATAATTACGCGAGAAATGGCACACTGAAAGCAATTAAATCGTGTGTTTTAAAACACAATTATTACTTCTCTATCAAAATTCGCGCCACCAATTCAGTAAGTAAACAGCTAAGTAATTGATCTAACCCAATTATCAACAGTTAAATTATGAAAAAAAAAAACTCGTCCTGATGTGGTACGTCACTGCTGACAGAATACCATTGCCTGCGTCCTCGAGTATCCTATATATTTTTTATGAGCTTCTCTAACCTTAATTACGGTAGCTAGCGGGGCGACTCGGCACATGTGCATTATTACTTACAGCGCGAAGAAATCAAACAAGGGCAGAGAAGAAAGATGTAGCACGGGCGCTGTTGTTACGTCTTTCTCCTTTGTACGTGTTGGATTTGTTCGCCCTGTATAAGTATTAATGTACTGGCTAACCTTAGCTGGCACACCTGTACACGCTGGAGTCACATTTCCAATAAATGCGCATAATTTAGTGGGTGCCAATATATTCTGCCGTTAAGTGACGAAAATAATTTTCATTATCAGCTCGAATATAATGATCGAGAACTAGTATCTCCTCTGCACTTAATGGTATTATTCTCCCACTGATACTTTTCAGAAAGGAAGCAGCCCGTTCGATGATCCTGTGAATGGTATTTTCTGCAATGCCAAACAGCATGGCAACTGCCGTATCAGAAGGTTTATTTCCAATAAAACTTCACGACATTGCGCTGCCGATTGCATAGGCGTTATTAAATATATGTGTAGCAGAGCGCTCACCGCAAGAACAACAGAACACATTCTTCTGCGGGTTTTTCGGGCCATATTTCGTCCTCGTCCAGCTTGCTCTAGAAATAATTCAGAGTTTTCGTATTTTATGTTATGTTATAGCACATCTCCCCGGACACAAAAAAGTGCTTTCGAAAGAGAATTAACAGCACCCCCCCCCCCTCCCCAACAAGCAAAATGAATTCGGCGCTGTAAGAAAATTTAATTCATCACGTCCCTTTCAATGCACAACTTGATGACTGTTCCCACAAAAGTAGGCCCTTTCGGCGTTTCATTACCACCTCAGCTCGTAGCCAACTTTATCAAAATTTCGTCCGCGCAGTTATCGGATGAACTCGAAAAAAGACGGTTTCCAGAAATTCGAGGCGCGCTAGTTTCCTTGCTGTCGCCATTCCGCATTGTCTGCAACGCGCACGACACACAATGCCTACTGGGATTGCATAGTGGCGCTCCGCCAATTTTTCTGATCCACCTTGGAGCAACAAAAACGCTGCCCCAACAGGGTGCACCCTATTTTTCGAGGTCTAGGAAGCTTACCAGCAAGTATGCGGCCTGTAGGGTGAGCAACACAGCAACACACAACGTCAAGCGGAAAGTCAGGGGAGGGGGTACAGTACCACCTTTGCATATATGCCTCTGCACTACTGACAGACTAAACGCCACACACAACATCCGCGTAGGGGGGAGCTTTGCGCCGATCCTCACTCTCTTGCATGCGTAATCGTGCGAACGACATTTAAAATTTGGAGTCCGATATCTCGGAGCATAGACACGCTAGAAGAACTCTTCCAATTGATACTGTGTAGGAACACGACTGCCTCTAACTTTTCAATACAAAACGTACCCACTTAGTGAAGTCAACAAAAAGTGAATTATCGAATTTTAGTTAATTGGGCTACTGACAACGATAGTTATCATCTCACTTTGTGTCCCCCTGGCCACACAACTTATTTGCAGATGGGGTATTCGCGTGCCTTCCAGTGCATAATTTTAAGAAAACCATAAATCTTAATTTTTAACACCTGATATATCAAGGACGGAGGTGTTGGGCAATGGAACCCAAGAAACCGCCACAACTAACAGGTGGGAGGGCTGGTAGGTAAATGGCCTTTTAGTCCATGCAGACACAGAAATATAGGAATGTTAGGGGCCGCCACGCCTTTCAACAACCAGGTGAATGTTGAAGAGTGTGACATCGTATAACGGAAAAGAATTTTAAGAAGGGGATGGATGGGTAATATGGATAACAATTTTTGCAAACGCTTCTAGACAGGAAGCAGCCTTGTTTCGAATTGTCTGCTTCGTCATTTCCCGATGGAGATCAAATAGCAATACGCATTGCGTTCCAAACATCTCTTCAAGGAAATCGGACAGCAGGTCACCGAAAGTGAGTGAAACTTCCATAATATCTACTATCGAAATTCTAGTTCAAAGCTTCGTTCCTGTATTTTTAAATCTAGAATATAGCATGCCCACAACGCCGATAGCGCGACTGAGTAATAGGCAACTTGCAAAATAGTGTACGCCCTCTTCCGTACGTAGCCGTGATCGTACCACTCACTAGACGACCTGGCTGGTAAACAACTAACCGTGATCTGCAGTGTTACCTGGGCTGCAACAAGCCTGACCTGCAAACAAGAGAAGATACACGATAGTGCGCTAATTGTTTTTCTTTGGCCCTGCTTTCAGCGCCATTTTTGAAAGTCATGCACCAGGTACGTTTTCGACATACATTATATAAGTACATCAATACGTCACAAAAATTTCAGTTTTTTGTAGTATCATAATTTTTAGACATAGTCTAGGGATGATAGCATATAATGTGTTGCGAAGTGGCCGCACGCCTTAGCAATGAAAAAATTTTGTCTGAAGTTAAGCAAAGTGTTTCGGCAACGCGAAAACGTGCATCCTCGTCAAAGCAGTCCTGTCCGGGTAGTGGTAGGAGTTTGTATTTGTCTAGTGGCGTAAAACCTCCACACACACACACACACAATATATATATATATATATATATATATATATATATATATATATATATATATATAGTCATATAATGAGAAGCCAACAAACACTGACACCAAGTACAACATAGGTGTACTTGGTGTCGGTGTTTGTTGGCTTCTCATTATATGACTAATAAATATCGGGTCCCTCGGTTAACCCCCTTTCTTCTCGTTTATATATATATATATATATATATATATATATATATATATATATATATATATATATATATATATATATATGTGTGTGTGTGTGTGTGTGTGTGTGTGTAACACAAAGCATAAGTAAAACAAAAGTAGGTTTGCGTACACTTATTTTTTCTACTTTTGCACCTATATTCGTTTTGACGGGTTTCGGTTTGTACTCCTGTATATTACGAGCATGCATTCGCAACTGTGGAAGGTCGTCGGTACGCCTGTAGGTTTTGCCTAGCCGAGTCCACGGCCATGTATACGCACATGCGATTCCGGAACTACTAGACTAGAACCGTTTAGAAATCGCTCTATATTGAGTTCGCAGGAATATACAGATCATATTAACCGCAAATAAAGACGGGGACAGAGGGAGAGAACACATAAACAGCACGGGCGGTTTATTTGTTATCTCCCTCTGTCCCCGTCTTTATTTGCGGTCAATATAATATGCAGTAAACACCAACTGGGCCAAAGTGAAGTTTTTCTGAAGGAAAATACATATATCGCAGATCAATCGCATAAAGTTTTTAGGCACGTAGGGCCCTCTGGGCTGTACTTGTCGGCGATAAGGTAGCCTCACCGCCGCTATCTGACTGCGCTATGTCGAATGCTCGGTTGCCATAGTCGGAAGTTCAAATCCTTCTAAAACTTTTCTTTTCCTTTTTTTTATTTGACGATCTCTGGGTCCGGACAGGCCGCCAATGAAAGCTGACCCAGTCAACCTTTTATTGTCGAACTCTGTCGAGTGACGATAGCTTAGCAGAACTCTTTGAAGAACTATCAGACATTGTTTGGGATATCATCGGCCTTAGTGAGATTAGAAGAACTGGTGAGGCTTATAGATTGCTTAATAACGGCCATGTCCTCTGCTATAGAGGTCTTCCAAATAAGAAACCATACGGGGTAGGATTCCTAATCCATGAGGACATAGCGGGCAATATTGACGAATTCTACAGCATTAATATGAGGGTAGCTATAGTAGTAATCAAACTTAATAAGAGGTATAGATTAAAGGTAGTACAAGCCTACGCTCCAACATCCAGTCACGATGATAATGAAGTAGATCATTTTTATGAAGATGTCGAATTAGCGATGAGAAAAGGAGTGAACTCAATATACTGTAGTAATGGGCGCCTTCAATTCAAAAGTGGGAAAAAAGCAGGCTGGTGAACAAGCAATTGGCTACTGCGGCGTGAATTCTAGGAACGCTAGAGCAGAGATTCTGGTACAATTCGCAGAAAGGAATAAGCCTAGAATAATGAACACCTTTTTGAGGAAGCGTAGCAACAGAAAGTGGACCTCGAAAAGCCCAAATGGTGAAACAAGTAATGAAATTGACTTCATACTTTCTGCTGATCCTAGCATAGGGCAAGATGTAGAAGTGATTGGTAAGGTAAAGTGCAGTAGGTTCGTGAAGGCTAGGATTCACCTCAATTTACAGAGAGAAAGGCTAAACTTGGTCAAGAAGAAACAGGTCAACCTAGTGGCAGTAAGGGTAAAAGCAGACAAATTCAGGCTGGTAATTGCAAACAAACATGAAGCCTTATAACAGAGAGATGAAGATGACATAGAGGTAATGAATGAAGCCGTAACTAGGCTGGCTTCAGAGGCACTAATTTACGTGGGAGGCAAGGCATCGAAGCAACCAGTAGGCAAGCTCTCCCAAGTAACAAAAGACTTAATTAAGAAACGACAAAGAATGAAAGTGCCCAACTGAAGAGATAAGATAGAATTATCTGAACTGTCAAAACTGGTCAACAAGGCGATAATAGGTGATATTCGAAACTATAGCGTGAGAAAGACTGAAGAAGGCGTAAAAAATGGACACGGTCTGAAATTAGTGAGAAAGAAACTGGTCATAAACAAACCAAGATGTATGCACTGAAAGATAAGGAAGGTAATATCATCAGAAATCTCGAAGATATAGCAAAAGGAGCGGAAGAATTCTATATTGACTTGTACAGTACCAAGATGAGTCTGGATACCTCCATTATAAAAAGTAAGGAATAGTATACAGAAACACCTCCTATAACAAGCGATGAGGTCAGAAGGGCCTTGCAAGACATGAAACGAGGAAGAGCGGCAGGAGAAGATGGAATAACAGTCGACTTAATCAAAGATGAAGGAGACATAATGGTAGTAAAACTGGCGGCTCTTTATACCAAGTGTCTATCGACTGCAAGGGTCCCAGAAAACTGGAAGAATGCAAACATGATACTAATCCACAAAAAGGGATTCATGAAAGAAATGAAAAATTATGGGCCACTTAGCTTACTCCCAGTATTATATAAAATATTTACCAAAATAATCTACACAACAATAAGGGCAACACTGTGCTTTAGTCAACCAAGGGAACAGGCTGGCTTCAGGAAGGGATACTCTACAAGGGATCACATCCATGTCATTAATCAGGTTATCGAGAAATCCGCAAAATGTAATAAGCCTATGGCTTCCGATGATTACGAAAAGGCATTTGATTCAATAGGGATACCAGTAGTCATAGAGTACAGAACGCTGATACAGGGCAGCGGTGAGCACTGAGGAGCAGTCGTCGTTAGTATATTCTACCAATAAATAAACAAATAAATAAATAGTTTAGTGAGGATGCCCAGGAATTATTCGAGATAAGTGTGCTGGTGCACTAATAATAATAATAATAATAATAATAATAATAATAATAATAATAAACTTTGTTTCGACGGCTGGGCGACGTGCGTCCCAAACACGAGGGCGTCACGGCAGCTAAAAACGTTGGCCGCAAACGCTGTGCGACACTACCCGCGGGTGATATTGAATTGCGGGAAATTTGAAACGACGAAAAAAAAAGGCACGTCCGCTCTGTGCCTGCGTATGTGGCACCGTGTCTCAAAACAGCAACCAGCTACAAACTTTTATTTCTTTATTTACACAAGCTGCAACCTTAAGGGCATTATCGCAGGAGTTATGTACAAGAAAACCAAAGGTACGTACCTAACACAAAGGGAAACGCAAGTGCAATGCATGTTTAAAAAAGCATGACCTCATTGCATGCATACATACATACATACATACATACATACATACATACATACATACATACATACATACATACATACACACACATACATACCCATACATACATACATACATACATGCATACATACATACATACATACATACATACATACATACATGACATATTGCTAAGAATCAGATGATCTGCAACCAGTCATTGCCATAACGAACTTGTCAAATAGCAAATTTCGAATAGCAGCTTGGGCTTGTTGGTTTTCCATCCTGCTAGTAACAGCGCAAAATGTAGACAAGGGACGAGACAAGAAGACACCACAAGCGCTTGTCTCGTCCCTTCTCTGCATTTTGCGCTGTTACTAGCAGGAAATTTCGAATGTTAGGGGGTAGCTGATGGTACATTTCCATGGATCGAGGAAAATAACTATGATTGAAATTGTCAGTGCTGGAATAAAGAGGCGCAATATCCAGAGGGTGAAAATTCCTGGTAGTAGACGATTTAGTAAACTTAATGTATTCCAAATATGGGGGAGCAACGTTCACAGGTAACAGTGGTGGTTCAAGGAAGATTACAAGAGGGGCATAGGTCCTTGTCGTAACGCTGGTCTAATATATATATATATATATATATATATACGTGTGTGTGTGTGCATGTGTGTAGGTGGGTGTGTGTTAGACATGACTTTCGATATTTTACTGTCTATTCCCTTTCATCTTTTTTTGTATTGATCGCCCATTGTGTATTCTT
Organism: Dermacentor albipictus; assembly: GCF_038994185.2. Classification (NCBI taxonomy): domain Eukaryota; kingdom Metazoa; phylum Arthropoda; class Arachnida; order Ixodida; family Ixodidae; genus Dermacentor; species Dermacentor albipictus. Next base: position 240,027,157 of record NC_091821.1, on the reverse strand, counting down.
ATAATTCATTATTATTTCTGATGTGTGCATAATTCATTATCTGTATCCCTCCTCTCCTGTTTGGTATTTAATGACCGCAGTATTTCCTGAATAAATAAGTAAAATAAAAAATAAATAAATAAATAAATAAATAAAGAAAAGATACCTATAAAGAAAGGGGCCAGAGAGGGAGAAACAATCTCTCCAACACTATTTACTGCGTGCTTGGAAGCAGTATTCAAGCTATTAATCTGGGAAGGCATAGGAGTAAGGATCGACGGCGGATATCTCAGCAACCTTCGGTTTGCCGAAGCACTTGTTCTATTCAGCAACAATGCAGACGAGTTACAACAAATGATTGAGGACCTTAACAGAGAGAGTGAAAGAGTGGGTTGAAGATTAATATGCAGAAGACAAAGATAGTGATGAATAACCGGGCAAAGGAACAAGAGTTCAGGATCGCCAGTCAGCCTCTAGAGTCTGTGAAAGGGTACGTTTACGTAGGTCAATTAATCACAGGGAACCCTGATTTGGAGAAGGAAATTCACAGAAGAATAAAAATGGGTTGGATGGCATACGCCAGACATTGTCAGCTCCTGACTGGAAGCTTACCATTATCATTGAAAATGAAGGTGTAAAATCAGTGTCTTTTACCGGTGCTGACATATGGGGCAGAGACTTCGAGACTGAAAAAGAAGCTTGAGAACAAATTAAGGACAGCGCGAAGAGTGATGGAAGGAAGATTGTTAAGGATAGCATTAAGAGACAGAAAGAGAGCGGTTTGGATCAGAGAGCAAATGCGTATTGTCGATATTCTACTTGACATCAAGAGACAAAAATGGAGCTGGGAAGGGCACGTAATGCGGCGGTTAGATAACCGTTGGGCCATTAGGGTTACAGTATGGGTACCAAGAGAAGGGAAATGCAGTCGAGGACGGCAGAAGACTAGGTGGAGCGATAAAGTTAGGAAATTCGCGGACGCTAATTGGAATCGGTTGGCGCAGGAGAGGGGTAATTGGAGATCGCAGGGAGAGGCCTTCGTCCTGCAGTGGACATAAAACAGGCTGATGATCATGATAGAGAGAGAGAGAGAGAGAAAGTTGTCGTTCACGCTTGCTTGCATATTGCACTAACAAAATCCTGTTATCATTTTATAGAACCTAGTTTCAGTTCGCTGATCGCTCGGTTGAGGGCGGCAGGGTACCCTAGTAACCTTCTTGTCTCAATCTCGGAGAACTTGCGTAATAAGTTAAGCACTGAACCTCACAGCATTGAGCATCAGGTACATGATCGAAGAAAAACAAAAACAGGTGTTATCCCCGTACTTTCATGGGATCTCCCACAAACCTAGATTGGATCGGATCGGACAACATTTATAGGGCTCAAGAAAAGAGATCTTCGCGGCTTCAGACGGCCTCTTCCATCGTCTGATGGATTCTTCTGTCTGCAATCACAGGGCTGGTGCCCTAGTCCAAGGCTCCACTGGGTATGGCCAACCCGCGAGCTCGCTCTACTAGGCGCTTTTGGCCGTTCAAGCTTACGCTGGAAAGCATACTCTCCCACTGTTCCGCACTCGGGTTTTTAATTTTATAGATAGTTGGGGACTCAATATTTTGACAGGTCCATGATATGTGGTATAGATCTGGTTTCTCTCCGCACCATGGGCACTTAGCCTCATACTGTGTAGGGAAAATTTTATTGAGAAGGTTTAGATTCGGGGAAGTACCCGTCTGCAGTTGTCGCCATGCAACAGCATCCTCTCTGCTTAGATCCTTATCTGGGGGTGGGTACTTCAGTCTGACCCCTTTATAATAATTTAGGATGTCTGAGAAAATAGGACAAAAGGCTGGAATTGGTGTTGTTTGCTCTATCCCCCCCCCCCCAAAAAAAAAGAAAAAAGCTTGCCCAGCTTTGTGGCAGAACTAATCATGTTGCTAAGGAACGTACGTCTTGCAGTATCAACCATAGAAAAAAGTACACAGTTTGTTCGAAAGGTGTTGTGTACAAGACACGCCTGAAATGCGATCGGTCTTATATAGGGTAGACAGGTAGATGTCTCAACGATAGGTTGCAAGAACATAGCAATAAAGTGCGCAAAGGGCGGAAAGGGTTCCTAGCTGTCCATTGCGCACAATTTTTGCGGCTGTATCCCGCTTTTCGAAAAACCCACTATCTTAGTTAGGCATCCTAATGAATGCACTAGACTTATCATTGAAACAGCTGGGATCGTTGAAGGTGACTCGGTTAGTGTGCCGTCAATTGCCTTAACAGATAAAACACTTTTTTTTTTTTGAGGTCGCGCATGTGCTCTCGTTCATCTTAAGGCGGCAGTCTTGGTTTCTTTGAATTTTGAATGCACACTTATATCGGTTTTATGCTTTGTGTGTGTGTGGAGGGGGGGGGGGGCGCTTTTCTTCTGGTGTCTCGGTATATATGCGTGTTACTCAAAATAAAAATGAGTTGGAAGTCAGCGCTTGTCTTCGTTGTTGTTTTGGTACCTATCTATGTACACACTGTAAGCGATGTCTACAAGTAGCGTGGCCAGAATTCCAGCCACCGTACTACAAGCACTGAGATATACTCTTGATTTGCCGTTCCGATTCATCACTGCGTCTGAGTCCGACTGCACAAGCCTCCACAATTACGTGTCTGAAACCGGGCATTCTTGTTTCAAGACAATGTCAGCACTAATGCGACTAACCACGTTCGTTCGTTGTTTTCTAACACTGACACGCATTAATCCGATAACCTGATTCAATAGCACGTCTACAGCTACAATTATGCTACTCGTAGACGACAACATTTTGCACACTTTTAGAGCGTGCGTTCTGTTCCTAGAGGCACGCAACGCGGCTTATATTACACAATTTTTGTTCCCTTCAATCGTTTTGAGCAGAAAGGTTCTGTCATGTATCAATTAATACAGTCAGACCTAGCGATCGCGAACGCAACAGTCGCGAGCGCGCACGGGAACATAAATGGCTAGTGAGTAGGGGTGTGCGAATATTCAAAATTTCGAATACGAATCGAATATTTTCTTTATTCGAAGCGTATTCGATTCGAGAAATGCATATTCGTAAATTCCCGAATATTCGAGGACGGCCGAATAATGGTCAAAACGGCGAATATTCGGACAGACTGTGAATAATTCAGCAATTAACGAATTATATGCTTGCTCCACATTCTCCTAAGAACATGTTTATTCACCGAGAGCTTCACATGATCCGCTCATTATCTGTATGCTCTGCATCAAGATGGCAAATTGGGCCAGTTGCTTGGGATTCATAGTAAGGTTCGTTACAGCGCAACACAAAACAAGGACAAAAGAAGGTACCAAACGACGACACAGCGTTACAGCACTGTGATCTTAAGTGCTGCAACGAACCTTACTATGAATGTGTACGCTCTGTTCCAGTCTATCTGCATCAGGCCCGTGAGACATGATCAGTTTCGATTTTTTTTACCAAGCTTTATTCCAGGGCTCTTTCATAACAATATATGATCTACTTTCGGGCTTTGTAAGTATGCGCAATAAAATATGCACCTAGAAAATGTTACCTGGACAAATGTTGTCACAGTGCATAGAGAACCATTACTTTGTGAACATGTTGAGCAGTCAATTTTCCTTCGCGATAATCTGTAACAAGCGTTTACCTGACAGAGCATTACCTGACATTACCTGAGTGCATTACCTATAATGAGTGCCTCTTTAACCTGAAGCAACCTCGTAAAATGCAACATTATTTTTAAAAGGGCAATAAAGCTATTGTTACCTCGTTTTGCAATTTTTTAATACTACACATATATTCGATATTCGATTCGATATTCGAACACAGTTTATCGCCTTATTCGTATTCGATTCGTATTCGAAAATTTCAATATTCGCACACCCCTACAAGTGAGCGTTAGTGAAACAGCCACGCGCGCGTTAACAAGCATGGTCCCTGCGATCGGGTGAACGTGCCGTTTAATCTCGGAGGCCATGTAACACGCAAACGCCGGACTTGCCATTGATGGCGCTAACGCAGCCGCCGCCGATGATGATGATGATGGTTAATTGATCCCCTCTTTGAAAGGGATCGGTTGAAAATACTGACCTAGCCTGCTTGAGTTAATCAGATATGCTTAACATGCTTTTTAATTTTAGTATTTATGTACATGGGGTGCCGCCGCGCCTACTTTAGGTGCTACTTGGTCCGGTTGTATTACATGCCCTCCGAGACCACGGCACGCCTTAATCTCGGAGGCAAAGATACAGGGCAGCGGTCAGCACTGAGCAGCACTTTCCTTTAGTACGTTCTACCAATAAATAAATAAATAAATAAATAAATAAATAAATAAATCGTTTAGTGAACGTTCCCAGGAATAATTCAAGATTAGAGTGCTGGCGCACTAATAATAATAATAATAATAATAATAATAATAATAATACACTTATCTGCTGCGACTGCTGGGCGACGTGCGTCCCAAAAACGAGGGTGTAACCGCAGCTGAAAACGTTGGCTGCAACCGCTGTGCGACACTACCCGCGGGTGAGATTGAATTGCGGGAAATTTGAAACGACGAAAAAAAAAAAAGGCGCGTCCACTCTGTGTCTGCGTATGTGGCAACGTGTCTCACAACAGCAACCAGCAACAAACTTTTATTTTTTTATCTACCCAAAGTGCAACCATAAGGGAGTGATCGCAGGAGTGATGTACAAGAAAACCAGAGGTACGTTCCTAGCACAAAGGGAACTGCAAGTGCAATGAATACTAAAAAAAAAAACATGGCCTTATTACATACATACATACACACACACATACATACATACATACATACATACATACATACATACATACATACATACATACATACATACATACATACATACATACATACGTATACGTTGTATGCAATACATATTGCTAAGAATCAGAAGATCTGCAAACAGTGATTGCCATAATGAACTTGTCAAATAGCAAATTTCGAATGTTAGTGGGTAGCAGATTGTACATTTCCATGGATCGAGGAAAATAACTATGATTGAAATTGTCAGAGCTGGACTAAAAAGGCGCAATATTCAGAGGGTGAAAATTCCTGGCAGTAGACGTTTTAGCAAACTTAATGTTTTCCAAAGATGAGCAACCTTCCGAGGTAACAGTGGTGGTTCAAGGAAGGAATATTACAAGAGGGGCATAAGTTCTAGTCCTAACACTGGTATATATCTATAAGGGATAACCGAGTAAGGAGTTTTCGGTCCTTCAAAATGTAAAATTGTAACGTAGCGACACTCAAAAGGTACTGCGGCATTGCATTTGCCCTCTAACTCACGCCTGCGCGTGTAAAATAGTCCGCGAGTGGGGCGAAATACCGCCGCCTCTAGCGCCATCCGCTACGTAAGAACGCTAGCGACTGCTAAGTCCGCTGCTAAGTCCGCTGGCGTGCAGCCTCGCCAAAATAATGTTACAGAAGTGACTAGGGTGCCTAGAGGTTTTGACGCGATAGCATTAGAGCACCCGCTCGAAGAAAAAACCATCTGCGTCAAAATAAGAAAGAAATCACCTCTTTTTTTACTCATTTATTTCTGGACACGCTTCCATAGATCTGGTTTAATTGCAACTAGTTTCGTTAATTCGGGTTGATGACAACACTGAAACTTATGGGCACTTGCCGGGAAATGGGAATTTCTTCGTTAGATCGGGAACTTCTTAAAATCCGGTTTCGTTAGACCGAGCTTTAAGTGTATAGCTTGTCACTAAATACATTATTGTTCCACGTGGATCACAGAAAAAATTGGAACACACCTACTGCTAAAGCGCGACAGCCATGAGGACAGATAGTATAGGCACCAGACGAGTGCAGTTTTTCAAACGAAGGTTTGTTTGTGTTCCTCTCGTCTCATGGCTTATGTACGACATGGGAGATTGGCCAAGAATAAGGGGAATGAAGCGAATAACATAAATACACAGTCTCGCCCGCAAATTTACGAAGAAGGCTAAATTACATGTTAGAGATGCAAGTAAATGAATAAGCAAGAAATGAAAGGTATGAAAAAGGAAAAAAAATATCACCAAACTGATCAGGGCCAGTGTTTGGAATTAATAACGCAACATATATTTTTCGTAACATAGTAAGGCGGTGGCATGACAAAAGCCAGTACCTATTGTCTCATCCTGATAACTGAAAATATAGAACGCGCCCGCCTGTGCAGTGTAAAAATGAAGGGAGGGAATGCGGGAACGTAATTTGGTCAGGGATACCTTCATGCCTTCGTGTAATGAAAAGTTCACTGCGACATATGCTGATATACAGAAGCAGACGCTATATCGTCAGACAACGCCAGCAGCAGTTGCGTATGCTGATGAATAAGGGTATACGCCAGACAGGGCCGTCAAGAAACGCTTTGGTCTGTGAGTCCGCAATCTCATTCGAAAGCAAACCAGCACGACCAGGCACCCAAATTAATCTAATGTTGAATTCCAATGATAAATCCAGATCAAGCTCCGCTTGTGTGAAGTGATTTTTTAAAGAGAAATGGAAGAGATAAGTGCAGTGCTGTAACTGTATCTCACAGGAGGACACCTCAACAGCACTGCACGTCATTCCCATGGTGGTACAACCACCATGGTTCCCATGGTGGTTGAACGATCGCAGCGCCAGATTTCCTTTTAGTTATACTAACATGAAACTCTATGGTAAGAAACAAGCATCTAAACACGACGGTTCTAACGACATTCAGTTTAGGTAAGTTCTTTTATTAATTCAGGCTTCTGAAAGACAGAAATGAACAGAGCATTCTACTACATTGAAGAAATAAAAGTACAGGCTTCCAAGCTTCGTAGTCGCATCTCTCTGAGAGTTAATTATCACGCATACTTTCCGCACAACGATAAAATATTATATACATTTGCCGTAGAAAATAATGCTATACACGAAAATGAAACTTTACACAAAGCCTTCATTTGCGACGATTTGATACACAAAAATCTGGCAACGTCGTCAATGCATGCCCACAAAATTAACACAACATTGTGTACACTTTCTTTGACACAATATTTAAACATATAAAAGACCCAAAATAGTTGTGCACAAGTAAATGTATTTGATTTATATTAACAGTTTTTGCACTGCGGTAAACAATACTTTTTAAATATAGGTGGCGGTCAAAACACAACGGACATTTCGTCATTAAACGTATCCTGTTTCATCTGGCTCATTACTCAGCAGCATTTTGGAATTTGTTCGTTTTTAGCCGCCTCTTTGAAAGCAGCAATTTCATACCGCAGAACGAAATAAGCATCCAAAAGGTATTTCAACTCGAGCACAAATTGTTCTGCTTCAAGTGACGTTCACCGTACGCAGCAATTATGGCCTCCGAGACTACGTACCAACGAGTCCTGTATACAACGGGCCAGTCACGGAGTGAAAAGTTCACTTGGTCTCTGTCGTCGTCCCTTCCTTGCGTTTCGTTACATAATTTGCAACGAACCAACCAGCCAAGCATGCAAGCACTCAGTTTGGGGCATAACGCCTCAGGCTCGTGGAGGGGCAAACGTAAATTAATCCGAGGACATAAATATGCACAGCGCCGGAGCGCGCTGCTATTGTGGTCTGGCGAAACGCGCGTAGTTTGAACCGTGCGCGTAACTGAGCGAGCTGTCGGTTTGCTTCGGCAGCGTCTGCGCCGCGACGAGCTCGTTCGCAGAGTTAATAATCGGTGGCAAGAACCATACCATTGCGATGACGAAGCTACAGCCTGGCGAAATGTTGGCCAATAAGTCATTACCACTGAATTCACGGTGTCATGTATGTATATGGTAATTAAACCGTATACGTAACGCCTGGGACACTGAAAGCAACTAAATCGTGTGTTTTAAAACCCAATTATTAGTTTTCTATGAAAATTCGCGCCCCCAATTTAGTAAATAAACAGCTAATTAATTTATCTAAACTAATTATAGATAGTTCAATTATGGAAAAAAAGCTAATTCTGATGGGGTACGTGACTGCTGACAAAATACCATTGGTTAGGTCGTCGTGTATCCTACATATTTTTTATGAGCGCGAACAAATCAAACAAGGACAAAGAAGAAAGACTTGTAGCACGAGCGCTGTTGTTACGTCTTTCTTCTTTTTCCGTGTTGGATTTGTTCGCCCTGTATAAGTAATAATGTATTGGCCTACCTTAGCTGGGATACCTGTGTACGCTGGACGATGAGCAAAACTAGAACAAAGGTGTCCTATTGAGAATAAAGGAGTGCTGTGCACATGGCCAGTGACACGGACGTCTGTCAATCACGTGTCAACGCGTGTGTGTCAGCCGGCGTGTCAACGGCGTGCACAGCAGCCCTTCATTACCTGTTTCGCTGGTGGTCATGGGCTATCGTGTCTCTGGAAGAGATAATAGAAGGAGTGGCAGAAACCGGTGCTCATGAAAAATAAAAATAAACAATAAAATAAAAGAATATAAAGAAATGGAATAAATAAATAAATAAATAAATAAAAGGGACAAAAGGGAAAGAAGGAAAAAAATACGCTAAGAATTCAAAAGTGTTGTTGCCCATAGCTAACACACCTTCGCTCGTTTCAACACCCACCCGCCTTACGCGCTTTCATCTTTAGAAAAACTCCGTGTATATAATACTGTGGCAAGTAAAGCATCTGTCGCCTTGAAGGAGACAAGTTACCTTGTAGAAACGTTGGCTCCTGCTTTCACCTTGTTCTCGTTTTGCTCATCGTCTTGAATTTCCATCTCCCGCCTTCTTCGTGTTTTCCCTGGATGCATGCGCTGGAGTCACATTTCCAATAAATGCGCATATTCTTGTGGGTGCCAATATATTGTGCCATTAAGTGACGAAAATAATTTTTTATTACCAGCTGGAGGTTGGTAATGGGGCGCCGACTAGTGCTGACGTGCAAACATCGGCTCCCGATATCATCAATGATTTCACGAGGTTATTCACGCTAAATCGCAGTGAATTGTGTACCAACGAAAGCAGCAAGTTACACGGATTCCGTGGATACCGGATTTATTTCGGTGGGTGGATTCTTTCTCAACATTTTCTGCATTCGAATTCTCAACCTCGTCGTTCAAAGGCGGGTAGGCCTAGGCCTAACACCGCAAGTCAGTCATTGCCGCGATGGAAATCGTCACCGGTGTGACGATATCGCCGGAAGATGCGAATGACCCGGGCTGGATTGCGGCATATAACCGCAAATCGCGCAAGGTAAAGGCCAGTCAACCACAAGGAGCAAGTTCAAGTACTCGTGGCAGACGAAGGGACGGCGATCGCACCGCCGGACCGAACAGCGCATACCAGCGCCTCGTTGCTACCTCGAGACTCCCTCAGCTACCGAGGGACACGTTCCGTATAATCGTGAGACCCCGAGACGGTCTTAACGTGGCCAAATCTACACCAGTGCAGGTTGAGCAAGCCCTGGCAATGGCGGCAGCCCTGGCTCCTCAAGACCTCATGGAAGACTCCATCTGCCCCAACGTAACTCAGAATATCTTCATCATCTGCACCCCCAGCGAACGTAATGCAAGAGCATACGCCACGGTGCAACAAATTCGCATGAAAGATACTACGTATCGGGTCGCAGTATACCCGGCGCCACCCGATGATACCTGCAAAGGCGTAGTCCGAGGCATTGACCTCGAGCTCAACGACTCCCAACTCCGAGAACTGATCGTCACGAAACGCAACCCCAACGCCTTGGAGGTGAAGAGAATCAAGAACACCACAGCCGTGACAATCCTTTTCCAAGGAATGCAAGTACCAAATTACATCTACTGCGGAGCAAGCATTGTTCGATGCACACTCTTTCGCAGACACACAGAAGTTTGCTACAACTGTGGCAACATCGGTCACCGCGCGGATGTCTGCCCTAACCCCAGTACGACGTGGTGCCGGAAGTGTGGCATCAAAACTCCAGCGGAAGATCACCAGTGTTCCCCTCACTGCACCCTGTGCGGCGGACCGCACCCCACCGCCGACAAGGACTGCAAGCGCAAGTTTCAGGTCCCTTACATCGTTCGACAGAGACGCCGCCGCAGACGCAACCGACGAGGCCGTAGCCGCTCCCAAGGACCAAGCGGCGCCAGTCACAGTGACTCGAGTGCCGCCTCGGGCATTCCCGTAGCGACCACAAGGAGTCGCTCGGTCACGCCGACACCCGAGCGCCGCAGCGCCCTACGCAGCAGCCGATCCCGCTCCAGGGGACGACGCAACAGCCGGTCCTGCTCCAGGGGGCGCCCTACATCAGGCCCCACCGAACTGACGTGGGCCGACCGAGTACGAGGGAGACATCACCAGCAGCAGCAACGGGACGTTTCATCTACCAGACAGGTAACGCGGTCTTCATTGCCCGAGCATGAGAGCGAGATAGTCACAGCCCTACGACAGGAACTAGCGGGTCTCCGGGCCACCATACAAGTGCTTACAGCGCAGCTTAATGACGCAAAACAGGAGATTCAAAACCTTAAAGCTCCCAAACAAGCACCACCCCAGGAGACAAACGTAAAAGTTAGCACAGCCAAACGCAAGCCCCCTCCGCTCCCAGAGACGGAAGAAGAGAGTAATGCACCGCAAGACACCCTAGGCGAAATTCTGCGCCTCACGCGAGAGAACCTAGAAAGTATTCGTATCCTAACGAATCGTGTAGAGGTGGTCGAAAATAAAGTCGCCATAAAAATTAAAAACAAAGCTAGTCAGCCACAACAGATGGACACGACGACGCACCCCTCGTCACCAATAAATCCCCCGCAAAACCATCATGGCTAACACGACACAGGACACCTTAGAAATTTGGCAGTGGAATTGCGCTAGCTACGCGAAACGCAAATCCTCGCTGCAACAGTACCTCAAAATTCAACCCAAAAAGCCGCACGTAATACTATTACAAGAAACCCTATGCGAAACCCTCACGCTCTCAGGGTACAGCCCCGTCTCCCAAAAAGGAGGGGACGCCAGGAGAGGCATCGCCACGCTCGTTAATAGAAAATTCGCGCATATCGTTCATAACGTCCTTCCGAAAAACAGTCGCATCGAGGCGATCCTAATCGAGCTCGTACCTAACCGACTCCTAAAACAAAGCATTTTTGTACTAAACGTCTACAGCTCCCCTGCGCACTACAAACAATCTTTCCACGCGATCCTTACTAAAGCCACATCATTGGCACGAAACTCACCGCTCATTATCGCAGGGGACTTCAACGCCCCCCACCCGTCGTGGGGTTACCCCACAATCAAGCCTAGCGGCAACAACCTCTCGCGCGCTATCGACGACCTGTCCCTCACCCTGGTGACGGACCACAGGTTCCCCACCAGATTGGGTACGTCGACACAACGCGATACTACGCCGGACCTCACGTTACTCCGAAATGTAGCAAACTACACATGGACGAATACGCAAGAGAACCTGGGCAGCGATCACTTCGTCATACGCACAGAAATACCAAACACGGCGGCCCCACCCCGGTCTTTCACCCTTACAGACTGGGATAGCTTCCGCCAGTTACGGAAGGAAGACACGAACACGTACGATTCCTTCGCAGAGCTCCTCTCTGCGATAAAGGGCGACGTAGCTAGAGCCACGAAAACCATACAAACGGAATTGGAGGTCCCAAGGGTTGACCCTCACCTCGCACACTTACTCGAGGCCAAGGCCTCGATACTTGCGCGATGGAGAAAACAACGTCTCAACAGACGTCTGCGCAAACGCATCGCGATACTCAACCGAGATATCGAACAATACTGTACGGAGCTCACAAGACTCCAATGGCAGGAACTATGTTCGGCGGTCGACGGCCGCATGCGAACCGGAGGTAAGTGGAACCTCCTGAAACGCATGTTAGACGACAGCCAAACAAAGGACAATCACAGCCACGCGCTAGACCGACTTTTACACTTACATAAAGCGAAAGGGGGAACGGAAGAGTCCTTCCTGGCAGAAATCGCCAAACGTTACCTTCCATTAGGCGACGCTCACCCCAACGATTACCCGAGCATAAAGTGCGACACCACTCCCGAACTAGACGCTGCCTTCACGGAAGCAGAAGTTCGAGAGGCGCTACACAACCTCAACAGCAGGTCGGCCTCAGGACCCGACGGGGTAACCAACCGAATGTTACGTAACTTAGACGACCAGGCCATTACACTACTCATTAAAGACATCAACCACGTGTGGGAAACAGGAGAGGTACCAACGCAATGGCGCACGGCCACGGTGGTCCTTATCCCAAAACCCGGCAAACCACTTAACCTCGACAATTTACGCCCTATCTCTCTTACCTCATGCGTGGGTAAAGTGGCCGAGCACGTCATTCAAAACCGAGTGTCACGCTACATTGAGGAACACGAACTCCTCCCACACAACATGGTAGGGTTTCGACCCCACCTTTCCACGCAAGATGTCATGTTGCTCCTAAAAAGACAGGTCTTTGACGTTAAAACAAGAGACGTTCGAGGCATCCTCGTCCTCGATATCACGAGAGCATTCGACACCGTCTCGCACCGCTTCATATTGGAGTCTGTGGCAGGCCTCGGCCTCGGCCAGAGATTTCAGGAGTACGTGCGCTCCTTCCTTAAGGACAGAGAAGCCCGACTGCGAGTCTCACAACTTAAGTCGGACTGCTACACGCTGGGTTCCGTCGGAACACCGCAAGGCTCAGTCATCTCTCCATTACTCTTTAACATAGTGATGAAGGGACTCGCAGACAAACTACGAGACATCCCGAACGTAAATTGCGCTCTATATGCAGATGACATCACCATCTGGAGCCCGGGAGGCTCCCTGGCAGACATGGAGCAGGCATTACAGTCTGCCCTAGATGCCACGGAGGAGTACCTACTAGAGACAGGAATGAAGCTATCTTCCAAGAAATCGGAACTCTTACTATATCGCAAGTCTTGCCAAGGAGTCCGATACCTAACTCCTCTAGACGAACTTCCGATCGCACTACATACAAGAGACGGCCAACAGATTCCACAAGTCGACCACATACGCATTCTTGGGCTCCTAATCGAAGCCACCGGATGCCACGCACACTCGATCAAGCACTTAACCGCCAAAACTGAAAATATGATCAGACTCATCCACAGAGTCTCAGGGCGCAGGAAGGGTCTCTGCGAAGATAACCTTCTGCGCGTATACCACGCATTCCTTATGAGCCATATTAATTACGTCGCCTCTGCCCACAACTGGACGAAAACAGAAAAGACGAAACTAAACACACTCATGCGCAAGAGCATCAAACAGGTCTTGGGCATTCCACAAAGAGCAAGTACAGCAAAGGTTGATCAGCTAGGCATGCACAACAACATCGACGAAGTGATCGAGGCTCAGACTATGGCGCAAATACTCCGCCTATCCTCGTCCAAAGCCGGTAGACTAATTCTAAGCGAAGCTAATGTCTCCCCATCTCCCTATCTCGAGCACGCTGTTACCCTACCGAGTGAAATTAGAGACAGCTACAGAGTCTCACCGTTTCCCAGAAACGTCCACCCACTATACAACGTGGGTAGGCGTCGGGCCCGCGCCCGCGCGATTCTCGACCGCACAGACGCGGATCGTGAAGCCACCGCATTTGTTGACGCGGCCCAGTACGGCAATACATCAACTTTCGCGATAGCAGTTGTGGACGGCAACGGAACGTTACGGTCATCGGCATCGGTTAAATCGACCACCAGCGCTAAAGCCGAACAGATAGCCGTAGCCATCGCCATGGCAGACCCCACATTTACCCATGTCCTCACGGATTCGCGTGCTGCAATTCGGGCTTACGAAAGCGGCAATGTACCGAAAGAGGTAGCGCATATATTACTAGCGAGCTCAAACGAGTGCAAACGGTGCCTCTCCTGGTTCCCCGCTCACATGGGGAAAGACATCCACCCGCAAAAACCCAACCTCAATGAAACGGCCCATGACCGTGCGCGAGAACTTGCCCGCCGCGACGGTCCCACGGCCTCCGAGGGGCTGGACATTCAGTTTAATGACCCGCTACTCACATACCAAGAAATCACCTCACACTATCGGAAAGGCAGAATGAAATACCCGCTCCCGCACGCCAAACTCGAGCGCGCGCAGGCGGCCGCGTTTCGAATGCTGCAAACGGACTCGTATCCGTCACGAGGCCTATTAAGCCACTACAATTCAGAAATCCCGGCAAATTGCCCAGACTGCCCAGAACCCTACTGCTCACTCTCGCACATGCTTTGGCAATGTACCGCGTTACCAGAGGGCCCTCTCTCCAGTGAGCCCGAATGGGAAGAAGCCCTCAAAAGCCCGGACCTCAAACTGCAATTCAAGGCCGTCCAGAGGGCCCAAGAACTGGCGGAGCGTCACCACGTTCCCGTCCCGACTTGGGCGTCGCCTACGGTTTCGGCCCAAGGAGCTCGCCGCGTGCGATCTCCAACGGCTTAGACCCCTCAGGACCTCAATAAAGTTCTTGACTGATTACCAGCTCGAATTTAATGATCGAAGACGGCTACCTCATCTGCGGTTAATGGAATTATTCTCCCACTTATACTTTCCAGAAAGGAAGCAATCCGTTTGATGATACTGTGAAGGGTACTTTCTGCCATGCCAAACAGCGCGGCCACTGCCCTATGAGAAATTTTATTTACAACAAGACTGCGCGACATTGCGCTGCCGATTGCATAGGCGTTATCAAATATATGTGTAGCAGAACACTCACCGCAAGAACGACAGCAAATATTCTTCTGCGAGTGTTTCCGGGCATATGTCGTCCTCGTCCAGTTTGCTTTGGAGAGAATCGAGAGTTTTCGTATTTTGCTATAATGTTATAGCACACCTCCCCGGACACGCGAAAGTGTTTTTGAAAGTGAAATAAACAGCACCACCCCTCCATCAACATGAATCAACAGGCGGCGAGCCCGGGAGTTTCCAGTAACGAACGGCATGCGCGTTATCAGCATGACATAGCATACCCAACAGGAAAGTTGTGGGCTCGGCGTTTTCAAGAAAGGAAACGCAAGCAAGGCAGATGACGATTATCGTTGTGTGGCAGAGATACACCCCTAAGGGTGTAACTTCGCTTAAGTGTACAGCGGAATAACTTTTGCATTCGGCATAAGACTCACGAAGGTTTATACAGAAAAACCGCACATATCTGGGTTGCACAAATACCTAATAATTAGGCACGAAGTTTGGCAACCATTTATAACGTTCAACATGGAAATCTGGCTACAATAATAAGTGTAACAAACAAAAAGTTTCTAAATAAATAACTCAATGTTGCATTCTGAGAAAGTGTTGTGCCCTTGAGAGGAATGCTACAAGTGTCGTCTGCTACGACGCCTGCTCGCTGCAAACGAGAGTCGCAGACGACAGACACTTGCAAACTCTCTCGCTCTTTCGAAAGGCTGCGTCGGTTGTCACGATTGCTGAACGTCTTCAAGTACTTTCAAACACATCTGTTGCAGTGCTAGCTAGGACGCTTGTCGCCTCCTACGAGAATGCTTCATTATATTTTATATTGACGTACCGCTTCCGAAGCGTTATGGCGTGGCTTTGTACTTACCCATTTTGCGACACTAGACTACAGCCAGGAAGCAGTAACCTTGCCTACCACAAGTAAATTTGTGTTCTCAAAGTGCTCAAAACACGCCTTTCAATGAGCACGTAAACAAGCAATGCATAATGAAGCCTTCAATAAAGTTTGATTGTCAAGCCACTAGAAGTACAACTGTCTATGTCTTGCATCAATAGCGCCTCCTTTTTCCTACTCTGAAGTTCCATAAAGCGCGTAACGCTACAGAGCCAACCTAACACACTTAACAAGCCAAGGTCCACAAGGTCAAAACATGTTCTTTCAACGTTTATGCCATCGCTTTCTCGTCAGAGCTTCGACACCACACCGCGACAAAAGCATCGTCCCAGCCGCGGGCCCAGCGCGCTATCGCCACTTCCAAGAACAGAGCAAAGGCAGAGAGTTTTGCGTTGAACTGTCCCACTGCAGATTGTAGCAATTGCGCTTGGAGCGAAACCAAAACTGGCAAAAAATACTTGTAGACTAGTTCGCCAGTCAGCAGAATGCCAATCCGTAGCTTGGTCTTCCCATCATTCCCATGGTGGTTGAACGATCGCAGCGCCAGATTTCCCTCTACTTCTACAAATATGAAAGCCTATGGTAACAAACAAGCATCTAAACACGACGGTTCAGACGACATTCTGTTTAGGTAAATTCTTTCGTTAATTTCAGTTTTTTAAAGACAGAAATGAACAGAGCATTCTACTACATTGAAGAAATAAAAGTACAGGCTTCCAAGCTTCGTAGTCGCATCTCTCTGAGAGTTAATTATCACGCATACTTTCCGCACAACGATAAAATATTATATACATTTGCCGTAGAAAATAATGCTATACACGAAAATGAAACTTTACACAAAGCCTTCATTTGCGACGATTTGATACACAAAAATCTGGCAACGTCGTCAATGCATGCCCACAAAATTAACACAACATTGTGTACACTTTCTTTGACACAATATTTAAACATATAAAAGACCCAAAATAGTTGTGCACAAGTAAATGTATTTGATTTATATTAACAGTTTTTGCACTGCGGTAAACAATACTTTTTAAATATAGGTGGCGGTCAAAACACAACGGACATTTCGTCATTAAACGTATCCTGTTTCATCTGGCTCATTACTCAGCAGCATTTTGGAATTTGTTCGTTTTTAGCCGCCTCTTTGAAAGCAGCAATTTCATACCGCAGAACGAAATAAGCATCCAAAAGGTATTTCAACTCGAGCACAAATTGTTCTGCTTCAAGTGACGTTCACCGTACGCAGCAATTATGGCCTCCGAGACTACGTACCAACGAGTCCTGTATACAACGGGCCAGTCACGGAGTGAAAAGTTCACTTGGTCTCTGTCGTCGTCCCTTCCTTGCGTTTCGTTACATAATTTGCAACGAACCAACCAGCCAAGCATGCAAGCACTCAGTTTGGGGCATAACGCCTCAGGCTCGTGGAGGGGCAAACGTAAATTAATCCGAGGACATAAATATGCACAGCGCCGGAGCGCGCTGCTATTGTGGTCTGGCGAAACGCGCGTAGTTTGAACCGTGCGCGTAACTGAGCGAGCTGTCGGTTTGCTTCGGCAGCGTCTGCGCCGCGACGAGCTCGTTCGCAGAGTTAATAATCGGTGGCAAGAACCATACCATTGCGATGACGAAGCTACAGCCTGGCGAAATGTTGGCCAATAAGTCATTACCACTGAATTCACGGTGTCATGTATGTATATGGTAATTAAACCGTATACGTAACGCCTGGGACACTGAAAGCAACTAAATCGTGTGTTTTAAAACCCAATTATTAGTTTTCTATGAAAATTCGCGCCCCCAATTTAGTAAATAAACAGCTAATTAATTTATCTAAACTAATTATAGATAGTTCAATTATGGAAAAAAAGCTAATTCTGATGGGGTACGTGACTGCTGACAAAATACCATTGGTTAGGTCGTCGTGTATCCTACATATTTTTTATGAGCGCGAACAAATCAAACAAGGACAAAGAAGAAAGACTTGTAGCACGAGCGCTGTTGTTACGTCTTTCTTCTTTTTCCGTGTTGGATTTGTTCGCCCTGTATAAGTAATAGTGTATTGGATAACCTTAGCTGGGATACCTGTGTACGCTGGACGATGAGCAAAACGAGAACAAAGGTGTCGATCTGAGAATAAACGAGTGCTGTGCACATGGCCAGTGACACGGACGTCTGTCAATCGCGTGTCAACGCGTGTGTGTCAGCCGGTGTGTCAACGGCGTGCACAACTGCCCTCTATTACCTGTTTCGCACCACTTTATCAAGATTTCGTCCTCGCAGTCATGCGATCAAGTCGAAAGAATGGCTTCCAGCAATTCAAGGCACGCTTGTTGCCGGCACTCCGCATTCTCTGCAACACGCACGACACGCCATGCCTGCTGGGACTGCACAGCGAGGCTCCGGCAATTTTTCTGATGCGCCTCGGAGCAACAAAAAAGCTGCCCCAAAAGGGTGCGCCCTATTTATCGAGAACTAGGAAGCTTTCCAGCAAGTATGCGGCCTGTAGGATGAGCAACACAGCAACACACAACGTAAAGCGTAAACTCATGGGAGGGGGAACAGTATCATATATGATCAGGGAGGAGCTTTGCGCCGATCCTCACTCTCTTGCATGCGTATTCATGCGAACGGCAATTAAACTTTGGAGTCGGATATCTCAGAGCACAGACACGCTAGAAGAATTCTTCCAACTGATACTGTGTAGAAACACGGCTGCCCTCTAACTTTTCGATACAAACATATCTACTAACATAACAGGTGGGAGGGCTGGTAGGTGAATGGCCTCTTAGTCCATGCAGAAACATAAATATATTAATGTTAGGGGCCAAACGCGGCGAAAGTTGAAGAGTGTGACAGTGTATAACAGAAAAGAATTTTAGGAAGGGGTAAGGGGGGGGGGGGGGGTTAGCGGAGGTCACAATTTTCGTAAAGGCTTTTAGACAGGAAGCAGCCTTGTTTTGAACTGTCTGCCTCGTCAATTCCCGAGCGTGATCAAATAACAATACACATCGCGTTCCAAACATCTCTTCAATCAAGTCGGACAGCAGGTGACCGAAAGTGAGCGAAACTTGCATATAAACAATCGAAGTTCTAACCTTCGTTCCTTTATTTTTATATCTAGAGTAATATAGCATGCCCACAACGCCGAAAGCGCGATTGAGTGATAGGTAACTTCCAAAATAGCACCCGCCCTCTTCCGTAAGTAGCCGTGGTTGTACCACTCACTGGACGACCTGGTTGGAAAACAACTAACCGTGATTTCGACTGTTACCTGGGCTGCAACAAGTCTATCCTGCAAATAAGATAAGATACACGATAGTGCGCTGTCTAACTGTTTTTGTTTGGCCGCGTTTTCAGACAGGGAAAAGATCACAGAATTGAACAGGGCCAGTGTGGAATTGATAATGAAACATATCTTTTTCTTAACATAGTAAGGTGGTAGCATGACAAAAGCCAGTACCTATTGTCGCATCCTCGTAAGTGAAAATGTACAAAGCACCTACCCCGGCCCGTAGTGTAAAAATGGAGGGAGGGAATGCGGGAATGTAATTTTGTGAGGGATACCTTCATGCCTTCCATGTAATGAAAAGTTCACTACGACATACAGTGAGACAACGCTAGCAGCACTTGCGTATAAGCTGAGGAACAAGGGTATACGCCAGACAGGGCCGTCTAGGAATGCTTTGGCCTGTGAGTCCGCAATCTCATTCAAAGGCAAACCCGCACGACCAGGCACCCAGATTAATCTAATGTTGAATTCCAACGATAGATGCCGATCAAGCTTTTCTGCTCGGTATGGGGCAATCCTATATTCCAATGGCAGAATGAGAGCGTGAGTTGTGTGTTCCAATGGCAGATTGGGAGTAGGCACTGATTCCGGATCCCTCTGCGGAGCAAAAATATGTGCTCCGCCGAAATCGGCAGATTTAACCGGAAGTGTACGTCACGTATTTCTTTCACCAGCCTCTGCTTCCTGTCACGGTCGCTTGCTTCCGGTCGCGGGCAGCTATGGACGACATGGAAAACATGGACGCTACGTCGCGCCGAGCGTTTTTGTTCCTGCTCCTGGATAGTGACAGCTCCGACACACATAGGCGCCGACTACAGGGATGGGGGGGTCTCCGGGGCCCGAGTCTCCACCGCAGTTTTCCGGGGAGGGGGGGTGGGCTGAGCCCCTTTTCTTTCCGGGTGATGCCGAAGCCTCGTTCTCCCCCTCCCCTACACACACACACACACACACACACACACCGTCTAAAGTGCCAGTGCCAGAGTTTTATAACTCACATCATTTCAGGTTTCTTTTGGATTTCCTCCACCTATACACTAGAAATTTTACTGGGGCTAATTGCTTACTGCATCACTGTTGGCTCACTGTGTGTGTGTGTGTGTGTGTGTGTGTGTGTGTGTGTGTGTGTGTGTGTGTGTGTGTGTGTGTGTGTGTGTGTGTGTGTGTGTGTGTGTGTGTGTGTGTGTGTGTGTGTGTGTGTGTGTGTGTGTGTGTGTGTGTGTGTGTGTGTGTGTGTGTGTGTGTGTGTGTGTGTGTGTGTGTGTGTGTGTGTGTGTGTGTGTGTGTGTGTGTGTGTTTCGCCTTTTCTCTACACGTTGGTCGCTTTCCCGTCTATTTATTTTGCTTTTATTTTTTTACAGGAACCTGGTTTCGCAGCAAGTATATACTTTCATGAAAAATAATACGGTCACATTAATTTGGCTTTGGTCCGAAGCAAGTTTCTGGCGCGAAACATAGCTGCGCGCGCACGCTTTGGATGCGGTGCGAGCCAACCCGGGATTTTGAAGCATTCTATGTCTATTACATCGCTTCTCGCATTTCGTGCGTAGACAGAGCAGCGCTTCGGCCACGTTATGAGGGGGCTTTCGTTATCAATGTTATCAGTCAGCCTAGAGACGGATAATAAGTGTGACGTAGAAATGAGAGGAAGGAATAGCTGGGAAGTCGCGAAACCTGCTGTTGCTGCTCCTGCCATACCATTATCAAGGTGATGCGCTGTCTCTTCGGGCTTGCGACAGGCAATGCAGTTGCTTTCAATCAGTTTATTCGAGGGCGCTGCTTTATGATGCGGGTGGGAGCGCACTCACGTGGTATTTTTGATACTTCGTGAGGTGTTTTTGCCAGTTGGAAAAAATTGTACGCAGTTAGTACGTCGCTGAAAATTAATTAAATGATGGGGTTTTACATGGCAAAACCACTTTCTGATTATGAGGCGCGCCGTAGTGGAGGACTCCGGAAATTTCGACCACCTGGGGTTCTTTAACGTGTACCTAAATCTAAGTACGGGTGTTTTCGCATTTCGCCCCCATCGAAATGCGTCCGCCGCGGCCGGGATTTGATCCCGTGACCTCGCGCTCAGCAGCCCAACACCATAGCCACTGAGCAACCATGGCGGGTGTCGCTGAAAACACCGCATTTACATGCCGTCTTGGGGTGCCTACAAATGCCTCATTGACACTTTGAAAATAAGGACAGTGCTTCTCGAGTTAGATAATTATTCGCAATTGCCGAATTAAATCTTAGTAACGAAAGAATTACTGGCGGCTATACCCCAGTGAACTGGAAAGAATATGCGCTAGGTTTTATTCGAGTAGCGCAACTGCTTTTTTTTAAGTCTTTGTGCATGATAGTTGGGGAACACTGAATAAATCACTCAGGAAACGAAATGAGGTCAAGCCGGATTCACTCGAAATGAGAATCAACAGAAGTAATCCGTGGAGCCCTTATACTCGGACTCACAGAAAGAAAAAAAAAAACAGAGAGAGAGAGAGAGAGAGAGACTGCAGATTCACTGGAAAGGCGAAGCAGTATTAGTGATAGCCAAGTAAGCGACAATTACACGAAGGAAGGTTACACAACCGAGAGGACTCAGGCTGTGATACTGACCTCTCTCCTACTAGGAGGTCTTGTATATACTCATATAACGCTGTCACTTCAGTGCTCAATTCTGAGAGGTCTCACGAAGTTTCTTCAAGTGTAAGAAATATATATAGGGTGCAGAAACCTGGTCGCCCCCTACCTCTCCGGCAAAAAGAAAACTGGACGCCTATGCCGACACATACATTATAAGTTCCCGAGTCTAGTGATCATTCTTCCGACACGGAAGAAAAACAAACGCACGGAATGCCGGGATGATCCAGATGATGGTGATGAGGCCTACATGGTCCACCTCTAGTCTAGCGCCCTCTCATATGATTTCCCTTTATCCCCACGGAACCGCACGCATTCCATTCGCAGATTTGACGAGAGCGATCTCAATCCGGCCGAGCGCACGCGATCTGCCATTGGAATTCAACATAATGCATTGCACTTGAGGAAGGACAGAGAATGGAGTAGTATAGTATTACACCTATAGGACATCGAGTTACTGGATGCGAGAAAAAAAAATGAAACGCACAGCTGATCCGTAATATTTATTTATTTATTTATTTATTTATTTATTTACTTACATACTTACAGCGCCCAATGTTGGGCATTAGAGTATGGGGAAGGAATATACAAATGATGGAAATACAGATGATTGATGGTACAAACGGATACATCCAACACATAATACAACACAATATTAATATTGACAAATACAGTGCGTAATACAACATTACACCTAAGGTTATTATGAAATACAACATCAATACAATTTAGTGCAGAGTACAGCGCAATAATAATAATAATAATAATAATAATAATAATAATAATAATAATAATAATAATAATAATAATAATAATAATAATAATTATTACGTTATGACAAAAAAAACAGCGATTAAGGCAAGCCGTGGACAGGAAAGGTTAATCTCCTATTCTGTCCAAAGCAAAACACATTTTTGAACTAAACATATAAATGTTTCGACAACTATTTTCAAACACAGATGGTATTGCTGTGACAATGTCAGGCGGCAGTTTATTCCAATCACGCACAGTTTTTGGAAAGAAAGAATGCTTATATAGATTGATACGGCATTTGTACTCCTTGCATTTAGCGGATGATCTGTTCTGGGTGATATGTAACTTGGGTTCTTCATGTATGTGTCCCTGCGCAAACCAGTCTTGCCTGTGTAAATATTGAAGAAAAGTTTAAGTCGCAAATATTTCCGTCGGTTCTCGAGAAGTGGCCATCCCAAGTTAACACGTATTTGTGATGAGCTCTGAGTGGAATCATAGTTGGCGGTAACGAACCGGGCGGCGCGTTTTCGTACTTGTTCCAGTTGATTAATGGCTGTGTTTGTCTCTGGGTCCCAGGCAGGGCTGCCGTACTAATAAAGCACTTCCTTTACCTCATAGGGGGCTCTCCAGAAATTCCGTTTTAACATGCGACTAGCCTTAGACGCCACGCTGTCTATATGGTCATTCCAAGAATGATTATTTTTAAAGACAACGCCTAAGTATTTGTAACTACTTACCTCGATCAATGGTTCAGTGTTTAGAAAGTAATTTTTAACAAGCGGTACCCTCTTGTTAGTGAAGCAAATTACATTGCACTTGGTAGAGTTTAATTTCATGCTCCAGCTGTCGCACCACGTGGCCACTGTTAGAAGGTCATTTTGTAAGATACTTGAATCGGCAGGGGACGTAATGGCGCGATATATGCAACAATCATCAGCATACAGGCGTATGGGACTGGAAAGATGCATTCCTATGTCCTTTACGAATATCATAAATAACAGGGGGCCCAAAACGAAGCCCTGTGGAACGCCCGATAAGACTTCAGTCTCTGATGAGGTCAGTCCCTCAAGGACAACACGCTGCTTTCTACCAGTCAGATACGCCTCGAGAATCATGGCAGACAACTTTGTCAGTAGAAGGTTATGTGCAACAGAGTCAAAAGCTTTGTGAAAATCCAGAAATACGCAGTCAACCTGGTGGCCGTTATTTATTTATGATGCGATATCATGGGTGAATTCGATTAGCTGTCACGCAAGAACCCCCGGCGAAACCCATGTTGCGTGGGGCAAAAGAATCCGTTGCTCTGTAAGTGACTGATTAAGTTGGTATAAATTTTATGGTCTAGTAGCTTACACGAGACGCTAATTAGTGAAATAGGTCTGTAATTTTTTGTTTTTGTCTTGTTGCCGCCTTTAAATACAGGTACCACGTTACCACTTTTCCAATCTTTAGGCAGGGACCCCTCTTCGATGGATGCTTGAAAAAGAATGACTAGAAATGGGGCGACGGATGCAGCACAGTTCATTAAGACATAGATTGGAATGTGATCAGGACCAGATGCGGAACTAACTTTAACGTTCTTGAGCAATGAAGCAACTCCGTGTTCTGTTATTTCTGTGTTTTCCATTTGTTCGAAGTCGGTAGGAATTGGTAAGTCTTTCACAATAGCAGCAGTGCTGGAAAATATTGATTGGAAGTAGTGATTAAAGTGCCGAGTTTTGCTGGTTACGTCATCACCATAATTTACGTCATGTATAGTATCAGGCACCGCTACTTTATTGTTCCTTTTACTTTTGACATACTTCCTGAGATCTTTCGGACTAGATTTCATTTTGTCAAGTAATGTGCGCAGGTATGTAGCCTCAGCTTTGCTCATTTCTTTCTTTATAGTCTTGCCTAGGTCTTTCACCTTAAGATACGTGTCGGAATCCGGGCATGCGCAATATTTGCGATATAATCGGTGCCTTCTGTTAATAATCGATAGAAGCTGGTGGTCCATCCATGGCTTACCAGTTTGCCGTCGGGAAGATACGATGCGTGATGGGACGTAAATTTGAACTAATGACAATAGCTTAGCTTTAAACAAACACCAGGCAGAATTATCGTCGATGTTTGAGCTGTGTCGATGAAATTCAGGTAGAAAGCCGTCAAATTCCAGAGATAGGGATGAGTAATCTGCTTGATTATAAAAGAACACCTTCCGTGGCGGGGGGCTTATTCGGCGCATATAGCAGTATACGTTAATTTTGCAATAACGACTTCATGGTCGCTTATACCGGGAATTACGGTGGCGCTGGACACAAGATCTCGATCGTTACAGAGAAAGAGGTCAATTATGCTTTCATTAGCTGATTCTAACCTTGTTGAGCGCTCAACGAACTGGAACAGAGAGTTGGCTTTTATTAGCTCGCAAAATGCTGTGGAAACAAGAGACGAGGAATTGTTTTGCGGTTGAAAGTTTTTTCCATTTAATATGGGATGAAGTTAAAGTCGCCACCAAGAATAATATGTGTCGTGTTTAACGAGAGCATGATGTCATTCATTTGAAAGAAAGGCTCCGGTGACCTGCAGTTTGGGGGCCTGTAGAACGATCCGATTGCTACAGAGTGGCCGTTTCCGAGCATCACCCTACACCAGACCGTTTCCCAAAGGCAGCTTTTACGTTGATGGGAGTGCTGCTGGCACTGCTGTAGATTAAAACAAAGACATCACCACCGTGGCTGTTGCGGTCTTTTCTGTACACAGTGTAGTCTGACAGAAATAGTTCGCCGTTGTAGACTGAACTATCTAGCCATGACTCTGTGCCAATGACTACATGTGGTTTTGTCGATTCCAAAAGACATTCAAACTCATTTTTTTTTTAATTTTTTAGACTTCGACAGTTCACGACAATGAAATTGAGGTTGTGAGCTGTCTTCCGAGATGTAGCGAACTGTGATGGTTATCCGTCTTACTAGATTACGTCATCAGAACCAGCATTATACTTGTAGGTCTTTTTACCTATATTGAGCTTATTGAAGATAAGTTTGAAGTCACTGCCACGTGATTTAGCAAGCTGAAGCAACTTCTCGCGCTCAAAACAAACCTTCTTCCAGTAGTCTTCACTAATGCCAAATTCTGTTCCCTTTAGCCTCGAGGCGGCCTCAAGGACACGTCTTTCTTTAAAGGGTATACATTTTACTATCAATGGTCTTTTCTTGTGCTCGAACTACCGCCCTATTCTATGTGCTCTCTCTATATATTTTAGTTCGAGTGACACATCTAATTTCTCTGTACAGAAGGACGTAATGTTTTCTTCTGATTCAGCCCATGTCTCCTTCGCGGTGTAGGGAAAGCCGAAAAAAATCAAGTTATTCCGGCGACACCTATTTTCTAGGTCGTCTTGGCTATCACGCATTGAGGCAAGTGCAAAAGTGGCCGAGCCAAAACGAGATGAAATCCTTTCTATCGTGGCATGCAGTGATGTGACGCATGACGCGGTTTCCTCAGCGAGTTGAACTTTGACACTCAAATCGTTTATTTTTTATTCCATAGTTTGTTGATTAGCTCGAAGGCAGCGGATCTCACCTAGTATGTCGGACTGCCCTTGCATCATCAATGGAATTTTCATAATATCTTGAAACATTTGCTGTTCTTGTTCAGCTGAATATTATCACTTATTAGCTGAATATTAGCACTTGTAGTAATAGCTAAGGGATTAATTTACGAAGAGCGAGAAATACTGCACTTGGCCGAAGAAAAGAATGGGTACAAAATCGGGCAATTGAGAAAAAGAAAGACAAGTCAAATTCCGAACAAAATATTCCTACGCATGATGTGTCTGTTGCAGCGATGTTTCTTAAAACAGCGCAGAGTCGACGCGCGCTGCGCTATAACTCCGCTCTCAGAAGAGCTACAGGTTAAAGCGGCTCCTTTTCAAGGGCACACGCAAGTTTCAGCTTTCGGACCCCACTTCAGCCTGCACTGTTCATGGCGGTCCGACATCCCATTCAGAGAACCGGGCCAATGAAGTGTCAATGTAGACATGGCGGTCATACACCTGTATTTAGAACAAGAATATTGCTACGAAACAGCCAGCACAGTGTGGCTGCACTGAAGAGGAGGAAGACGACGTGGACCCGCTTGATATAGCGCCGCCATTTCGTGGTCGCACCAATTCCGGCAGTTACACTTACACGTGGTGTTACCATGCCGCACACTGTGCTGACAATTACTAGCAACCGCACCTGCCTTCCCCTTGTCAATTTCGCGCTAACCGCGCAAGTTCTGCCTCAGGGCATTTCTTTGGCTAAAATTAGCGCTTTGCAGGATGATGAGATCGAGCCATTCACAGTGGAAGATCGTCACAGCTATGCCCATATCGTGACGTCATCGTGTAGTACTGACGTCGACACTGAGAAGATGGTTTCCTCTGACCTTACACCTGCGCAAGCTGGAGCTCTTTGCCGCGTTCTTGAAGGCTATCGCGACGTTTTTGACTTTGACAATCGACCCTTAGGTCAAACGTCCGTCGTGAGCCATCACATAAACACTGGCTATGTGAACCCTATTCACCGACGTCCATATTGTGTTTCTGCATCCGAACCAGCTGTTATTCAACAGGAAGTCAAAAAGATGCTTGCAAAGGACATTATCGAGCCTTCCTGTAGTCCCTGGGCTTCTCCCGTCGTACTTGTCAAAAAGAAGGATGGAACGTGGCGTTTTTTGTGTAGATTATCGCCACCTGAACAAAATCACAAAAAAGGACGTGTACCCTTTGCCACGTATTGATGACGCTCTAGACTGCCTGTACGGTGACACCTATTTTTCTTCTATCGACTTACGACCCGGCTACTGGCAGATATCCGTCGACGACATGGACCGGGAGAAGACTGCATTTGTTACCCCTGACGGCCTTTATCAGTTCAAGGTGATGCCTTTCGGTCTCTGTAACGCGCCCGCCACCTTCGAACGAATGATGGACTCTTTGCTTTAGGGGTTCAAGTGGTCTACCTGTTTGTGCTATCTGGACGACGTCATCGTTTATTCGCCCACTTTTGACACGCATCTAGACCATCTTTCAGCGATTCTTGAATGTGTTCCGCCGCGCCTGCCTCCAGTTGAACTCGTCAAAATGTCATTTCGCTCGCCGCCAAATCGCCGTCCTTGGACACCTCGTAGACGCCAGAGGCGTGCGACCCGATCCGGACAAAATTCGCGCCGTTACGAATTTCCCTGTTCCGAAGTCTACCAAGGACGTTCGTAGTTTCGTAGGGCTGTGCTCTTATTTCCGACGCTTTGTGAAGGATTTTGCGACCATCGCACGTCCTCTTACCGACCTCTTGACGAAGGACGCCCCATTTTCTTGGGGACCAGACCATGCCGCATCTTTTTCGCAGCTCGCTACTCTCCTTACCACGCCTCCAATTTTGGCCCACTTTGACCCGTCTGCCTCAACGGAAGTTCGAACTGATGCCAGTGGTCCCGGCATAAGAGCAGTGTTAGCAAAACGCCAGCGTGGACATGATCGTGTTATAGCCTATGCGAGCCGACTTCTATCACCCACCGAGCGCAATTATTCAATCACAGAGCGCGAGTGCCTCGCTCTTGCGTGAGCTGTTACGAAGTTTCGTCCATACTTGCACGGACGCCCCTTCTGTGTCATCACTGATCACCACGCGCTCTGCTGGCTATCCTTGCTTAAGGACCCCACGGGACGACTCGCTCGCTGGGCGTTACGCCTGCAAGAATATACTTTCTCCGTGGTATATAAGACGGGACGCTTGCACCAGGATGCCGATTGTTTGTCCCCCTATCCCGTCGACGAACCGGCTGATGCGGACGCCATCGCTTGCGTTTTCTCTGTATCCCAGTTGCTTGAAATCGGCAACGAGCAACGCCGCGATCCTTCATTACGTGCCCTCATCGACCGTCTGGAGTCAACGCCTGGCGACGCCTCCCTCCGCATGTTTCTCCTTAAGGAGGGGACATTATACCGCCGCAATCTCGATCCACACAGTCTTGACCTTCTGCTCGCAATTCCATCGCACCTGCGTTCGACTGTCCTCCAACAACTTCACGACGCTCCCTTGGCTGGACACTTGGGCGTCTCGCGCACATACGACCATGTACGACGCCGATTCTTTTGGCTGGGTCTCGCCCGCTCCGTGCGGCGCTACGTTGCCGCTTGTGAGCCCTGTCAGCGCCGGAAGAAGCCCTCCACACCTCCAGCTGGATGTCTCCAGCTGATCGACATCCCGCCGGAACCCTTTTTCCGTGTTGGTCTAGATCTGCTTGGAACGTTTCCTCTCTCGGGCTCCGGAAATAAATGGGTCACCGTCGCTACTGATTATGCTACGCGTTACGCAATCACCAGAGCCCTTCCGACAAGTTGTGCTACTGACGTTGCTGACTTTCTACTCTATGACATCATTTTAGTGCACGGTGCTCCGCGCCAATTACTCACTGACCGTGGCCGCAGCTTTCTGTCGACAGTCGTCGAGGACATCCTCCGCTCCTGCTCGACAAAGCACAAGTTCAGCACGTCCTACCACCCACAGACCAACGGCCTCACGGAGCGCCTCAACCGGACCATCACCCGCATGCTTTCTAAGTACGTTGCGACCGACCACCACGACTGGGATCTTCACTTACCATATGTGACGTTCGCGTATAATTCATCGCGTCACGACACCGCCGGTTATTCACCATTCTATCTCCTATATGGCCGAGAACACACGTTGCCCTTAGACACTTTGTTGCTCTCGGCCACACGTTCAGCCACTGAATACGCCCGAGACGCGATCGCACACGCCGACCACGCGCGCCAGCTAGCCCGCACCCGTCTCGAGGCCTCACAGGAGCATCAGAGACGCCTCTATGATTGCCACCATCGCGACGTGCACTTTACTCCGGGTTCTCTGGTGCTGCTTTGGTCACCCATTCGACGTGTGGGCCTTTTCGAAAAGTTGTTGTCGCGCTACAATGGCCCATACCGTGTGGTGCGACAAGTGACCGATGTCACGTATGAAGTCGTCCCCGCCGACCTCTCAGCGTCATCGTCGGCTGCAAGTGACATCGTTCACGTGGCGAGACTAAAGCCATACCATACACCTTTCACCGCGGATGTGTAGATTAAGCACCGGGACGGTGCTTCTAGTGCCGGGGGTGATGCTACGAAACAGCCACCACAATGTGGCTGCACTGAAGAGGAGGAAGACGACGTGGAACCGCTTGATATAGCGTCGCCATTTTGGCCTTCCGTTAGCTTCCTCTAAATAAATTGTATAAAGCATTGGGCTACAGCTACACGTAACAATATAACTTCCTCTTTTATGAACCACATTCAATCGGTGTACTCCTGATGCTTGCAGCGAACACTACCAGTGCAGAGGTTGCGGTAGCGCAGTGGCTATGGCATTGTAGTATATTTCTGGGCACGAGGTCGCGAATTCGAGGCCGCCGCAGCCGCATTTCGATGGGAGCGAAATGAAAAAAGCGCCACACGATAAATAACTTCAGATGTTAAAAAAAAACTCAGTACCCTTCCACTCTGTGAAGAAGGATGACCAGCGAAGCTGTGTACGTGGGCCCCTTAATAGCGAACTGCACCTCCGCCACGGATCGGCCCGGCATTGCACTGTCTTCGGCATAGGCCCACTTATGGGGAGTGATTAACGCCTGCTCCACCTCCGCCGCGGCTCGGACCGGTATTGCACTATCTTCGGGATCGGCCCACGTATGAGGAGTGTTTAACGCCTGCTTCACCTCCACCGCGGGTCGGCCGGGCATTGCACTATCTTCGGTATCGGCCCACTTATGGGGAGTGGTTAACGCCTGTCACCACCGCCGTGGGTCGGGCCGGTATTGCACTATCTCCGGGATCGGCCCACGTGTTTCGTGCCGTTCGCGCAAAGAATACGATCGAGCCAAGTGTCAGTCAACACAGAACCCCGTTGCTTTATTTGCTCAACTATTTATGCGTCGTGGGTACGAGAGGGAGCACGTTTAAGATACCTTTCGAGGGCTTGTTTGTTGATTCCATCGTTGGTGGGCATGCGCAATAATGCTGAGTTGAAAAGATGTTAACATGATGCGCTTGTCTTTATAAAACACGATACATCATCTTCTCTGTACAAACACCAAAGTGAAAATATTATCGAACGGCATTGCGAGGGGTTACGAACATTACTTGAAATTGCTGCCGTATTGGAGGCGCTGCGGCGGTCTTCTTTGCCGTGTTGATCTCCTCAAAAGCGGACTTGTCTCATTTGATATCACCGGTGCACCTCCGGTAGACGACGTATGTTGCCTTACAATGCCATCGTTGTCGCTTTCGTCGTCCGTATAATCTTCGGTGAATGACTCCATGCTGAATGGTTGGGCTGTTGCAAGAAGGTGCTGCCGGTTCCGACGCAGTATTTTGCCGTCTTCTGTCTCTACTC
The DNA here is from genome assembly GCF_038994185.2 of Dermacentor albipictus. Lineage (NCBI taxonomy): Eukaryota > Metazoa > Arthropoda > Arachnida > Ixodida > Ixodidae > Dermacentor > Dermacentor albipictus. The sequence goes on along the minus strand of NC_091821.1, from coordinate 239,996,529 downwards.
GCTAGGACCTTGGTTGCTCCGCTCGCATCAATCTGGCTTTGGTATCCCATCGGTCTCCGCGCACTCGCACGACTTGTCCTTTCTGCAAAGGAGCCAGGGAGCGCCTCGGCTGTTCCGTCGGTCGACGCTTCCGCACAGACGTGCTGGGCACCTCCACAAGATCCGGCAGTGGCGTTGGAAACCGTCGACGAAATAGCAGTTCAGCTGGCGATCTGCCGTCTTCCACATAACACGACCTGTAACTGAGCAATCTAAGCCAGAAGTCGTCTCTTCCTTCGGTTGTTTTTTTAAAGATTATTTTAACCACCTGAAGACCTTTCTCGGCCAAGCCATTTGAGCGTGGAAACCGCGGGCTCGAAGTAACATGCTGCAAATCATATCTTTTTTAGAAGAGCAGAAAGTCGCGGCTGGAGAATTGCGGTCCGTTGTCAGTACATACTTCCATTGGTATGCCGAATCTAGCAAATATTGCGCTTAGTCTATCAATGACACCGTCTGCTGACCTGTCCTGCAACTGCTCAACCTCGGGAAAATTAGACAATGCATCACACGCCTAAAGATACGATTTCCCAGCGTACTGGAAAATGTAAACACCATTCCTACACTAGGCATGCGCAAGCACTGGGCGGATAAGAAGGGGTTCGCTGTGTTGCTTGTATGCGTGCTTCTGGCATACTGAGCATTTTTTTTTACTAGATTTTCGATAACAGTGTCCATACCAGGCCAGAAAACCAAACGACGCGCACTTTCTTTGCGCTTATTTATTCTCATGTGGCCTTCATGGATTCTTCGCAACATTTCTTGACGTATTCTGGTTGGCACCACGACCTTGCGCCCTTTTAGTAGCTCACCGCTCACTGTTGACAGTCCACTTTCGAAATGCTTAAGCCGTCTCTGCACAGGTTCGTTCTTATGAAGGCACGTGACGATACTATGCAATGTATTTCGCCAGAATAGCAGCTTGGGCTTGTTGGTTTTCCATCCTGCTGTTAACAGCAGGATACTATGCAAGTAGCTCTCATTTCGCGTTTCTTTTGATAGTCGCTCTAACGTGGCATCGCTTACAAGTGACGATACAACACTTACGGCTTGAATCTCGATGTGTTCTGCTTCATCCTTGTGCGGTTTTCCTACAGAGGCACGCGACAGCAGGTCTGGAAGCACGAACGGATTTCCTGGAACAAAGTGCAGAGTGAAATTGTATTTTAGTAAAGGTAGAAAGAAGCGCTGCAGTCTCGATGGCATGTCAGCAATTGCCTTTTGCGAAATATTGATCAGGGGGTGGTTGTCTGTTTCGAGGATGACCATGCGCCCATACACAAAATGGTGAAATTTCTCGCACCCGTATACCGCAGCCAGCGCCTCCTTCTCAATCTGCGAATATCGTTTTTGGGTATCGGTGAGTACTCGCGAAGCATACGCAACAGGGTTTCCTAGCGTCCCCGTAACGCCGTAGCAATGCTGAGCCGACGCCATATTGCGATGCATGCGAAGCTATTTTAGGTGGAAGATAACCAGAACTGGCTGGCTCCTTAAAACGGCACAGATATGGTTCCATTCTATGGCATGGTCATCCGTCCAATCAAAAACACTGTTTTCTTATCAGGTCTCGGCGTAACTTTGTTTTTTTCGGCGAGTGCCGGTACAAACTTAGCGAAATAGTTGACGACACCTTGTATTCTATCAACTCCTTTCTTGTCCCGCGGTGGCGGTAGATGTAGAATTGATTCGACTGAATCAGGGCTTGGCCGTATGCAGTTTTCGGAAATGACATCGCCAAGAAAAGAAATTTCTGGCAAAATAATTTCGCATTTTGAAGCCGCCTTACGCGCGGACGTGCTTCGGTTGAGCAGCGAAATAACGGCTCGGTTATTAAAATGAGGTTCGATCATTTATGTATAGATAACGTTCGTTACAACTGGGACGGTGCCTCAAATAGCTTAGTAACAGCTGCAGGTTTTGATTCTAGCGTAAGATTTCCAACTGTATCATCATCACTTGGTTGACAATCTCATCACTCTGCCAGAGATCTTGCGCTTTTAAATGTTAATGCCAGAAGCATAACTAACAAATGCGAATCTATTAACCCCAATGATGACCACCACCATCTTGCCCAATCCCTTATGTCTTTCGGCGCTTGATGCAAACCGTGGCGAATGAATATCAAGTGTAGTAAAACAGTCGTGATGCCATTTGCCAATACACAGAGCCCCCTCTCGTTTGATTATTCCCTGGATGGCATCCTGCTTAAAGGAGTGTCTCAATATAAATACTTAGGTGCCATTCTAACAGAACATCTTTCTTTGTCTAACCACATTGAATATGTAAGCGGGAAAGCTCTAAAATAAATTAGGTTATTTGTGCCGCACTTTAGCTAAGATCCCACGCGATACTAAACTGCTGTCATATAAAACATTATTTCGCCCTGTTCTAGAATATGCATCTGTCGTTTGGTTCCCCTACAAACAATGAAACAAGCTCGCTCAATAACGTTCAACGAAAATCTATCCGTTTCGTTTGACAAAATCACAGCCGCAGTGTCTCACCAACACAGGCTCAACAATCTTTGAACATTGAGCCATTACTTTCAGGCTATCACATTGAAGCTATAAAACTTTCATATGCAATTAATAACTTCACCTCTGGTCTTTCTGATTGTAACTATATCACATTTTCTAACGCAAGTTGTACCCGTAGACCCCGCGCCTTGAACATAACACCTGTTTATGCCCGTACTAACACAATGAAGTTCATTTGTTTTCCACGTACAATAGAGCTTTGGAATCACTTTTAAGCATTGGTAAGCACTTCGCTAATGTAAAGCGCTTCTTTTCGATCGTTCGTCTTTTTCTGTGTTTTTAAGGTGTAATGTTTTAAGGTCTGTGTTTTTAAGGTCTAATGTTTAGTAATGCATAACGTCCCCACTCCTGCTATAGCCCTATATTCGGCTGCAGTATATGTAAAAATATAAATGAATGAATAAATAAATAAATAAATAAATAAATAAATAAATAAATAAATAAATAAATAAATAAATAAATAACCAGTAGTGCCCTGTGCGGGGCATTTCTAGCTATCCAATTTATCAATTAATGATTTAATCGCGGTTAATAAGTTGATATGGTATGAGCAAAAGCACGAAAGCGGGTGTTGTCGTACTGCTGCATGCGTTTCCCCGAGGTCTTGCACATGAGGTCACCATCCTTCTTCGACTAAGAGTTTTGGCGCTGCATACTGTTTCATGAGCCACCTGAGCGGGAAGCTACGTGCTCGAGAAATAGTGAAGGCTCACCTTGGTTTCCTTAGGTTACCAGTAATTTTAATTCGTTTATTTGTGCATTATAGAGCTGTGTTAAAAAGAGACGCGTGCATTTTGTCCACTTTTGCAGGTACGTAAGTAGGTGCGAAACGTTTCGGCAGGTGGTCCCGCCTTCATCACAGAATACCACAGCTAGTATATATATATATATATATATATATATATATATATATATATATATATATATATATATATATATATATATATATATATATATATATATATATATATATATATATATATATATATATATATATATATATATATACACAAAAAATCAAAGAAGTCTTTTTTGCCACTGATGACAGGTTGGCACTTGTGAACTTGCACTGACAAATTCTATTGAAACGCTAAAGGTTTTTGTTAAAGATCAACCTTTCAGGTGCTCTGTGAGAACTTGGAGGCATTTTTCAACATATCATTAAGTTTCTGCTATTATGATCATTTCTGGAGCCTTTTCACCTTAATTATTCTACATTTCCAGTCTGCTGTGTTCGAGAACGACTGTGTTCATTTTTACATTGTCGGTGGCATAATATCTCTTATACTGGTATACTGTAAGTGTTGCGAATTTGAGAATAAAATCTTACTTCATCAATATCTGTTTGGGGATCCACTTATTACGGTGCAAGAGCTTCCTTTCGCACGTGCTGTCGGAAAGGTTCGGAAAGTGAATACCGACCGGGGCAGCGAAATCGCAATACGTGACGCCGTTGCGCGGGCGTATGCAGATATAGCGAGAGCGCTGGGCTCCCTCACGTTTGTTATGTGGTGAAATCAGAATTGCTGCCTAGAACACGTCACTGTAGCGTTATCAGCGTTACAAGCTGAATTTACGAAGGTTTTCAGAAACATTTCCCGCAATTCTAAAACTGCACTACTTTTCTGACGGACCTCTGCTACCACGAACACGACTCCTCCCTGCGGAATAAAAGTTTATTGCCACTCAGCAACGGTAAATTTGCTTGCGAATGTGTAGGCGGCATTGCCAAGCGTTTGAGAGGAAGCCTGAGCTCGGGCCCAACTCCGATGCCGCCTATTCAAATACAGGTAAAACGCAGAAACGCTTTTCTGACATAACCACTGGGCCGATATTAATGAAATTTGTTGAATTTGCAAGACAATAATATATAATATTTGGGGTTTTACGTGCCAAAACCACTTTCTGATTATGAGGCACGCCGTAGTGGAGGACTCCGGAAATTTTGACCACCTGGGGTTCTTTAACGTGCACCTAAATCTAAGCACACGGGTGTTTTCGCATTTCGCCCCCATCGAAATGCGGCCGCCGTGGCCGGGATTCGATCCCGCGACCTCGTGCTCAGCAGCCCAACACCATAGCCACTGAGCAACCACGGCGGGTGAATTTGCAAGAGAAAGTTTATGGGAACCTTCTGTTATGGGAACTGCGAACGGGAGTAGTAGCAAGGCTGTTATTCACTCGTTTCGCGACTACGTAAACTTTACCCATTTTCTGCCTCCTCTCTCTCATCCTTTCTACCATTCTGTCGAGCTTCCCCCTAGACTTGCACGTTAGTAAAAAGGTAAGCGCTGCAATTTCTGCGATGCTTTTGCTGAGAGTCACGGATAATTACAACTGTCAAGAGGCTAATGTAGCGACGCCAAGCGAGCTACATGCGAGTTTTGCTCGTCGCATTTCCTCAGTGCCCTGCCTCCCCCCCCCTCCCCCCTTCAGACGCGGTATGCCAAAGAGGCAAGGAAAGTTTAGCTTTAGTAAATGAATGAATAAATAAATAAATAAATAAATTATGCGCCACGTCTATTGGTTTCGGCGAGTGAAGTGATACCGATCACTGGGGGGAGGTCCGCAGCCAGTGACAAAGTGGCCGCGCACTAGGTTAAAAGCGTTAATCTTTCATGCGAAACACGTTTAAGAGCCCTGATATCGTGACGCAGAAAGGGTGAGTCACATGATTTTTTTTTTCACATTTTGCGAGCTTTCTTGATAATGCGCGAAAATATTACGTGTATCAAATCAAATGTATAATTATTGGATATGGAGCACATGGGACAAATACCTTTGCGATAGGGTTATCTTTCAAAATCTCATAGATTAAGGGTTTCAATAGTTCGCTGCGCGAGATTCAAGTACTTTTTAAGCGCCTAGAAAATTTACTCGAGTTGCGTCACTCCAAATGAATTACCTGCCCAGGCGGATATCATTAGCAAGAGAGAGAAAGAGAGAAAGAGATAGAGAAAGAGAGATAAAGGACAAATAAAGTAATTACATTGCAATTAACTTCAGAGTTATAAATTTTATAGCATTGGAGGAAATCGTCATAAATGTCTAGTTCAGTGTTTATACATTTAAAAATGGCCATGTAGACTAAAAAAATATGTCGTTAAATTATTCACTCTATTTACCTGATTACGCGTGTCAGTCCGCCAAGCACAGCACGCCGCGCAGCCCCCCAGCGAAGTAGTGAGGCGGCGAAAAATGAAGTGTTGCCAAACCACGCGATAAAGCATTCTGTCTCGGCCCTTGAACGTACAACTTGAACGAATAAGTTAACGCCAGTTATTCCGGCCTGCATGGCCATATGGAAATGCAGAAACACGTAACTAGCCTTTTAAAACAATTCCCTTCAACTTTCTTATATAAACTGGGCTGTAATGTTGGTAGTTAAGAACTTAGTTAATATAAGTTGTTTTATTCGTTTAATGGGTTGCTGTCTTTCGTTTTGCAGATAATGTCCGCCTGGGCAGATAATTCATCTGTAAAGTAGGGTAATTCGAGTAAATTTTGGGGGCACTGGAAGTAAAAACTGTATAGCACCAATTTGTGAGAAGACTTACAAAACATCCTAAACAATACCGCGTGAGCTGTAATCTCATACAGCATATTTGTCCGCTTCAGATACCTTAACAAATGCTGTTAACAGAACTGGAGTATAGTCTTTCTTTTCTTTTTTTTTTAATTTTACACCACAAATTAAAATTGTACTTCCTAAAGCTGGTAGATTTTCGTTTCTTTTATCTCTCTATCTCTCTCCTTTTTTCTTTCTAAGCAAGAAATTTATTTTACATTTCCTTCGTGGTTGTTTCATTAAAGCATTTGTGCCTTTTACACGTACTTCAATGGGACAATCTGTGTTGGCCTCGAGGTAAAGCTTCTAAGACACCGACAGTAACTCTGATTGAGGGACTCGCTGCTTTTGGCGCGGTGGCTACAGCCCTTTCCAACGAGAGCTCCCCGGGCGTCGCCATAAAGCTCTCCGGAGCTGCTGCGAGTGGCTTCTCGGCGCAACATCCCAGGGAAGACGTTCTCGCCCGCTCTCTCTAGAATTAGCGGATGGGGTGGCAGCTCCTTGTCGGGACGGACACATAAACGCTAGCGTTACGAGTTCTTGTCGCACGTTTAGGAACCTCAAATGATCGATGACTGCCTTCAACGGTGACATATCCGATATCGGGATCTTTGGCGCATAAAACCGATAACGTAATTTACCGTCTAAAACAGGACCAAAATAACAGGAGGACACTTTCCTCCTGCTTACTTCATTTATTGACCTCCACGAAATATTATGGTGGAAAAAAAATTTAATTTTGTAACTGAATTCCTGTTTTATACACAGTGATAATTGTTTATACCATGTAAACGCATTTGTGTGTGCGCCATCATAGAGTTTTACATAAGCTACCTACAGGACTACTAACACGAACGTTGCGTCGCTTTTTTAAAAACTTTTTTTTAAGAGGAAGCTTTAGCTCGAGCCGAACTCCGACGCGGCCTATTCAAATACATGTAAAAACGCAAAAACGTTTTTCTGAGATAACCCCTGGACCGATTTTGATGAAATTTGTTGCATTTGAGAGAGTAAGATAAATTCTAGTGACTGTTGGAAGCAGAATTTTGATTTAGGGCTTGAATTTTGTTATAAAGATTTTCAAAAATTCAGACGTTTGAAAAATATAAAAGCATGAAGTTTACAAACTAATAGCTCTGCATCAAGACCAGATATCGCGGTTCTGTAAACGGCATCCATTAGATCATTCAAAACGGACAAATATTATATGTCATTTTACATCTTACGTGAATTTGTTACATTGCTTACGAGGGTTCTGCAAAAGTTGTAATTACGTATTATTACATTTTTTGAGGTTCATGTGTAACATACCAATTTTGTCCGCTTTAGATGTGCTATCAGATACAATTCACAGAATTGCGATATCATTTTTTCTTGTTGAGTTACAGAGTTGTAAACTTGGTAGTTTCGTTTTCTGAAAATTTGCAATTTTTGTCAATTTTTTATAAAATATTGACGGCCTAACTCAAAAATTCGAAACCAGCAGTCACTAGATTTTAAGTTTTTCTTTTAAATGCAACAAACCCCGTTAAATTTGGTGCTGTGGTTGCCGAGAAAAACGAATTCTCCTTTTACATGTATTTAGATAGGAGCACCCGAGCTAAAGCTTCCTCTTAAGTGTTGCGGCCTTGAGAGCAATGCTACAAGTGTCGTCTGCTACGACGCCTGCTCGCTGCAAACGCAAGTCGCAGACGACAGACACTTGCGAACTCTCGCTCTTTGGAAAGGCTGCGTCAGTTGTCACGATTGCTGAACGTCTTCGAGTACTTTAAGCCCATATGCTGCAGTGCTAGCTAGGACGCTTGTCGCCTCCTACGAGTATGCTTCATTATATTTTATATTGACGTACCACTTCCGAAGCGTTCTGGCATGGCTTTGTACGTACCCATTTTACGACACTAGACTACAGCCAGGAAGCGGAAACCTTTCCTACCACAATTAACTTTGTGTCCTCAAAGTCCTAAAACAAGGTCAAAAGCGTGGCACTTTGGGCGAGTTGGTATGTCATGACTGTTTTAGGCTTGTAGCGCAGCTCGGAAGAGCAAAAAAGGAAGGAGGTAGGGGTAATCAAAGGAAACGGAAAACAGAGTGAGCGCTCACTCTGTTTTCCGTTTCCTTTGATTACCCCTACCTCCTTCCTTTTTTGCTCTTCGGAGCTGTGCTACACGCCTAAAACAGACCTAAAACAAGCATTTCAATGAGCACGTAAATGAGCAATGCCTAATGAAGCCCTCAATAAAATTTCATTGTCAAGCCACTAGAAGTACAACTGTCTATGTCTTGTATCAGTAGTGCCTCCATTTTCCTCTTATGAAGTTCCATAATGCACATGACGCTACAGCGCCAACCTAACAGACTTATCAAACCAAGGTCCACACGGTCAAACATGTTCTTTCAACGTTTATGCCATCGCTTTCTCGTCAGAGCTTCGACACCACACCGCGACAAAAACATCGTGCCAGCCGCTGGCCTAGCGCGCTATCGCCACTTCGAACCACATAACAAAGGCAGGGAGCTTGGCATTGAACTGTCCCACTGCAGATTATAGCAATTGCGCTTGGAGCGAAACCAAAACTGCCAAAAAATACTTGTAGACTAGTTCGCCAGTCAGCAGAATGCCAATCCATAGCTGGCTCTTCCCACCATTCCCATGGTTGTTGAACGATCGCAGCGCCAGATTTCCCTCAACTTATACTAATATGAAACTCTAGGGTAACAAACAAGCATCTAAACACGACGGTTTAGACAACATTCAGTTTAGGTAAGTTCTTTTATTAATTCAGGTTTCTGAAAGACAGAAATGAACAGAGCATTCTACTACATATAAGAAATAAAAGTATAGGCTTGCAAGTTTCGTAGTTGCATCCCTCTGAGAGCTATCGCGCATACTTTCCGCACAACTATAAAATAATAAATACATATGGCTTAAAAAATAATGTTATACACACAAATGAAACTTTACACAAAGCCTTCATTTGGGACGATTTTATACACAAAAATCTGGCAACATCTTCAATGCATGCACACAAAATTAACACAACATTGTGTACACTTTCTTTGACACATTATCCACACATATAAAGAACCCAAAATAGTTGTGCACAAGTAAAAATATTTGATTTATTTTAACATTTGTTGTACTGCGGTATACAATACTCTTTAAATATAGGTGGCGGTAAAAACACAACGGACATTTCGTCATTAAACGTATCCTGTTTCATCTGTCTCATTTCTCAGCATTTTAAAATTTGTTCTTCTTTAGCCGCCTCTTTGAAAGCCGCAAATTTCATGCCGCAGATCGAAATAAGTATCCAAGGGGTATTTCAACTCGAGCACAAATTGTTCTGCTTCAAGTGACGTTCATCGTATGCAGCAATTATGGCCTCCGAGATTGCGTACCAACGAGTCCTGTAAGCAACGGGTCAGTCACCGAGTGAAAAGTTCACTCGGCCTCTGTCGTCGTCCACTTTCTTGCGTACCGTTACATAATTTGCAACGAACCAACTAGCCCAGCATGCAACCATTTAGTTTGGGGCACAACGCCTCAGGCCCGTGGAGGGGCAAACGTAAATTAATCCGAGGACATAAATATGCACAGCGCCGGAGAACGCTGCTAGCGCCGCCTGGCCTAACGCGCGTAGTTTGAACCGTGCGCGTAATTGAGCGAGCTGTCGGTTTGCTCCGGCAGCGTCTGCGCCGCGATGAACTCGTCCGCAGGGCTAATAATCGGTGGCAAGAAATATTCCGTTGCGACGAAAAAGCTACAACCTGGCGAAATATTGGCCAATAAGTCAGTAACCGCTGAATGAAGGCGTATTCACAGTGTCATGTATGTATATGGTAATTACACCGTATACGTACTGCTATGGTCGCGGCGCGTGGGCGCGTAAATACTTACGCGAGAAATAGCGGACCGAAAGCAACTGAATCGTGTGTTTTAAAACTCAATTATTACTTTTCTATCGAAATTCGCGCCCCCAATTAAGTAAATAAACCGCTAATTAATTGATCTAATCTAATTGTCGATAGTTCAATTATGAAAAAAAAAATCATCCTGATGGGGTGCGTGACTGCTAACAGAATACCATTGGTTGCATCGTCGTGTATCCAGTTGCATGAGCCACCCGAGCGGGAAGCTACGTGCTCGAGAATTAGTGAAGGTTAACCTTGATTTCCTTCGAGTGCGAAGACTGGGAGCGGCTCGCAGCTCGGTGCTCTTGCACCTTAGTCACGTGCCGTAATTTCGCCGCTACAATAGCCGGTTATTTGCGCTGGCCTTTTCCCGCTGCCACTGTATAAAAAAAAAGTAAACCTAAGCTGCAAGAACAATGGCAAAACACTAACCGGATTCTTCACGACGGTTTGAAAACATCTTAAAACGACTTTTGACAGCGGCTTCGACGAGATTCTTTAGGTATTTGAAAAGCCCGTTTCTAGACGGGGTTTTCTGCGACGTTTTCAAAACCAAGCAGATTTCGACCGTCTATAAAATGGATTCAAGCCGGCCATTAGACGAGATATACGACGTTTTTTGGGGGGGTATGATCTTCTATTCCGCGTCTTCTGTTTGACGTTTTCGTTGTCTCGTATAAACGGCGAAAAAAAAAAAAAACGCGATATATCCCTTTTGTGCAACCTGGGGAGTTACTGCACAAGCACGTGTTGCTATTGGCTCTGACAACACAAAGTGACAAGCCACAAAATAATGATCTGCCAAACGTTGTGTTATGACACATGAGTATAAAGAATGATTCGGAGTACGAACCGTAATATGATCTATGCATGAAATGACCACATGCCCATTTAGCAACTCTTCTCTGGTTGAAATGTTTATAGTATTTTTAACCCCGTGGAAAGCTAAAAGTGATAAGTAGTCCGCTACCACACCCTTTGTGGGGAAAATAGCGTTTATGTTCAAGTCGCCAACTAGACATACTTCATCCACCGGGTTGAATCATTGCAAGGAGGCTTCCAATTCTATTAAGAAGCGAATGACACTATTTGATGGAGGGTGGTAAAACGCGAATACAGATAGAAGGAAGATAGATAGAATTATCCGCCCGGGCAGATAATTCATCGGTAAAGTAGAGTAATTTGAGTAAATTTTGGAGGCACTGGAAGTAAAAGCTGTATAGCATCAATTTGTGAGATTTACAAAACCGCCTAAACAATTTAGCGTGAGCTGTAATCTCATACCGCGCATTTGTCCGCTTCAGATGCCTTAACAAATGCAGTTTACAGAAGTGGAATATCATTTTTTCTTTTCTTTTTTAAAATTTGAACCGCAAATTAAAATTCTACTTCCTAAAGCGGGTACATTTTCGTTTCTTTTATCTCTCTATCTCCTTTCTTTTTTTCTAAGCGAGAAATTTATTTTAAATTTCCTTCGTGGTTGTCTCATTAGATCATTTCTGCGTTTTACTCGTGTTCCAATGGGAAAATCGGAGTTGGCCTCGAGGTAAAGCCTAAGACACCGACAGTAACTCTGATTGAGGAACTCGCAGCTTTTGGAGCGGTGGCTGCAGCCTTTCCAACGAGAGCACCCCGGGCGTCGCCATAAAGCTCTCTGGAGCTGCTGCGCGTGTGATCTCGGCGCAACATCCCATGGAGTATGTTCTCTCTCTCTCTCTTTCCCTCTCTCTCTAGACTTACCGTGGATGTGGTGGCAGCACCTCGTTGGGACGGAAAGATAAACGCTCGTGTTCTGAGTTCTTCCCGCACCTTTAGGAACCCCAAATGACCGATAATTGTCTTCAACGGTGACATATCCTTTATCGGGATTTTTGGGGCGTAAAACCGATAACGTAATTTACCGTCTAAAACAGGACCAAAATAACAGGACACTGTCCTGACGCTTACTTCATTTATTGACCTCCGCGGTACATTACGGCGGGAAATGGGTTTTAATTTCGTAACTTAATTACTTTTTTATACACAGCAATAATTGTTTATACCATGGAAACGCATTTGTGTGTGCGCCATCATATAGTTTTGCATAAGCTACCTATAGGAGTATTAACACAAACTTTGCGTGGCGTTTTCCTTTTAACTTTTTTTATGTACCTGTCGACTACTGAACTGGGGTGCGAAGCCTCAATTTCGAGAGCTCCACAGACGATCAGTCACAGCACCCTTTACATATGATCCATTCAAAACGCGCGTGAAGCGCAGGGCGGCATCAGACGTTAAAAAAAAAGAAAGAAAGAAAGAAAGAAAGAAAGAAAGAAAGAAAGAAAGAAAGAAAGAAAGAAAGAAAGAAAGAAAGAAAGAAAGAAAGAAAGAAAGAAAGAAAGAAAGAAAGAAAGAAAGAAAGAAAGAAAGAAAGGGAGGCCCATCATGTCGTACAACGACCACGTCACCGAAAGCTGCCGAACTTGCCCTTCCAGTTGTTCGTTTCTCTTGGAAGTAAAGGGGCACACACTCTCCCCTCTTGTGCCATCGAGCACCGAGTGGACTCGGCTATTGGCAACATGCCCATAGTGCCCGTGTGTACGCGTCAGTGGTATCCGGAACACGGGCACCATCACAATTTTTGACCATGCGCAATTATTTATTTGTCACACTCTCGGGGAATTCAGCCTACACAGCGTAATTCATGGATCGACGGCTATGCATAAAGCAATAAAACGGAAGGAAAAAAATTTGTTAATACACCCGTGTATCGTTATTATTGACTCTCTACTACCGCCAATTAGAGAGACACAGTACCCCGCAAGCTGCTCAGCGTGATAGGCTTTATTACGGTGCTCCTTGATATTGTAATAAAGAAATATAGTTTGTATTTATTTTATTCCTGGCGTTTTCTTTAAGCATAAATCACTTGGAGTTAAAAAGAAGAAAAAAAATGTTAACACGTCACGCCTATTCACAATTTCTTTCATATTGGTGATAAAACTTGCGCTCGTTTGACAAGGCTACTCTAGCAACGTTTACTTATCCGCTGATTATGTTTGGTCTCCAGGCGGCTGGAACTTGAAAAAAGTTCAACAAAGTTTGAAACACGTTGCGATCACGCAACACATATGCGCACAATACACTCGCTAAACAAACGCGCGTACGAAGCGCTGAAAGTCGGTGCAGCGAGGAAAGGAGAGAAACACGTGCAGCCAAAACACTTGAACGGCTTTACAGCACTCTCCGAAGGGTCCTCTGTGTGTGAACAAATCACTTAATTCTTCATAACGCTCTATTTGTACTTTTAACAAACAACGCTGCGTAACGTGCAATCGTTTACATCAGTTGTGAAAATGTCTGCTCATTATTCGAGAACTATTCGATATTCGAATCGATTCGCTTATGGCACTATTGGATTCGCATTCGCATTCGCATTGGATTGGATATTGGATTCGCATTCGATTCGGTCTTAAAATTTATCATTCGCAGCGCCCCTAAACGCCATAATTTGCACCGTTTTCTCATGATTTGTTCATGAAATCCGAAATATGAAGCGTCGCACCTCTGCGTTAGATGTCGGAGGCTATTATTTTCGGGACGCATATACTTATTTGGGCCGGACCATCGAAGCACCTGTAGTCTAAACTGAATGGTAAAACGTTCCTACGATGACTGATCATCTGGTTTGAAGACCGTCGCGCGCTAAAACTGAGGCCTTTGACATAGCGGTACGCAGCGCTGAAGCGCGGTTAAAGAAGAAAACGGATGCGACGCCACTTTTACGACGAAATATCCCGGCAGCTCGCATTACAGGCATCGGCGGCTGACGGGATGGTTGAACTTCTTTCTTCGTTTTGAGATTAATCGAGCGCGTAGTGTCGGCCGTGTGTGTGCTGTCTGACTTTTTCGTCGCTACAGTAGCCCCTTTATATGTGTGTGCGTGCGCCTAACCAAAGGGTACGAATGTTCACAGAGAGACGTTTCTTTCGATGCAGTGGTGCTGCTGGTTCAAAGCCTGCCCATGCTACCGAGTTCCAGTGAACATCTCGCTATGACATTCTTATTCGCGTAGTCAATCATCCTAACGAAGCGATAAAGCAGGACTCTGGTGCGAGTTAATTGGTTCGTGATCTTGAAACAAACTCTTACCAGCGCGAAGAAAACGAGACAAAGGACGAGGAACACGAAGAACCACAGCGCTCGCCTGTGTTTCATCGCGTTCCTCGTCCTTCGTCTCGTTTTCTTCTCGCTTGTAAGAGTTTGCTTCAAGAAGCGATAAAATTTATGCGGTTTTCCTTATTTTCAACCAGTGTGTCTGTATCACGCGTTCGTTTCTGCGGTACTTCTTGATTTCCCCGTTTTTGCGCCTCAATGTTCTTACTGATATACATGACGATGCAAATTAATAGTTAATTCACAGGGTAACCTGCAGCTTTTAATTATTATACAATGTTAGTATTTTTATGCTAGAATTGGCTGGTTACGCAGAGCAACAGTGAAACTACTTCAGTTGACATTTCCAAATGAATGGAATTTTTCCTGTTATAGCATCTAAGAACTGTTGAAGACAAATGCTATTGCACTCCTGGTTTTATGTAAAACTTGGCGTGCTCGGCACTGACCTTGAAGTTTGGCGGGGAAAATTTCTACGATTTGGATGTGCATTCATGGCCATGCATTTTTTTTTTCTAATTGGAGTTTTACTTTCTTTTTGGCAAATATATAACTGCCTCCCAGTCACCATCAGCGCTTGTCTACGCATTGGAAACACACAAGAACAGTCTGCTTCTGTCACTACTTGAATATAATTTTGTTTGACATATTTAATAATCATTTAAACGTTGCAACAGTTACCCAAACACAAACAGACAAGGGTCTAAAGAACGTTGCATAATTAGTTTCTTTAAAAGTTGTATAATTCGGTTTTAAATGCCGGAAAAATTTCACCGCTTCATTAACATGACTGACCGCGTGAATTTCCCACCGAGATGTTCACTAGACTCGGTAGCATGAGCAGGCTTTGCACCAGCAGCACTACGGCATAATGCTAGCTTCGGTGGCGTACAGCCAACCATGTGTGACGTCAAATATGAAGCAAGAGGGCCTGAACTTTGATGCAGAGCGGCTTTTCAAGAGGCAAATCGATCTCATGGTTGATAAGTTAGTCATACGCAAGCGAGTTTGCGAGGGAATACTCCGAGTTCTGCGGTCTCCGTGTGAGATACGAAATGAGGTCGACTGAACTATATCGATGCCGGCACGACATGATAGCACTACGTGTAAAAGCGTCGTTTCGCTTTCGAAAAATTAGCTTAGCTAATCTGGCTCGATCGCGATCGAAAGTGCGCCGCGCGACACCATAATTAGACTCTTGCCCTTAAATGTACTAATTTTTTTCCAGCCTCGATATATGTGTCGACACTCCCGTCTGAATTAGGCACGTTGATTATCACTAGTTCTCGCTCAAATCAATTGAAAGCAGGTATCCTAGGCATCCTATCCACTGCCAGTTTTCTTTCTTTGCTTTCTTTTTAAAAAATATTTCCGCGCAATCTCATCTTCCTCACAACGCTCGTCCGGTGAGAAGAACGATGCTCCGTACGCACGACTAGCCATGTCGTTGACGCGGTATCAAACTGAACATTGGAATTAAAATTAAATTATGGGGTTTTACTTGCCAAAAAGACTTTCTGATTATGAGGCGCGCCGTAGTGGAGGACTACGGAAATTTATAGAAAGGGGTTCTTAAACGTGCACCTAAATCTAAGTACACCGTTGTTTTCGCGTTTCACCCCCAACGAAATGCGGCCGCCGTGGCAGGGATTTGATCCCGCGACCTCATGCTCAGCAGTCCAATACCATAGCCACTGAGCAACCACGGCGGGCAGAAACGTCGCAATTCATCGGTAGAATTTGCGTACCTAATGTGTGGAGGAACGCGCATCAAAGGATGAAGATGCTGGACCGCCAAAGGGCCCTCGACCTTTGCCGAGAGCGCATCTGCGTAGAATGTGCTAAAGCTATTGTGCATAAACTCTTCCAGTCGGTCTCCAGTCTGGTTATGATCGTTCCCGAGCGTTTCCTTCCAAGCGTCCGACGCGAACGCTTTGCCGGCAGGTAAACGATGTCTCCTCGCTACTGAGATGTCGATCGGTGTCGCATTCATGCAGTCCTTGATTCGACCCTTGCCATCACGGTTTTTTTTATGACGTCATAATTTTTTATTGGAAAAATACAGAAAATTACATGTGCTCAATATATATAAGGAGGTCCCATAGTCAAAGACTGCATCGGGACCTCCAACTCATTTTCCTCCTCCTACTCTTACTCCTACCCTAACTTCTCATATGACGAATGACTGATTGCTCCTACTGTCAAAAGCTATTCTGTGTTGATTTCATAAGAATTCTGGACACTGGTACATAATTTAAGGTCATATAATGTTAAGTGCAGACGCCTCTCAAGCTTCCTTGAGAGACCTCTGCACGCTGTTAATTGGGAAGCTCGCAAAAACATGTTCACGTTTGCTAACGGAGCAAGTGAGACCTCGGGACAGTTCATAATGCAGTCGATGAATTTAAGGCATATATTCCGATGCAAATTGATTTTTACATTATAAGATGAAAAAGAAAACCATGTTTGCTCAGTCGAAACTAAAACAAAGTAGTGGAGGTGGAGGCACTGCAATGAATTCGCTCCTATCTATGGTAGACCTTTCCTACTCTCTATTTTGCACTCGAACGGACGAAGTTATTGAGGTACAATGGAAGTGTCATGTAAGCACAACACTGATATAACCCACATCTACAGTAGCGTCTTCCCTCGACACATGTGTTGCCTCTTCACGCTAAAGGCAGCAATCCGATCAGCGCATTCCTTTATTTTAAAACACCCGCGTCTTCAAATGTCACGTGGGTGTTGGACCGCGGGGCCTCCGGTTAGCTATTGGCGTTCTTGTTATTTTTGTTTTTGTTTGGTTTCCCCTCCCTTCTCCTTTTCTCAGCCTAACGTGTGCGCCGAGAACCGTCTCCCCCTTTATCAAGCCAGCAAGGCAGAGACCAACAGTTGCTTCGACGTCAAAGAGGATAGACCTTTATGCCCGTGCAACAGGCCGCTGCATAGCAACATGCACGTGCAACGCGCTATGCGCCAGAAGCCCTGAAGACCTGTGCCATTATCATTAAGCAGTAGTCAAAAACTTCTGTGCCGAAGATATATAAGGGCGAAGCTGCAATCGGGGCACGAATCGTGGCAACGCTGCATTTCAATAAACAGAGCAACATCGCGGCAACCGTATGTGGATGCTAAAAAATAGAAGAGGACCACTTGGTGGGCTAGTTACCCTCTCCAAAGTGTTTGCTCAAGAACAAGTGTTAAATGTGCAACACCTCTGAGTACGGCAATTTCCTCCGTGAGCTATTTACGTTTGTAGAACGCTCTTGCGAGCAAAGCAGACGACGCGCAGAACCCGTCGTCTGCTTCACTTATTGTCGCTGTCGAAGCAAGCGCCGTCTAGAACTGCAGCGCGGTCTGTATATTCGCAGTAATAAGATGATTATTACGCTTTCTATAGATCTATAAAGCACGAGGATAGCATTACATTTAATGCGAACGCCAAGAGATACAGCTGGAAGCAACAATAACTCGACATCATCGCTTTATTGTTACGATTCTTTCCAAGCTCGAAGAGCCAACTATTCGACACATGCTTTAAATGTAAAACTTAGAGGTGCATTTATCCGAACGTACAAGCTTAAAGAAATAAACACATGGACAACTGTTGGTATACCGTTGAGCTAAGTGGACGTGACCACTTGACTTTGAAGGGCTTAATTAAAGCTAGTCAAATGTCTGTCAAACTGCGTACAAATAAATCGTTTATTATTGCTGAAATATGTTTATAACGACAGCAAAAATACTTTCTCTGCAAAAACGGTCACTTTTTGTAACAAAATCATAGTTGCCTAATTTTTCTGCCACATGCATAAAATTGAAAGGGGTTGCCAGATTTTTAAGTAATACATGTAAAATTAAAGTGCTCTTTCATAGTTTGCAATAAATAATTTGATGTTCGGTAATTTAAGCTTATTTTATTAACGAAGTTGTGCACAAATAAAGCCGCAAGGTTATTTCATTGTTGCCTAAACGAAGTAGTATTGTTTTTATTGTAGCCAGACTTTGATGGAACAATTTTTTTGCTATATCAAGGTACATTAACCGTTGAGCTTTGTCTTAATTTACGGTGTGACAAGTTTTGAACGTCTATTCACTTTACTTACTATAAGGAAAAGTGGTGATTCGTATTATAAAACTCATTGTGGCCTGACTTTTGTGACGCGGCTTCCAAAACAATTAGTAGCTCCACTAGTAGTGAAGTAGTGGGGTCTACTGGGGAGCCGTTGCTGTATATGGCCACACGGTGGCTGTAATTCATTTAGAGAGTTAGCAAGTAGAAAAGCGTAGGGGTAAATGTCTCAGTTAGAATGATAAACTAGCAGACATCTTGCCACAACCCGTTCTAAGGCGCAACACTTGGTTTCAGTCAAGTTGCGAGCAATCTGCATGGTGTTACCTTCGCGTTCTCACCGCGATACCAACGTCAGCGCCCCTAGTGTATTCGACACCCGAACGTCGCGGCATAATTGTAGTGAGGGTAAGTTAACCGTCGAGTGAATCTCGTGCCATTAGGAGCCGTTGCTGTCCGAGCAGACCTCTTTTGTTTTCATGTCAACGAACATCGTGTATTCTTGGCGTGGCTGCACTATTAACCAAATTGCAGACTATCTATAATTTTGCGTCACACCAACGCGGCAGTCTGCAATAAACATATATTTCATGGCACCAATTGAGGCAATGTGCGCCTGTTCCGGCCGATTTCAGCACTCTAGCTGAAGTAACCAATATTAGTAATAATAATTTAAAAAATCTTGTTGCAACTGTCCCCGCAAAGGTTCTTAAGGCAATGAGAAATACGGCAGTGGTGGTTTTGTGATCTCGATTCGACACCCGGTGGACATCCTTCGAGACGCGCCCCTGCACTTCAGGTTGCGCTTTATCATGTGATCCTTGATTTTCCCTTCCAAGTTGACTCAACCCATATGGTATCATGATCAGACAGACACGATAAAATAGAAAAAATAACGAGCACGAAAAAAAAAAACTTAGTGCATAGGGGTAGGCGTACTTGGCTTCGGAGTAATTATGATAAAAAAAATAGGCGCATTGTCGGGCGCATTTGGAGGAAGGATCATGAAAGGGATAATTGAAATTCACCCGTGTGTAGCACGAAGCTACAAAAAGAAACCCACATGGGTTTGTCGGAAACAAAGCTACGTAGTTCAAGATAAACTCGTCCTTCTCCCTGTCAGAAGACTTGCAGATCGAAAAAGCAAGAAACGTTGCGCTAAAGTTTGCTTTCTCTGAGTCTCTAAAAACTATAAGGCTGGTCAAAATAAATAGAAATAGCACCATAATCCGTTTCTTGCGGTTCTCAATGTACGAAAAATGTCTATTTCGCCTGCACGACGGGTAAACAACTTATTTTGTCAACAATGACAATAGCTCCGTCAGTTATTCAGTTGAGCAACGCTGCTTCAAAGTTCCAATAAGTGCAGCCACTCTAGAGTTAACCTGGGAAAAGTAACCCACACTTGCGCCGCCCAAGAGCAGCAAGAGAGTTTAACTTATGCGGTGCCTGGTCTAACACACTGACGTTACATAAGGCCATTAGCGCAGTTGCCCGACCTAACAACAGGTGGCGCGACAATAGGCTAAGTACAAAATTTGGGCCATACGTGTTTCATTTTAGGTCACGCGGTTGGAGATGCGTTGAGGCTTGTAGCATGAATTTCTTTCTCTATGCTTGTAGAATGATCGACACCACAGAGAGGAAAGTCTATGATCGAACAAACCGTGGAGACGGACACGACTCGGTAAACGGGGAGTTTTCAAGCTTTTAAGTGAGTATATGAATCTGAAATTATGAAGGTCGAAATGAATAAAGCACATCCAAAGCTTCAAGTGCAGCATCATGCAGGTTCGTTGTGCAGTGAAAAAAAAAAAAAAAACATTTGACAGCAAACACATGATATGTCTACACGGCTAGACTCCGTAATCTTTTCGCCAAATTAAATTTGCTTCATTTTGATGACAGGGCCTTATTTTCGCTGCTGTCACCAGCCCTTACAGCAACCTGCTCATGCGCATGCAGGATTTGTCGCGAAAGGTTCCCTGGCTAAAGCTTTCACAGCCCACACACACACACTAAAAAATGCAATAAGTCCATGTGTTTTCAAATGGGACACCAATCCAGCTGTGTCTGACTGGTTCCAATTGGGAACCATGCGATGCAAGTCCAATAAGTGCTCGGAAAATTACAATTATTCCTCATTGTATATACCATAGGAATACACATTTGACGGCTCATATACAAGCATGCCCCACGTAACTTGGCCAAAATTTAAATATATGCGGGTGCCACGTAGCTGGACAGAACCAAGGTAATGTTGTTTGCCGTCGCTGGAAGCACGCCGTGCTATTTTCTGTATTTTGCCTAATTACGTAGTTATTATTAAAGGATTTCTGAAATATTATAATCAGAGAAAAACTGTCGATAAAAATATTGTACGCCATCATGAAAAATTCCTAGCCATCTTCCTGTTCCATAAAAGTTTTTTCCGAGCGTTAAAGAAAGCCCGTAAAACACGAAAACGTGCCGCGCGACTATAGTCGCGGAAACTTTTCGCGTGCTTTTGCGGGTTTCTATCCGGCTTGGGAAAAATTTTCATGTAACACATATAGAACAACATAAAGATTGATCGGTTGTGATGACCTACAATTTTCTAAACGACAATGTTGCTCTGATTATAATGTTCGAGAACTTAATATTTTTATATATAATAATGATGTAATTAGGCAAAATACAAAAATATAGCCTGACTGCTCGGAGCAACGGCAAATACCATTACGTGGGTCCAGTCCATGCAGCTACGTGGCATTCGCATATTTCTAAATATTGGCAGAAGTTACGTGAGACACCCTGTGTATGTGGCTATGGCTATTCAAGGGTTTCGCCGGTTGGAATCCGCAATTAGCAACTGGTCTTAAGGACCCCAAATGAAAGCTAGTTTTAATGGTACTAAATACAATTGGTTTCAACGTGACACTTTACCTATTAGTTTTGAAAAACACGCGACTTTCTGGGCCAGAATCTGCCAACACACACACACACACACACACACACACACACACGCACGCACGCACGCACGCACACACACACACACACAATATGATGGTGGCTCGGTGAGGCAATTTTCTGTTGTGCGTTTGTGCACGTGTAAGCTTCTCAAATTAGGTGGATGCAGTCTGACGGCCTGCTTCATTTATACGTGGATTAACGGGCGCCGCCCGTGTTTGGGGCTGAATTAACAAAGCTTTTTATTCACACAGGTCCAACTGGGTCAGCATTTACTTACGATTGGACGACTACAGAGGTCAGAGTTGGTGACCACTAGGATGCCAGTTAGATTTGTGCAATGGAAATATAGCTCGAAACCAGCTGCATTTACTTGACCGAAGTCATGTCTAACTGGCGGACCAATAATTGGCCACCATTTTATCAAAGGTGGTCACCATTTAGTTACAGTTGGAAGACCAATTTTCTCCAACTCGTGTTACCAATTCGTTATGATGGTATGGTCCAATGGGTGGCGAAAATGGAATTGGTTCAACGTCAATTGGTGGTCATTGGAAACTTTCCACTTGAACTGCACCGAATTTTTTTGACTGGGGGGAATGCTGTGCTCGCGGACAGTGCATGCTGCCCGAAGAGGGCCTGTAATCAGACCACAAGAGCAACATCAGCACCGCTGCATGGTAATATCTAAGATTGCAGCTAGCGACTTGGCCTGCATCGGGATCTTCAGCGTGAGAGACAGTACATGCAGTGTACTTTTTTTTTTTTGTAAAATACACCAGGCCCTACTCCGCGGGCCTTAGCAGGAGTGGTGATAGTAATAGGTTATAGAAATTATACAATAAATATAGTAATAATAACATAATATTATTTAATATATATTATTTTGTATAATAATAATAAATGTAAATAAATATAAGTAATAAATATAATGTATTATACCAAATAACAGTACTAGGTAAACCAATTACAGGTAGCAACTAAAACAAGAATATAGCAACGTTACAGAAGAAGAAAACGATACATAAAACGCCCCAATGTAGGGGAAAAAAATAAAAATTAATACTACAAGGCCATAAACAACAAGCTGTTCGATCGCTTCTGTGCTCATTAGTGACTCCAACGGGACAACGTGCCAGTCATTTACCAAGCGTGGAAAAGAGAAAAACTTGAAGGCGTCTGTTTTGGCTCGAACGGAGTAAGGGGACCCCGCATGACGATGCTCTGATTGTAGCCCTCGATAAGAAGGGTCATATGTAGCCCTCAGGATTTAAAGACAGTTTCTTATGCTTGAGCTGAAAAAAAGAAACTTCAGTCGTTGAATTTTTCGTCGCAGCTCCGAAGTATGGATAACGTGCTGCCTCATCAGGCAGGTCGGCGAGTCGGCCTGTAGATATTTAGAATAAATAAAGCGGACGGATTTCCGTTGGATTCTTTCCACTGCGTGAATGTTTAATGCAGTTGCCTCGCGCGGAAAGTTTAGCCGAGAGCGCGCTTCCAGCCTAGCTGCGCCCGACGAATAAATGTTGTGCGTCTTGTGTGGCGTTGTTGCGTTTAGTGGGCCATCATTTACTATCACGCCACAAGGCTTTTCGAACATTCTTCTCTAAGCCTATAACATAGTTACCACACGTTATTTTTGCTTTCATGTCTCGTTCTTACTCGTTCTATAGCGGAAGAAGAAACACGCTTGCTCATAATGAAAACAGTGCAAGAAACGGGACAATCAAGAGAGACAGACGCAGCACTCACTTGTAAATGACGATTTATTTTTCCCAACAGCAAACTCTCCTGAAGCATGCTCGAATAGATGCGCTGCGCATACCCGATGCGCGAGTATACATTTATCACAAATTGTCATAAGAACTTCTTACGTGATTTTTGTCACGTCTCCAACTACAGCACTGCAGACAGTAATTGAGTTTCAAAATGTCGGCAACCGAAGAAGATTAATAAACAAGCGCTGTAATATTGAAAGGATGTTTGAGAAGGTCTTTGTATACGTTGCTGGGAACTGTCTAAAAGGTGCCGCTAAAAAAAAAAATGGCCAGGCTTAGCTTGGTTAAGCCAAGAATGCGTTGCATATTGCGCGAGTTGGGGCCTAGCTTTTCCTCCGGCTGTCGTGACGTCACGTCACGTGGTCGCGCTAAAGGTCAATGGTGGCTTCCCGGCCGCGCCCAAGGGCTGAACTGAGTGACTGCAATATGCAACGCATAAAAATAGAAGCAACTTAATAACAAACATAGCAAACGTAAAAGAGAGCTAGTATACCCACATATGAGACGCGCAGCAATGAACAATGGCTCATGCCCTCAATGGTGGCTGCCGGCCGCGCCCAAGGGCTGAACTGAGTGATTGCAATATGCAACGCATAAAAGGAAGGAAATGCCGCAAGTTTAAGCCTCGCCGGTGACCACCCGGGTTTGAGCTGACGGTAAAGCTGATCTCAAAATTAAGGCGGCGCTCAGAGGCAGCGCCTACTCACGACTACGCGACAAGCAGACACGCGGAATTCAAATTCGTTCGCTTCGACTGTCCAACACCCCCTACACACCCACCCCACCCCACCCCACCCCACACACCCACTTATCCACTGCGCGCAATACAGCGCACTGTTAAGAAGCTTTATCGAATCGTTTCAATTAGACGCTGTGCAAGGAGACACACATGACACGTTCAGTCGCACATTATTTCCAATGTATGTAATGATACACCTTCTGCTTAAGTGCAGACAGAAGTTCCATAGCGACTGCGATGTGGATGCAGCGATGACTTGCAAGCTAATGCGATGTTTAGGCGAGCGGTGAAGAAAACATTGACCGCAGAGATGCATGTACAGAAAGTATGAAACAGGGCGATGGATGCCAAACCTCTCGCTGAGTTTACACGGCGAGATATACTTTGTCCACATTAAATGCCCATTGTCCTTCGTGCTTCTCTCTCTGCCGCAACTGTGTGGAAGAACCCTCGCTACGTCTCGCGCGACGCCGACGTCGAAAATAGAGAAAGTAGCAAAGAAAATGCTAGGTCCACATGCTACGCATGAGCCCCTAGGTCGGGACAATAGGCGGATACTCGCCCGTGCTCGCTCACCAATATTTTCTGCAGGTTCTCTACTCATTCACACTCGCGTGTGCTCGCACCACTGACTCACGTGCCGACCGTAACTCACGCTCACATACTCGACTTGAAGTCACCGTCAGTGATTTTGGTTCGTACTCGCCTGTGAAATGAAAGCAGGGGAGGGTGCTCGCGAGTGAATGTGCCAACCTATACCTGAGCGGGTGTATAACGCGATAGCATATCGCGGATCAACAGGATTGCACGTACTAACTGCAGGATCGGTTCTTAGGCCCTCTAGCCTGCCTCGCGCAACAGAAGCGTGCGATGAACGTTTTATTTACATACTTAAAAAAACATTGGTCAACTGGACAAACTTTAGTTCTACTCTGTCACCTTCACGCACCTTTCACGCGGCGAATTCTGTCACCTCATTGTAGGACGCGGTGCATAGTGAAGGACTCTACCATTGCACGCCGTTTCCTATGAGCCAGTACACTCAGTGCCCAATTTTTTTTAAAGCTTATTCCTTTTTTTGCGCCTCTTTCCTTCTATCTTTCTCTACCCAATTCCTTTCCCCACGCAGAGTAGCAGGTAAGCGATGTCTATACGCCGGCTAATATCTCTGCCTTTCCTTAAAGAGTTCTCTCTCTCTATCTCTCTCTACAAAGTATATTAAAACACTTGCGAGGACAGGTTATCCTTGAGGAACAAAAAACAGCAACACACAGAGACACAGAAAATGGGTCTGAAGCAAAGACGACACACCAGGACTGAACTTGATCAACTTTATTAGGAGAAAGCGCATCATCATCATCATCATCATCACAATTAGGCTATTTTTATGTCCACTGCAGGGGAAAGGTATCTCCCAAAGACATACAATTACCACTGCCTTGCGCTAGCTTATTTCAACTTGCGCCTGAAAATTTCGTAATTTCATCACCCCACCTGATTTTCTGCCGTCCTCAACTGCGCTTCCCTTCCCTCTGAACCAATTGTGTAACTCTAATGGTCCATTGGTTACCTGCCCTACGCATTCCAATCCCTGCCCAGCTCCATTTTTTTTTCTTAGTGTGAACTAGAATATCGGCTATCCTCGTTCGCTCTCTGATCCACATGTACCGCTCTCCTGTCTATTAATGCTACGCCTAACATTTTGCGTTCCATCGCTCTTTGCGCAGTCATTAACTTGTTCTCAAGCTTCTTTGTTATTCTCCAGGTCTCTTCCCCATACGTTAGCACCGGTAGAATTCAATGATAGTACACTTTTCTTTTCAACGACAGTCGTAATTAGGCTTCCAGTCAAGATTTGGTAAGGGCTGCCGTATGCACTCCAACCCATTTTGTAAGTTTCCTTCTCATGAACAGGGTCCCCTGTGAGTAATTGACCTAGATAAACTTACCACTCCGATCATAAACGTACTGGTGGTCATGAATTCTTCTTCTTTTGCCAGGCTATTAAACATTGTCTTTGTCTGATGCATATCAGTCTTCAATATAACAGACAATGGGATTCACTCACGTTCTCTATAAACAATGGCGTGCTACCTTTATCCCTATCTTATAACTATAGCTTGTAGTCTATTATTTTTCTAAGTCTTTCATCATTATCTCTACCTCGATATAATTCCATCGTACATATTGGTTAACGCTAACTGCCCCCCTTTTTCTGTTGATGCCAATCTTCTTTGGCCTAAGGTACACACTTACTATGCAAAACAAACTATTCTCTTCTTCTGCTATATCCCTATGGAACTCCCTGCTAAACGACTTAAAACAATGGAACTACTTTTCCTTCTTTAAATCTCAATTAAAGGACTATCTATTTGAATAAAATAATGACTGTACTAAATAACTTGATATAGCGTTTGATTGTATGCGCCTACTTATTTAAATTTATTCAAAGTATTATTTCTTTATTTTGTGTCGGTCTTTATTTGTTTTTCTTGTACTCCTTTTATTTTTGTAACTTGTTTTAATTATATGATTATGCTTGACATCACTGTACTTATTTCGTCGTTCATCTGCTTATTAATTTTTCACCTGTGCATTGTTATTTTCGCTTTATTTCTCGATTTACAATTCATCGAAAGGGGTCCCGCCTGCAGTTTTTACTTTGAGACCCCTTCATGCATACAACTGTTTTTTTTTACTAATTTATCAATAAAATTGAATAGAACTGAATTGAAAAATTGAATCCCGCTCTAACACTTTCTCGGTTAAGGTCCTCCACCAACTATAGTAATTCATCCGCAGTGTTGCTTAACATGATAATGTCATATGGAAACCGAAAGTTGTTGGGATATTCGCCGTTAATCCTCACTCCTAAGCCGTCCCGGTCTAATAGCTTCAATACTTCTAAGCATGCAGTAAATAGCATTGGTGAGATTGTGCCTCATAGCCTGACCTCTTTCTCGATAGGTAATTTTCTACTTATCCTGCGGAGAACCACGGTAGCTGTGGAATCTTTGTAGATACTTCCCAAGATATTGACACGTGCCTCCTGTACTCCTTGATTACGCAATACTTCCATGACTACTGGTACCTCTGCTGAATCAAATGCTTTTCATAATCTAGGAAGGCCATTAGAGAGGTTGATGGAACTATACAGGGTGTTCCACGTAACTGGAGCCACTAATTTAAAAATGAAAGGCGCGTCGGAGTCGAATTGCACCGAACGCATACTATTCGCACTGACCTATAGTAACTCAGGCAATCTTTTTGTTATCCCCATAACTCACTCATTAATTAGGTTTAATTACCCAACTTCTTAATTATAGGGTGAGGACCCCAAGTATGAAACGCACATTTGTAGGGCACCTTCAGAAACCAACGATCGAGTTGTCTCCTAAACGATACCTCTCACGTAGTCCTTTTCTCCGGGCTGCAATCAAAGCCCGCGAAATATGAAAAAAAGCCACGTGACGGAGCGCTTGCGCAATGGTATCGTGCAGCTGTCAAGCGTGCTTGAGTGTTGAGTGGTATTTTTTCACATTTCGCGGGCTTTCTTTGGAACGCGGAAAAAAGGACCACGTGAAATATATCGTGTTAAAAACAATTCATTGAGAGGTTTCTCAGAGCACTCTACAACTTTGCGTGTCACACTTGGGGTTTGCAGCCAACAATTAAAAAGTTGATTAGTTAAACATAACTAATCTGTTAGATAAGGGCGGGGGGAGAAATGGCCTGAGTAACTCTAGGCCAGTGCCAACATTATGCATTCAGTTCGACTCGCGTCCGGAGTGCCTTTCATTTTTAAAACTTTGGCTCAAGTTATGTAGGACAACCTGTATATGAAAGATAGAGGCATATATGGTTGCCGCAAGGTTTTATTTGAAAAGTTGATGTCACTTCGGGAAAAACAACTCTCTTTCACGCGCATTCTTTCTTTTATACTGGGTGTTTCAGCTAACTTTAGCCAGAGTTTTAAAATATGCCGATACACTTTAAGACGACGCGACCAAATGCATGTTGCTCACTTTTGTATGTATGTGTCACACTATATTTTGTGTTTTCTTGATTTGATAATTAGTAAAGAAAAATTAACTTCTGAAGCAATAAAGTTAGGCCAAACATTCCAATGAGAAAGTTGTAGAGCACATTGCAAAACGTCCGACAAGGCAATTTCTAACTTCCTATCTATTAAGTTAGTGTTTTTGAGCTTACTGTGGATGGCCGCGAAGTACAAAAAAATACCGCGTGACATATCCGCTTGCGCGCCGTGATTGCAGCGCTCCTAAACTGTCTGCGTACGGACGAACATAGCGTCTAGCAGGGCGTGCTGCCACTTAAAAGGCGACAGGGCAGTGACGAACGCGTTGGCTGTACTATTTACGCCAGCGATGTGCTTCCCTCGCGGTGCTTCATGATAGCGATAAGCAGACGGGTGTTCCCACCGGCTAAATGCTATGTTAGTTTGTGCGCGGAACGCTTGGCAGCAATGCAATCACTACTCACAAGCGGGCATGTCTCGTGATGTTCTTTTTTTTTTCATTTTGTGGGCATGCGCAGTGAGCTGAAAAACACAAATAATTGATAGATAGAAAGTTAGAAACTCTCTAATCGGACGTTTTGCAAACCGCTCTGCAACTTCCTAATTGGATTTTTTCCCTAGCTTCGTTGCTTCAAAAGTTGGTTGATTAATCTTGACTAGTTCTCTAATTAAGCAAAATACAAAATATAGTACGACACACTACATAACAAAAGTGAGCAACGTGCATTTGATCGCAACATCTTAGAGTGCATCGGTATATTTTTAAACTCTGCCTAAAATTAGTTGAAACACGCTGTGTGTGTGTGTGCGCGTCTAGTTTCTGAAGAAGACAATTAAACGTCCCTACAAGCAGTGACCAACAACCGATGATTGGACGCATCCTGCATTCCCACCGGCGTTTAATATAAGTGGTCAGTGCCCTGGCTGCGGTGTTAGGAAACGGCATTTCCTTCAGGTTAAGTATGGGCAAGATCAGTGGCGTAGCTAGGTCGTCTGGCACCCGGGGCCCATAGGTCTTCTGTCACCCCCCTCCCCGGGTGTAGCCGGCGGAAAGAGGGGTGTCTTCAGACGTATATGACACCCCCCCCCCCTCTCTGGCCCCTTGCACCCGGGGCCCACGGCCCCCCGCCCCCCCCCCTCCCCCCCCCCCCCCCCTGTTGCTACGCCACTGGGCAAGATTGCGGAGACATTTAACAAAACTCAAGTCTGGTGTTTTACATGTCAAAACCACGCTTTCATTATAAGCTATACTGTAGTAAGGGACTCCTGATTTATTTTGATCACCTGTAGTTCTTTAACCTGTACCGAACGCACGGTAAAGGGGCGTTTTTGCATTTCACCCCCATCGAAATGCAGCCGCCGCGGCCAGCATTAGATCCCAAGCACTCGGGTTATAGTAGCGCAACACCTCAGCCACTATGTCACCACGGCGGGTGTGGTGGAGAAAGGAGTGAACATCGTTTTTACAGAGTGCGTTTCGCTTAGATGCTACCACTTAGCGTACAATAGAACGAAACGAAAAGTTTCACCGATATCTAGGACATGGTGCTCATATTTAAATGGAGGCCAAAGTCTTTTCTGTGACATAGACGGGGTGCTAATGTGCTGGGAACCCGCTTGGTCACCAAGCACAATCTGCGCTGCTATACTTTCCCCGCGACAAATCGCATAGCGCAGAAGCACACGCACAAATGTTTAAGGAATGGGTCGACAGACCGTCTGCGGTTTGCCATGATGTCGAACTAACAAGCACAAACAGCGACAGTTGTGTACTTTTCTGGTCAATAGTTCAGTTTGCGCGGTTGCTGCGCGCATATATATATAATCTGAACGATGAAAACTGTGCGCGCACACATGGCGCGGCGTTTGCGACGTTTGAATTTTGCGCCATTTGCCGCGCCCTCCATTAGCTCCGGCCGGTGCACTGCGTTACTGCGATAAAGAAAGTAATTCATCAAAGAAGCCAAGCAGAAAACTTTCATGCACTCGCAAATCGCAGAAATTTTTAAACAGTAACATTATATTAGAAAAATGTTTAATAAATACTACAATTCATGTTGATATAGCCGTGTATTTGTATGCGTGTACTTGTATGAATGCGCGTTTGCGCTGTTAACGCATTCTATGTTTGTGCACGCGGTGTGTTTGGGGGGTTCTTGCGTTTTCTGCGTTCTTTGTTTGCTTCGCTGTTACTTCTTTGTAGTATTCCTGCGGGTTGCACGCTTTTTATGGGCTTGTTGCTTCGAAGATCACCATGATCGCCTCCGACTCAGCGACATCAAAGGTGAATGAGTGATTCGAATTCCCCTTGTTGGTCCATTGCGATGCGGTGAACGAAAGTGCAGAAATGCGTACAGCGCCTGTGCGTGTCTTTCGCGCGCCTCTTTTCTAGCAGACGCCACGCTAGCCCGCACCGCTGGGAAAGAAAAATCCACTCACTTGACAATAAAAGCTTTCTCTCTCTCTCTCTAGTTTTCATTCCTAGTACTATCCCTCCGTTGCGAGAATTGGTTGTACAGCACTAGATTTGTGGTACTGAACATGGAGTTTTGTCCTGGTTTAACATCACGGTGCGTTTGTGGTGACGTAAGGCAGCCAGCTAAAACAGGACATTTACGCCACGACTTGTGGTACGGTGTTCGAGCACCGATTTAGTTCTTATTAATGAGCGTAATACAATGCGACATCCGAACTGTACTGTAATCAAGTATATTTCGTTTGCGCCATGCCATCTAGTAGCAGGCGTGTGAGCGGACGTGTAGCAACCAGGAGCGATGGGACCGTCGAAAATGTATTCGCTGTTCGCTTCAGGATCGAGTGCCCCCGCGTTGCTGCAAGGTCGCTGACACGCCGTGCGGTCGACGTGATCGCGCGATCAGAAAAAATATAGGAACGCGCGATAATAATAAAGAATTTCAAGGGTGTACATGCGATTCTATGGTGAGATAAAGTATGGGTGATGCCACCGAATGCTGCGAAATCATCGAGGTATGCGCCTTGCCAACCGCGTGTGTTTTGTTTTCCACCAGTTCGCGCGCATTCAACTTTCTTTTTTCGTGTTCTCCGTTCAACTCCATCGAGTGCGTAGGCGCCTTTGCGTTCACGGAAACGGCAGATTCCATGGCACTCTATGTCCTACTTTACTGGGATAGTACATTCAAAATAATGTATTAGCGTGAAATTTGAGCCTTTCGCACTTCAGTAACTGATTGATGTTACTGTTACAAAGTTTTAAAATCAGTAAAGGAACGAGATGCCTGGGCATATCTGCCGTGTCTTTCCTCTGTATTTCCAGGCGGCATGTATGCGTTATCGACAACATAAACGTCAATAATTAGCAAAGTTTATTGTGACCATAGAAGTAGCTAATTATGTCAAAAAGCTTTTTTTGATTTCAAATCGAGCACTATAAAGAGATGAGAACAGATTGAAAGGGGAGCGCATCCTTGTGAACTAAATGACGCTTTGCCACAATCTTGGAACAATGCTTTGTCAGTGGAGCAGTTCTGTGAAATACTTTCTTTGAGAGTAAGCAAAACTTCAGTAGCATCAGGTAGACGGGGAGTAAAAAAAATGCTACACTGGTTTTACATGAAGGAGCTGCCTTTAATATGGGGCCACAACATTTAAGTAGATGAGCAGAAACAATTTTAAAAACAAGGAGAGGAATTAGAAATAAATTATTTGACCAGCTCACACTGCCATTGGCAAGAGCAGCTACACCTTTACTGTTTTCAATCGGTGATTTATATCCGTCCATTTATGTCAGCTTAGTGGTCCATGTAGCTGTTTTGATTGTTGCTTTTGGTGCATTGTGGCTTCACGTTTTAATTCTGGCATCTTTTTTCAGATTCCAAATGAGCTGGGAGACACTCCAGCCGAAAGGCGAAAGGTGAATACTTTGGCCATTCATTCAGTAGCGTCACTATGATTAAATGCAGTAATACCAAGAAAATGCATTAAAGGGAGCTTATAAAAAGATTGCTCATGCAACTTGCAACTCTGCAAGCATTTCCTCTAGTGATCGATTGGTGCACAGTGCCTTCAGTAGCAAGATAAGATGCCTTTAAGCATTCAACTGAGAGACTTTGCAACTGCACCGGGATTGGGAGCGAATTTCAGTGTCACTTGTGAACATATTAAACGTATAATGTGTCTTTTTTGGAGTATATGCCTGATATAAAAGGGGTGTTCAGAAACTTAGTGTGCACACTAGTGGTCTGCATGAGTTCACGTCTTTCTAGTTTTACCAGAATAAATGTATTATGACTATGTCATACAGCAGTGCACTGCTAGGGGCATTAAACCAAAATAACAGCACCCATTGAGAAAGTTGGTTGAAGAACAAGCAGTGATCCGGGCTTTCTGCATTTCAAAGGCCAAATTCCCAAAAATATTGATGCCGAGCTGGACAGTGTGCAGTGCCGGTCACCATATACTGTAGCCAGCATGGCATGAATTTCCTTGGTATTGTGTCTCTTTAAGATGCAGAAATCACATCACTACTCATAAAACTATTGAACATTGGCAGGTTGAAAGGAGGTGGCAGGGCTCCCCTATGGATCAGCCATTTCATGCCCTCTGCTACACTGACAATCCTACCTTAATGAGAACCAGTGATACATGTTATCCTATTATGCAGCCAAGTGAAATCCTTGTTTTGGGTTAAAGGGACACTAATGACACCTTAAATCAATTTAAAATAAAGAAGCATCGTTTTACATATCTACTTCTGTTAATTCCTTAGTAGTTGGTTGATTAGAGAAAATGAAGCTCAAAGTTCTATTTTCTGAGTGTTGCCCCAAAATTTTTGTGCTGACACCTCATTGTCGCACAGTGGATTTCAAGTAGGTTTACAAACTTATGTTGCTTTAGTTCAGTAAAAGTTCCTGATGCTTTTTAATTTGTGTTTTTGGCTTTTTTGGAAAACAATGAAGACCACCTTTATTTGTAAAAAAAAAAATAGCTACACCTGAGCAGACACCATCAAAATCCATGTTGTCGCAGCAAGCTAGTGTGGCAACTTCAAGGCAGCAGTGCCACCAATCTTTCCTCTTGCGCCTTGTACAATTTACTCAGCCTCTTGTCACGGTGCGAGTGAATCTCTTGAATTGTGGCAAGGTCATTTACAGATACATCTGAAATTATTTTTCTTTAGTGCTTTCATGCCATACGTGGTTAGTGGCGTTGGCACGGTGCTGCTAAGCACAAGGTTGCAGGATCAAACAATTGCATTTTGATGGAGGTGAAATGCAAAACTACTCGTGTATTGTGCAACTCTAGGTGGTAAAAATTAATCCGGAGTTCCCCATTATGGCTTACCTCAAAATCAGATTGTCTTTTTGGCATGTAAAACCCCACAATTTTATTTATTTATTTATTTCACAATACCGCCGGCTTCCATTTGGAAGCCCAGGCAGGAGTGGTAGAAACATCATGTGATTTCAAACTTTTTCTTCCAAGGGAAAGAAAAAAAAAAGAAGACAGCTTAATAGGCAAGGCAAACATATTCAAATACACAAAAGAAATACGATGATGCCGTCACATTGCTGCCAATAGGAAAGGCGCAATAAAAGAGACATCAGAATATGCAACACAAGCAAAAGAGACAATGAATGCATGACATTACAAGCACGTCTGTACTGCAGATAAGAAGGAATCGGGAGTGGTTGAGTTGACCATGCTTTGCGGAAGGGCGTTCCATTTGCGAATTGTTTTGGGAAGGAATTAAGAAAGATATGTGTTCTAGCACGCGGCTATAATATTGTTTGATTGTGCTTACCTCTGGTCAGTTGCGATTTATTAAATTGCATGTAGTTGTCAAATCTCATTTTAGTGTGGTTGTTAACTGTTATACATTGTTTGTAGACGATGCATTTTGCGATGAGTTTCTAGTGTCTGGAGCCCAGATCGCAATCTTAAAGAGGTGACTGAAATGCACCAATCATAAGCATTGTAGGTAAATCTAAGAGTTTTTTTTCGTACTCTTTCGATAATGTTTATACCAGCCTTTGTGTGAGGGTCCCAGACTATATCTGCATACTTGAGTGTTGGCCTAATAACTGTCTTATATGAGGTTAATTTGGTAGCGCTAGTGCAGTTTCTTAAACGGTGCTTTAATAACCATAACTTTTTCGTTGCTGCCGTGGAAACACACCAAACATGAGCGTTATAGCTCATCTCAGAATCAGTCGTAATTCCAAGATATATAAATTCCTCTACTTGTTTAATATCCATATTATTTATCTTGTAGGTACAAATTAGCGGATTTTTTTAAATGTGTAATAACCATGTGTGCGCATTTAGAGATATTTAGAGTTGTATGCCATTGGATACACCAGTTGTGTATTGCTATTAGATAGCCAGTTAAGCTAGATTGGTCATCCACAAATTGAATGCTCGAATAAACAATACAGTCGTCCACAAAAAAGCAGCACCGCACGGAAAATTTGCAAGCCAGGTCATTTAGGTAAATAAGAAAAAGAAGTGGCCCTAAAACTAAGCCCTGTGAAACCCCGAAAGTACAGAGGCGAGCGATGAATTCGAAGCACCTATGCTGGCAAATTCTTTTCGATGCGTCAAGTACGAATCAAGCCAATGCAAAATTTGTTCGCAGCGTATGATGCTGTTTAGCTGTATCATCATTTTTCGTGTGAAACCCGATCGAAGGCTTTCTCGAAATCTAAAAAAAGAATGTCTACCTGCCCACCTTGGTCCAAGATTGCCAGTATTTCGTTATTCATATGAAGTAACTGTGTAGTGGTCGAAAAGCCACTCCTGAATCCGTGCCGACTCTCACTAAAGAAAGCGTTATTTTCTAAAAAGGAACTTAAATGCTTAGAAATAAAGTGTTCCATTACCTTAGAAGAGGTGCAGAGTAGAGAGATAGGTCTGTAATTTTCTACATTAAACTCGTCTCCCTTTTTGTGGACTGGGACTATTTTGGCGACTTTCCAGTCGTTAGGCATGCTCAAAGTATTCTCCATAAAGATTTCATAAACAATAGGTATAAGTGTCTGCTTATATTTTAATTAGTGGTGATATGTGATGACCATTCTTAGGACGGTGGCACTAAGGAGACAGACAGAATTGTGATACAGTATGCAAGGGCACGATGATGCGCGTCGAAGAAATGACTTGAGTCTCCCTTGAGGTCCTTGACGTCGACATCAACTGACTGTCAACAAACTTCTGAGTTCACTCCGTGATCTTGTGCAGCCTGTGCCTTGCGAGTCGATTAATTTTATTCATGAGGTGGTGGTTGGCACACGCTGTCTTTGTGGCTTATGTACATATCATACAGCAGAGTAGAATCTCGAATATTACTGCTGGAGCGCAACAAGCGAACTTGATGTCTAGTGGTAATCTTAGTAACGATTGACAGTCATGTCCCTCTTCGAGCTCCTAATGCTGCTTGCCAACACAAGCAGCAGCAGTCGCCCAGTGTGAACGAGATTCATTGAAGAGTGGCACATGCCCGGGTCACATACCCAGTGACCCAAGCCGATCCAACGGTAGATTATGAACCCGCTTCCCTCAACATAGCAGCCCGATCTCTACCCATTAGACCATGGACTACCCATTGACACAAATAGGTAGGAAAATGGAGACAAACACCCGAAAATATGAAGTATGCTAAGGATGCTAATCACATTAAATAAGAGATGTTTTGGATACTTTGGTTTACTTATTTTTTTTTTTGTTTGTGCTGGACAAATCCCTGTTTTTCTGAAACACGTGGCATCCGGACAGCATAAAAAGCTAGTAAGAAGTCAAGTAAGTTTAGCATTCTAGATCTGCAACAGGCACTATTGTGATTTATTTGCACTAAGGCTGTTGTGTAAAAGTGCTTAAAAGGCTCAAAACTGCTTTGCTAACATTTAAACATGCAGGTTCACATAGGTTGGAGGAGTGCGCATTGAGAAGGTTATCCTGGCACAGCTTACCATGGCCTGCCATGGTGGACAAGGAAAGTTTGCAAGGGCCTTGCTTCAAGAGGCTCTTGACCCCACCAGGGTCAACGCTGTTA
This sequence comes from Dermacentor albipictus, assembly GCF_038994185.2. Taxonomy (NCBI): domain Eukaryota; kingdom Metazoa; phylum Arthropoda; class Arachnida; order Ixodida; family Ixodidae; genus Dermacentor; species Dermacentor albipictus. The sequence goes on along the minus strand of NC_091821.1, from coordinate 239,960,709 downwards.
TAGGCAAGTACCATACAGCCTTTCCCTTTTCATTTTTACGTTCACATTTTGTATCTTAAATTAGCAGCTTGCCATTGGCATAACAAATGAGTTTCAAGTAGCCCATGTGTGCAATTGTGTGCTACAATAAATAGCCTACCATTTGGAATGACAGTTCATATGATCTTAAGTACCTAATGCCTCCGTACTCAAATGCTTCTGAAGTTTAAAAGCTGCCTTCACTGCCAGAGGTTTTTGGTGAAATGATGATGAAAGCTGCATTTGCGCATTAGCAGTGCTACTTGGCTGTCATTGCAATGAATAGTTGTCTATGAAGCACACTCCAAATCTAGTGGCACGGAGGATATGTTTAAGCAGCCTGAAAGTGTTACTTTAATACATGAATTGCGGAGAACCTTCGATCAAGTGTGGTTACTGTTCAGCTCGAGGAACAGCATGTTCACCAAATTTCAGCAATGAAAATGGCTCTCCCGGTTCTGTAATGCGAAACAGTGGTTTCACCAATTTTAACAGTCCACATTGAATTAAAGTTGCTCCTATCTTGAAGGAGGTCCATGTGATGCCAGACAGCAGTGTTTCAGCAGAGGGAACATGAGTTGTGTGGCATTTTTCTTTGGTTGTTTTAATCAAAGAAACAACAGGGACAGAGTTGCCAGAATCAGTCAACAGTACTATGTTTAGTGGACGCTTATTCATTCTAAGCACCTAACCTATTTATTAGCATACACCTTTTCACTTTGTATCATAAGATATGAAAAAGAAATACTTAAGTGGCTTTTCCCCATATGCTTCAATAAATTGAGCAGCACTGAATAGGCCCTTGGCGACTACTGTTAAAGCCTCTTACAGGACATGTCCACTACTCCCATTCTGAAATTGTTGGAAGTGTCTCCTGCTTCCTTACTTGCCTGTTTACAGGGTTATTTTATAAACCATTGCTAAGTAGCTTATGGTATTAAATTTATCAAAAAGCTGAATGGGCTGTCCCGTCGCTCTTGTTTAGCCCGTTGAGGATCACATTTTGACGAAAATACGTCTCTATATCTTTTTTAGTTGTGTGCAAATACTCAAAACTTTTGAATAACGAATTGAATAGTGTCCTATTCGATTCGGTCTGAAGTCACTATTTATAAATGCAAATATTATTCAAATATTTCAAAACACCGATGAAACAAAATTTGAGCGAAAGTATGGTAAATTTTCACCTCCAAGAACATAGTATAGACATAAAACGTGAGAGCTTGTACAAAACACAGAGCAGGCTACGTTACTTAAGTAGCTGTACTTTAAAGGCTGTGCAGCAGTCATTCATGCTTACTGAAGAGTCCTGTGCATGTGGAGAAGCTTTTTGCTGCTCCATTTGTGCTTTTAATAAACAGTTGTTCATAGCATAGTATGCATTGATAGAAACTTGCTAACTTTAAGAATACTAGCATGGGGACATCATTTTACATTAATTGTGATATCAGCTGTTCATTATTGAAAAGCTATCCAATATTCAATTCGCTTCTGGCATTATTCGGTTCGGTCTCAAACGTCACTATTCGCACATCCCTAATATATTTTTATTGCAGATTTAAGTTCTTCAGAGCGACTTTTCGAGAATAAAGCGGGTAGATAACCTTTTAAAGTGACAATGAAGCGACGAAACCTTTTTAGTATTTGCAGTTTTTACATGTTATTTTTCTGTGCATGATAAGCAGTAAAATTTTTTGATGTAATGCAATTTACAAAAATTTGTTTTATAGCAAACTTGGTGAAGTGGCAACACTCCCAAACTACTGCGATGACAGCCACCAAGTAGCTAAGTGAAAAATCAGTTTTGGAGAAACCCAAGGGGCGACAGCAGAATAAGAATATTTTCTAGAAGTTCCAGAAGGTTGCAGCACCTCCAGTGTGATGCTAGGCAACACTTTTCCCTGAAAGGCACATTTTTTCAAAATGTTCCATCGCAGCCACAGATGTACGACAGTGAACGTCAAAGAGTTAGAAGTCAGTCTACTGGCATTTGGCTCTTAGAAGACTGAGCATTTCTTCGTATCTGTTACATTCTGAATGTGTCATGGTAACCAGCTTGGTGCACAACTACAGAGAATCCTCATAACAGTGGTTCAGTCGTTGAGGCAGAAAACACAGTTTGCTGTAAGCAGTATTTTCTTTAAAGTAGAGAGTCCTAAGCCATTGTAAGGCGAGAAGTGCACACCAATTCCATGTGAACTTGTAAAACCTAACTTCAAATGAAGCCACACTCAATTCTAGTGACACGACAGTATTGTATTTAGAGCATGGAAAAGCACAGTGAAGTTCTGCACATTTCAATTATGAAAGTTACAAGAAATAATTTTTGCTGTCAGTAGTCCTGGTTTTTTCATGAACGACGTGAAGTTTTTTTTTTCACGATTTTGTTTCTAAGAAAGCAAAGTTCACATCTTCAACATGATATCCATAAAGTTATTTTGCTACAGTGTGTAGTTCCTCTTTGCCCTTTTCTGCATTTGACACTTAGTGGAGTCCTGTGCCACTTTAAATTAATTTAAATGGTCATGCTGTGAAGCTGTACTCGCAGAAAGTTGGAATAAAGCAAGACAAATACATCAATCGATTTCGCTATAACGAGGGCATATTGTATGCCGCACTCTTGCATGTGGAAGTTGCTTGTTAAAACTTGTTCTGGCTTCTTGTTGTTTTTGCAGGCTTCACGTGTCGCAAATTTCCTGGTACCAACTCTGGCCTCAATTCTTGCATGGGACCAAAAGCCTTTGAAGAGCTCAAGTTGGACAGCTCAAACCAAAACACAAGTGTGCTTTTGTAACTCTCGACATTTTTATGTTCGTTTATGTTTATGTTAGTCTCCTGAAGAGCTCAATTCGGATTTCTCAAATGAGCGTACAAATGTTGTGCCTTTGTATGCCTTGGCATTTTTTTGTTAATTTTATTTATTTAACTATGCTAGTCTCCAAAAAAGTCCACGTTGGATGGCTCAATCCAGCATATAAGTGTTGTGCTTTCTTTTTCGCTACATTTTTATGTTAGTTTTTGATATAGCTCCAGGAAGGTTAGCGTTACCTTATTATTATATTTTTAAACTATTTTCAATCATTTCATGCCAAACCACCCAGTTTTGTCAACAACCGTTTCATTATGGCAACCTATTTCAAGTTTGCTTCATATGCAAAAGTAGGTACAATGAGAATTTTTTTAGAAAACTTGCTTACATACACCTGAGTTAAAAACTGTTACACCCGAGTCATTCCACATCAAACCAACCAGCGTTTTTTTTACCATCACAGATACAGTTGAAAAAATCTTGATGTTTCTTGAAGCTCCGAACTTTTTCTCCCCATTTATTTTGCTTCTCAAAAATTTTCTAGAATTTGGCAAAAATTGATAGTTCTTGCCCAGCTAAGCTAGAAGGCAATGATCAACATTTCTTTTCAAAGGGGAATTGTATGATCCAGATATTCAAATGAAGTTCATATCAAGAGAATGAAGTGGTGAAGTTTGAATTTTTTTCTTTGAACGCAGGGAAATACAGAAGGCACAAAATAAATGTAGAATCGCGGCCTGGTTGACTTCGGATAGCTGCAATATATTTGAAGCCTTGGAGGTTCAGTTGATCGCCTAAAAAAAAACTAAAGTTCAAATGCTTTGCAAGAAGCTTCGTGTTGAAGGTAAAAAAATGTAGCTTTCATGGCCGGTGCAAAAGTATGTGTGACCCATCATTACATAGCCCTACGTGTCTGCTATGCATGTGACCAGTTAAGAAAAGGTATTCTTTAAATGCAATAAATTATTTTTTGTACTGTTCATGTGGATCACGCATACAGCATAAATATATGAAGCCTTGTCATCTAGCAAGGAGAGATAGTTAGTATAATTAGTCACAAAAACTAGTCAACAAACTGTGGCTTCCTTTTTTATGTCAGTATGAAAGCAGGTGGCGTCAAGTGACGCAATCTCGACTCATATTTTTAATGAGAAAAGTGGTCGCCAACGGCATCTAACCACATCAGACTGAACACTGCAAATAACTTTTAGAGACGAGCATGTTCCGTCTCTCAAACAGTGGTAACACGCAACACCAGCAGAATGTGTTCACACTCGTGTAGGTTTTCAGTTTTAATTATGAAGGTGTTTTCTACTTGCATCGTCATTGTGTTCCAGGGGGCAGGGCACAGTGTCCTGCTCCCTATATGTTGCATTGCATGTTGATATATCGCATTGCATTACAGTGCGACATGTCGTTTAATGTTTTGCATCAACAATATCAGCACCATTTCTGGATTTACTGGTTACATAATAGTGTCACATGGTATTGACGGTTGAGGTCACAGCGACAAAACTGTGAATGGCGAAACGAACTTTATTGGTTGAACCTGTGCCCAGAAAAATAGGCTACACTCAAAGCTCAACGAAAGTGGCGAACGCAATCGTCGAAAATCTGATCTGCCGGTCTAGCGCGTCAGCTTTTATACGTATGCCATCGAAGGTTCCAGAGTAATCGCTGGTGCCCGCATGTCTTCCAGAAAGTTCTACACAATTCGCTTCGCACATGCATGCAATCAGATTATACCAAGTTCGGCGACACGGGGAGCAGATAGAACCATTGATAACATTCCAGAAACTGCCAATACGTGCAGGCGCGTCCTGTGCTGAGTGATAACATTCGTTAGATGATGAAACGCGGTCATTCAATAAAGTACACGTGCCAATAGCAAATATTTCTTTTTGTAAACTGCATGAAACTTTTAACACTGCAAGACTCCTTTACGAATTTAACACATATTGCTATTTTATGTGCAATGGCTGCATGGTTTACCCGGCCCATACCAAGCACAAGCCTTGTTGCGTTAGAGCGTGTGTCTTGGCAATGAAACGCAGACCGCAACACTGCTTCTCTGTCATCTGTGTTGCAGACAAAGTCAGCATTGTTGTCTGCATTCCCGGCCGGCAAGCTTGTGCGCACATCGGAGAAAAGCCACTGTTGACAAAAATTCAAAAAAGAATTTTTCACATTTAAAAATAATGCCTTCTTTTTTAACTTTAGACATGCAGAGCTATCTAATAGTGTATCACATATGTTTTTTTGGCAAACCACCAAAGCAGTTTTTTTTTTGTACCTCAAACATGAAGCTTCTGGCAAAAGATTAGAATTTTAGAGTTTCTTTACAGGCAACCGGCTGAACCTTCAGAGCTTCAAATATTTTTCTGCTATACTATGTCACCTGGGCTACCATTCTGTATTTAATTTCTGTCCTGTGAATTTTTCTTCGTTACGAAAAAAAATTAACACATTGCAATTTTACCCACTTTGGCCGGTGCCAAAAGCACTCGAAGTATTCAAATATTTGAAAAATTGGCTATTTTGGCAGTTGCATCACTTGACTGTATTTCCATGCGCACCGTTTGAAGGCCTCGATCCACAGAATGTGCATTTGAAAAAAATGTTGATTGATGTCCTCTAGCTCAGCTGCGCAGGAAAAATAGTCACCATAATGCTACAAAACTTTTGGCAAAAATAAATAAAAATGGGGAAGGCATTTTGAACTACAGTAAAAATGTAGCAATGTTTTCAGCTATACTGTGGTGTCGAAAAAACGCTTGTCGATTCGGCAAGAAATGACACACCTGCAATTGCATCTGCCATTGTCTGAGTCGTTCAGTTCGGTAAAAACTGCATTTTACATAACTGCAAAAATGGTTTATTTTGCTATCAAAATACAGGAGTAAGAATTAATAGCTATAAGTTGGCTTAAATTTAATGTGCAACAAAAGCTCTCTAGTAATGGCAATGATGCGCCTTTCATGTTTGCATGAAACCAGATTCATTTTTTAATTTCCCTATTTTTTTTGTGACACTGAACAAACTTGAAATGGAACTCACACGAGGAATTTTTTAGCCTTCCAGCACCTCACTAATAGCTGTCTTTTTTTTTTCATATAAAGATCTGAAGTAGTCAATATGAATAAGTCGCTTGAGAGAGAGAATGAACATTTTTATTAGGTAAATGTCACTTGATATGGAATGACCTGCACAGGAATGTTATCATGGCAGATAACACTACTGGATCATGTAACAAGCAATGCAGCACAATAAACTGCTCCCATGGCATCACTTATTGTGATTGCCATGTTTCAAAAGTAGATAATGCTTACTGAAATTGGCACGCACCATTCAACCAACAAATAAGGACTGTACAGAGTGATCATTTTTGAGTTTTAGATATTTTTTTAAATTGCTTGTGCCAGGTAGCATAATTCTTGCTCTTGAGCTGAATTATGCAGAGTTCGACATTAATAGCACAAGAAATGGAAACACATACAACGAAGTCTCACAAATTTACTAATTCACTTATAAGATTATGGCAGATATTGCAGCTTACAAATTGTAGCCAGTGAGTTTGAAAGACGTATTCACTTGAAATTAATTTCCAGGATGACACGAGTTTTTAGATTTTTCCATAAATATCAGACAAAATTCATGGCGATTCCAGTTTTGTGCTTCATGCATAACAGTGTGTATTGCTAAAGTAAGTGGAACAACAGTGGATTTTTACTGCCAGTTTGATGGCGTCCGTCTCGTCACTGGTGTCATTTTGGAAATTCATTCTAAGTGCTTACACTTTGTAAAATTACTGGCTTCAATTCGTAAAAAATTAGTTAGGAAGTTAAGCGAGTTTTTGTTAGCTGAATATATGTCTTGATTTTTCATGCAAGTAATGTCTGGCACTCTGTATCTAGTATTATGTTGGCTGCAACAGTCAGTCTTTAAAAAGTTCCATAAAACTTGAAGATAACCACCCTGCATATCACTGTCTCAGTGTCTGCTGTGGGCTCAAGCGAATCATGCCATGGATATAGTACCACTGGCTACCTAATAAAGAAAGCAAGCACCTTTTAGAGTGTTATTTGCTGTACGTCTGTCTGCTTGTTCATTTACTTATTTAGGTATTTATTTATTTCTTTCGGGAAATGTGTTTTACTTGAGGGCCACACAAACTACATCTGTCAGTATTCAATTTTGTTACAGTGTCAAGCTGCAGGAAGTTTGTACTTTGCAATAGTTTTTAAGAAGTGTCTGATGTTCTCAAGCTACAAACGAACGGTTGTACATTTACACAGATGTTTAGTTACAAATAAACACTTCACCTAGAAAAATGGTTTTTGTGTGCATCACTTCTGCACTCCAGATTTCGTGAAGGACCATTAACATTGCCAATTGAAAAACTGGCATAACATTACTGCTAGCAGCCTTACAATATGGTTTATTATCGGCAATCTAGGACCATGCTTTCGAGCCCAGAGTGACTGAGCCCTGCTATACAGAAGGGCCGGTATTTAAATTTGCCCTTATCCTCTCACAGCAAACATATTGACGTGACATCAAAGATAACTTATGCAACACAACATAGCTCAGCAGTGTTTTAGTGCAGTTTTAAACACTGCTAAATACACATTGGGAGCATAAAGGGCTTTCAACATAATTTGAGTGTTGATGTGCAACACCTCCAACAATATTTTAATGGGCTTTCAATGCTGAGACTCAACACATCTGCATCAATGCTTCAGTGGGCTTTCAATATTGACAAACACATTTTAATAATACTTCACAGCCTTCAATGTTCAGACTTCACACATCTTCAACAATCTTCAATGTGTTTTCAATATTGAAATGCATTGTTTTAACAATGCACCAATGATCGTTCAAATTGAAAGACCCTAATGACGTTTTGAGAAAATGTCACGGGCCAATTATCAACTCTTGTCAACAACTCCCTCAATAATGTTTCAACAATTCCCCAATGTGCTTTCAATGCCATTTGGTGAATTTGAGGTATGACATTGCACTAACCTTCCAACAATTTTTTTGTAAGGGTCTGATACATATGTGCCTTCTGGTGAGATTGGTTGTGGACTACAAAAATTTTTTCTCACCTCAAACAAAATTTACTCAAATTAGGATGCCGAGATCACAAGCTTAAAAGGTGGCGCGTATATAGAGTGATTGCTAGTGTTTTTATCTTGAGGGCCTTAATGCTTAATTGAGGTCTGAATGTCATAAAAAAGTGACTTTTTGCCAAATTCGAAAGTAATTTGCTAGAAAAGTACTTGATTTCATAATCTAAAATTAAAATAAACTATAACAACAGGAAAAAAACTAGTGAAATAATAGTGTGGCTGAAACGTTAATGTTTCTGGCAAAAAAAAAGTCTGAAAGTGCAGAATTATTTTGTACTGAGTCAACTGAACACAGGAAATTCGTAAATGTATTCACCTATTATGCCAGTAGAATTTTCTAAAATGAGATTTGTCATTGTACCTACTTTCATATTTCGTTATAAAAAAAAATACACCTCCAACAACTCGCTTTTTCAACTTTCAAAGAGAACTTACATCCATCAAATCTCAATCAAACAATGACCAGCTTGCCTAACTTTTTCTTAGAGAATCGGCGATCATCACTTTTGGGGCCTGGAATGTTTTGCGTGGAATAACTCCTCTGCTGAACGCAAGACCTATTAACTGTAAAACCTTTCGCTGCCATTTAATTAGCCGTCTTGCCTGCTCTTTCTATCTCTGAAGGCGCAAGCAAGATGGCATCGCTTCTGAGAAGACATTTATGCGAAGCTTGAAATATACACAGCCCTCAGCAACACCCAAGCATTCCTGCGTATATGCACCTTGGTGGCTTGTTAGGAGTGTTGCGTGAGGATCATTGCGGATTATTAGGAATGTTGCGTGAGGAGCCAGCTACCTCTTGTGACATGCCCGCCCGAACCTCATACAATACGTCTTCAAAGAGAATTGTCACTATTGGAAAAAGTTAATATTTTTCGAATACTTTACATCGCCGACAGTACAGATCAAACAAAAAATAAGTTGAAACATGCTTGATAAAAAAGTGGCACAATTAGCCACGACCACTCGAACTGAAGAAAAGGCGCTTGTTTTTGTTACGCTGTGCTATCACCGCAAACAGCATGCATATCTGAATTGGTCGCGAAAGTATACACAAATGTTATTGCCCTTTCTAAACTTTACATAATGCGTAACTGGGTATGCTCTCAAGAGCCCTGCGTTAGCGAATAAACTGCTTAGTTAATTGTTCCTAGTGCTCCCTTTGTATATATAATAAAGCATGCAGTTTATTGACAGACACTTTCTGCTGTTGTAATGGGATGTGAAAAGTGTTCGATATTCATGGTCAGAATGGTTTATGCTATTCACAAATGATTTGAAAGATATTCAAGTCGATTCACTTAGGGCATTATATATTCGATTTGCATTCGATTCGGTCTCAAGAACTATTTGAAAACTGGTATACTTTATTATCACGAAGGCCGGGGGGGGGGGGGGATGATTTTCTTGGAGAAAAACGTCGGGCCCCGCATTGATTACTCATGGCGCCTGCCATGCTGGGCTGAATTTACACGTCGACTACTGTTCCATTGATTGCACAGCTCTTAAAAGCAGAACAGCGCTCCCCTCTGCTGCTGCTTTTTGCAAAGGCCTTAGGGCAACCTGGGGATATAAGTGTGCTGAGCGCTATGTAAATGCTATCCTTTAGACAACACACTACGTAACTAACCCACTATATAATGAGTTTTCTTCGTCACAAAAATCTCTCTTCACTCTTGACTCTACATGAAGCCGGTTCCTCCAGTTGACCACCCACGCTACTGCACATAATTGCAAGGTGCGTAGAAGGGGCGTACAGCGATGGATAGCATGCTCCACAAAGTCGGCTATGGAGTGCGAACATAATGTTGGGTACAGGGCTGGTCTTCTTCATTGACCAGTGGACTAAATTAGGAGTCTCGTACTGAAAGGCAAAATTTATTGTTTTGTCTTGTTGGGATGTAAACAACACGCAAGCCTACAAACATTTCTGTTGCACCTCCAGAACAGGTATTCCCTGTCATTGACATACACGCGAACACACACACCTTGCACTTTTTCTCGACCATAAAGTCTAGTGTATCTACAAACAGCACACGAGGAAGGAATACATGGACCACTATTAAACAAAGGAAAAACACATGTTAGCGACCTTGTTGGTATGGAGTATATTATAGTCTTTACATAGCCAAAAGGGAACGTCTATAAGAAAGCCAAAATGACACGCAAGTCTGCAGCAATGGACAGTGAACTGACATGGGCACCCTCACCTGCCCCTACCCTCACATTGTGAGGCGAGGATCGACTTCTAAAAACTGGTGAGGGAGAGTGAACGTCGTGGTGGGAGGGAGAGTGACAATGTGAGGCTAAATGATGGTGCCATTCATGTCACTTAAGTGCAGAGAAGTCACACTTAGATCGTATGCGTGTCAGGTCTGAGGTCTGAAGTTTTAAAGCGCACTGGCAGGATACCTCTCGAGCTTAGATGTTCATCAAAGTTTACTTGTACCTGACCTCAGTCAAGAATGGCTGTTGATGTTACACGTAGTTAAACCTATAGGTGTTATAGGTCTTCATCTCCACCCCTGGTTTCGCCTGATGGGTGCTTAGCTGAGCAGCAAGGCTCAAAACCAACTTCGTAGCCCTTTACCGGCACCTTTAGAGGAGATGCAACTTCATGTACCGCAATGGCCTTGGGGGTCAAAAAAGTAGCACCAGAAACTGCGCCACCTAAAAAATTTGGTTCCATGATGTTTAATGCGTACGTATTTCATGTCATTACTTGCATTTCTATGTAACATACCTGCACAGGTGTTCAGATATTGTGTTCGCTGCTGTGCAATACATCGAGTTCCATGTTCATCTTTTGTTATGTGTTTAAATATTGTTGTAATATATATGTTTTCATTGAAAGAAAAACCGAGTGCTCTATCTTGCTGCTTTTTGTTCTGCAGGGAGGAGAGAGTTGGGAAGGGGTGCCAAAGTAATGTATACCATTTACAGATGTATAATGATGCTTCCCTTGCCTTTTGTTTAATATGCCTTCTGGCAATTACTATTGTATAATGACATTGCTTCTTACCAGAATAATTTTCAAAAAGAGGGGGATGATGTTACATTGGGGTTTCGTTTTCAAAACCGCAACTTACTCGCCCTCAGGAGGTGCTGACGTAGCGACACGGAGCTTAATTAAGTCGCCGCACTTTCAATAAACGAGCTCTCAACCTCTGTCCCCGTCTGCCTTTCCATCTCTCTTCAGGATGCCGTCCTGGCATGCCCAATGTGCCCGGCGCGGCGATCATGGCGGCCCGCCCACATAACAATAGGTTTAGCTACATGTGAGCTTTAGCTATATAAAGGCTTACCATAGCCCCCAGTCCTAGTTAGCTCTTAGTATAGCTCCCTGTAATAGTATAGCTGTAGCTATAGCGACGGCAGCCGCTCACGCTCGCCGCAGGAGCGGGCCATTAACGGGCACTCTAAAAACATGGCATTAGCATAGCTCAAGGTCGACCACAGCACAACCAAAGTTTGTTTCTTTTGATGCTATTTGTGCTCATATTCCTAAATTTCCGAGCGCGCATGTTATTCACAGACGCCTGGACGGCTGAAGATGATAGTGAGCAAGGCCGTAATAAGGAGTAGCCGTGCAGCAAAATTACGAATGACGCTTAGACACTTTCTAAACCCAGACCCTATTTGTCTTCAGTCAGTAGTGTTACAGAAAAAACAGAATTTGTTTAGCTTGCTGTCGTACCTTTGGTGGTAAGTACCACTTGTATAAAACTAGCAGAAAACATTATTATCCACGCCGAACAGCACTCGTCTCACGGGTAGCGAGTGTGTTTGGGCGGACCATCTTTTCAGGAGTGCTTGCTTGTAGCATTTTGTCCCCATTAAACTACTAAGAATCTCATTGCAATCCCCGCATTGGTAAACAGGATGTTTATTTTCCAGTGCGCCTGGCGATGAAACGTGATTGTCCAAGCTATAGGGTGTCACTAGGACCGCGTGGATTACGCATGCATGCAGCTAAAGATTAAAATAGGCAATTCATAGGGATTGCGAAAATATTGGGCTGTGCCTGGCTTCGCCATTTGGATCCCACTTCAAAAAGCGCCCTTTCTGCTCGTCCAAAAAAAAAAAAAGCTGCAGGCGTGGTGGTTGCTTCGCGAGCATTTGCGACGGCTTAATATTCATTCAGCTTTGGTCAAAGTTCTATAAGCAAAGCAATGCGGCACGCTTCAGCAAAAATTGGAAAAGCACGACAGGCTAAGCTCTCAGGACTAAGCTCGTGGGATGAGTAAAGTGTTTATTTGACGTTGTAGCCCAACCGAAGGTAATTGAGAAGGATGGTAGCCTTTTGAACGTGAACACGGGGACTTGCGCCGTGCGAGCGAGGGAGAAAAACCAAAGGGGGGCGGGGCGAAGGCATTTGCCCACTTCTGGTAGCGAATAGGCATCATTAATGCGCCGTCGTCTTTCTTTTTGTGCTGCCAAAAAAGTTCCGCTGAATTGTGGAAATGTACTGAAGCTGCACCTAATCATTCAAGGCTGCGAATGTCAAGCTGCGTGAGCGATTCATTTAGCAAGGCGCGAATCCACAAAGCTTTCCCCATGTTTTCGTGAAGCATTCCCCCAAAGATTCGAATTCTGCTTCCAACAGAATTATATATATATATTTTTTTTTTCTCAAAATTGCGGCGCTATGAAGAAGTTCAAATTCTGAAAAATAAGTGCCGATCAGACGAAGTACACTGATAAAAGCCTCACGTCGCAGGTAGGACGCGCTTTTCTGTATGCTTCACCTGAGCACTGCTCCTCCAGAATTTTAACCATGGGTCACTCCACGCCAACTGTCGCAACCGTGGTGCTAGTCCAATAATCGTTTCTCACAAAAATTACAAACAAATTCCGTGTATATAAGCATCAGTTGCATGGTATTTTCTCAATATATTTTGAGAGAGAAAAAACAACAAAAAAAAAGCTTCTGGGCGCTCGAGCGCCATTTTAATTTCAGGAAACGGTGGAAAACCAGTGCGAAACAAAATCTGTCAAAAATCGAACGTCTCACGCGTTCTCTCAAAATTTGCGTTTTTACGTTGTTTGAACATTTTTGTTTCATTAGAAAACAGCTTCACAAAATACTTTTGTGTTCTTTAACCCTTGACCGGGAGGTAAAAATTCGCTAATTATGGCGTTTTTGGTAATTTTTTCGCAATAAATGGTTGCGGGTGAAAACGAGGAGTTATTTTCATAGGATTGTCCCTAAAACGTGCTATATTCTAAAATTTTGCGTTCACCTCGGTGCTGCGCGCAGGATTTAAAATAAAAGCCTGAATTTGGCAAAAATGCTATTTTGACCTATGTTTAGACGTCGGTAATACACTAAGGTGGTCCATGTAAAAAAATACGCGAGAAAGCGGTCATAATTGAGAAGCATAACTACTGTCGCCTCGAAAATCTTAATCGCAGTACTTTGCGTTTTCTGAAAAAAATGTTTGAACTCGAGTCTCACCATTGCAATCTTTGCTTCGCGCTTAGACTTCGCGCCATGCCACATCGGCGGGAAATACAAACACGAAGGATGCAGAATGTGGTGCGTGCGAAGAGGAATAAAAGCCGTGATCACCAGAACTTCGCAAGAATATAAATCCTGAAAGTATGCATACTTTATGTAGATCGAGAGTGCGCACATTTCTGTGCTATTGAAAGTATTGCATATGCGGCCGTCTACACGCGTGAAGTGCTAGAGCGGGCCACAAATCGCTTTCACGAGCGCGGACTGGAAGCACCACTTGCACGATCGACACACGTTCAGCCACCGTGAAACCAGCCAAAACTATCGCTGATATAGGCAGCTTCATTTGGCACACTTCACTACTTCCGTGATATGGGCGGCAGTATATAACAAATAAAATAAATAAATATGTCTGAAATATAATTCCAGCTACTTGGGGCTAGATAGACAAAAGTAGGCGAATCTATTGCTGGGACCCGCAGCACAGGGTCATTGCGATTTCAAGCCTGAAGAAACTATAAGTACAGCGGTTTATTTTGGGAGCATTGTGACACCTAACCAAACTATATATTGTAAGGAAGATAACGAACGTGCGCACTGGGTCAGCAGCATCGGCAGCATAAAGCGCGCAGCAGAAGCTCGAGCTCGGGAACTGCTCGGTGCATCGTAGAACCGGCGGTCGCTACGAACCCTAATCAATCTCCTCTACAAGATATATATATATATATATATATATATATATATATATATATATATATATATATATATATATATATATATATATATAGCGTGAAAGAAGCCCACGGATACATGCAAAAGTGCGTCGAGCGACCAGTCGCGCGGGAATTTTGCAATATATATATATATATGTATATGTATATATATATATATATATATATATATATATATATATATATATATATATATATATATATATATATATATATATATATATATATATATATATGTTGCAAAATTATACACACACTGTGTTTGTTATCGCGTTTATATACGAAAGACTGCTCGTGCAATTGCAACGGCCATGCATGCTCTGTCTTTACATTGAGCATACGTATATATCTGCAACATTGTAACATGTTCTGAGAATATAGTGAGTATTTCTTTTCGTCTAACGAAGTGTGCAATTTTTCGAGTACTTATTTGTGTCGTATAATATACAAAGAATACAGTACGAAATAACGGAACCGAAAACCATATGCTACACACACGCAAAATTGCCGCGCGACTGGTCGCTCGAGGCACTTTTGCGTGTATTCGCGGGCTTCTTTCACGCTCGGAAAAACACTTTTATGTAGCGCGTATTGAGCAACAGAAAGCTGGATCGGGAGTTTTTCACGTCGCTCTACAATTTTCCCATCGACACCTTTCATCTAATGATAATATTTGAGAATTTGATTAATTAAGACTAAATGTGTAATTAGGTGCAATGCAAAAAACTAATCTGAGTATCTCAAGCGACGGCAAGCAACATTATGTTGGTTCTGTCCAGCTACGTGGGATTTGCATATTTTAAAAATCGTTTTTGATCATTTTGATCATTTTTAGGTTTTACGGAGTTCTTTCGAAAATCACCTGTTGCAGATAACATAATTCTAGTCCTTGAGCGGAAATAGTAATATTCAACTAATTAAACAATTTTACTTATTAGCGTTTTAATTAGTTACGTTACAGTAAATATTGCAATTTACGAATTGTAGGCGGTGAGTTCACAAGGAGTATCCCCTTGAAATGAATTTCCAGAATGACACTAGTTTCGAGATATGTGCCATCGAACTCGCAGCAATAATGCATTGTTCCACTTACTTTTTTGGCAAAATGCTCTTTTATGCATTGAAGCACAAAAGCAACTGGAACGCCCATATATTTCGTCGGACAGTTTGGGAAACAGTATCTCGTAACTGGTGTCATACTGGAAATTCATTTCAAATGGATACGTCTTGCAGGCTTACCGGCTACCATTTGTAAAGGGCTATATGTGCTGTAAGGTAACTAATTATGAAGTTAATTTGTGATTTTTTGTTAATTAGTCGTGCTAGTTATGTCCACCTCTAAATAATTCCGCTCATGAGCAAGAATTATGCTATCTGCCACAGGCGATTTTTAAAATTACGCAAAACTTGGAAATGACCACCGCGTATAATATACAAAGAATACAGTACAAAAAAAGGAACCGAAAACCATGCGCTGCGGATACACCACCCGTTTTTTTACACAGCAAGTTTAGTTGGTTTGTGTGTCCCGCCAACATACAGTTGAAGCGCAAACCAAAATATTCCAATAGTGGAACTGAAATTGAAAAAAAAAATTTTTTTCTCGGTGACAACGCAAACTACTTTGATTAAAATTTATGTGACGAAAGTTATGCTTCTAAGTTACCAGCTTGCAAACATACGCTAAAATAGCATTCTTGCCAAAGTCAGGCTTTTATTTTCGACTCCATGCGCAACACATCGGCGAAAATAAAATTTTATAACACAGTACGGTTTAGGGAAGGTTCTATAACAATAATTCCCGATTTCTTTTCATGACCGTTTTTTGTCAAAAATTCCCAAGAACGCAATAATTTGCTCATTTTTACCTCGATGACCAGCATTGAAAACCATAAAAGCGTTTTGTGAAGCTGTTTCATAAAGAAGTTACAATGTTCAAACAATGCAAAAACGTAAAGTTTGAAAGAATGCGCTAAACAGACAATTTTCGGCAAATTTCTGTTTCGTACCTGGTTTTCCACCGCTTCGTGAAATTCAAGTGACCCTCATGGGCGCCCCCTCCCCCCCCCCCCAAAAAAAAAATTCTGCTCGGAACATTTTGGGAAAATACTGTGCAAGTAATGCTTACATACGTGTAATTTTTTGAGAGAAACTGATATTTGACCGCCACGGTTGGAACAGTTGGCGTGGTATGACTCCTATGATACACAAATCGGCCCCAGTTTCTACTGAACTGAAGAAGTTGTAACAGCGGTTCTGGGTTTTCAGTTTAAAAAGCTCGCCGAATTCTTTTCCTGGAATTCCGTGTCAACCGAAAGGGGTCAATGAAATCAAATTTTACGAGAAAGAGATATTTCTCCTGTATACGTTCGAGTTCGAATAATATCACGAAAGTCTAATTCTATTTGTGCTCGAATATGAAATCCAGGCACTCTTATGGCGTTGTGCGATTGCTCGACTAATTCTTAAAAATTCAGGAAAGCTAGACAGAAATATTAATTATCCCTGTAATGCGCAAACGGAGTTCCACATCAAGAAAAATTAGAACTTGTTCACTTTTACTTCTGTCCATGAAGAATGCACTCGTACAAAAAATGTGCCAAATGTTATTTGACCCATTATACAATAAGTGCAGCAATTATTATTAGCACCCTCTGTGGTAGCCTAGAGGATCTGACGTTTCGCTCCTGAGCTTGAAGTTGCAGGTAGAAAAGAAAAAAAAAACGTATTTTCGGGTGGAAATAAACAATGAAAAGAAAAAACCGAGAACGCTGACCCTTAGTTTCACCACAGTAATCATAATGAGCAAAAAAGTATAAGGGTATCCGAGGGGCTCCATTCTTTTGTTGTTGTTGTTGGTAATAGTCATACAAAGCGACAGACAATGAAGACAAAGAAAATATCAGGTCAGTTAATTGTCATGTTTAAATGCAGAGTAGAAATAATCAAGTAGAGGGAAATTAACGCGGACAAAAAGAACTTATAGATGAGTACGGAACCCATGTCCATGGCATTGCGCTCTCGTCAACAGCCCTAGGACTAATCTAATCAGGACAAAGGCAATTACCCAAAATGGTGGCCGAAGGGATCGCACTACCGTAGCTTAATTGGCAAAGCTCGCGTGTCCAAAAGCGCGTGTCGTCAAGCGAAACGTGACCCTAAATAAAGGAGCGCTTACTGAGCGGCGCTGAGTGCTCTACCAATTGACACTGTGCTACATCTTTATTAGAGAATTCTAGAACAGGGATACCCAAAAGTTTGGGGCCCTAAAGAACTTTGCGGGTGTTAGGGTTGAGGCACCAAGGAGTGAAAAGTTTTAGAATAGGGCTTTGCGTTTTTCGGATAGCGTCTTCCGCTTGCAGCGCCACTACGGCGTCAAATAAATAAAATATACCATTTTGTGATAAGAGCAATTTTGACCACTCGTGTTTCCGCGTTTAATTACGATTTAGAGGTAAAGTTTCTATTAGTAGCTAGCAAGCAATTTGTTACGCTTAGTTTTTAGTAACCAACTTTACGTGCCTTCACCAGCCAAGTTAAGCCGTGTTAGGCTTACGAACCATGAAATCGACAATCGAATTCGGAATCAGCGGCGTCTAATGAATCAATCTTCGTAACAAACGCTGGTGGAGAGAACGCGATAACCGCAGCGATTTCTCCTAGCTTGGGAACTTCACGCATTACCACGAATCGAGCCCAGTTTGGTGCCGACCGAATCGAGCCCGTCGCTTCGATGGGTGCCGCCATTTTTGTTGACGCAAAGCTTTCGGCGCCGCTTTTGGGGCTCTCGCTAAATCAGTCAGATAGCGTTCCCGACTCAAAACACAAACGCAATTTGTGTCTCGCGCATTCGCAGTGGCTTAGACGTTACTTCTTTGGGGCCAAGGAAGTTTGCGGCCCCTCTCTATTTGAACAAAGCTTTGTGTTGTCCGCAAGCGACTCAAAAACTTGCGTGCGCTTACAAAAGTCAGCTTTATTATTTATCAAGTGTCGATCCCGGTGATGATGATGATGATAGCAACTTTATTGTACCGCCGGATAAGGAGGCCCCTACTCCCCGTCCCCGGCACACAGGCCTTGGGGACGGGGGCCGGAACCTCCGCGATTAGAAGCAAGCAAAGAGGTCTTGACTCTTCGCGGCTTCTTCCGCCAGGCGGATGGCGTGTTGCTGTGGAGTAGGGTCCTCGCTCCGCAGCAGGGCTTCCCAGGCCTCTCTACAATTTATGTTTGCTTTAGCCCCTGGTGAGCTAGCGCATTCCCAGATTATGTGATCGAGGGTCCCTCTCGCCCCACAGTGTTTGCACTTATCGGTTTCTCTGTCATGCATAACATGGTATGCCCAGACCGGGTTTACGAAGTTCCCAGCTTGCAGGCGCCGCCATGCGACTGCCTCTCTATTGTTTAGACTTTTATCCGGTGGTGGCACCAGTCTCCTGCGTAGCCGATAATTTTCGACAATCTCCGTATAATTTTGCACACGCTCGTCCATGTTCCAGCAGTCGGGCGGTTCCACAGCCACCCGGAAGTAGAGAGCTCGGGCTAACTCGTGGGCCGCCTCGTTGCCAGGAACGGACGTGTGTGCAGGGGTCCAAATTAGGCTAATTTTTCTGTTCAGCCGTCTACTGGCCAGAACCCTTGCCGCTTCGGGCGAAATCCTGCCCTTTCCAAAATTCCAGATGGCCGTTTTGCTATCGCTAATTATGAAATTTGCTTCCGTTCCCACGCAAGCGAGCGCTATCGCAACTTCTTCAGCCGTTTCCGAGTTGCGGCTTCTAATGGTGGCGGCCGATACGGGGGCACCTCGGCCGTCGACCACCGAGGCGACCGCCGCACCCGACTTGCCACTTGCCGCGTCCACGTACGCAACTGACTTGCTGTTCATTGAATCAAAGCGTTTGATTAGTGCTTCTGCTCTTTTTTCCCTCCTCTCCGTGTGGAATATGGGATGCATGTTACGAGGGAGGGGGGGAATGATTATATTTTCTCGGCAGTCCAGCGGGATGTTTGTCTTGCCTCGTAGTCCCCTGTCTGTTTGCAGGCCTACCATATCGAGAATAGCTCTGCCCGTGGTCGTTCGGCTTAATCTTTCAAGCTGCGAAATTCTGACAGCCTCCGCTATTTCGTCCCAGGTATTGTGCACTCCCATAGAGAGGAGCTTTTCTGTGGAGGTGGTAATTGGTAAGCCTAAGGCCCTCTTTATGCACCGTCGAATGAGCGAGTCGAGTTTCCTCCTCTCCTCTGACCTGATGTTTAAGAAAGGCGTGGCATAGCACACGCGGCTTATTACGTATGCTTGGGTTAGTTTAAGCAAGCTTCTTTCCTTCAGGCCTCGTCCTTTCAGCGCGACCCTTCTAAATATGCCAAGTGCTTGCGTGGCAAAGCCCTCTAGATTTTTGATTGTCCCATCATTATATCCGTTTTCCTGTATGAAAAGTCCTAGGATTCTGATTTGGTTAACCTTTGGGACTGGTTTCCCCTCTATTTTAATGTCAAATTCCCAGCTACGCTTGCACCGGAGCGACTTTGGGTTGTAGACGAATAACTCCGATTTTTGCGGTGAGCACGACAGACCCCTACCGGCAGCATAGTGCACGACAGTATCCGCCGCCGCCTGCAGGCGCTCCTCGATGCTAGCATCGCTCCCCTGATTGGTCCAGAGGGTGATGTCATCCGCATAAATACTGAAATTTAGTCCCTGTATGTTTCTCAGAGCTTCGGGGAGGCCCCTCATCGCCACATTGAAGAGGAACGGGGAAAGAACTGAGCCTTGCGGCGTGCCCCTGCTTCCTAATTTCAGTGTTGGAGATTCAATATCTTGGAACTTCATGCAGGCAGTTCTGTCTGACAGAAAGTCCTTTACATAGTCGAATGTTCGCGCGCCTACCCCGATTTCTTGGAGACCACGGAGTATCGCTTCGTGTTTAACATTATCAAAAGCCTTTGTCAAGTCCAGGCCGAGGATTACCTTGACGTCTCTAGAACGTGAGTCAATGATGTCATGTTTTAGTCGGAGCATCACGTCCTGCGTACACAAGCCCGGTCGGAAGCCGATGATCTCGTGCGGCCACAGATCGTTCTGCTCCATAAAGTGCGTCAGTCTGGTCTGGACTACGCGCTCCATCAATTTCCCCATGCATGAGGTTAGGGAAATGGGTCTTAGATTTTCTAGTTTAGGGGGTTTGCCCGGCTTTGGAATTAGGATCACGTTTGCCATCTTCCATTGGCGTGGCAAGTGGCCTTTAGTCCAAATTTCTTGCATGTACTCCGTCAGAGCGCTGATGGAGGCATCGTCCAGATTTCTTAGAATTTTGTTTGTTATCCCGTCAGGGCCCGGGGCTGATTTGGTTTTTAGTCCCAATATTACTGCCCTGACCTCCGCCTCCGTGATGGGTGCGTCGAGCTCCTCATTGGGGGCTCCGTCATATTCCGGGAGGGGGGTGCTAAGCGTATCGCCAATGTACATGGTGATCAGTTTGTCCATAAATTCCGCGTCTGTACCCTCATACGCGTGCCTGGCTTTTGATAATCTAATTCCCGATAGGGTTTTCGAATTGGTCGGATCTAATAGGTGTCTCAGCAGACCCCACGTTTTGGAAAGGCTCATGCCCCTCTCCATCTCGTCGCATCTGCTGCACCAATTCTGTTCGCATAATTTAATCGCGTAATTTTCAATTTCTTTGTTATGTCTAGCAATCCGCCTTCTAAGATTACGGTTCCATTTTTGCTTCTTTAGTCTGCGCTCCATACCGCGTTTTGCCTCCCACATGTGAAGCAGTTTGCTATCCATTATTTCCGGGGCATCGTCCCCTTCAATCGTCTTGGTTGCCTCTTCAACGTGACGCGCGATGACCTCCGTCCATTTCTCTATGTTTGTGATTTTCCCTATGGCAGCTTTCTCTCGTTTCTCCCTAAATAATCCCCATTCGGTGATCCTCGGTTGACGCACACGACGCGTCTTCACCCCTTTTTTAAGGATCGAGGCCAGAATGAAATGATCACTTCCGAAATTGAGCTCCGAGTTTTTCCAATTCAGATCTGTCATATTTTTTGAGAAGGTCAGGTCAGGGGAGGTGTCTGCGCACACGCTGTTACCCACCCTGGTCGGACAGCTAGGGTCCGTGTGTAGGGTGAGTCCTAGCTCGTGCGCATCCTCCCATAGCTGCCTGCCTTTTGGATCTTGTTTAGCGTAACCCCATTCCGGATGCGCTGCATTAAAGTCACCTACTATTAGTAAGGGATTTATCCCGGCTGCCTGAATAGCTTTGCGGAAGAGGGCCCTGAATCGCACCTTTCTCTGCTGTGGAGTGCTGTACAAGTTTAATAGGAACACGCTCGGTTCCTCTTTTCGTCCCGTAATAATTTCTAGGAGCACTGCCTCAATGTCTCTCGAGTTGATTTCGTGCACGATTGCCGCAATATTCCTCTTAATGAACGTAGTGACGCGAGATTTCTCACCCCTGTCACTTGAAAAAGCTTGGTATCCCGAAAGTTGTGCTGCTTTGCCCGTCTCCTGCAGGGCTATAGCTAGCGGTTTCTCATCTAATAGCGTCAAGTACTGTTGCACTAACGCTCGCTTGCGTTGGAAGCCGCGACAGTTCCACTGCCAGATTAAAGACTCATTTTGTGCGCCTCTGGCCATGTTGGAGGTGGTCGAGTTGTTCCTCTGCTTTTAGTTGCCATTCTCCGATGGCTACTAATTCTGCCCTTTGCTTTTGTACTTCACCCGTAAGGGCTTGGATCTGGCTTTGAGTCTGCTGTATTGCTCCCATAATTTGGGCCATGAAAGAATCAAATTTAGCTTCGATTTTAGCTTCTAATCTTTTCTCTAGTGCCACCAACGGATCAACGTCTTCCCCTTTGCGTTTCATTGGGGGTGGTCTAGCCGATTCAATAATCATATTTTCCTCCTCCGGTGCCGCAGGCTGCATGGGAGTCGCGGCCATAGGAACCGGGCGGGTTGGTTTCGATACCAATTTTGGCTGCGTGTTGTGGGTAGAGGGGGACCCCGTACACGGTTGTGATTTTGGTCTATGCAACTCTTGAGTGAGCTTATTAATGATCTCTTTAAGCTCCCCAACCTCTTTCCGCAATTTATCGATCTCCTCATCTTTTTTATCTTTTGCCTGGGAAACCCCACTGCCAAAGCTTACATTGTTTCGGTCCCTGCTCTGCTTCCGCTTCTTAGTCCATGGGTTCGCCGGGTCCCTGGAGCTTGATCTCCCCCTTTGTCTGGATCCGGAGCGGCCCCTGGTGCGGGACCGCGAACGGCCACGCTGCTGGTGCCCTCCGGTGGTCTCCTCCAGCCTCGGAAAGGAGTCGGTTCTGGCACGAAAGTCCTCGTTTCCGCGCCTGACCTTGGAACGATCCCTGGGATTCACCTCTGCAGTCGCTCCGGCTTGCTGCTGCTTTTGAAGTTGCCGCTGCTGTAGCATGTTGGTCTTCCGTTCCCACTGCCTCTTCTTCACCTCGTAAGGAACACGGTAGAGTTCTCTACATTTTCTGTCACCGAGCGGGTGTCCTTTCCCACACAGTTGGCACTTGGGCTCACATAAATGGTCTTGTGGTGGTTGCTCCATGCCACAGCCACGACACTTCACATTCGCGGGGTCCGGGCAGACGTCCTCGCGGTGTCCGAGCCGTCCGCAGGCGTTACAAACTTCGTACTTCTTGCGGTAGATTACGCAGCGTTGCGCCACGGGCGTAAGTCTCACCCACCGCGGCACCTCTTTGTTTTCGAACAGTATTAGGACTGTCCTCGACGTTCTTCCGAGTCGTCGTACTCCCAAGACCGGGGGATTCCCGTAGATTTGCAGCCTTTTCAAGATCTCTGCGTCGGAGAAGGACAAAGGGACTTCATGCACGACGCCTTTTCCGCAGTCCTCCGGCATAGCGACGTACGTAGTCATTTCAATTTTTTCCCCTTCGAACACGAGGAGCTTCAAGTCCGCGTATTTTCGCTTCCTTTCCGCGCTGACGGTGGCAACGAGAATGGAATGTTGCTTCACATTCATCAAGATGACGTCCTCTCCGGCGGCGTCTGGACTGACGCCAGCCGCCTTAAGTATTACGTCTGCCAAATACGCACTTCCGTATTTCATTAGACGTACGAGACCACCGTGCGGCCTCATGACTACTTTCTCGGCGCCGTCCGGAAGTCGGGCAAATTGCCTTTCAACCGACTTAGCCGCCATCTTCCTTCCTGCGAGCTTCTCGGCGGCTCGCTGCCGTTCCATATGGCGTGCCTCGTTGTTCACTAGGGGGGCCGCTTTTCCTTTCTTCTTTCTAATGTACCATTGCCCCGGCACGTTCAATTCTTCCGGATCGATCTCCGTACCTTCTACGGTCTCCATCATAGTCTTCGAGCTGTGCCTCCACCGCCGCCGCCGCCGCCGCCGCCAGTGGCTTCTCGTCGCTATGTCGAGCCTTAGGCTTAGCTCGCCATGCAGCGCGTAGAACGCTTCAAAGTCTCGATATCGTGGGAAAACGAGGGCCCACCTTGGAAAAATTGATATCCTCGGTGTCCGTTCGTCGAGTGCTGTTGATTCCAGCTAGAAACCAAGACCGTCGAATCCAACTTGTGCTCGAGCGGCCGTTGTCGACGGAGCCCATCGAACCCACCGATCCCGGTGATTTCCTTGTCGTGACGCACGTCTTGGTTACACCTTTTTGTCGCAGAGGTATGAGCCGTGTCACTTGGCGCTTGCTGGGTCAATCAAGGGCGCGCGCGGTGTAACATCGCTTTCACACCCAGGCAGCCATAAGCAACCTCGCTGCGATTTTTTAAAATTTTTTCACAAGTGAGAAACTGCGCAAAGTGCTTGAGACAAGCAAGGTAAGTCGCGCGGATGCCGCTCCTCAATATGCTGTAAAAAAAAAAAGGTGGTTTCTCCGATAAAGATAAAAAAAAATATATCATCCATAACATTTCAATATTTCTTAATCATCAATCCCAGTAATATAACTAAAAAATAAATAAATAGTAGTAACAGCAGCACCCACAATTTAAATAGAGTCATACCATACAGCCAATGACAGACGTGAAAGCCGGTGTGTGTTGACCAAAGTGCATTTGGTTGCATTTTGCAAAATATAATCATGGCCGGTGGTTGGTCAGAGTCCCCGCTTCAGCCCAACTCCATTACTCGTCAAGCATGGATCTGGGTGTATTTATTATCTTGACACGCGTCGCGGCTACACTCGGTAAGTAACCATGCTGCAACTTTTCCGCTCTCCTTGACAAGCGATAACTTTCGCAAGTCACGCCACGAAAGTTGGCTTCTCCTCCAAAAGGGTTCACGCGCGGAGAAGCCAGCTGCGGGTGATTTGCATACCGAAGACATTTGACGCGCGCCACCTCAGCATTTATAATTTATAATTCCGGAGTTTTACGAGCCAGAACCACGATATTATTATGAGGCACGACGTAGTGGAGGAACCCGGATTAATTTTGACCACCCAGGGTTTTTTAACGGGCAACCAATGCACAGTACATGTGACATTTTTGCATTTTGCGCTCTTCGAAATTTTGCCGCCAACAAAATATACTGGACTTGGATAGAAGACAACTCGTGATTCATTTATAGGCTATCACGAATACGCTAATAACAATGCCGTCAAAGACACTCACCCGATCAGGTGCTTCAGGTTGAAAGCAGTAGACTTCTTTGCCAAATTTCACGTAAAACCTTTTCTCGAACTATGCGCGATATTATGTTGGCCTGCAGTACCCGAACCCATTTTTTACACCGTGTGGGGGGCCATGAGCAAGTTTCATGGCACACTCCCCGGTTTTCCACAAGGAGGAACAGAATTTGTTAAGGATCGATGGATTTTTTTTTTCAATTTCACGTCTATTGGACGCTCTAGGTGGCTATAGAGTTTTAAGACGCCCTCTTATGTTTCTAGCTTTTTGCACAGCAAGGAAAGCCGTCCACAGTACGACTACTCCTTCTCCTTGAAGATAGCTATTGGAAACATTGATATCATTCACAGGTCTTGGATGCAGATTAACGCATGGATGTTACCTTCGCTGCTTCTGTACTCTTCTCACGACAACACTTTTCGCAAACAGTCTTCTTTGCACCTGTGAGATCCTCCGTGATGTTCCGCGGCAGGAGAATCGCAGTTTCTCTTCCCGGTCACGGCGACTGTATTTCGAAGAGGGCGAAATGCAGAAATCCTCGCGCACTTAGACTTGGGTGCAGATTAAATAAACCCAGGGGCTCAAAACTAATCCTGAGCCCTCCACTGCGGCATCCCTTTTATATCCCACTTTGCAGTTTCGGGGTGTCAAACACCACAATTTCATTTTATTTGCCCATGTGGAGCCAAACTGCGACGGAGAGGTTCATGGCCGGAAAATGGCCAATAAGACTATGCTCAATTGTCGCGTAACAATGAGATAACGAAGCGTAAGATCGCCAAGATAGTCAAGACCAAATTGCGGCTTGGGCTAATAGCAGCAGTCGTAGCTTGTAGTAACATAATGATGATATACGTAGCCCAACAAACGAATTGATAAAGGTTGACTGAAAAAGTGGAGCGCGCGAAGAGTATTAATGCCCACTAGTTGACCATATCAGTGATGCTGAACGGCGGCTTTGCAAGTGTCCACACGCAAATCAGTACAGATTGACTTTTAGGCGAGTTGGTTCCACATACTATGGATTTCGAGCTCTGTTAGCACAGAGACAACAAAAAGGAGGCAATCACGCTATTACGATAACTGAATTTCCTATTATGCAACATTTAGAAATTAGCATTGGGTAAAGCTTTCTTTTCCTTTCGTAAAGGCGTTTCTTTTCTGAACATGGTGAGTGCACCCCAGCACAGTCTTTCCGACTGGTAAAAGAGGTTGTTCCACTTTACGCGTTTGACAATTTTCTCAACGCAAATAAATAATACATAAGAAAAATGTCATGGGTGTGTAGTCTCAAGCGAGTTTATGAATCGGAAAAAAGAAGTATAATACGTAAGCGCCATTTGAATTTTGCGCTCGGCAGAATTTACATAATACGGTCAGTACCAGATAACGAATAGCGCTCAAAAGAATAGTGTTCGAAAGACAGACGACAAGAAGCCTATGAGAAAATAAAGAAATGATTTACTTTAAGTTACTTTTGTGGGCGCAGAGAAATGATCGCACACCTTTTCGAGAACGTTCTCCTTTAACTGTAGCCGAGACGAGCGCTCTCGTCCACATTACAGTCAGGCTAGTCAATCGTCCACTCACAGAAACACCCAGATTCACGGAGACAAGCCTATACAGACATCAGCGCGCGCACAGCGTTACTTGATAGACACCGGACAATGCGACAGACTGACAGTATTGAACAGTTTCCACGATGTGAATCTATGTATTTGTATGCGACACTCGGACTGTGTAAGACGGAATCTATGTATTTGTATGCGACACTCGCACTGTGTAAGACTATTTAAAACACTACGTGTGACAGCGCCCGTACGGATGGTGCTAATTTATTACAGCGAAGCTGTTCTGGCGGATCTCGTATCCGTGGTCATAGACAAAATATTTTTTCATACGTCGGCCGACCCCGAAGATAGTGAAATGCCAGGCCGGCTCCTGCGGAGGTGACGCAGGCTGTAAAGGCATAGAGTAAGGAAAAATTTAAACAAAAAATGCTTCCTTTTTCTTTGCAATTTGGGAAGTGTATCTCTTTATAAACATATCCCATATTCGCGCTTTTCTGAGCAAGTCTTATTTCTGGCTGAAAAAGAGTTTTTCCGAAAGCATGTAGTGAGTGAACACGCCTCCTTTTCGAATGCAGTCCATGCTTAGCGTTGATTTTTCTAATAAAAAGTTTCAGGCACGAAAACCAAAACGCTTGTTTGGTATCAGCTATATATAAGAAATTATGTGGCACTTATTATGGCTAGCTGTGCAGGTTCTTTCCGTGTTTGTGCTTCGGAGTGCGTCTGTTCAGACGCTTTTTGTTCCTGTTCTTCCGGACAACTTTCTGTGGGTATGAAGCGAGAGCTACGGAGGCAAAGCGCATACAAGCGAGAGTGCTTCTGAAAAGAGTCCCGTGTTTTAATCCACGTTAGGTTAGGCTGTGGAAGCGAAAACGTAAACACCTTATCAGCAACAGTTAAATAAGACAGAACACACCAATGAGCGTAAAATTTTGCTTATTTTGCGGCTTTCCCCTTCCGTGTATGGGCAAACCTGAAACCGTCTCACGTGCAAGCTGCGTCGATTCAGCGCCTAGATGTTCCGAGCAACGAAAAGCACTCTCAAACGCTGCCGGACTACTTGGCGCTGTAACACATGTGCAGCAGCCACGCGCCCGTAGTTTTCCCTTCGTAGCCACAGAAAGTTGTCCGCGAGTATAGCTGCATTACAACCTTGCGTCTGGGGTGTAAAGGATAGCGTCGTTGGATGCTGTTATTTCCTTCAGTGATGGTAGTATCGCACCTGTCAGCAACACTGTAAATTTGGCTGAAAGAAGTTGACCACAACCGACGATACTTTGCGGACCGCTGCGTGAGAGCTCGCAAATGAGGCAAGGCAAGCAAGACGACAGGATGAAAAGCGACAAAATGACTTCGACAATGAATACCAAGCTGGTGGCTACTAAAGAAATGACTTGAGCGGTGTTTGTGGCAAAAAATGTTTGGTTTTCAGCTGTTTTCTTACTTTAAACTGAGCTATCTCAAAACCATGTTTTTTAATACGTAGATACCATTATTTACTATGTCTTTCAGGATAACCAGTAATTTTTTTTCCCTGTCACCTGTACAAGTGCAGACAACTACTGTGCTAGAATTGAAAAGATGCACTTAACGGTTTTGGGGTTACAAATCTTGAAGTATGCAAATAAAGCCATGATTTAGGTACTAGTGGGAACAATTTTACCGAAATAGTAATTTTAGTCATATTTTATTAAGTCCACTACATACAAAAGAGCGCAACATTTGGAAGAAAAATTGATATGCATTATGTGGATACTCCTCTTAGTTACTGCGAAAACGGTTCCTCAACGTGGTCAAAAATGCATGGGAAATATAGGGCTCACCCTGTGCCCTTAAGCATTCCCCACGCGTGGGCCAAACCCAAATATATTCCAATACCAGGCCGACCCGCGGCGGAGGTGCAGTTCGCCATTAAGGGGCTGAAATTCACAGCTTCGCTGGTCATCCTTCTTCACAAAGTGGAAGGGCACATATTTTTCGCGCCTCTTTATTTCTTCCTTTTTTTAATCTTTTCTGTGATTTTTTGTACTTCCTTTCCCACAAAACGAGACGCTGGGACTGTGAAAGACGCTGGTACCTCACTACATCGTTCTTGCGGTATTTTTAAACCAAGTAGGTAAAATTTCCGACCTACAAACATCGCACTCGTCAAAACATAATGCAAGTCAAAGGACCCCTGGTGGTCAAATTTATTCCGCGATCGCTCGAGTACGTTATGCCTTATAATGAAATGGTTGTTTTAGCCCGTATAACTCTGCAATTTTTTTTTTACGGAAATGTCGGCCATTTTGGATGGTCGGAGAATCCCTGCCACTTTGTAGGCTGCCTCTCCATCGCAAGGATGCTTCACCACATAAAGATTATTACTGCAAAAGAGCACGCTTCTAAGGAGGAGATGAAAACTTGGACGACGAACAAGCCATGCCGCTGATGTGAAAAAATATTTAAAATAAAAAGAGAACTACGAGACACTTCGCGTCAAGGACGCGAAAAAGATGTAAATGCGGGAGTTGAGAGTGCACGAAATCCACTTGCAAAACATGAACGTAAAATGAGAATGCAACGAGAAAGAAATCCGCCCTCAGAACGAAAGAGTACGAAATCTGGTTGTACGTTAACAGACCAGCGCACATTGAGACAACTGTGCGACAAAGGCTGATATGCAACCTCACTCTTTAAACGAAGCTGACGCTTTCTGATGGTTTATGACACTCTGAGTTTGCGTTGATATTATTCATCTGGAAGACGTCGTTCGGCAGCGATAATTGCGCAGCAGGTAACACTTTGCTCTTACTATGATGCACCCCGAAATGCGCTTCCGTGGTGCAGTGATTAGAACACCTGGACACACACACACACACACACACACACACACACACACACACACACACACACACACACACACACACACACACACACACACACACACACACACACACACACACACACACACTTCTCCGTATATGTGCAAGTGCCATGGGTTATTACAAATTGATGATTCGAGATCACAGCCAGTAGAGGACACCAGAATAAGGAAGAATAACCTCTGTGCGAGCATTATTAAAAAGTGTTCAATCACTGTTTAACGACCTTAAGTGACTTGCTGTAACTGCACAACTGAAGTCAAGCAGTACGCAAAGCGTGACCCTTACCTATAGAAACAGTGTGCCTCCAGTTTCGAGAAATATGAACTGGAGGCAGTACTTAGTACTTTGCGACAGTTCACAAAGTGCACTATCGATATAAGCTAAATAATCAGGTAGTTTCACAGAAATCTAGTTTGAAGTATGTCGGGGTGATCTTATCTAAGCATGGATCGTGGTCTGAGCACGTTGTTAGCGTTGTGCGTAACGCCAGGGCTACACTGGGTTTCTTTCAGAGCAATCTTAAACACGTTGGAAATCATGTCAATTAAGGGGCTGCATATACAAGGCTTATATAAGGCCATTACTCGAGTATGCCTGCTCTGTGTAGGCGCATTCTGTGTCAATGAAGCGCTGGAACGCATATAGTCCAGCGCCGCTAGGCATGTCTTGGGGCGGTAAAACTGGTTCGATAGCGCAAGAAATTTTTAAAAAAGTAGTAGGATGAGCTCCCTTAAGCGAACGCCGCAAGAATATTCGTTTACAGCTTTTTAAAATTCAATCTATAATAAAAAAAACTGGGATTGAGGCCTGGCCATACTTGCGTCTTCCACATTACATATTTGGCCAGCGACAATGTTTTTAACGTTCGGGAGTATGTCCCCAGGAAAGACCTTTTTAAATTTCCTTTCTTTCCGATGGGCATATCGGAATGGAATTTGTTACCGGCAGAAGACGTGAGCCGAAACTCTGCTCGTTTCTTTTACACTCCTCTGTGAGTCCCGCAATAATGCCTGTTGGCGCTTAGGACTTGTTTGAATAAAGATTAAAAAAGAAAGTAAACAATGTTCCGTGAAACCAGCGCTGCCCTTTTAAAGAGTTTGTCGCTAGATTTAGCGACATTTTAATTTGTTTTAGCGACAATTTTTTTTCCTATTGAGCGACCGGCGACTTTTTTACCGATGTGACAGAACAAGTGGGGACATTTTAGCGACTTCGAAGTAAAAATATTTGCTTCTAAAATAACTTTCTAGAAAGTGCTTTCTGATTCAAAAGTCACAAAAATGTGACCGAAATCGGCTGCAGGCGCGTGGGCTGTGTCACTACGATGAAGAATGGTGGTGTACAATCACGGAGGCCATACGTTGCTGTTAACTGTGCTTCAGATTGTACTAAAAAAATGCACGCTTTTTTTCATTATTTATGAAACCATTAGAATGGATCTCAACGAGTGCCGCTGTTTAGCTAGGTATGTTCGATTGGCGGAAGTTGAGCAGCGTGTCAGTAAATTCAGTTACCAAAACGGGTTGCCATAAAGTGCTTATGTGGGCGAGTTATAATCGCACATATATAGCAGCTATCAGCGTAGAAATTTACACGAGGCCTACGTTCTAGTCGTTTTTGGCGTAGTGTGACTTTATGGATTGCTGCAATAAGCTTCATGGTGAGATTCACAGCGCAGCAGGTGAATAACAGGACAGACGAAAGGCGCTACCAACGTAAAACCATTCCATAACTTTCTATTACAATTCTCCGATCAGCCCTCTGCGATTGGTCAAAAACTTTTTTTGGACCCCCCCCCCCCCCCCCCTCCTTGCCTGTCTGTCGCGCGATGACACGAAAACCGCGACAGCACCTCATCTAATACGACGTGTACACTGATTATGCATGATTCAACCGAACAAAAGAAAAAAAAATATTTCTTATTCGACGCCTTTTCGCCATTGACCCTCCGCTATTGGTCAAAAGGTTTCGGGCTGCGTGCACTTCACCTGCCTCTCACGCGACGTCACAAAACCGCGAAAACTCACCGCGTGAAAGTTACGTGGACGCGTTAAAGATGGCATATTGCAGGACGCGCAAATTCGGCCTCGGCCTGCAATCTGCTAGCCTCCTGTTTAGCTTAGCTCATGGTGGAGCGACCGTCTTGGAAAGGCGTTGGGTTCGATCAACCGGACCAAGCAAGACGAACTTTTCTTCAACTGCGGAACTTTGTTTCCGAGAAAGGCGTATTGGGTTTCCCTCGGAGCTCTGCGACATGCTTGGGTGGGTCACAATTCTATCTTTCATGAACCTTCTTCCAACTTGCGGATTTGGGTTCAGCGCGATGCCTTCCAGGCACGACGGACGCTCTTCTCGCTGGCGTAGCCTATATCAGCATCCGCTGAAAATGATATTTTCAAATGTTATCGACCCAGGGACACTATTACGTAAAGCTATTCCAATATATCACAGCGAAGCTGTTAAGAAACCCGCCGTGGTTGCTCAGTGGCTATGGTGTTGGGCGGCTGCGTACGACGTCGTGGGATCGAATCCCGGCCACGGCGGCCGCATTTCGATGGAGGCGAAATGCGAAAACACCCGTGTACTTAGATTTAGGGGCACGTTAACGAACCCCAGGTGGTCGAAATTTGCGGAGTCCTCCACTACGGCGTGCCTCAAAATCAGAAAGTGGTTTTGGCGCGTAAAACCCCATTATTTTTAATTTAGCTGTTAAGGGCTATTTCCCCCAGGATCGTGTCCGTGTGTAGACGCAAAATCCCGAAGATAGTGCAATGCTGGGTCGACCCGCGGCAGCGGTGCAGTTCGCCATTAAAGGGCCCAACATACACGGCTTCGCTGGTTATTCTTCTTCAAAGAGTGGAAGGGCCCCGAATTTTTTTATTCGAATCTCCTGACGTCAATTTTACGTAACCACCGACGTCAGCACCGGGCAGCGACCCGCAGCATTGTTTGAACCGCCCACTAAAACGCTCTCCTTGTTTAGAAAGGGTCACTTTTGCTGGATCTCAAAGCGAATAGCAATGCTTACTTTGACAGGTTTCTCTTATCTAATTATCTGACAAAAGGCGAGGAGCGCTGCAAAAATGGAGAGGGTTTCGATGGGGTCGAGCGGTCGAGCTAGCGCAGTGAAAGTAGATAACCGGATGAGGAAGGCGGTGCCGACGTCAGGGATTGGCGCGCTTCCCCTTGCTTAGCTAACGGTGGTTCGTTGAAAATCAAGGCGGCGTGCAACGGAGGGTTCAAAATGTGGCTAAAACGGATGCTCAGCGAAGAAGCGTTGGCAGATCGAGGTCTCATGCGTGCCGAAAGGGCTCGACTACCTTACATTGCCACGTCAAAATTTTTGTTACACGCAAATAAATGCGTTCTCCCCGGCAGCTCCGAGTAACCTGTGTCATAACGATCGGCAGGCAGACGTCTTCAATTCCTTTCAGAACGGGACAATCTCCGGTTATTCCGAAGAAAAGTTTAGTTTTGTTCGACATAATATAACGCCTCCTTAACGCGTACAAGTCACTTTGACCTGGTGAATTTTCGCGGTTTTGTGACATCGCATGACAGAAAACTGAAGTGGGTGCAGCGCAAGAACTTTTGACCAATAGCAGAGGGCTAATGGTGAAAAAGGTGTGGAATAGGAAATAATTATTTTTCTTTTCTGCGGTCAAATCATGCGTGGTCAATGTGCACGCATCATACCAGACGGGAAGTTTTCGCCGTTTTCGTGATGCTGCGTGGCAGACAGGCGAAGTGGGAGTAGCCCGCAAAATTTTTTACCAATCCTGGAGGCCTGATTGCTGAAATGTAATAGAAACAGTTTGGAATAGCTAGATGTTATAGGACTCCAGAGTATACGGCCTTGGGTTGGGTCGAAGCCTACATCTGCTACTTAGCCTTGCCATAAACTTTGTGCATGTTTTATTGTAATCATCGTCTCTATTTCTCACTATCCCTGCTTGATCATCATGCCGGCATATTATGATAAGTAAATAGATAGATAAAGCAATTCGCGGAAGAAATGGACACAAACTAAGAATACATTAATATAAATAAAAACAAACAATAAACGGACTTCCTACTCAGCTTCTCTAAAGTAAACTGACTTGTTAATTTTTTGTGCATGTTTTATTGCTATTATTGCCCATATACCATCTGTCAGTATTATACGATAAATAAATAGACAAATAAAGCAAACCTGCGCGGAAGCCATGGATGCAAATCGAAAATACACTAGCATAAATAAAAACAAACAAACAATAAACGGCCTCCTAGTCAGCTTCTCTAAAGTAAAAGAAACCAAATTCCCAGCACTTTAAGCGCAGCTCCTCTCTGAATTAGTGTACATTCTCACACAAGCGGCCAGCACATACAAGACCCCGTGACGTAGCTGCACGAATGGGACTTTAACATGCAGAGAATTACGGCACTTGGAAGCTTGTCTTCTAGCTGAAATCCTCGCGCTTACTTTGCAAGAAACTGCGCAACAAAGCAGACAGAAAAGCCCTCAACGCTTTAAATTTACCGCCTCCAATTCTCACCTTAAAATAAGCACCCCTACTACAGCGACACTCCCCTTCGAAATTTTAACCGGAGGTTCCGGAGCTGTTCACCGGGCGGGTTGGCAAACGTATTTACAGGGAGACCACAACTTGAGAGAAGCGATCGCACTTCTCAAGACCGCGCGCGTATCCCCCCCCCCCCCCCCCCGCCCTTCTTCTGGAGAACAATAAATAAACACTGGCGGGCGACCATCATATGCCATCACCGCCACACACAGTCGGCATTTCCAAGGGAGACTTCGTGAACCTTGTCGAGCGACTTCCATCCTGTCGCGATCACAAGGGTCGTCACTTTGCGCAACGTCGTCGGTGGAAGCACAAACCGCACAACACACACACAAAATCCTGCGATAACGACCGACACACACTGCACGATTCGAGATGGCTGGTCACCGGGTCGGATGGTTGCAATTGAACCTAATATTGGTGTCACACGGTGCACTTTCGATAGCGATCGAGCCCAATCGGGATCGAATTTCTCCGTCGCGATTAGTTCATTTGCGCAGGTTGAAGAAGGGTGTCAATCGCGATAGCGAAAATCGATCCGGATCGGACGCGATCGCTATCGAAAGTGCCCCGCGTGACGCTGGTATACAGCCCATGTTCGAATGGCGCTTCGCTGCCAGAAGGGCGGTGGTCACCGCGAGACAGAGAAGCAATAGGGGCGTGGTGGTCGACCTGTGATGACACCATGAGTGCATACTAGTTCGTACATACATCTGCAGCAAAGCGTCGGATCCGCTCCGACGACAGAATCGCTTTCTGAACAGCGAAAGATACCACGAGCTTCATAACGCGTACGCACGCACACGCGCACACGTGCACACACACACACACACACGCACACAACCACTTTAATAGACACCAACTACCCGCCAGCGTGTTTTAACCACTTTAAAGCACGAAACACCCCTTATCCGTTAACTTAACCATAGAATGACTTAATACACATGGTGCGGGACCAATGATAGAAGAGCGATCAGTCTTGCGGATGTATAAAATGTGGGCTTCAAACAAATACACAAGCGCCTTCCGTTTCACTCCACCCGGAGTTCCGAATGTGCACAAAAATAGAAGCCGCCCCCGTCCCTCTGGTGACGCCACAACGCTCGTTGCACCGATGTGGTGCCCCTAGTACAGCCACTTCGTAGCATGTCATGTGTAACCTGCTGCGCAACTATTCCAGATCCTTTTCCTTTAATATGCCCTAGCACGTGACGTTATTGTTCAACACCGCCTGATTTCACGCATTCTTTACTTTTGCGAAGGCACCGAAAGCGAAGCAAGAGCGAAGCAATTCCACACGCGCACGCGAATGCTGCCCCCAAGCGAACATGACAGTTTTAGTTTTGTTGATATATGAAAGAGCGGAACAATATTACATTTCTAAGTTTTAGGCGTACATCAAAAAAAGTCTAACGGAATGAAAAAGAAGCGCTCTCTTATATTATTGTAGTGGCCAGATATTTAAGTGGACAGGGCGGCTAAAACTTTGTTATATCAAGCAAAACAGAAAACAAGTTTTTGTGTACAATATCTTGTAAACTTTTATATTGAAACAAAAAATAAAACAGGCAATATATATTTCAGGTGCTAACTTTTTTACATTTTTCTAAAAAATTACATGTGGCCAGACTTTTGCAATCATACTCAGAGTGGCCAGATTTTTATGTTTTATTTGCAAATAAGCATATGTGCACTATTTTGTAATTATATTGCTTTCAAATTTTAGTTTAATGTTGTTTCCGTCAATTGACTAAGTGTTATGCAATCATATTATTTTTGAACACAATGTGGTTAGACTTGCGTGAAAATATTATGTGGCCAGACTTTTGTGTTATAATATGTATCTGCAAGATGCCAGCTTAAAGTTCATTTTGTTACTTGTTTCTTTAGACACTCATTAAGCCTCTATTTTTTCTAACTTGTAAATGAATGATATTTGACAAACATATTCCTGTCAATGTTATGAACGAAGTTGACACTTCCGCTAATTCCTTTCGAACACTTGAGATCTTTTGAATGTTGGTAGCTTGCAGAAATGAACAAGACAAATCTTCTTGGTTTTACAAAATAAAAGTGTAATCGCAAATATTGCGCAGCATTTTCCCGTTTTCGTTAACTCGAAAGCGGCATCGGCTACGGATGTGGCTTAGTTTAAAAAATCTATGGTTGTCAAACCACAAAGGATGACACGGCTAGTAAAACAAAAGGCTTCCAAGCACTACTGATCGATTGCAGTGACACCTCCTGGTTGTGGCGAGAAACTACAGAAAACGTTACTGTCTGTGCCCAATACTCCCTTCATAAGCCGTTTATGGTGCCTGTTTCAGTCGCTACGAGGCGCTAATATACGGAAGTTCCTGAATGTTTGTCGAACTTGTGGAGGTATAAAACGTGGCATAAGCAAAGCAGGTTCGTTTGATTAGCTTCTTCCTAACCGTGCTACGGATCTCCAAGTTAACTTACATTAGTTCACTTAATTCCTTCCTTTTTTTGTTGATCAAGTTTGTTTTTATTGCTTTGCTTTGTTTGTCTTCTTTTACTCGAGTATAGACTCTGAGATTCGTTTTCGTTACTTCGACGGCGTCAACGCTGGCGGTGTGATTCGGACAGCACATATAGTACTAGGACGGCACAGTCGACAAGTGGAGCTAGAAAACGCATCTGAATGTTTGTCCAAGGGATGGTGACGAAAGTAAAAATGACGTGACTTTTAATAATGAGCGCTGCTTGTTTCTCACTGAAGAGGGAAGTCCTGTATGCCACGCTGCAGTCCATAAGTTTGATATCCATGCGGAAATGAACGTATGAAGGGCGTTACGCCAGAGAATTGCGAAACTTCGTACCATTCCACCATGTGCCACAAAAAAAAAAAAAACACTGTGTTACACAAGAGCACCAAGAAAAACAAAGCCCAATAAATAGCCTCAGTTTCAATACGACCGACGTTCGGTTCAACGCTGAATGAGATCATTACTCTTATGCAACATAATTCGTAGTAGTCCAAAATTTTAAACTATATTAGGCATTGTTCTATATTATATCTTGCTAATGCAGCAAATATCACTAATTACAAGTAGTGGCAATGGCTTCGGATACGGCTTATCCTTTTAACGTACAGTCGTACAACAGTTGCAGGTAGGCTGGCTGCTGCAAAATCAACCGCTTCAATACATTGGCAAGCGACGGAAGCGACACCGTTCGCACGAGATCAAAAACTCACGCGACTGTTGTCATTCGTGCGCAATGACGGCTAAAGAATCCGCGTATAGTACACATTCGAGTCGACAAGCGGCGCTAAATTACGCAACTCCCAAAATGTTCGCCCACCACGCTGCGTCGAAAGTGGTAAGATCGGCGGCTCCACGGACATCTGCAGCATAGAGTTTCCTAATCTGCAGTATCCTGTTGCTTTCTTTCTTTAGCTGCTGCTGCTTAACTGCGCTTTTGAACAAAAGGATAACAAAATACTCTTTTTCTTGGAAATTTTTGATGTGTCTTTTTGCCGCGAGTTTCTTTCGTGACTCTTTCAGTGCATGTTTTGCAACATCCTAAACGCGCATCATACCCGAGTACCCGAGTTAATAGAAGCAGCTCAATTTTCACAGCTCTCTATGGGCTCCAACGGAGCACTGCCGGACTGGAGTAATGCTCGCAGGGAGCCAAGTGGTCGTCATTGCAGTCGTAACTTGATTCGCGGCCCACGCTTCGTCTGCTACGCTTCGTCTGCTACACCGCGAGCGCGCTAAACGTGAGGCGGGGCCGACGCGGATCGGTGCGTTTACTCTGCGCGCTGCCTTCACTGATACTCACTAACTTAGCGCTAAAGGCATGTTGTGTAAATCAGCGCATTGTGTTCTACTTTATGCGAATATATCTGGAATGGGTATCCATAACGCGGCTCACACACATGCGCAGACGTCACACGACCTTTACTACAGATCGCGCTTCAATCTACGTGTAAATCTGCCATGACTTCGTCGACTGTGCGCAATGAAACGTGATGCTTGCTAATACCGGTTTTACATAAACTGCATTGTTCTGCATGAGCGCGAGTGGATGTGGCTGAAGGTGTTGCTTTTGCTATTATTAAGTTCAATAAAACACGCCATTTCGGCGACTACATAGATAAAATTAGCGCTACCACAGCCATGAAAACAAAAAAGAAAACAAAATGGTGGGAGTTCACTGCTGCGCCTAATCGGTACAAAATATGAACGTTGTTGGATTACCACGAAATTAGTAAAGTCCGCTTGGCTCCATTCTGTCGCATCGGTGCGATCGCATTCCGTTAATTCCTGCCCACGTCTCTGCGGTAAATACCTATAACAAAAATTTTTCAAAACTTAGTAGCCTCATAGGACCTTGCGGAATCACAGCCCGATTTCCATCGAAGCCGCTGCTTTCGAACAGTCTGCCGGGAATTTTCCCGCAATTCCCGCCTTTCACTGACGCTCATAAAAGATTTTCCTGCATATAGAAGATGCCTACTGTTTCCTCGGAGGGGCAACCTTGAAGCACGTTCATCTCCTTCACGACATTGGGCAAGCGGCATACAGCCAGCGACCGTTCGAGCTGCGCGAAGAACGCACCGGGACTAAGGGTGTTGCCTACTATAGCAATATTTTTATTATCATCCTACACGGTTCGTGATATTATGCGTCTACCGCTCCGGAGCGTTTACATGAGCAATTTTCTACAACAGCTACAAATTGATTTAGAAAGGTTAAACTTCGATCAAACATCACCCGCAATATAAGCTCTATTTCAACCAAATATTGGGCGTGTTCAGGTAAGGACACTCACAGGGGCGTCGCGATTATTATTTTTTAAATATTATTCAAGGAAATATTTGTATCACGCCGCAAAATGCTTTCATACGATGGAACCGAGCTTTTTCAGCTCACACCTTCGAGTCAGCAGAAAAAAAAAGAAAAAAAAAGAAGGACGTGACTAAGAGAAGGTGGGAAATGCGGCTCACATAATCGTACCATACTCCGACTTCGAGAGAGTCTGTGTTTTATGCTTTCATGTATATTATGCTTGAGTTGCACAACCTTGTTAATGGGAATGAAACAAGCTCAATAGTATACGCAATTAACCCTTCGACATAAACAAAAGAAAAAAATGACAAAGCGGTTGTTGAACAAAAGGATAACAAAATACTTTTTTTTTTCTTGGGAATTCTTAATGTCTCTTTGTACCGCGAGTTTCTTTCGTGACTCTTTCAGTGCATGTTTTGCAACATGCTAAACGCGCATCATACTTTATTTAGTCTCGTTTATGTACCCTCATTTTTAATTTTGCCAGCAATATACGAAAAAAATCACAAAACGTAAATTTGGCAGTTTTCACGCGGGAATAAAAAAGAGAGGCAACTATCTCCGATATCGCTCAATATTTCTCACGATTCTCTAGCAGTCATCGGGTATATCCCCTACGTTGAAAAACAAACTCGTCGGGCCTCGGGTATTCACGAACACCAACACCGAATCCAGCTCTGCATGTATAAACCACGTTACCGCGGACATTACTGAGGTGGTAATGAAATGCGTCGTGCCTCGTGTCTTCACTGAAAGCATCGCTTCACCTCTAATCAAGCGCCGTCACGTATAAACCGTGTTACCGTGGACTACAGGGCGGATGCTGCATGAGATATATGCACTAATTTCCATGGAGGACACATATTTAATCCATATTTTTATTTGTTGCAGTTGGTTTGAGACGCATCCAGCGGTCGTACCACGGAGACACTGAGTTCTGGGTGCAGAAACTGGCAAGTTCACATATATAGCAAAAATTCACAAATATCCCTCAGCCAATGTTAATTTTTTTTACAATGATTTGTGGCATTAGCACAACACCATGGGGTAGGCATCATTCTAGGGGTGAGTGCTTCTATCAGGTACAACTATCAGATTGCTAATACTGCACCTTTTGTTTGCAGGTTTCTGCTTCCAAATGGGAATTTGGATGCAGCTTGGTGACAAGTAATTTTTTTCAATAACAAAACAAGTTTCAATAAAGAAATATGCGAAACGTAGTTCTGTGCAGAAATCGGCACACGGATACAAAACGGGTTTAAACCAGTTGTGGAGCGTCAACCCGTTAGATTGCAAAATAATTGGAATCATTCCAATTGGCTTAATTTCCCGACTGTTTAGGAGAGCACACCAATTTGTTCGGAAAACCAATGGGTATTAATTTTCATTTGCAGCAGTT
The DNA here is from genome assembly GCF_038994185.2 of Dermacentor albipictus. Lineage (NCBI taxonomy): Eukaryota > Metazoa > Arthropoda > Arachnida > Ixodida > Ixodidae > Dermacentor > Dermacentor albipictus. The sequence continues at coordinate 239,920,697 of NC_091821.1, read as the reverse complement.
CTAAATGGTGGCGAAAACACATTTCAAAGTTTCCTATGTCTTTTTTTTTTTTGCCGGGGGTAGTTTTATTACGCCATGCTTCGCATACAAGCCTCTGTTAAATCTGCTGACAGTGCGCGCGCAAAGGTCGCCTCCCTGCCAAGACATTCATTGAATAATTAGTCAGGTAATTCTAGCATAGCTACGGAACGCGGCAAAGAAAAGACGAGCACGGGTTTACGCGGATACACGATGCACAAAGGAGCGCCCTTGGACAGAAAGATGTCTCTATAACTGAAGTTGCCCCATTTTAGGCTAGTTTGGTAAGGCCGGAGCACAGCAAGAATGAGGCGAGGTTCAAAAGGCTAGAGCAGCAAAACGCAGAGTTGAGAGAAATGGTGAGGTTACTTAGGGCGGAAATCTCAGACCTTAAGGGTGCGGCAGGCCCTGCACCGGCCGAGAGGGCAATGCCTGAGCACATAGAGAGCATGGATTTGCTTATGTAGGCGAGGCTAGTGGATCGCGCCCCTCAAAGAGGAAGGCGATGACCCATGAGGCGGAGCCCGCGTCAAGGAAGCTGAGATCTGAGGTGAAGGAGGTGTTGTGGATAGTGTTAAGCAGGTCAACGATGGTCTGGCGCCGATGAATACGCGTCTCACTGAATCGCTAGGCTCGATCGATGGGAGGTTCAAAATGGTGCAATGTAGAATAGAGGCTACGGGAGATGCGCTACAGGCGTGGTGTATGAAATTCCCCTTGAGTGCGGCAAGTCCTATATAGGACAGACTGGACGCTGCATAAATGAACGTGCCAGGGAACACGAACTAAATCTAATAAAAGATGGCGTGGCACATTTGCCTGCGCACTGCAAGGCCTGCATGTACAAACCACGGTTTTCTGAGATTAGGATTCTTGGCAGTAGATTTCAAACAGCACGTGAGCTGATGGAAGCCTACTATATAAAAAAGAAAGGTACACATGGCATTAGTGATACATCTATCGTGCTCTATAAATCGGAAACTAGATTATTTGACCGCTGGGTAACGTAGATCTGTGAACAGCCAGCGCATGCGTGTATGTATATATATATTCTTGGGTCACAGCCCAAAATAAGTCAGTTGGAAGTGCCGCACGTGTTGCCTTTATGTGTCTTCCTTTTGTGAGTGTTCAATTGCGGCAAAAAAACGTCTTTTAGATAGGTGTTCCTCAGGAGAAGATTTCGCAGCTTCACGTCGGTATTTCCTTGCAGGTCCGTAAGCGGTATCACGTCAAGCCTGTTCCCAGGAACATGCATCCGGAGCGAAATGTGGGTAGAAGAAAGGCCAGGGGGGCTCGCCTGCTGAGACTCGATCATTCGTGATGAGAATCAGAAGGTTGGCTTCGTCGATGCTTCTTTTAACGAGGAGACGAAGGTGTTTATTGTAGTTGTCGTGGACAATGAGGGCATTGTCGTTAACGCTGCTACCATTCGGACTGATAGGCCAGAAGTCGCGGAACAAGCGGCTATTGCGCTCGCCCTGGTTGACAGGCGCAGGCCTTTTGTATATAGTGATTGCAAGTCGGCCGTTAGGGCCTTTGAGAAGGGCTCGGTGGCTAAGGTTGCTTTTAAAATTATGCAGACCTGTGAGATCTCTCAACACTACTTATGCTGGTTCCCTGCTCACCTTGGGATGAGTGAGGGAGCCCCTCCAAATCCGCTCATGAGGCAGCGCCAGATATTACCCTCCGCTCTGCCCCGCGCCACGGCGGGGCGGTACCCCCCGACAACAGAGACTCCTCTGCCACACACAATGAGATCACGAAGCATTGCCTTCTTAATCGCAGGGTTTACAATTTGCCGCATCTTAAACTAAACAGTGCTCAGGCATTTACATTACGCTTACTACAGACTGGTACCTGCCCACGGAGGCTGAACATGTTTTATCCTGATACGTATACAGAGCCCAATTGCCAGGATTGTGGTGCTTTAGCCACGCTCGAACACATGCCCTGGTCTTGCGAAAGAATTGAAGACTCGGCGATCAAGGACGCGTCCAGGTGGGAGGCTGCACATCGCAGCCCGCACCTGGAAGAACAATTCTGGGCTGTCCAGCAGGCTCACGACGTGGCCGTGAGGCTTGGCCTTCCAGTCCCGACGTGGGAGCGGCCCGCTTAGTGGTTATTTATCACCATTTGCAGGACCAAATAAAGTTTTCCATCCATCCATTTTCGGCATCCCGCCAATGCACAAACTAATAGTGCATTCATAAAACTACACCATTGATGCCGTTTCCGGAGTTTGTTTTTAGAGTTGCGTATTTTAGCGCCGCTTGTCGACGAGAATAAATGCTACGGACGGCTGCTGTGTCCGATATGACCTATGACGGACAATGTTCACCGAAGTTTCTGAGCTTAATCGTACGATGTCGCGACAACCGCTCAGCGACGCCTTCAAGCATCATTATTCGGTAATTCTGCTACGTGACACGCTTGGTCAGCTATGTATTTTTTAATCAAGCCGTATCCAAAGCCAATATGTTGCTGTTTCCATAACGAAAGTTGCTTCAAAGTAGCCAAAACAAATCTCGAAGGCTGTGCTTTTATACGATGCAAACGTAGGAAGTGTTTGTGGGCGCCAGAAAATACGTTTTGAGCGCCATGATTAAAGCGACCGCTATATGAGTTCAGTTTTTAATTTTTTCGCAGTTCGTGGATAAACAACCTCCTTTTTTTGCGAGCAAGAACTTCTCCGCTAATACAAAAAACATTTTTTACTCTCTCAAAAACCGACATCGGCTTTGGATACGACATAGTTTAATATTGTACAGTAGTCTAACCATATCACAAAACAAGGTCATTGAAATATGACGCTTCAAGTTCGAGTCACTGGGTGATCGTCGCGACATCGTACGTTTAAGATCACAAACTTTTGTGCACATCGTCATTCCTCTAAAATATCGGACAAAGAAGCCAGGCGTGGTGAGTATTCTTATCGTCAGACGACGCCACAATACGCTAGTTCCTAAACTTGCAGCGCAAGGGGAGGCATTTGTTTATCGCATGGTGTGTCACTGGTTAAGATTCGAAGGGCAAAACGAGTTATGGAGCTTGGTCATATCTAGGCGAAAATATTCAGGCGTAGCGTTGCAGCACATCGCCTACATGTAGGATGTAGTGTCTGTATAGGTGAGCACTCGAGCTGCTGCTGACTTTCACTGCCGGTAAACAAAAGGCGTTGTCGGCGCAAGTGGCAATTACCGCAAAAGTCATAGACAGGATCTGCTGGGCGTTAGTGAATACATTCAGTGTATGTATAACCGAAGAGGCAGGACTCGGACTTCAACCTCGAGATCTGCGAGAAATCTTTGCGATTACCTGTGACACTGTAATGAATGCCATCACGAAACCCCCTCAATGTGCAACTCCCGTGCACACTACCCCTCAGTTGCATGCAGTGGAATCGTGAGGTGTAACGTATACGTGTGAGGCATGAGCTGGCGGATGACGAGCACTTGCACGGAGTCACAAATGGATTGTTAATTCAAGAAAAGGTTGCATGGTTTACTGTGAGTCGATACAAAGCCGGAAAGAAAATTCGAGGAGATCTGCGCATGCAGTTTTCAGCAGTTACATACAACATGGCTAAGAGCTGCGAGTATCACTTTTAGTTGTTTCCCTGTGTTTGTTGATGACATGGACCGTGAATAAATGCTCGGAGCTGCCATGCCATCATCCTAACGTTGCCAGGCTACAGTCAGGAGAAATGCGCTGGCGCACTTCGACTGTTTCAACCAGTATAACGTAACATAGGAACGACATTGATGTTATTGTTTCCGTTCTGTCGTCTCTCTCTGTGTTACGTGATGCTAGCCAAACCAAAACTTTCCATGTTGGATAGTTCACGTAAGAAAAAGTGACATCATTGGTGAATGTGGCCAATGGCATATTGTTCGCAGTTGTCTCGAGTAGGCAGAACATGCTTGTAGGGAGCTGGGTGCAGTTATATCCGAAAAATGGTAAAGCATGTTTTAAACATGAATTTTGTTACAAGAATTTTTAAAAATACGAAAGTTCGAAACAGAATAAAAGCACAAAGTTTACAAATTAATAGGTCTGCATCAAGAACAGATATTGCGGTTCTGTAAACGGCACCCATTAGATTATTGAAAGCGGAGAAATTCAATATGTCATTTTATATCTTAGGTGAATGTGTTACGTTCTGCACAAGGGTTCTGCAAAAGCTGTATTTTCATATTACTTACTTTTTTTAGATTCACGTGTAACATATCAACTTTGTCCGCTTTAGATGTACTATTATATACAATTCAGAGAATTATGATATCATTTGTGATTGCTGAGTTAGAATTGTGAACTTCATAGTTTCGTTTCCTGAAAATTTCCGATTTTTGCCCATATTTAATATAAGATTGGCGACCTAAATCAAAAGTTCGAAACCAACAGTCACTAGATTTTAAGTTGTTCTTTTAAATGCGACAAGCTTCCCCAAATTTGGTGGAGTAGCTGCCGAGAAAAACGAATCGTCCTTTTACATGTGTTTAGATAGGAGCACCCGAGCTAAAGCCGGGTGGCAGGGAGGTTATGTAGATGCCGCTAACGTATACCCTCCGCTTCCCTTGGACGGAGCCGTCCGTGTGGGGCTTTGTAGTAAAACATACGAAAAACGAAAATGTACTGCATAATTCAAAGGTGATGTTTTTTGCAGGATAGTGTAGCTGCCGTTGTTGGTGGGGCGTCAATGCGGACAGAGTAGCGACGACAGAGCGATCCTAGGTGGCACGTACCGCGAGGATCACTTTCCAAGATATATATATATATATATATATATATATATATATATATATATATATATATATATATATATATATATATATAGTCATATAATGAGAAGCCAACAAACACTGACACCAAGTACAACATAGGGGAAATTGCATGTGCTTAATAAATGAAATAAAGTAATGATAAATTAATGGAAATTAAAGTGGATGAAAAAACAACTTGCCGCAGGTGGGAACAGAACCCACAACCTTCGCATGTCGCGTGAGATGCTCTACCAATTGAGCTACCGCGGCGGCAGTTTCCCCATCCACTTTCTTGGGTATTCATGTTGTCAGGATTGGGGGCTCAATCCCTTCGTCCGTGGTCCTTTGCCAAGATTGGAGTACGGCATGAATTCGAAGGTAGCTGGCCCATGCCGTCGTCCAACTTATTTACGCTGAGATCGTTGATGAAGTGAAGAACTGCTTCTCATCGAGAACGAGGAAAAAGGGGTTTATTTACAGAAAATTAACTCAGTCTAACATGACTGTTTGAGAAAAATAGTATTAGTCCAACAGGACTGCATGAGAGAAGTGAACCAGTCTAACATGACTGCTCAAGAGAAGTGTGTCCAACAATCGCACAACCACAGTTTTTATACACTCGATCCGCTGGTCCTACGACGCGGCGGCTGTTCGTTTACACACCACCAACTCGCAGCTGCTCTGAAGACCAGTTTATAGACACAAAGGCACACACATTCCGAAGCCCAAGCGACGGCGTTGAAGGTGGTGCCGTTCCGGAAAATCGACGCCGCTCGAGGGACGCTCGTTGTTTTGCAACATGCGGAACCGTGAGAGCGCAAAAATAAGACGTTCCCGCGGTAGCTTCTTCAGGCGTGTCGGATCAGCTCCGCGTTGAGGAACTCTGGAATCATTGTCCACACACCAAACTCGTCTTGTCACAATGTCGAAGCGGGCTGGAGGAAGGCGGCGGATTCCAGCGCAAAGGTCGCTTCTTTGAACGCCTCGCAGCTGCAGCGGCGGAGAGCGGGAGGTGCGCGTCTTGCACCCCTTGTCGTAATCGGGTGGCAAGGTGACAATCTTGTTGTGCAACCCGCCGTTCTTTACAGCGCCTCCATGGCCCCAAAAGTCTCGACTGTCTAGCGCTGACAACCGCTAGGCAGGAAGAGAACGGCTGCTGGTCAGGGGGGGATTGATGTCTTGGCTCGCAGCGACCACTTGTGCATTGATGTCACCGCCCCAAAACATCCAACAAGGACAGGCAACTGCAAAATGAACCCCACAACACGGCTCTGCGCCGAGATGACGTGCATTGGCTCTCACTTTAGACTCGCTAGGCTTCAAAAAAAAAACAACAACAACATAAGTGCAGAAACAAAAAAAAAATGCTGCATTTCACTATGCCAATTTCTGAAGCAAATTCCTGCTGACAAATTCAGCAATCATGGAGGGAATCCTGCTAAATGAGAGGGGATCTTCTTCGCTTAATAAAATTAACACTAGTAACCCTAAAATTTAGGCGGGACCCCCAAACGCAGAATTCAAATTAGCCTGCTCAAACCATCCGCATTGCTCTGCAACTTTCCCTTCTTATATCTAACGGAGAAGTTGTACTCTTGGAGAGTGAGGCTCCATCGGAGCAAGCGGCCGTTTTTGTGTGACATTTGATTGAGCCACGTCAGAGGACAGTGGTCGGTCTCGAAGATGAACTTCGCTCCGTACAAGTAACACGACAACTTCTGGGCGGCCCAAACCAAACAAGCGCATTCCTTCTCTGAAGCGCTGTAGGCCTCCTCTCTTACATTTAGTTTACGGCTGGCGTAGAGGATAGGATGCTCCTCGTTATCGTCGCCGACTTGACGAAGTACCACGCCCATACCTCTGTCGCTTGCGTCGCATTGAACTATGAATTCCTTTGTGTAGTCTGGCGCGCGAAGCACAGGGCGAGAAACCAATAGCGTTTTCAAACTTTGGAAAGCGTTCTCTTTGTCCTTATCCCAGAGTACGGTACTCGGTGCTCCCTTTCGGAGGGCGTCTGTTAATGGACTTGCCAATTGCGAGTAATTCGGAATGTACCGTTGATAGTACCCCACAAGTCCCAAAAATGAACGAACGTCCGTTTTCGTGCGCGGCTGAGAAAAATCTCCAATCGTAGCTATCTTCAGCTCAGCCGGCCGTCTCATGTCCTGACCGACAACATGGCCCAGATAAGCAACCTGCGAACCACCAAACCTACACTTTTCCGCTTTCATCGTTAAGCCGGCTTCAAACGTACGAAGCCTCGAATTCTTGTCGTAATAGACTTTGGCGTTCTTTTGAGCTATTGCCCTGTTCTTTCCGACTAGTTCTTGGTTTGCGCTTAGCCGCTCCAGTAAATTTAGCACGTATTCAACCACGGTTGGACTCTCCCCTCTTTCCTCCCACATCTCTCTTAACATTCTCAGTGGAGAACGGAGTGTCCTCCCATACACTAGTTCTGCTGGTGAGAACCCTGTCGCTTCATGTGGAACCGTTCGCAAAGCAAACAAAGTTGCCGGCAGACAGTTCTCCCAATCCTCTTTGTGCTCGTAACAGAGCGCACGCAAAACTCGCTTAAGCACCGAATGCCACCTCTCTACACTGTTTGATTGAGGGTGATAGACAGAACTGTGTATTAACTTTACCCCGCACTTTTGCAAGAATGTGGAAGTCAGTGCGCTCGTGAATACTGACCCTTGATCTGCCTGAATTTCGGCTGGAAACCCAACTCGTGCAAACACTGTCAAAAGCGCGTCTACTACTTCAGTGGAGCTGAGCTCTTTCAAAGGGATTGCTTCTGGAAACTTGGTAGCCGGACACAGCATGGTAAACAAGTACCTGTAGCCTGATTTTGTTTTTGGAAGAGGCCCTACCGTGTCTATTACAAGCCGTCTGAAAGGCTCTGTTATTAAGGGCACTACCTTCAGTGGAGCTTTCCAAGTCTCTCCTGGTTTACCAGAACGCTGGCAGGCGTCGCATGATCTTACAAAGTTTTCTACATCTTTGAAACAGCCAGGCCAGTAGTATTCCATAAGCAATCTTTCCTTTGATTTGTTTATGCCTAGGTGGCCGGACCACCCATTTCCATGACAAAGACTCAAAAGGTCCTCCCTATACTTAGTAGGTATGACTAACTGATCTAAAATCCTACCCTTTCGATCTCTGTAATGCCGATACAACAATCCTCCTTTCTCATGTATCGTTACGTTGCGCCTAGCAATGCCTTCTTTAGCTGTGTCCCGTAATTTAGCTAAGCTCTCATCATTCTTTTGCTCAGCTGCCAGTGACTCTCTATCCACGCGTAAGAGTTGATCAAAGTTCTTTGAGGCCGGTGATAATAACGACCCTGTCTCGCTTGGGAGCGCGTCTGCATGCTCTTCCTGCAGGCTAGAACTCTGACACTCTAGTGCTACGCTCTCATTGAGCTGGTCAACTGGCAGGCTCTCCTCAACTGTTCTTTTGTCCGTCGGGCCTAGCTCGGATTCGGGTATTGAAGCTATCCCCTTTTCTGCTTCAGCTGGAGGAGCTTGAGCATTTTCAGCCGAAAGCGCCGCGATCTTACGAGCTTGGCCTCTGGTCAATGCCTGTACTATGCCCTCTCCCAGTTTGAGCCCTCTGTCACGCAGTAACTGATTCGAACGATTCGAAAAGATGTAGGGATACTGCAGTGACAAAAATTTGGAAACTGCAGCCTCAGTCTCTAGCTCCCCGAATGGTCCACTGATTTTGACTTTGGCCATGGGCAGACACACGCTGTGTTCTTCTACAACCTGTTTTATCCATGCTACTTCTCCGGTGAAGTCCTCTACCATCACGTAAGACGGATGGACAATGTCCAGCGTGGCGGCACTGTCTCTTAGCACTCGGCATGGTTTTCCATTAACTTGCAGGTCGTGGAGATATGGACTTAAAAGTTCCATATTCTCATCCTTTTCCTCCACGTAGGAAAAAACTACGCTTGGCTTCTCGCAGTTTACAGCTATATGTCCCAGTTTGTGGCATTTGTAACAGCGAATTGGTCTGACAGATTCGAATTTTCTTTTCTGTTCTTTTTGTGCGGTTTCTCCGTTAACTTTCTCCTCGCTCTTTTCTGCGGGCTTTTCCGCCATGTCTACAGGCTCGGATCGTCTAGCTTGCGCACCCTTTTTGAACGGAAATGGCTTCCGCGGTCCATTTCGACCGTCCCAGTTTCCCTCCTCGGCGTTCAACTTTCTACGGGTTGCGTACTCTTCGGCTAATTCAGCCGCCCTTTCCACAGTGTTTACATTACCTCTATCTTGCACCCACAGTTTCACAGCTTGGGGAATGGTTTTGTAAAACTGCTCTAGACACATGCATTCAATGATCATGTCTCTGCTGTCGTACGCTTCCGCGCTTTTAAGCCACTCGACTAGGTTGGCCTTTAAGCTATATGCAAACTCCGGATAGCCCTCGCTATCTTTCTTGCCTGTGCTCCTAAACCTTTGCCGAAAAGCTTCGGCTGAAAGGCGGTATTTCTTCAGGAGACTAGCCTTAACTTTTGCATAATCATATGCATCCTGCACACTCAGTCTGGCGATTACTTCCGCCGCCTCACACGGCAACATAGACAGCAACCGCTGTGGCCATGTACTCGGGCCGAAGTTCATCTTTTCGCAAGTCCTTTCAAAATTGCATAGGAACAAGCCTATGTCGGTCCCGACCTCATATGGCTTTAATAGCCTGTCCATGCGGTACGATTCTGCCTCACTTGATCGACCCAGAGCTCCTTCACTTCCTTGAGACAACTCCAAACGTCTGTTTTCAAGTTCAAGTTGCATTTTTGTTATCTCGCGATCTTTATCGCGTTCCTCTCTCTCTCGTTTTTCTCTGTCTCGTTCTTCTCTTTCTTTTTCCCGTTTCTCTCTCTTTTTGAGAAGTTCCAATCCCATTTCAATATCTTGCTCACTGGCCTGATTGGAAATTAGCTCCAATAATTCCGATTTGAGCATTTCCTTGCGTACATCTAGGCCCAGTTCCTCACCAACAATCAACAACTCGTCTCTCAGCAGTGTCCTTAACTCCATGACTGCTGCTTTACTGCCTTGATTCTGCTCTCTAAATCTAGCTAGGAAAACACAACCTAGCTAACACACAACAATCTAGCTTCCCTACTGTTCTAAACAGAACAACCACAAAATGAAGCCTAGAGAGTCAAAGCAAAAACCAAGCACTCACCACAGATACAGCACCATGTCGCAAAGTCCATCTCACCGCTGTCAGCCAGTTGTCAGGATTGGGGGCTCAATCCCTTCGTCCGTGGTCCTTTGCCAAGATTGGAGTACGGCATGAATTCGAAGGTAGCTGGCCCATGCCGTCGTCCAACTTATTTACGCTGAGATCGTTGATGAAGTGAAGAACTGCTTCTCATCGAGAACGAGGAAAAAGGGGTTTATTTACAGAAAATTAACTCAGTCTAACATGACTGTTTGAGAAAAATAGTATTAGTCCAACAGGACTGCATGAGAGAAGTGAACCAGTCTAACATGACTGCTCAAGAGAAGTGTGTCCAACAATCGCACAACCACAGTTTTTATACACTCGATCCGCTGGTCCTACGACGCGGCGGCTGTTCGTTTACACACCACCAACTCGCAGCTGCTCTGAAGACCAGTTTATAGACACAAAGGCACACACATTCCGAAGCCCAAGCGACGGCGTTGAAGGTGGTGCCGTTCCGGAAAATCGACGCCGCTCGAGGGACGCTCGTTGTTTTGCAACATGCGGAACCGTGAGAGCGCAAAAATAAGACGTTCCCGCGGTAGCTTCTTCAGGCGTGTCGGATCAGCTCCGCGTTGAGGAACTCTGGAATCATTGTCCACACACCAAACTCGTCTTGTCACAATGTCGAAGCGGGCTGGAGGAAGGCGGCGGATTCCAGCGCAAAGGTCGCTTCTTTGAACGCCTCGCAGCTGCAGCGGCGGAGAGCGGGAGGTGCGCGTCTTGCACCCCTTGTCGTAATCGGGTGGCAAGGTGACAATCTTGTTGTGCAACCCGCCGTTCTTTACAATGTGTACTAGTAGAACCCTGGGAGTGTTAGCCAGCGCCCCCACTCACAGACCTAGGCGGCGGACGTGGAACGTCTTTTTTGCCGCAGGCGTCACGAGAACGTGATCTTTTTAGGGTGAAGGCAACTGGTCAATAAACCCACATATGCTACCTGAAGGCATCAATGTTGCCGTATTCGAGACCCTCGTTATGTAATAAACGAGAAGAAAGGGGGTTAACCGAGGGACCCGATATTTATTAGTCATATAATGAGAAGCCAACAAACACTGACACCAAGTACAACATAGGGGAAATTGCATGTGCTTAATAAATGAAATAAAGTAATGATAAATTAATGGAAATTAAAGTGGATGAAAAAACAACTTGCCGCAGGTGGGAACCGAACCCACAACCACTTCCACTCCACTTTAATCCACTTTAATTTCCATTAATTTATCATTACTTTATTTCATTTATTAAGCACATGCAATTTCCCCTATGTTGTACTTGGTGTCAGTGTTTGTTGGCTTCTCATTATATGACTAATAAATATCGGGTCCCTCGGTTAACCCCCTTTCTTCTCGTTTATTACATAACGAGGGTCTCGAATACGGCAACATTGATGCCTTCAGGTAGCATATGTGGGTTTATTGACCAGTTGCCTTCACCCTAAAAAGATCACGTTCTCGTGACGCCTGCGGCAAAAAAGACGTTCCACGTCCGCCGCCTAGGTCTGTGAGTGGGGGCGCTGGCTAACACTCCCAGGGTTCTACTAGTACACATGAATACCCAAGAAAGTGGATGGGGAAACTGCCGCCGCGGTAGCCCAATTGGTAGAGCATCGCACGCGACATGCGAAGGTTGTGGGTTCGGTTCCCACCTGCGGCAAGTTGTTTTTTCATCCACTTTAATTTCCATTAATTTATCATTACTTTATTTCATTTATTAAGCACATGCAATTTCCCCTATGTTGTACTTGGTGTCAGTGTTTGTTGGCTTCTCATTATATGACTAATAAATATCGGGTCCCTCGGTTAACCCCCTTTCTTCTCGTTTATATTATATATATATATATATATATATATATATATATATATATATATATATATATATATATATATATATATACATATACATATATATACACACACGCGGAGGAACTGAAATCTGCTCTCATACGCCAAAAATATCCTCCAAAAATAGTAGACGATGCCATTGAACGCGCCCGCAGCTTAGATCGAGCACAGATAATGGGAGAAAAGGTTAGCAATACCAACGCACAATCAGATCCAAACTTGGTCCTCACATACACCACCGGTGCTCCGCGGGTCAATGCCATTCTCACCCGCCATTTTAATATCATGAAACAGAGCATCCGACTCGCTACTATCTTCAAGCAGCCGCCTCGGGTTGTGTATAGAAGAAACAAAAATTTAAGGGATTTGTTAGTCAGGGCGAGGACACAGAAGTCAAACACGCCCAAGGGCTGTCGACCGTGTGGGAAACCTCGTTGCAAGGTATGCCGTCACATGACAACAGCAGACACGACTGAAGCGTCGAACTCGCCCTTCGTATATAAAATTACCGAAAACCTTGACTGTGATTCCAGTAACGTCGTGTACAAAATTCGATGCGAGGTGTGTAAGCAGGAATATATCGGCCAAACAGAGACCCCTTTCCGCCTGCGGTTTAACAATCACCGCGCGCATGTGAAAAGTCTCCCCAATTTACCCTTCTCCAGGCACGTTCGGCTGCCAGATCACTCCTTTGAACGTGTGAGCGTTGTGCTCTTGCAATCTGGTTTCCAACACACCCGTGCACGCGAGCAGAGAGAATCTTTTTTCATCCATAAATTTGGAACGTACACTAAAGGAATTAATGAGAGTCCGGGGCGGATGACGTGCCTCCGGGATATGCCGTGAAAGTGCATGGGAAACGCGAATACATGCTATGTACTCTAAAATTGAGACGCTGGCTATTCACTGCTTGCTCACCCCTCCGCATGCGCCTCAAGGGGGCGAGCGGAAAACCAATAAATTCAGTTTCCTGGACCCTACCACTGAAGTGGTCATTCTGAGTGACCTATTGCCCTTCCTGAAATACGCACGTGCTGACTTGATGTCGGTTGTCTGTTAAACGTTCAAAAACTGGACCACAAGGAGGCTATTTAACTCGACTCCTTAAATCTAAGCCCATGGGCGCACTTGCTTTGCGAATCCCATGCATATATTCTTCTTTGGAACTATTTTTTTCTTTTTTTCGCACCATAGCTGGACCACAAAGCTGCCGGAACGGGCCGTGCCTTGTATATTTGTACTGTGACACTGTGTTTCTTTCTAAAAGTTGCCGCTCTTCTGTCTTCCTTCTGGGCCCCTTCTCTATTGTGCCCCCCGCCACCCGCTCCCGCTACAACGGCAGCCCACGCACTGGAGCTGCGGAGCGACCGCTTTCTCCCTCCTTGTCTCGGGTGCACGGGAACCTAGCTGCCGCTACTTCCCGCCCCCCTCCCTCTCCGTCTTACGTCTCCCTCCTCCTGTGTGCTTTTTTCTTTTTTTCTTTTTCTTTCCGTTTTCTTTCTTTCTTCCTTTTTCCTTTTTTTTTCCTCACTTACCTCCTTGCTCTACATACATGTGACTCCGCCTTCCTCTTGCCCTGCATAGCTGCCAAAGGCCGCTGTAAATCTGCCAAGGCGCCGAAAATCAATCACTGTCACAACTGTTCCTCTCGGTTTGATGTATGTAAGAACGACCGGGTACCCGGTCTGGTGTCTTCCCTACCACGGCCGAAGTGCCATTTTTTTGTAAACCCTGACGAAGATCGGTCCACCGATCGAAACTGTCGAAATTTAATACTTGTTCTGTTTACCTTGTAGCACCACTCAAGTTCTTTACGTTTGAAAGGTAGCCTGAAGAATCCCTCTTTGCCTACTACTATATATATATATATATATATATATATATATATGCGCTACTTTCGGTCAAGGCCCGAAGCACGGCGCATTTAATTAGCACCGCCAGTGGAGTACCAACTATTTTTCGAATGGGGGGGGGAGGCTCTCTCTCTCTCTCTCTCTCTCTGTGTGTATATATATATATATATATATATATATATATGTGTATATATATATATATATATATACACACAGAGAGAGAGAGAGAGAGAGAGAGAGCCTCCCCCCCCCCCCCCATTCGAAAAATAGTTGGTACTCCACTGGCGGTGCTAATTAAATGCGCCGTGCTTCGGGCCTTGACCGAAAGTAGCGCTTCACCACGAATTCAGCCCCGCCATGTATAAACCGTGTGACCGTCGAGAGATAGAGAGACTCTTTATTAGAACAACAGAGAATTTTGCCGGCGCGTATACAATCGCTGGCATGCTACTCTGTATAGGGATGGGGAATGGGATTAAAGGATTCCAGAGGAGAGCGGGAGAAAAAGAATAAAAATAAATATGAAATGCGCAAGTGGACCTGATAATAATATTTACAGGTGAGATGGCGAGTAAATTTAGGCTTTTGTATACGAAATGTTCAATCTTTAAATCTTTCCTGTTAGACTACACTGCGGTGCTACTTTATCTATTTAAACACACTGTTAACACTCATTTGAGGGTCATTACAGGAAGGAAACGGATCACAAATACAAAATTAATTTGGAAGGAACTTTCGAGCAACGTCAAACATCAACTAATCATCATCCAAAAATATCAACATCATCGAACAACAAATGCCATGGAATGATTGACAAGGAACGCTGAACGCCAAGAAAAGTTTCAAACGCTTTTACATCACGCATTCAGCAATGTGCGCAGGTATTCCATTCCATTTCTCGATGATATCAGGAAAAAACGAATCACGTTCATGCGGGCGGCATAAGGCCGGATGGTTGCACTGTGATGTATTCGCTGCTAAGTTTACAGGTACTCGTATGTACCTGCTTTTATCAATCTTTACATGACCCTTGAAAATCTGAAATGATAATTTTATTCTGTTCCTCTGTCCTCTAATTTCTAATAATTCCAAATTACATGAACTTGGTATTTCGGCAACAGAGTTTTTCTTTTTTTTTGTACCTAGTACATATGAATTGGACTGCGAGTCTGAATTCTTTCTAGTTTAGCGTTCAGACCTTTTTGATGGGGACTCCAAACTACGGCGTCGTATTCTAGAACTAGTCGAATAAAAGTTTTGTAGGCCATTACCTTGACGTATTTGGTTTCGTTTCGTTGCTTTACTCGAAGAAAACACACCCCTTCTTCTACGATGCAAAGCACACATTTTCAATCTGGCCGAGCCAGTTCATCAGCTATCAATACACCTATAAATATCAGAAACTAGAGTGATTTGTCAAAATAACATTTCCAATATGATACTGGAATGAAACAACTTTTCCTTTCGGGTAATGTGCGCAAAGGTGGTTTTGGCATAATTCCTATGTCCCATTTTCGACACCAAGTATGAAGATCTTTAAGACACTGGGTAAGTTTTACCTGATCATTATCAGGTAACTTGGGCATAAAGTAAAAAGCTGGAAAAAGCTTCAACACCACTGGCGACTTGACTGTAACTACACCATTAATATCAAGCAAAAACAATAATGGCCTAGCTCCGACCGTTGCGGTGCCCCAGAAAATAGCTCCAAAAAAACCTGACACACATATACTAACGCGCACAACTTGCCTCCGACCTGTTACATATGCTTCCATAGATTTTAAAATATTATTACTGATACCTACTTGGAGGAGTTGAAAAAGCAGTTTACTATATGCCACTTTATCGAACGCTTTCCTAAAGTAAACGCAAACACATCAATTTGTTGGCGTTTGTCTGAAGCCACTGAAAAATCGTGAATCGTTTTGATTATTCGTGTAACGGTTGAGAGGCCATGTCTAAAACCATGCTGATTTGCATAAAGTAACTTGTTTCCAGAAAATGAGTAATGTGCTTTGCTATAACGTGCTCGATGAGCCTGCAGCATAGCGATGTCAACGATACAGGGTCCCGCCAATGCACCGATTGCTAGTGAATGAATGAATGAGGTTTTATTATTAATAGACAAGATATGCGACATTGATAAAGCCACATTACATTGATACATTAGTACAAAGTACATTGATAAAATCACACTAATAATGTGGTTTCGAGAGTTTGTCTTTACAGTTGCGTATATGGGCGCCGCTTGTCGACGAGAAGAAGTACTGCGCAGGGCTACTGCATCCGATACTCCATAGGGCTGACAACGTTCACAAAAGTTTCCAACATTAACCGTACGATGTCGCCACAATCGCTAAATGACGCTTTTAGGCACAATTATTTTTTTATTCTGTTACATGACTCAGTTGGTCCACTATACATTTCTAAACCAAGCCGTATCCAAAGCCAATTTGTAGCTTTATCCATAGCAAAAGTTGCTTCAAAGTAGCCAAAACAAATCTCGAAGGCTATGCTTTTCCACACCGCAAGCGAAAGAAGTGTTTGCGGACTCCGGAAGAGACGTTATGAGCGCCATGATTAAGGCCACAGCTAGATGAGTTCACTTTTTCATTTTCTCGCAGTTCGTGGATTAACAATACCGTTTTTTTGCCACCAGATCTACTCCCCCAATACAAAAAAAATATTTTGAGCCTTTCAAAAATCAGCATCGGCTTTGGATACGACTTAGTCTAAAATTGTATAGCGGTCCAACCATATCGCAAAACAGGGTCACTAAGGTATGACGCCTCGAGTTCAAGTCATTGGGCGATCATGGCGACATCGTACGTTCAAGCTCAGAAACTTTTGTGAACATTGTTATTTCTCTAAAATATCGGACGAAGAAGCCACGCGCGGTGCGTTTTCTCGTCGTGAAGCGGCGCCACAATACGCAAGTCCCTAAACTATCGCAGCGCAATGGAAGACGCTTGTTTATTGTATGGTGTGCCGGTGGTTTAGATTCGGAGGGGAAAACTACTTGTGGAGCTTGATCCTGTCTCGACGAAAATATTCAGGTGCAGCGCTGCAGCACACCGCCTCCATATAGGATGTAGTGTCTGTTTGTATAGGTGAGCACTCGCGCTGCTGCTGACTTTCACTGCCGGTGAACAAATGCCACTGTCGACGCAGGTGCCCATTACCGCGAAAGTAATTGACGGGGTCTGCTGGGCGTTAGTCTATACATTCCCTGTACATATGACCTAAGATGCAGGACTCGGACTTCACCCTCGAGATCTGCAAAAAATCTTTGCGCTTATCTGTGAAACCACCCTCAATATGTAATTTCCGTGCACACCCCGCATCAGTTCCAAGCAGCGTCGTCGTCAGGTGTAACGTTTAAGTATGAGGCATGATCCGACGGATGAAGAGCACTTGCAGGGAGTCGCGAATGCATTGTTAATTCAAGAAAACGTTACATGGTTTCCTGTGAGTCGATGCAAAGCCCGAAAAAAAATTGGAAGAAATCTGCTCGTGCAGTATTCAGCAGTTACATACAACATCGCTAAGAGCTGACATTAACTGCTCTAGTTATTTCCCTTTGTTTGTTTACAACTTGGACCGTCTATAAATGCCGGGAGCTGCCGCAACATCTTGCTAACGCTGGCAGGCCACTGTCAGGAGAAAGGCGTTGGTGAACGTCGACGGTTTCAACCAGTGTAACGCAACACACGAACGACACTGATATTACTGTTTCCGGCTGTAGGCTCACTCTGTGTTGCGTGATGCTGGCCAAACCAGTTATGCATTGCGTTCCATGTTGGTACAGCTCACGAAAGAAAAAGTGCCATCGTTGATGAATGTGGCCAATGACACATTGTTCGCTGTTGTCTCGAATTGGCAGAATATGCTTTAGGGCGCTGGGTGCAACTTCTAAATTAGATCTGCGGAATAATGCAAGGTGGAGGAAGGTTCATTAAAGGAAAAAGCGACGACCACCTTTATGTAGCACGAAGCTACAAAGGAAACCCACACAGGTTGTATTTGAAAATAGTTGAGCGTGTTTAGAAACAGACAATGAAATTGTTTACACCCTGTATCATTTACATGCTTTTTTACAGTATCTGAATAGCGAAAAATGATCTCACTGGTCCTTTGCGCGGAGGGAATGCAGATTGAGAGCCTTTTCAGCAAACAAACGATGAACGCACATTGGCCGCAATGTGTGTGTGTCTAGGAAAAAGAACAGAAAAATGTCATTAGCTCCTATTGGTTTAATCTCATTGGATTATAGAACAGTATACTTAATACAATTATAAAACTGACAGCCGCGGTATTCGTCTATTGGGTTATCATTTATGAACAATATATCTGATACACTGATAGCCTGTAGTGGTTTATTAGCTCACGTGTTGTATGAGAAGCGTCACCTCTACCGGTGCGATTTTAGCAGCACAATGAGCCAAAGTGCTTTGGCTCATTGTGCTGCAGTTATTGTTAATTTCAAAGCAGAGCTTACTAAACGAATTCTCCCGGTCTTTGCTGACCGTTGCTAATGTCTTGCAATATAAGTAACGCCCAGTACAACGCTCATGTGACTAATGGGCTTGTATCTAGACTCATGTCTAGCACCCCTGCAGCTGCCGATGTGCCAGTTGCCGGCTTTGTTCTCTACGGAATAGCGCACTGAAACAACAAACGGAACCATTCGTTCTTTAAAATTTGAAGACGTTTATTCCCTGCTACACTAATGACCTACATGCGCTATTAGTACTATAAATAAATAAATAAATAAATAAATAAATAAATAAATAAATAAATAAATAAATAAATAAATAAATAAATATCCACAGTGCACCAAATAGACGTCTTCAAGCGCACAGTTTCTATATTAAAACAAAGCTTTGTATTGGTGATAGCACCAATACATGATTATGTCACTACTTCTGTTACATAAATTAAGTGCTGGAGATAATGATATAAGCTGGGCTTGTCTCAGATGGTGAGATTAGCCGATCATGGAGGCTGTAATCCGCGGTGGAGTAGTCGCGCAGTAGGGATATCCACGTCTTGCTGATTTGCTTGGAAGGCACGGTATGGCAATGTTGCAAAACTCGTTGCTCAAGCTGAACAGTTTTACTGGATTTATATAACCGCTTGCCGAAAGCTTCGCTTCACATAGATTCCCAAATATGCGTTAGATATGCGAATTTTTTTTTTTTTTGAGAGAGATGCTTTGTTATTAGCATGGTTCGAACAGAGAAAGATGTGTGTGAATAGCGCGGGAAATTGAATGAAAAGAACGATGTCTGCCGCCAGACGTGGAAGCGAAAAATGGGTCATCACTCATGATATGAGGTGAGGTCTCATAAGGCCGTGAACAACGTGACATTAGGTACTAACCTTCTGCCATCAATTGCATTGCTCAAATCTGTACAAATCACGTCGAATAAAGCTGCTTCTATTGCATAAATTATTTAAGCACTTTATTTATCTTATAGAACAATATATTGCCCCATAATAGTCTACAGGAATGGCGAAAATCTCAACGAGACCTGTACACCTTGCCATGGGACCTGTTAGAGCACAGCACGGGCCAGATTTTTCGGCCTGGACCCGACCCGGGCCTGCTTTAAAAAGCCCGAGCCAGAGCGTACATGACCGAGCCCAGCCCGGGCCCGCCCCGGGCCCTGGCGTTCATTGTTACGCTTAGCCAGGGCGAACGAATACATGAGCAGGCCCAGCCTGGAGACGCTGGAGGAAATCCGTTGTATACGTGCATTGAAATGGTGCGTTACCCGCGGCGGCAGCTTAGCGATTAAGCTGTTGCACTGCTAAGCTCTAGGACGCGGCCTCGATTCCCGGTCACGGCGACCGCATTTCGATGGGGGCAAAAACACCCGTGCACTTAAATTTAGGCGTACGTTAAGAGCTCAAGGTGGTCGAAATTAATCCGGTCCCCACCACGGCGTGCCTCGTGATTGTATCGTGGGTTTGGCACGTAGCAAATACAAATGAAATGATGCTAATGTGGTACATCATGAAACGTCATTACAATTAAGGTAAGTATAAGAGGAAATAGAACGCAGAAAAAAAAATATATATATATATATATGTGTGTGTGTGTGTGTATATATATATATATATATATATATATATATATATATATATATATATATATATATATAAAATGTGTACAACTAACAAGAAAATGCGGATAGAAGCAAACCCCACGGCATTATCTTTAATGCTCTGCACGTTCGTAGCTCGTACGTAATGCTCTTCACGTTCACACTTCACGTTCGTAAGAATAATGATCACGCAAATTTTTAGAGGGAGTCTTAATTAAGAATTTGTTGCAACAAAATAAAAGAGCTTACGGTTACGGATGTTGTTTCATGTACCTTGAAAAAAAAAACGATTTAAAAGAAATGGCTAACCGCAGCTGGGTGACACCAAGGACGTACGGTTTGCCGTCATTTGGCGCGCCTTAATATATATTTGTATTCTGCATAATCAGTTAATTAACTGAGATCAATTATTTTCTTTAATATTCACTTTAGGGCGAAGTGCGTATCGTTACGTTGTAGAGGGTGTTCAGAAACGACCTATCCAAGTTATCGTGGCAACGTGCAGGTTGCGTTGTGATTTTTTTTTCCGCGTTTAAAGAAAGCTCACGAAAAATGAAACAAAACCCCTTGACTGCGCTCATAAGTAATGCGAGTAAATCGAGTTGACCAGCTCATGGACTGGAATGGTGCTATCTGTCACAGGCAATTTTTAAGAGCTTTTGTGATTGCTAGCTGAAACAACCGGTATATACACAAACAGGCAAATTCACGAGCATAAAGTACGAAATAAATGCACGAGTAGAAAGCGACACCCCTTCCATGAATGCTAAAATAATATAACAGAATCGAAAGCGGTCACAGTGCCATCAGAGTAGCAGCAACAGGGGCAATAAACTGTTTGAAGAGCGGTTCTTTGTATAAAATTTTCCATACGTGGAAACAATATTGGTTCCTGTGGAAAAGAAAAAAGAACTTTATCTGTTTTTCTATTTACAATAACAGCCAACTCTTTGCACATGTGACTTCTCTTTGGCACAGAATGCCTTGGGCCATGCAATGCATAACGTTCGCGTGTGCTCGAAGGTGCGACTTTTGCCCTTTATTGAGGGAGCCTGAGTCGGGCCCGGGCCCATGGCTTCAAGCCCGAGCGCGGCCCAGGCCCGCCGAAAAACGCGTCAAATGGCCCATCCCGGCCCGGGCTTTCGGGTCGGCCAAGCCACGGGCAGTGCTCTAGAACCTGTCCCTTCTGCTGTGGGACCTGTTTTGGTATTTAAGCCGCACATTTTGTATAGGACCAGTATAAATTTAATTTCTACTCCGCGTGCGTGCGTGCGTGCGTGCGTGTTTGTAACTATCTGTCATCGGTTGCATTGTTCGCAGCGATACAAATGAAGCACAATAAATTGCTTTATTACTCGCCTCCTTACAGGTAGGGGAGTGCTCGCAGTTTCTGGATCCTACCAATCCATGTTTATATCACTACTTCTATAGCATGAATTATTAAAACATTTTATTCATATTAAAGAACATTGTATTGCCCCGGAGGAATCTGCAGCAACGGCGAAAATCTCACTGAGCCCTTTACACTTTACAATGGGACCTGCACGTTCTGCTCTGGGACTTGTTCTGCTGTTAAAGCAGCACATTTTGTACAGGAAGATTATAAATTAAATTTCTACTGCGTGTGCATGCGTGCGCGCGTGCGTGCATGTGTGTGTGCGTGTTTTTTTTTTTTTTGTAGACGCACAATATGGATAGCTTTCCTGGACGGACAAACATTTTTGAAATGTTAAGTTTGTCGAAAGACGCGCATTTATTATTTTCACTTTGCTGCCTGAACCCACGCTTAACACAAGGAAAATAAATTGGATTGGATTGAATAACTTTAATGAGAGGTCCTGCGAGCTACGGGACGCAAGGTCCCATAGAGCGGGCTACTCCCACGTTGGGACCGGGAGTTGTAACTCCCTGGCCGCATCGTGGGCTCGCTGGACGGCCCATAGCTGCTCCGCCAGGTCCGTGCTGCGTAATGCTTCTTGTAGCCTGGCGGAGTCTTGATCCTTGTTTGCGTGGGTCCGACCACACGGCCAGAGCAAGTGATGTACGTCTAGTGTGCTATGGCAATTTGCGCAATATGATGTTTTGTATAGGTCAGTCATGTAGTGATGTAGTCTGTTCTGCGTGGGGTACGTGTTTGTTTGAAGCATTCTGAACGTGAGGGCTTGAGGCCTGGTGAGCTTATTGTAGGAAAATAAAAGGAAAAAGAAACCGGATCACTACTGCCCATTCCACTTGCACGACAGTATATATGCGCCAGAATGAGCTGCTGGTCCGTCAATATGAAGTAGCGTATATAGCCGTATATTAGAGCGTTTTTGAGTATCTCTGCATGAAATGTCCAAAAAAGGTTGCCACGTTGACACACCATACAGGCGTGTGCGAATAGTGATTTTTGAGACCGAATAGAATGCGAATCAAATAGTGCCAGAATCGAATCGAATACTTTTCTAACAGTTTTTCAATAATGAATAGCCGTTATCACAATCGATATAAAACGATATCAACATTCCAATATTCTTAAAGTTAGCGAGTCTATTTCATTACATAGTATGCTATGGTGTGTTGTTTATGAAAAGCACAAATGGATCAACAGGAGCAAACATGCAGTTTCTTCGCATGCGCAGGGCTCTTCAAAGAGTGCGAATGAACGCTGTACAGCCTGTAAAGTATGGCTTCGTAAGTGACGTAGCCTGCTCCACTACGCGAGCTTTCAGGTTTTATGTCTAAGCTATGTCCGCGGGGGTGAAAACTTACCACACTTTAACTCCAATTTTATTTTTATTTGGGCTCAGTTGACGTTTAGAAACTTTCGAAAAGTATTCGAAGAAAATGAGCATTTACGAATAGCGTCTCTTCGATTCGAAAACCGAATTGAATAATGCACTACTTTATTTGTTATTCGAAAATATCGAATCCCGTTTCTCTCTCTCTCTCTCTCTTTTGAGCGCATCGTTGAAGGGTAACAGACGGACCGACAGACTGAAGGACAGATTTCCTGAGTGAGTATCCTAAGAATGTGTACGGATTAAATGAGACAGGCAAAACATTGTCGGAAAATCTGTTTTAGAGGCAAATGGCGCTGACCATCTCCGGAAGTAACTACGAAGATAAATCTGGGGAGAAGCGCCGCTTTGTGCCCTAATCTACCCGAGCATTGAGCTTCGTCGTGCAGATAACATATGTTTAGAGTTGTTTAAGTGAATGAATGAATGTAAAACTTTATTTGTCCCTCTTTTAACTGAAGCGAAGGGGCAATGGGATTGAGGGTGTGGGGACGACCTACTTGAAGTAGGCCTCCTCTACCCTCTCAGCCCACTCCAGGATGGCGTCTTCAAGGTCAGGCCTCGAGCTGCGCAAGGCAGCCTCCCACTGACCCTCCTCTAATACAGTAAATGAAGCCTTGGTTTGAAGTAAATGAGCCTACTCCTGCGGCGGGTGCGTATGGCAGTCGCGTCAGCTGTATATTGCAAGCGATGCGACGGTGGGGGCAGAGTCTATAGGTGCCCGGAGGGCTGATGAGTTTGCGTGCGCTGTGTTCTCGCCGCTAGTTCGCGCTGAAGCGAGTCGCAGCACAAAGGGCAATTCCCTAACTGCTGCTGCCTCTCTTCCTGTCTGCCGCATTTTTGCAAAGGCATCATCCTCTTGGAAGGTGATCTTTGAACGGTGCAGTCATACGATAGGGACACGAAAATGTTAAAAAAAAAGCATAATGCAGCGCATCTACAAATCATGACCTAATATCGGTGATGAGGAGCACAAAGTTCGTTTTCCTTCTGAGGTCAACGAATGGCTAAAAGCACTTTCGTGCCAAGCATCCATCTATATAACACAACACAACACACACAACAAAGCATTTGACTGGGCACGACAAAGCAGTGCTTTGTTGTACCCTTGCTGAGATACCTCTGTTGAATTTAGCGCTTGTGTCTGTTCACTTGTTTCTCCTCGCCTTTTTTAACACTTTTACGTTTAAACACTTCTAAGTATAACTAGTCCAGTCATTACGTGCAGTTTGAACTGGTCCTATACCAAAGTATGTAAATGGCGTATTTGGCACAGCCAAGCGTGTTTGTTTCTTATTCTGAACTTATTGGCAAATTGATTAATATATTAATGAGAGAATAATTTCGAAATTTTGCAACATGACTGGCTTTTTTTGCATTATTTATGCTTCACCGCAAAGCTCCTTGGCGGTAATTACAAATTAGGGCGACGCACGGGCACTGCATGATGAGCGTATTGTGTGCGTCGTTGTCAATGTTATCGCGAGAGTACCGACTAACACCTCATTTCTTCCACTGATTTGGATCACGAAAACAAATAGTACAAAAAGAGGGAGGGAGGACGAGTATGCCGCTTAATGATTGCCTCCGGAACCAGGGGGAGGGAGGGGGGGATGGCTGTAAGGGGACTTCTCACGCGCAGAGAACCGACCCTCCTTTAATACAGTAAATGAAGCCTTGGTCTCACACTAACAAAAATGAGGTCTGTGAAGGCGAAATGAACGCGTAGGTCCTGCCCCATGTTGCGGCCGGGGGTCCGAAGACGTGAGATGTTCATTCACCGTGTAGGAGTGAGTGAACGTGGGGGTGAACCTAACATCCAGAAAGTTTTGCACACATGTTTATATTAACATTCTGTGCAAGAATGATAATGAATAATGAACGTGACACGATCACGTTCAAGTTGCAACTGCCGATCTGCACTACGCGTCCGTCTCCTCTTTTTAACCCCTCCGTCGTCCTGGGCCTGTCGCCTTTCCCCAATCCGGCATCAAAAGATGGATGACATCATGCTCCCGTCAATCCGGAGGTTAGTAGCCATTTTCTTCCGAGGAGAGCTTGGCCCAAAACACACGCACATCACTGGATACGAGCAGGGAAAGAGGGAAGTACAATGACAACGTCTCCGGCGCATACATGGCAGTTTGGGCTGATACCAGATGATGTGAAGGAATGTCCCCATCCAAACTGCCCGGACCCATCTTGGCAGATCCCAACTGTTTGCCATGAACCATCGCAGTTGGAGATGGCTCTGGCGTGGTCGTCGGCTCGTTCCCCATTGTCGCTTCCTCCGTGAGCGACCGGTTTCGCGGGGTAAACGGCCGATCACAACACCCACCACTCTAAATACACATCAGGAGCACCTGATCTTGTTGATCGTTCTGGTCTGCGTGAGCTTTTATTGCACTGCTGCATCGTGTTACATAGTTCAATAACATATGCCTGAAGTGAGGAGGGGCCTAAAACCCGTAAATTGGAGGCTTTAAAATTTACCTAACCCCCAGAGCATTTAACCATTAGTTTCTTTTGCACGCAGAAGAGCGACGTTTCGCAGCTAGGTGGTGCGCGCGTGCAGGTGATCTTTGAACGGTACAGTCACACGATACGCAGGGGGGGGGGGGGGGGGGGGCACGAAAATGTTAAAAGAAGAAGTATAATGCAGCGCATCTACAAACCATGACGTAATATTGGTGACGGACACCGCCCACAAGCATATTATGCTTGGCTCTGTGAAGCCACCTCAAATTATACCGGCGTCAGACGGCGCACTTTTGATACCGATCGAATTTCTCGGTCGCGATTGCAGTGTTTGCGCAAGCTGCGAGAGGGAGCTAACCGCGGTCGAGACGCAATTACTTCTCTTAAGCAATGAACTTTTCGCTGCTCTTGAAAACGGGTGTTTCATAGACTGTACATTCTTGTATTTACAGTAATCATTTGACCTTGTCTCACACCCCCTACTTCGTTTAGAGTTAAGCAAATTAGAGATCGACCCCAACATGTTTTCAGGTTTGCAAACTTTCTTTCTAATCGAATGCAATTTGGGACAGCTAACAACTTCGATTCCTCTTACTGTCCAGTTACTTCCGGTGTGCCGCAGGGTTCTGTCCTCAGTTCACTTTTATTTTCAGTCTGCATTAACGACCTGGCTACTGTAGTTCAGTCACCCATCAGGCTGTACGCTGATGACTGTGTAGTTTATCGCATAATATCATCTGACACTGATCTTACAGCACTTACATCTCACCTCAATGCTATAACTAACTGGTGCAACGCATGACAAATGCATTTGAACGTTAAAAAGTGCAATGAGAATCTCTCGAAAACCTACTTGTAACCTCCGTCTTTATCAAATTAATGGATATGTACTAGACGATGTTACCACGTAGATGTACCACCTAATTTCCAACCTTTCTTGGCAAACGAATGTTAACTACATCGTTAATAATGCAAATCGCATGTTGTTTCTTACACCACATTTTTGCAAAGCACCATCCTCTCTTAAATTAACATTATACGAAACACTTGTAAGATCTAAGCGTGAATATGCGTGTGCTTTGTGGGATCCCAGTACAGAATTTCTCATTAAGCAATTTGAATCAGTACAAAACCGTAGTGCGCGTCTTCTTCTGTCAAATTATTCCTGCCTTTCAAGTGTCTCATCGATAAAACATACTTTTAAACTTCCTAACCTCTCTCTGCGCAGAAAAATATTTCGTTTATCCTTATTTCATAAGATTTTTCATAATCCACATCTGAAAAATGAACTCCTTAATGAGCCATCTTATCTGTCTTGTCGTACTAATCGCCGTCGTGAGGTTGAAGTCCCTTTTTGCCATACGAACTTATTTTCTGATTCAATTTTGCCAAAGAAATTGAAGGAATGGAACTACTTGCCCACCTCCGTCGTCACCGTTCCAAGTGCTTGTGCATCGACGAATATTATTGTATGTATATACTAGCCGCTAACATTCATAGTAGACATGTTTTCTTTTTCCCCACTACTGTCTGTAACGCCTCCGCGCATTGAAGGTGATGAAATAAAGAAACAAATAAAAATAAATGGATTGCTGATCCGGGCGGGCTCGATCGCGATTGAAAGTGGCCGCGTGACACCGTATTAATCGTTATATTCTTCAAAGCCCAAAGTGGCACGCCTTCTCAGGTATAAGCGTGCGCATCTGCTTAAGTGATGATGCTCATGAGTCATTGTAATTTCCATTTCCCGCAACGGAGTGCTGCAGCCGAAACAAAAAAAGTCCGTATAAGGACGGCATAATTTTTAAATGTCGCGTTTCTGCTAGGACCACCTCAAGGTAGAAATCACGCTAAACTGCAGAGAATACGGTACTCTTCACAAACTATTCTACGTACTTACAGGCCTATACACACCATTTGCCTCTTTTCCGACATAAAACTGTATCGAAGCACCAAACAAGGTAAAACATAAACCATTAATGCAAAACATTTTATCTTAATGCCTTAAAAGAAGGTAAATCTTGAACGCTTCACGACTCGGAATTTCATGACTGAAGTTGGAAATGGAAAAGAGCATGACTAGTATTTCTTAGCAAGGTCTTTTTTTTATCGAGCCTAGTTTTGGCGCCTAATGACAAAACTTGTGTTCCTGTAACACAGCGAAAAAGTTTTTTTCCGTGATAGATAAATTGGCAATGGACTCGTCCCATTGCCCCTAAACAGTGACTATTTCTTTAAAACTAAAGCCCCGAGGTTGGTACAGCTACCACAGAATGACCCGGAGGCTGCAGACGCACGGACAATAGAAAGGAGACGAGGCCTTCTGTCTAAATGCGGCAACTGCGGCTGGGAATCGCAGCCGCAACGAATCACGAATTCACTCTGTCCCCGCCATATGTCGAGCCCCATGCGGGCGCTCGCACTTGCATCCCTTGCGCAATCGCCCACTAGGACACGTCGCACGGACTCGGGCCAAAATAGGCTGCGTGTGAACAGCGAAGCGCATTTCGCTGCCAGCGAGGTCAGTACCTCCTGAAATCGTGCCACGTTTAAAGCGACGCTTCCTTCGCGAACCCTCCAGGACTTTCCTGACCGTGTCTGCTGCGTGCTTCATTCTGCTGTCCTGTAAAAAGAGACGCACTTAGGGAAGATAAAAATTGAATTACGAGTCCGATCCCGGGATCGAATCCTGGGCCCCGACGCTTGATATTTAAACAATTCACGGCCCGATGATTGAACTATTACACTACAATCGCCTGTCTACCGTGCCAACTCCAACTACAGCTCTCTGAGAGCACCCCCCGCGTGTGCCACGCTGCCTCGCAAGGCTGCACGATTCGCGCGCACCTGAGCTGGTGCGAAGGGGCTGCGTTTGGACAGCTTGTAACGTGGACGAGGTGGTTCGGGCCTTCGGTATGACGGTGCACTGACATTGCAATAGTTACGCAGGAGTTATAACACTCGTTAGCACAGGTTATTTATGCATTCACAGGAAGGATCGCTTTCTGCAGATTCCAACAGTTAAGCTGCGCTGGATATAACGAAATGTTTAAACCGGAAACCAACCGCTGTTAAGCAAGGGCAAAAATTTAAGATGTTAAATTGTTTCAAAGGTGCCTTGCCATAAAACTGATTTAGCTTTCAGCTGTGCCAGGTAATGTTCTATTTTAGCTATGGAACAAGGGAAAGAAAATGCGAGCACGGGTTTACGCGGATACACGATGCGCAAAGGAGCGCCCCTGGCAAGAAAAATGTCTTTATAACTGAAGTTGCTCCATTTACACACACAGTGCATACACACAGTGCTAGTACGTTGATAAAACCCCACAACTGATGTGGTTCTGGGAGTTTGTCTTTAAACTTGCTTATTTTAGCGCCGCTTGTTGACAAGAATAAGTACTGCGCACGGCTGCTGCGTCCGCTATTGCATAGAGCTGAGAACGTTTACAAAAGTTTCTGACCGTGATCGTACGATGTCGCGATAATCGCTCAACGACGCTTTAAACGTCATGTTTCGCTGATTCTGCGGTGCGGCATGAGACAGTTTGTCCACTACACATTGTTACTCCAATCCATATCCAAAGTCAATATGTGGCTTTCTTATACCAAAAGTTGCTTCAGAACAGTCGAAATGAATCTCGAAGGCTATGCTTTTGTACACCGCAAGCGTAAAAGGTGCTTGCAGGCTCCGGAAGAGACGTCATGAGCGCCATGATTTAGGCGACAGCTATACGAATTCAATCCTTAATTTTTTCGCAATTTATGCATAAACAAGATCCTTTTGTGCAAGCTAGAACTGCTCCGCAAATACACGAAAATATTTTGACGCTTTCAAAAAGCGACATTGGCTTTGGATACGACTTCGTTTAAGAATGCATGGTGGTCCGAGCGTATTACATAGCAGGGCCACTGCAATATGGCGCTTTATTGTGTCACTGTGCGATTGGGGCGACATCGTACGTTCAATGTCAAAAACTTTTGTGAACCTTGTTATTTCTCCAAAATATCGGACGAAAAAGCCATGCGCGGTGCGTTTTCTCGTCGTCGAGCGGCGCTGCAATACGCAACTCCCTAAACAAACTATCGCAGCACAAAGGGAGGCATTTGTGTATCGCATAGTATGTGTCGCTGGTAAAGATTCGGAGGGCAAAACGATTTATGGAGCTTGATCATGCCTCGACGAAAATATTCAGGCGCCTCCACGTAGGATGTAGTGTCTCTTGCTTTGGTTACGAGCATTTGTTATGGTGAGCACTCGCGCTGCTGCTGACTTTCACTGCCGGTGAACAAATGCCGTTGTCGACGCTGGTGCCGATTACCGCGAAAGTCATAGATGGGATCTGCTAGGCGTTAAAAAATACATTCCCTGTGCATATGACCCAAGAGGCAGGACTTGGACTTCACCCTCGAGATCTGCAAAAAAAAGCTTTGCGCTTATCTGTGAAACCGTAATGAATGCCATCACGAAACCCCCTCAATATGTAACTTCCGTGCACATCACGCATCAGTTGTATGCAGCGGTGTCCTGAGGTGTAACCTATACGTGTGAGGCACGAGCTGACGCATGAAAAGCACTTACAGAGAGTCACGTATGCATTGTTAATTCAAGGAAACGTTACATGGTTTACTGTGAGTCCATATACAAAGCCTGAAAGAAAATTCGAGGAGATTGATCTGCACGTGCAATTTTCAGCAGCTACGTATGACATAGCGAAGAGCGCCCATTATCGCATTTAGTTATTTCACCTTGTTTGTTTAAAACTTGGTCCGTGTAAAAATGCCGGGAGAATTTTTAGAACTTCTTCGTTTTTATGTTAATTCGACTTACGCGACTTGGGAAGGAAATGTTGTCAAACAAAAAGATGGCATATGCATTGGATCATGTGTTGCTCCCTGCTTAAGTGACTTGTATCAAGCTTACCGCGACCAAGTTCTTGATGAACGCCTGAGAAATGACACCGATGTCGCGAAAGTGTTGCAGATTCGTTGACTATTTTCTAATCATTTTAAATAACAAATCAGACAATTTTGACTCGCTGGTTTCAAAAACCGTAGCCTCATTCACTAAAGTGTTGTCCCCTTTGTCTTTGACACATGAAGTCCCCACAGGCAATTTCATAAGGTTTTTAGACTTGGCATTGTACTTTTATCCACAAATGACATACTGGAGTTATCAGCCGAGAGGCAATAAGCCAGTACTACCATTTCATTCCGCTCATTTAAAACTTGTAAAACGCGCAGTAGTAACATCGTGTTTCAACAATTCTCTGACGAAGTCGTGTGACCACAAAATGGAAGCCAGTTTCAGAGAGCAGGCCAAGCGCCTGACAGATTCTGGTTACCCGATGCGTATGCTAACTTCTGTCGCGGAGGGCTTAAGCAAGAAGTGCAAAAACGCGTCGAATGGAAGCAGTGCCAATGCTAGAGCAAAGAAAGTTGCTGTGGTACCATACATTCATTGCATTTCACATAATCTCAGAAGAATAGCGGCGAAATCGGGGGTAGACGTGGTTTTCTCTACCCCTGAACGTCTACAGAAGATATGCAAACAGGTTAACACAGAGAATAACAAAAGGCACGCATGTTCTACCCAACATCACAAACAATTTGCAACCTGTACTCATAACGTTGTCTATGCCATCCCACTTTCATGCGGAAGAACGTATATTGGTCAAACCGGCAGATGCATCAACCAGATATTAAAAGAGCATCGATAGAACGTCACTAAGGTAATCTCGGGTCATTTGGGTATTCACGGCCAAAATTGTTCCTGCAAGCCCATGTTTGAAAGCACTTCCATTCTGTATAAGGCTCATAGCAGGATGACGAGGGAGATTGTAGAGGCCTACGAGATTGCAAAATTAGAGCAAAAGTGCGTAAGCAAGTCTTTGGTGTCACTATCGGAAATGGAGATACGATTCCTCTGTTTATCTTTGTGACCATTGTAGTACATGTTTTCCCTTGCCTTGCACACGTGTTCGGTTCAACGAAATGCACCACTCAATGTTCTTTTTTGCTGTTACGTTTGTTTCCGCTCGCACGGTATATATTTATCGATGCGTGCGAAAATAAAATCTATAGTTGAAAGTGAAGCGCTGTGTCTGTGTATCTGTTTCTTTCTACGTCCTCGTCCAGTCGCGCTTGTACACTCTACCATGTAGGCAACGTTCCTAAATGAGTGGGTTAAATGCGCTTTTCCAATAGAATAGGTATTGTATTCGGTCCATAGCGTTATTAGTGTGTTTTTACGAGCGGCGTAAAGCTTAGGCGGCCGCGCTGGAATAATTACAACCACAAAAGAGGTAAAATTTTTTGCGAACATGTTTATGTGCGACGGTAAATGCCTATTGATCAAACGCAACTTAAAGAAAAAAAACTATAAGCAAGTATTTTAAAATGTCACGCTGCATTTATTAGCTCGAATTCCCAATGTCCCAAGGTAACTCTGCGTTTCCAGGCAAATCAGCAAGACGCGGATTCCCCTACTGCGCGACCAACTTGATTCACTCCACCGCGGATTACAGCTTCCACGATCGGCTTATGTCACCATCTCCGAGATCAGCCCAGCTAATACTATTGCATTATCTCCAGCACCTAATTTATGTAATAGAAGTAGTGGCAACATCTTGTACTGTTACTATTACCAATACAAACAAGCCGACCGAGAACACGCGCTAGAAAGCATAGAAAGCTTTCTTTTAATATAGAACTTGTGCGCTTGAAGACGTATATTTGTTGCACTGAGGTTATTTATTTATTTATTTATTTACCGTACCTTCAGCGCCCGTAGGGCAATAGTTTAGGAGGAAGTAAACGCAGTGGCATTCCAACTATTTCTAGAGTAAGGAGGCAAACCGCAGACGATCTTACTCTGACTTGCTCTCGCTATATATATGCAATTAAAGCTCAACTTTATTTCGGCGTAACAGCCAGAAACTGGGCGTTATATACACACACACACACACACACACACACACACACACACACACATATATATATATATATATATATATATATATATATATATATATATATATATATATATATATATATATATATATATATATGCGTCTGTACGTTATTTTTATATTTAACAGACATAGATCTATTTTTCAATCAGACATGGTGAACCACAGGGGTCTGAAAAATTATTTGAACTTACATTTGATTCTGGAAACTATATGATATCTCTATAATATACAGGGACAAAAGCCAGTAGGTGCCTGATTCCGACCAGTAGCAGCAGTGTAGCGCACATAAAAATGAACATGTGACATAATCTTACTATTTAAACAAAGGATTGTACTTGGTATTCAAGTGTACAGCGCAAATGTATCTCCAGTGAAGGTGTTTCTTTCGAACAGTTGCAACGAAAGTTTGCTTCCTGCAATCATATGGCATACCTTAAAGAGTTGTCCGTATACATGACTATTCCGTTTGAAACCATGCCCGTGTGTAATACATTAAGACACTTCTTGATGGAATTTTTAAAAAGCCAGTAAATCATGAACACACATGTTGCTACGTGATTACATTTACCATGGTAGCCTCCCTCGCGACGCCCCACTCCACCCAATTTTCGCTAGATTTGATATCGGTTGAGTTCACAGTTCCCCCTGGGCAGCGGGATAGATTCTGCTTTGTTCGTAAAACACGTTTATAAAGCTCCGAATCACATGCATGCGTAATTTACTGCAAATCTCATAATTAGTACCCTGTCTTTGAAGCTTTCTTACATATTAGAGAGCTTCAGATTTGGGGACGCAAGCAGCTTGCGTCCCCTAATCTAACACTTTTTACTTCCCATAATGCGCCTTTTATTTTTGCCTAATATAAACAAAGTCTCTTGCTTACTTCACCGAGGACATAGCTGAAACCAACTAGGAACGGTTCATGACGCTTCAAGATAAGGGCAAAAAACAAGAAAGAATAACGGCTCAATAATTATTCGCAACGCTACTAACTGAACCAGGATCGTAAACATTTTGCCGTGCATTGCATTTACCATGATCCTCTCCCATTTCCAAGAAACATAAACCTGAGGTGCGATCTTGTACGCGTTCCAAAATAGAACGGAGGCGGTTCGTTCTCTACGTCACGAAATAGGCGGTATGTTCCGTTCCGTTCGTCCGATAGCAGATGACACGGAATGATTGACAGCAGATATGACGTCACAATTGACGTCATGGCATTCGGCGCGGTTCAAATTGACGAATCGTATTTGGCTCGGTGGAACGAACCGCCTCCGTTCTACTTTGGAACGCGTACAAGATCGCACCCCTGTTGTAACCAATAGCTATGTCGCGTCACTGGGAAGCCTTGCTTAAAGCGGCCATATCCCACGCTCGAACACTTAAATAACATTTTTTCACAAAGGCTGTGTTTGATTCAACCGCATTACACTTCGCACAATGTTCCCATAGCGTACCATCAATTTTAGCTAAGTTTGGTCTTGGTGGCCTTTACAGTCATTTAGAATATAAACTGACTATTCGAGTCTGTTTTTATCCTAACATCCTGATGTCAAACTTACGTAAGCACCAACGCAAGCATCGGGCGGTAACCCGCATCGTTGTTTGAAAAGCACAATCAAATGTGCATCTCGTGTATAGGATGTCACATTTTTTTTTTTTTTGCCTTCACAGCAAAAAGCACTCCCTACATTGAGCAGTTTTTCTTATGTGATTGACTGAGAAGAGGCGGGGAGCAAGCACAAATGGATATAGCTTCGATTAGGCTGAGCCAGCGCAGTGAAAGTAGATAGCCGGATGAGGAGGGCGGCCCCGGCGTATGCGATTGGCACGCTTCCCCTTACCTAGCTCGCGGTAACACATTGCAATTTCGCGACACGTTGCACTTAAAATGCTGCGCATTCCTTCAAAGTATAAAATATCTGAAACGCAGGGTTATCTTGAGAATTTGAATAAATGCAAAGATACAATGTCTGCCGCCAGAGGTGGAAGCCAAAAAGGGGTCCCCATTCGGTGAGGTGGTCAGGTTCCCTAAGGCGGAGAAAAGCCTGACATTAGGTACTAACCGCCTGTCATCGATTGCATCGTTCAAATCTATACCAATCACGTCGAATAAATTGCTTTACTACTCACCTTCTTTACATGTATGGGAGTGCCTACAATTCCTGGATACTACCAATACAAGTTTATATCACTACTTCTATTCCATAAATTAATAAAGCATTTTAATTATATTATAGAACATTGTACAGCCCCAGAAGAATCTGCAGCAACGGCGAAAATTTCAATGAAACCGGTACACTTTGCCATGGGACCTGTACGTTCTACTGTAAACCATTACATATTGTATAGGACCAATATAAATTAAATTTCTACTGCATGTGCATGCGTGTATGCGTGTGTGCGTGTGTTGTTTGTAGACGCACAATATGGATAGCTTTCCTGGACGAAAAAAATTTTTTCAACAGTGAACTTCGTCGAAAGACGCACATTTACTATATTCACTTTGCTGCCTGAAGCCACGCTTAACACAAGCAAAAAAGAAACCGGGCCACAACGGCCCATTACACTTCCATGACAGTATATGCACCAGAATGAGCTGGTCATCACGTCAATCTGAAGTAGCATATATAGGCGCATATTACAGCTTTTTTGGCTGTTTCTGTGCATGAAATGTCTGAAAATAGGTTGCCAGGTTGACGCATACTATACAGGGATGTACGAATACTATTTTTTGAGACCGAATGGAATGCGAATCGAATAGTGCTAGAATCGAGTTGAATAGCGTATAGTTTTCGAATAATGAATAGCCGTTATCATGATCGATATAAAACGATGTCCACATTCCAGTGTTCTTGAAGTTAGCGAGTTTACTTGATTACATAGTACTCTATGAAGTGTTGTTCATTAAAAGCACAAGTGGATCAACAGAAGCAAGCATGCAGTTTCTTCGCATGCGCAGGGCTCTTCAGAGAGCGCGAATGAACGCTGTACAGCGTGTAAAGTATGGCGTCCTAAGTGACGTTGCGTGCTCCACTACGCAAGCTTTCATGTTTCATGTCCAACTATTCCCGCGGGGCGTGAAAATTTAGCACACCTTAACTCCGATTTTATGTTTATTTGGGCTCAGTTGACGTTTAGAAATATTCGAGAAGTATTCGAAAAAAAATCGGCGTTTACGAATACTGCATGCCTATTCGATTCGTTATTCGAAAGTATCGGAGATTTGCACACCCCTAATGCCATGCTGCGAAGGGAACGCTCGATCAAAACACCTCTCCGCGTTTTCCGCTGGAGCCGGATAGACGAATGCGCGAAAGAATGGGGGGGAGGGGAGTGGGGGGGGGGAGGCAGCGCCTTCTAAGAGGACGGCGCGGCGGCATCACCCCTTTCAAAGAATGGCACCGCCTTAACTTGGCGTGAGTGGAGGGAGAGGGGGACGCATCGAATGCATACTAAACCAACGTATTTTGCCCCTCTCTCCCATTTTTTTGTGCGTGTGTGTAATCGCGATAGTTTGCCAAGCAGCATAAGAGTAGTACAAGTGTAAAATGAAGCTTAAGATCTGAATACCCGCGGAGCGAATCTAATCACCAAAGAAATTTTGAGAATAATTTGATAACAGCGGTAGCGCTCTTAAAATTTCCCTTGATGGATTTTTACTCCAGACGTAAATTATTCTTCAGAAAAAAAATTGGTTACCGCTGTGCTGTAACATATTTCTCATATTCAAACACGTCATCTACAGAATTTACTTTGCACCTAAGTACAAAGAGTCGGTAATAAAATAGGAAACAATACGTAGTGAATAACATACAGAAACAAAACTGAAACGCTGATCAAGCGGTTGCAGACAAATCAAGCGGGCCTATGAGCCTTACAGAGGAAAGCTTCGCTATGGGACTAGCGGTAGAAGTAATGAGAATTCGGAGTAATTGAAAGTTATATACGGCATTTCAAAAAGTGGAGATGCGAAAGTATTCAGCAGAAATGCAGAAAAGGGATCGGGCCAGGTTTAAATAAGGGATAGTTTTTCTGACCGCTACGTGTAAAGTGTGCAGGTTCATTTGTGCAGGTAATGGCAAAAATAATTGAAAAGAAAAGAAAAAAAAAGAAGAGAAAAAGGACAGGTAGTACAACAATAAGATCGCGTCACGTTTCCGGAGCACAGCGCGAGAGACGACGGCTGAAGTTATTTATAACATTGCGGAGACAGGATTGAGTGCAAGAAAATTGGTCAACAACGTTCAGGCGGACTCGGGCGACGGACTCTGGCGTGTTTTCTAATCGCGGCTGCTGACGCCCTTGCTCCCCAAATGGCCTTCCCTGGGGCGCTATAACGTAAAACTATTCCAATTGTGTAATCAGCCCTCCGTTATTGGCCAAAAACTTTTTTGGGCCAGCCCCATTTCACCTGTATGTCACGCGACGTCACGAGAAACAGCGATAGCTCCCTATCTAATATGATGTGTACACACTAATTACGCATGATTTGACCTAAAAAAAGAAAAATAGTTATTTCTGATGTGGACATGTTAATTTGCCCTGCATGTATGATATACGCACAATTGGCTATGATGCTGCACTACTGGGCTTGAGGTCGCGGGATCGATTCCGGCCGCGGTGGCCGCATTTCGATGCGGAATAAGTGCAAGAACTCTCGTTTGCTTAGACTCCGGTACATGTTGAAAAATCCTCAAACGGTCATAATTATTCACAAGTCCCCAATACGGCGCGCCTCATATCAGACCACCTTATTGGCGCGTAAGACCCCACAAATTGTGTGTGCGTGTGTGTGTCTGTGTGTGACATACGATCTCGGCGAATACCAGAGAGCACATGCACGAGGAGCTGAGCCTTCGTCTCTCATATGGGAGAAGGCAAGAGAGCAAGGTCGCTTGCGGTCGCTGGTCTAGCAAAGAAAGAGAGCCTCTGTGCACGAAGGGTAGCTCCGAAGCAGAAATTTCTTGCATTGATTTCGGATAATACGGGCTTTCCCGCTCAATTTAATCCAAGCGCCAGTCAATTCAATCCGAGAGTCATTTAAATTAATGCACCTGACATACATTTTAATCTAAGCGCCAATAAATTTGATCCAAAAACTACAGTATTTCATAAATACGCCAACCTAATTAAACCCATACGCCTGCGAATTTATTCAAGCATAACGCCCTTCAATAACATTCGAATTCACGGCAACTGAAAATTTTCCAAAACATTAAGGGTTGATATTTTTATTTTTAAAAAAAGGGGGGGGGGGCAAAGTAGGGGACCAATAGCGCTCCTCTTGCGAGACTAACCACAACCTTCAGAGGCTTTGCGTTTCCAGAGCAACTCAGACGACAAATTATCGCAGAGAAGTCCGAGGAAATGTTAGCACTGGATCGTTAAGAGAGTTAGTGACGCAGGCGCGATGCTGTCTTGAGTATCAAGTGAAACACCAAAGTGTGACTATGTGATCACTACATAGGAATTGGTAGCCCTTGGTCACTAGAGAATACGAATCGCTTTTTCTGTTGCCGCTATCGGTAGTCTTCAATCGAATACGTCATCATCGACACCATTCAAATGCTCACGAAATGAGCATGAACTACGTTATACAAGTAATTGACAGGTCAAGTCACTAGCGATCCCAAATTACTATACTTTTTTTATTGTTTTTTATTAGCCTTAGCGGGGGCACCTTCTCCGAGCGCCAGTAACAATAAAGGGCTCGGCTTGAGAAACGAGCATCACAGTATTAAGTACCAAATGTGTGTAGGTGTTAGCAGGCTTTCGGAAGAAAACGAGGGAAGGTGACCAACGAAAACTTTGAAAAGCAGTTAGCTAAAATAAACAACACGTGAAGCGCTGTAATGAGGGCACTGAAAAGAGGCAGGTATGCTCGAATCGTTCTATTTGCTGTATTTCTGCAATAATAATCTTAGTTGGGATTTGAAAAGTAGCGTAAAAACAATCTATACATCTTAGCAATTGCTCAGTTACTTTCGCCAATTACATTTCGAATGAAGTAATTCTAATGAGTTACTTTCTTGTTTTTTTTTTTTCAGAGCGTGTACAAGCCCGCAGGTCGATCTCAAAACGAGTCAGAGAACAAGGCATTCAGCTTCCTCGTTGCCTGATATGAAGACGTGATGGAATCCAATGGTCAACAACGGCCGCTCCGATATCACAGGCAGTGCCTGCATACGTGAATGCAGCGCACTAGGGGACTTCCTGGGTTTCTTTTCATAAAGCGACTGCGAGAGTCACAGGAGCCGCAGAAAATAAAAACTCTGCTGCCAGAAGATTCAGCCCATTTGCAGCAGTGTTGGAACGAAAAAAAAAAACTTTTCTTCTACTTACTTTTTTTTTTTCTAGCGATGGAGACGGGATCTGCGGATGTTTGCATCCTACTCGCAGCTGCGATAAAGCTTGGACGTTTGCGCAAAATGTGAACTGTGACGCACCTTCAAAAAAACCTGCTCAAATCTCAATCGCCAATGCATATTCCCATCTCTGAAAGGCTTATGCATCTCGCATATAATTCAGAATCAACGAATAGCAACGAAAATGTAAACAAACTGTCTCGGTTACTGCGAGAAGACCGCTTCAGCGGTTTGGGCTTGGCTCCAACGACCGTGAAGTCGAACGCACGACGCAGTCGAAACCCATCAGCAGAGCATAACATTGATTGATTGACTGATTCTTGTCAGGAAGGCCACGCGCGCCTCATCGTGTACAGGAAAGCAACGGAACGGAGCATTAAATGAAGCAAATACAAGATTGATTAAGGTTATCGTGGGACAGTGTTTAAACGTAAAGGGTCGTAAATAAAATTCGGCCAATGTTTTACGGGCGGAAGGAAGGAGGAGATATGGGAGTACTCGCATACGTAGCACTATATAATTCTCTTCAAAGACACGCACACGAAGGACTCCAGCACAAACATCCCTAGGAAGTTGAACGAAAACGGTTAAACGAATTAACCTACGTCATGAAGAAGGAATGAAAAAAGAAAGCTGACCTACGACCTAGCTTTCGTCAGGATGTTGAAGGAATAGCGAGAAGGTGTTTCTACACGAAGCACCCTTTCTTCCAGGGAAAGGGGAAATGTTGTCAACTTTGCCTATGCCTGCGCCCCGTCGTCAAACTAAACGCCACACGCAACAGCCGCGTCACATCTGGGAGTAGCATTGTGCCGATCCTAACTCTTCTGCATGCGTAATCACGCGAACGACAATTGAAATTTGGAGTCGGATATCTCGGAGCGCAGACACGCTAGAAGAATTCTTCCAACTGATACTGTGTATAAACACGGCTGCCAATAACATTTCAATACAAACATACCCACTTACTGCGATAAATTTCTGCAGTAAATACCCACTTACTGCACAACGTAAATTATTCGATTTTACTTAATTGGGCTGCTGATAGCGATAATTATAATTATAATGGCCACATAAATTATGTGCACAGGCGACCTTCACGTGCCTCCCAGTGCCTAACTTAAAAAAAAACTATAAAGCTTCATTTTGAACACCTGGTATATGCGTATCCCTGTGCAGTACAGGTGTTTCCGTCAGTGCAACGCCTGGTATAATTCAACATCGGGCTTACTGCAACGCAGTAAGACATGCCAGTAGAAATGCGTAATCCCTCGCCCCAATAAATCCGCATCCACGCGCGCACACATATGTAAGCTTATTACTACCGTCGATAATTCGGACTACGTGAGGGCTGCTTTTACGAAGCAGTTAGCAGGTAAAAGGCACTCCTCGTCTCCACCTTCGCCTATTATTATTGCGTAGTGGAAGGCTTATTGCGTTGTTTAGATAAACTAGTTGCTATCATTATGTTTACTTATTAGTTATGTGCAACGTTGTGGTGCACATGCGTGCAGACTGTACGTACGTTATACAGATATAAATTCCGAACTTTATTTATTTACCCATACACATATATAGGTGCCCACCGGTACAACCTGTCTCTTAAAGTTCATGCCTATTATACCAGGTGTTTCTGCGAAGACATTAAGGAATTTAAAAAAAAGAATTTTTTTAGAAAAAAAGAAAAAGAAGAAGGCTGATCCTGGGACCAGGAGAGGGATGCGGCTGTTACTTACGGCTGTTACTTACTTACTTACTTACTCAGCTGGTCTGTACTCTCATGGAACGAGTTGCGGCCGGAGAAAACGCCAATTACGTTTAACTTATCCCTTTGCTTCATTTTTTCCTTGAGTTACGGCTCGCCGCGACGC
This sequence comes from Dermacentor albipictus, assembly GCF_038994185.2. Classification (NCBI taxonomy): domain Eukaryota; kingdom Metazoa; phylum Arthropoda; class Arachnida; order Ixodida; family Ixodidae; genus Dermacentor; species Dermacentor albipictus. The sequence goes on along the minus strand of NC_091821.1, from coordinate 239,880,406 downwards.
TTGCAGATGCCCGAAATCATGTACACGTGATATCGGTTAGATAAGGTGGGAAATAAAATAATGTGAAAGAGCATCCATGATGGAACCCTGCAATAGGCAGGTTGCGAACGTAGTTCCCGCGCCTACTAGGGCGCCCCTCGCGGCGGCGAGCGCGGAACCGGCAGGATACGACCGGTCCGCTTGCGTTCGGAAAGCCTGTCTGTGCACTGTTTTGCGCGTAGCTGTTGCCGTTTCTGAGCAATGCCGAAGTGCAACCCAAGCTGTTGCGTAGTGGGCTGCAACAGCACGTACACCAACTCACGAAGAACAAAGTTTTACAGGTTTCCAAGCCGACCGTATGAAGCAGAACGGCGTCAACACTGGATGGCGCTCGTCCGACGGCATAAGCTGTTTTATGTTCCGGCATTATGCAAAGTGCGTTAACGCTGAATTCTTTGCTTTTACATCAATGATGGCAGCAACGGGACACCTGCAGTGCGTACCGGGATATGCAGCAAACAAAGTAGTTTGTTTCCACAATATACCGCAGTAAAGCTGTGGAACTCTTTCCCAATCCTCTCCCATTCAAACAGCGCTAGGGCTTGCTGAGAGATTTGAGGAGGGGTTGCAGCTGGCTAAGCTGGCGTACACCCTTCTTCGCCCAGCATATAAACTAAGGGGCAGTTGAGATCACCGAAATTTTTGACGACGTGGTTTATTGGAACCTCCTTTGCACGCACTGAAAAATCTCAACATAAAAGTATCGCACTTCCCGTAACTTGGACGAAAATATTTTTCCAGCGTAGTCTAACACAACTGGTAAGTTCCTCACCTTTTTGTTTGGGGAGAGCAACATTAGAATAGCTCGGGTAGGTCTTACGAGTCGTTCGTACGCCCCACGTTCTTGGATGAGATGTTTTGGATTCGCATTTGCCGTCCTGTATAAACAGGGAAACTACCGCGGCGTCCTTGTACTTCCCTGCGAAGCCAGCACGGAAATCGCAGCTCCCCGATAGGATTTGTCTGCTGTCGCCGATCTTCAAGAATCAAGGTCGCCTATAATTTCATGCGTCCACACCGTAGATAACGAAGTAACTTACGTTGAGCTTCACGCATCTCGCTGGTGTGTTATTTTTCGTTTGCGGAATACACCTAGCAGTCACTTCGATCAGTGCGAGTTCAACACTTTCCTCACGTCGTAGACGTGCCCCACTTCAAATAGACGACTTCCTTTATCTCAATTCTTTTCACGAAAAAGGCTGTCAAGATCTTGTAATTCCCGAAACCCGGTTAAAATTAATATCGGCACGCTGTTTCGCGCCATCACTACCGTTTGACAGGGCGCCAAACACGCAGCGCGAGCTTCTGACGCCGTGAGTAATCCTGCCGCATTCGCGCAACTATTCGTCAGATGGCGCTAGGGGTCGAAAAGACAGAGCGCCGCCTAGCACTTGCAACGTGCCCATAACCCTTCAACCCATAAGCAAGATGACGGTCGCCCATTACCTCGTCTGTTTTTCCCTAACTGTATAGCACTTTTCGTGCAAAATTGGCAACTGGAAACAAAAATCGCAAGGAGTTGAGAAATTAAGCGATCTACTAAGGGAGAGAGCCAAGGCAACAACCAAACTGCAAGCAAAAGCGAATAATAAAAAAGTTACCGTTGTTTATGAGAATATTTCTGGATCAACATCTCTTTATTTTAAAAGGAAGTAGAGAAAACGCCGCCGGAAGTGGAGAACAATTACTTGTTTTGAATGACGTACGCTTCTACAGTTGTCGGTCGAACCGCCTCACGTAGCCACTTCTCTGCTTATGTGGGTGTTTTTCTAACCTTTCGCAGTGACCGCAGTACGTCTAGAATCGCAGAGTCCTGCGCTCTACGCGGTTGTATGGGACTGGCGGCCGCACAGCGTTACGCAATTCGCGGAACTGTCAAAACTGATCAACAAGGCGAAAATAACTGATCTTCAAAACTATAACATGAGAAAGACTGAAGAAGCCGCAAAAAATGAGCACAGCCTGAAATCAGTAAAAAAGAAACCTGGCATAGTACAAACCATGATGTATGCACTAAAAGATAAGAAGGATAATATCATCAGCAATCTCGAAGATATAGTAAAAGCAGCGGAAAAATTCTAAGCTGACCTGTATACAGTACCCAGAGGAGTCACAGTAATGAACAGGATACAGAAACTCTCCTATAACTAGCGATGAGGCCAGAAGGGCCCTGCAAGACATGAAACGATGAAGAGCGGGAGGATAAGGTGGAATAACAGTCGATTTAATCAAAGATGGAGGAGACACAATGCTTGGAAAACTGGCGGCTCTTTATAGGAAGTGTCTATCGACTGCAAGGGTCCCAAAAAACGGGAAGAATGCAGACATTATACTAATCCACACAAAAAAGGAGACGTTAGAGAATTGAACAATTATGGGACCATTAGCTTGCTCCCAGTATTATATAAAATATTTACCAAAATAATCTCCAATAGATTAAGGTTAACACTGGATTTTGTCAACCAAGGAAACAGGCTGGCTTCAGGAAGAGATACCTTACAATGGGTCACATCCCTGCATCCCTCCCTGCAGTGGGCATATAACAGGCTGATGATGATGATGACGGTGGGGATGATGATGATGATGATGATGATGGAGGTGATGCCCCCCCCCCGAACAAAAATCCTGGGTACGTGCCTGATCCTTGGTGTAGGTTTTTTTTTTTCCCCTTTGCTTGTCTACTCAAGCAAAGTGTCGCTGTCCCTTCAAATTACACAAGTTAACTGCTTTTCTCGTCCAAGTTACGGAAATCAACAAATCAGATTAATCGATTACAGGCTGCGATTTTTCTAGGTAAAATTATTAATCGAAGCATGCTCACTAAAAAAACCATATTAAACCATACTAAACCATACTAAACCATATAATTATATTAAACTGGACAAGTTGGCAACGATCCATCTTCAACAGCACCACTTCAAACACGGACAAGCAAAACACGTCACGTGTATTTTTTTTTTCTTTTTTTGCCTGTCCTAGTATAGTAGGCGGCGTTGACGATGAATAAATACCTATACTTATTATCACCCAAGGCTGGCAAAATCAGTTTTAAATGGATCCCGAATGGCTGATAACATTTGTACCGCAAGCTGACTTCCCTCCACTAGATCCGTGATTCCCTGTTGTATCAGGAAGGTGAATTTCGGTGGCCCGAGATTGACGCGGCAACGCAAAGGTAGCGTGCAGTACGAGTGTGCCGAATTACTGACAAGCCGGCAGCTGAATGATGTCGCTGAATATTGCTTTGATGGGAGGACCGCGGGCCCATTTACTGCAGTTGTTTGACTACACTGACAATTTTTTTTCTAGGCGTTTTTTTTTTTGAGGAAAATTCGTTTAAACCAAATTTCTAAAAAATGGCGAAAAATATACTCGTACTTTTGGACGCAATCGGCTCAATGCGAGCACAATGCTGCAATTGTTCAATATAGTAAACTGAACTTCCATTATCCACATTTGTCGTTATCATGAAAGAGAATACGAATATCATACCTATAAACATACTCGGCCAGGAGTGCAGGCCATACCGGATAAGCAGCGAGCAAAATAAGAAGAATACGATATAAACAGGCTTAACCAACAATCTATCAAGTGTAGTTAAACAAATCATTATAATCGAGCTGCGGAACCCAAAGCTAGATTAAGGGCACGTTCAAAAGGACCGCTATCAAAAGCACGCTACACATGCACTTTCGTCCGCGGCCCACGCCGTTATTAGCGCCATTGAAGTTCGCTTCCCCGTCGAGCTTCTGTGACCTTCAAGGGAAGGGGGCAGCTCTAATGGTGAACGCAGAACACAAACGTCGCTCGCAGGCGCGGGAACTTGACAAAAACGCACAGCAAAAGACAGTACACCAAAGGGTCGTACAGGACTACTGCGCTAACTGGTGTCTTTGTATGCTGTAAAAACATGCTGACATGCTGTAAAAAAAAAAAAAAAGTAAACCGCCAAGAGAAGCAAAGAAAATGTTTAAGCTTTATCGTCAGGGCACATAAAACAGTGTAAAAAAAGTGCTACGTTATTTTTTTAATGCATCCAGAATTTCGTTCAGTAGCATTCACTTGTAGCTACGCACACGTAAGCAACAACGGGTGATACGAAATGCATGTGTCATCCGCGGAATGGTTCCACAATACACGCAGAATGAACCTAACATGCGCGAAACGTAGAGCTGTTAGAACGACGCAGCATGGATGAAGGAGTTAATTTCTTTCCACCACGCAACGCAGCGCTCGCTGCGAGTGCACCTTTCTATTATGGCCTCCAAGACCTTCGCCTCGCGCTGCGCATATCGGAGGCAACGTATTTTGATATTTGCTTCTTTCGTGTCAAATACTAAGCGCTTACACGATATCGAAGGAGAAAGAAATAAAATTAAATAAATATGCGTTCGACTGTAAAATTATGGATACGAAAGCCTGGCGTCACCAGTGAGCATGGGTGGTTTATGGTGCTGTGCAATGTCACTGGATCTGTTCTGAGGTAGCTTAATTTGTGTTTACACTGTACGGCCCTAGTATGACAATAATTAGAAGTTTTTTCAATTGCCCAAGAGAACTGCAAGTACTAATTTCGAAGCATCACATTGTGATTAACTTGAGAGTGATGAGTCGTCTGCTCGAGCAGACGACACGTGCGGCAATGATCACTGCGACGGGCACGCAAAAGCATGTGTCCTTCGGGGTTACGCTGTCTTCGGCTACACATCAGTGCAGCGAGAGTCATACGCCAGTTACGCGCCGAATTGAACGCCTCCGTGATTCTTTATCGCAAATACATCAGCGATGAACACGTGTAGCGCACCCTTGTGGCGAAACGTACTAGCGAAACGCACAATATTTACCACGAGATGGGCATTCAATCACTGAGAACCACGTTTGTGCTTAAGTGTCTGATAATAAACTGTATATAATCTTTACCGATATTTTACAACTAATTAACGCAAATGTACGCTCACTACAGCAGCGCAACACCAAAAAATCTGGCAACATTAAAAACAGCGCCTTCCCTTGCGTAGAGAGTTTCGAAAAAAAGTGACATGTCGTACAAGTGCATCACTAGAGGCGTTCCAGGGTGACTGCAATGTAAATGCGAGTTGTAAAAAATGGTGTTTGCTGCTGATTTTGCATTATTCTACCTTCTTTCTGTGACTGCGTTTTGAACAAAACAAAATATAATTTGTTACAGCAAAAAATAAAGAAATAGTTGCTCCCGTGCATTAAATTTTGCTGCACTTTACTGCGTACAACCGAAGACGGTAAGGTTACACCCGAAAATTAGTTTTATTCCAGAGCACTACCTTCATGCAAATAGTTGTTAACTATAATTTAAAAACCAAAGCTGCTGCTAGCGCGTGAAAAATAAAGCTTGTGGACAATTAGACACAGCGTTGCCAATGTTTTGCGTAAGCGTTTAGTGTTGCCAGATTTTTCAGGACATAACTTGTGCTTTTAAACTTACGTTAAATTATAGAATCAAAACGTCACTTATTGTTAAAACAAAAACAACAATAATAAACATAAGAACGTTTAAAATTATACGAGATTTTTTACTTTTCTTTGTTTGCGCTTGTTGCTTAACTTTAGCAAAACTACATAGTGGCCAGATTTTTATGTCAATGCAACTAATATCTCATAGAATTTCAAATGCATCTTTGAAAGTAAATTGCTGTGTAACTGTAAGATGTTTTTCCGCACAAGAAAGTGAATTTTTTTACACTCTGTTACTATCATTGTTAATAGCTGCTGATGTCTTTCGTCTAAATTTGATAGCAAAAAAGCGACATTCTTATTAAAACGCTGATAGGCGTCGCAATTACATTTTCACAAAATGAATCTAAATTGTATTCTTAATATGCACATAACAGCAACCTAGAATTGTTCCATGGCAGTTTTACACAACTTTACGGTTGCTTAGGGAACCTCGGGCGAACAGCGCGAAATTCGCTTGGTGGCTTTGCTAACGAATGCCGCGGAAATGAAACAACAGGCAAGAGAAAGAGCGCTACGGGACTGCAAACAAGTCCAGGACGGATGAGTTTTGGTAGTGCGCTGTGGTTAAGGAATTTGCAGCCAGAGTCGGCTGATCACGCAAGACCACACTTGGAGATGGCTGAGCAGCGATGTTCGTCCTGCAAATATGCAGATACTGTACTGCATTGTACAGTGATAATCATGACACCGCTTTCAGCCACTGAGATCATACCTACAGTATATGTAACATACATTATAGAAAAATAGTTCTATTAATATTCCTTTCATCAACATACATTGTCAAGGTAAATTCTTCTTCTTTCCTTGTTTATCGACCTCCCTGCGTAAATGAAACCTACATATGTTCGGATTATATGTGAAATACGTTTCGACCAAGCAGGTAAGCTGGGTGTGCCACTCTACCTGCCGCGTCTCCGAAAACTGACTGGTGGGCAAATGGATCAGTTCGACGACGCATGACTGATCACTGTATGAGACGGATCACCGTATGCGAAGGGTTTCACTAAATACTACATTGAGGAAAGGAATCTGAAAGTGCACAGCCAAGGCGGCGGCAATTTTTCCAGAACTACAGAAAAGTTGTGCAACGAAGGGTGGAGACCCTGGCGAAAGAAATCCTTCCCTTAATAGCGAAACCAAACCGCCGCACAGCATAAGAAAAGTCAATAAATTTAAGCTATATGAGAAAAAAGAAAGGTAAGGAGCAGCCATGGAAGGTGAAAGAAGCCTGAGTAAAAGCTCAAGATATCTTCGTAATTGATGTCGAAAAGATGCCACGCTCTAGCAGACGACGTTCGCAACATAAAGCAGCGCCACCACAGATATGAACGTTAAATCAAGGTGAAGCGCAAACTAGTTTGTTGGTTACTTTTTTAGTGAAGAGTAAGTATGGCACACTGAGATATGGGTTTTAAAAAAGAGAAGAAAACTGATTTTCTAACTTCGTTAAAAACACAACAATTCAGCAATAGTTCTTACCAACGCTTGTCGCGTCACCTATTGGCCTTTATATAAAGGTGTAAAATCACTCAGCATGCATAACGTAAGGCTACGTCTTGCGACCATAACTCGTATCACTGACATCCACCCGGTGGCGGGACAAATGTTGTTGCGGTTTGTATTTCCGCAGGGGTGGTTCGTAGAGTTCTCGTGCGCTACTTCACTATGTATAAAAATCTACTTTTTTGTGGCGCCCTCATAAGGTGAAGATTGTGAAAATGTACAGTGCTGGATATCGGGCCTGACTGGGGTACGTGGATGTTCGGTCATTGAAATATCTTGATTGAATGGTAAATAAACCGAAAGTCACGGGATACAAAGCGAGGCACCTGCTATGGAATGACCACAGAACAAACAGCGCTAGAACAAGCCGACAGAGACGTTTTGTCACGATACGAAGGTGTGCGCAAGTTCGGTGTTCACAGCGTCTGCAACTTCAGCTACGATGGACACACAGCGAATCATGTGAGACATATACACAAATAAGCGCACTATTTCTCTTATTAAGTTAAACCAACATCTCCAACACAAAGTTATGTTTAAACATCGTTGCTGCATGCGTTAGTAGGTGTCTTGCACAAGCAGCTTTGTTTAATTGTCTGTTTGGGTAGATTCCTCGTTGGTGTTCCTCGCGGGGGCGCGGTAGCACTGCAGAAGCGTTGCGGGGTGCTTTTCTCGTCTCGCGACGTTAGATTGCATTTTTTACCAATACAGCTCCAGGAAGGCACATGTAACCGGCAAACAGACCACAGGAGAGCACCTGAGACTAGGCGTGGCAGGAACTTAGGCGCATCCATGGAGCAGTGGGGGGAATCAAAGCTGGAAGTAGGGCGGTCCGTGGGTTGGGGCCGCCGAGGCCGGAGCGTGCCAGGGGGTGTTGTTATAAAAATTGGCTGTCAGCGATAGAGAAAAGCCAATCTTATACTACCCCGGCACGCTCCAGCGTCGGCGAGCTCCAACCCAAGGAGCAGTCCGGGTTCTAGCTTTGGTTCTCCCGTTGCCGCTTTGGTGTCCTGGAGGCGCCGCCAATAATGCGAGATAATGACACGTTGTTACATCTAGCACATAGAAAGTATTAAAGGAATATAGTCACGCCCAGGTACCAACTTGTGACGCAGCGCTACCACGCCTGTGCGATGATAATTATGCAAATCCAACGAGGAATCTACTGTCCACGCAACCACCAAAATTCTTGAAATAATGTGTGTGAGCTTAAGAATATTTCCAACACATTTTTGTCAAAGGTAGCAGTACAGGTGCTTCTCTAATGCAAGATTCCACGCAGCGTCAACAACTCTGGTTCTTCAGGGCTCGGGATTATTCGCGCTGCGTACATCCGAATTTTGAAGCGCGGCTTACTAGTGTGTTTAACCGCATGCTTGACTAAACTGGTGAGCTTGATTGCATGCTCGACAGTAGTACACGGTCGGCTGCGCGGCGCAGTGCGTGTGTAAAAATTTCCATATGCACGCGTCGGTGCTGTGCTTCCAATCGCACGGCATGTGCATTCCGTTCCCGCCATCATTTCACCCGTAGGCTGTGTAGGAACTGCTGCACAGTCTTCGATATTTTCGGTAATCATAGGTGTGCGACTTACAAACATGGCTCCTTTCCTTTATGACCTAGGAATGACGCGATAAACGTGCCGTACGAAACATAAACATTACACTTATCAGTGACCCAAGCTTTCACGAGTATGTACTATAACGAAAGGGAACACGCGAGTGTGTGGCGGGCAGCTTCGCACGTTACCGACAGCGAGAGAGGAGCCCTTGATGGAGCACGGCTAAATGTGACCGAATTTAAACGTAAGAGGGGGAACATGAGACGGTGCACTTCCTTGTGTTGTTACCCCCTTCGCGCAAAAGTTTCTTTTCGATCAGTTTGTTTTTCTAGTTTTCCTGCGGACGATGTGGGATCACTGATACCCACATCGCTGTAGTATGTCGAGGGCGAGCAAATCAGATGAAACTCGATACACCAATGTGCTATGAACAGATACTGATTCGTGGCAGCACGGCTTCTGCTCTTTATTCTTTCGCGCAAAGGGCGTCGGCTGCCCGAAAGCCACGCACTTCTATTTCCCTTCGTAAAGCTAATGACAGTGCAATGGAGCGCTGGTTTGCGATGGTTACGAACGTCCCTTGGTTATGTAGTAAACATGAAGCTGTACACAACCCCTAAGCTGTACACAACCCCTTAATCGCTAAATATAACTTCAGAGGGAACCTAATAAGCAACTTTCGCGCTGTAAAGGGAACACTGGAACAAAAAAAGAAAAATGATATTATTTTTCTTTGATCGGGTGCGATCACTCAGTGTTCTGGGACTGGGAGGAAGATAACCGGGACTTGATTCTGCAACCAGCAAGTGGACTTTCTTGCGCAAGACGCGTGCCATGTGGCGGGGCACCGCGTATACCCGGCAGGAGGGCGAATTTCACGAGTGGGCCCGAATGCCTCGGGAGGCCAGAAAGAAGGATCAGCTAACCCGAATTAGACGTTTACCAAACTTGCAAGTGCACTTCGCCGCATAGCACATTTACGCAACTAGATGTGGCACTGGTCATGGTTGAACAGAGGACGACGTACTATATGCACATCCTGGGGCTTGTCTCTTGCACATGATTTCACCTGAGCGCCAGATCTACATCTTTACTGTCATAAGTCAAGCAAACTGATCGTGCGCGTTGATTGAAGAAATCACAATGCCATCGTTATTCTGGCAAACTTCTCTCAGTAAAGCTAGCTTCACAATTATAAAAAAAAGGTTCATTTTTATTACTTTTGTACACCATTCACAGATCTGCTGCGCTGCCTCAAACCCATAAATAAATAAATTTAATTAGGTAAGCTTTAGAAACGTCACATGAGGGGGGGGGGGGGGGTCTACTGTTGGCTTTTTCCTATACTCAGGATGCCTGGTGGGGCAGCTGAAAGCACGACGCGAAACCGATCGCGTTCTGTGATAAATTCCGTGTTCTGGTTGGTAAAATAGTGAGCACACTGCTTCGTTTTGGCACTATAACGTCAGCAGCGTTAGTGAGAGTTGCAAGGGGAAAAGAATAGAAGAGCGCGTGGGCTGAGCTAAAGAACTACACTGCACAAACGCTGTGAATGGTACACTGTTTCCTAAGGGCGACCATGCCCTATGCATTAGAGTCCACTGGTTTACGATTTGTTCGCTGTCATTTCCAGAAAAAGATGCGTAGTATAAAAACGTAAATCTTCGGCGCTGCTTGTTTCGACAAAGTGAATGAACTCTCTCCGCAGTACGTTATTTATTTCTTACGCATCAGCCGCGTATATTTGCGTATGATGCGCGATGCCTCCCGCACTTCTTCGAAGTTTCGTTCACATCAGAATTTGTTTTCATGCAGCTATCGTTTTAGTATGCAACATCACAGGGGACTCTAGAGTATCTGGAACACTCGTCAAGGGCGATAACTTTCCAACTCTGCTGTGAGCATTTCCACTCAAGGGAAAGAAATTAAACAGCGCGAAAGTAGAACTTCGACACGAGAGAAGGAATGAAACACAGCGCTGACTTCTAAATGGCTTATTCTTTTCAAAATGGACGCTGTATACGTCTCACGGACAACACAAAAATGGAGCAACAAAGAAAAGAAGAAAAAAAAAGAAAAACTTGTTTTATTTGTTACGATATACGATAAAATAACGACCTTCCTTTTAGTTTTTTTTCTGAAATTTCTTATTTGTGTCCTGCTTTTCGCTTGAATTTCTCGTGCACCGTGTAAAGGTGTCTTTTCAAAAAGAATAAACGTGTTGGCAGTCAGTGCCGTGTTTAATCCCATATCTCTTCTCAGGTGACGAAGTTCAATTGAAGCGCTGTTAGTTTAATTACGTTCAATAAGCTATGTCAAACCTGCAGCCTGTCCGTGATTATAGGCCTCCTGGTTTAATATTCCAGCCACTTTGAATTTTTGAAAAGCGCATGACTTGTAGCGTCATGGCCAGGCTGCAACCACGCTCGTAATAAATTAAGTATCCGTGTCGTGCTGACGGAATTCTCGTTTCGCCTTGACGACGTCACCGCGCAGTCTCCGCGCAAAACGGGAGCCAGTGTGCCCGACACAGCGATTGTCCTGCCATCTCGAGCGGAGCACGGTAAACTCGCAATTTGGTTCGTAATTCGGTTCAGTGTAGTTTAGTTTAGTCATGATTGAAGTGGCCTGCTAAAGCTTAACGTCGTACGGCTTCCACCGTGGGGTGAATAAGAAAAAGTGTGAGTGCGAGAAAGAGCTTGGAAGCATTCATACGACGCGTTGTCAACATCAGTCAGTGTACCACTGTTGCCAAAGGCGACATTTCGCACTGGCCAGTGCTTCTCTGCGTAAAATACAACCTCCCATCTTCATCAACCTATTTTAAGTCGACCAAGACCTCTTCCTCCGATCTCCAATTACCCCTGTGCCACGCCAAACGATTCCAACTAGCGCCTGCGAATTTCTTAATTTCATCACCTCACCTAGTCTTTTACCGCCCTCTACTGCGTTTCCCTTCTTGGCACCTAAACTGTCACCCTAACGGTCCACCGGTTATCTAACCTACGCATTACATGACCTGCCCAGCTCCATTTCCTTGTCTTAATGTCAATTAGATAATCTGCTATGCCCGTGTGCTCTCTGATCCACACCGCTCTCTTCCTGTCTCTTAACGTTACGCCTATCATTCTTCGTTCCATCACTCTTTGCGCGGTCCTAAACTTGTTTTGAGCTTCTTTGTCAGTCTCCAAGTTTCTGCCCCATATGTTACCACCGCTAGAATGCACTGATGGTACACATTTCTTTTTAGTGATATGGTAAGCTTTCAGTAAGGATCCGAGTATGTCTGCCATATGCGCTCCAACCCAATTTTATTCTTCTGTAAATTTTCTTCTCATGATCAGGGTCACCTTTGATTAATTGACCTAAGTAAACGTATTCCTTTACAGGCTGTAGAGGCTGACTGGCGATCTTTAACTCTTGTTCCCTTGCCAGGCTATTGATCACTATCTTCGTCATCTGCATATTAATCTTCAACCCCGCTCTTACACTTTCTCTGTTAAGATCCTCCATCATTTGTTGTAACTCGTCCCCAGTGTTGCTGGACAGGACAATGTCATCTGCAAATCGATGGTTGCTGATATATTCGCCATTCATCCTTACCCCTAAGCCGTCCCAATTTAATAGCTTGAATACTTCTTCCAAGCACTCAGCGAATAGCATTGGAGAGATTTCTTCTTGTCTGGCCACTTTCTTAATAGGTATCTTCCTACTTTTCTTGTGGAGGATTAGGAGAGATGGGCGTATTTGTATATGTTTTATATGTTTATGTATAAGCATTATTTATTCTGTAAACGCGCTTTTCTTTCTTTCGTCTCTTTTTTTTCGCGCGTTACACCAAGAGGTAAAGTGGTTGCCCTTCTGATACTGCTTTTTGATAAAGCATATTCATCTAGCGATAGTCGGAATTTACTGAACTGTAAAGTTCAAAACTTTACAAAATGTTAAAAAAAGAAAACCGAGAACCATGGCTGGCCGGAATTGGCAGATGAGGTGGCACACGGCATGTTCAAGTTTTTGCACTATATTTTGCAGCGAATACGAGGCAAGCGCCCACGTCACGATTAGACGGCTAGGGCCGGTGTGGCCAGAAGTAGCGCGATTGACGAAAGAAAACCTTTACCAGGGCAATACAACTTCCGCTTTAACAATATTCCGCCGATTTAGGTATGAAATCCAAACAGAAGGTGTTCAGATCGGATATATATATTTTATCTCTAACCCACTGTCTTCATAAGCGGGACGCGTACCTCACAAATGCGGTATAACGCTGATCCAGCCTTGGTCGCCATTATTAAGCACATTTAATTAGCTTTCAATTATTGGAGATGTACTGCATAAATTCAGACTCGTTATTTTCGTTGCGCTCTTTACTTTTGTCCCACTATATGTGCGCCGAAAGTGACACGAAACAGATTTTTACGATGAAGCTCATCGCGTTCACTGTATACCTCCGAAACTGCCGTTTATAATGCAGCCGCTTTTCGCCTTGCATTCACGTCCTGTAGCAGAACGTTTTTTGAGACAGACTCAAAATATAACACGTCGCGATGCAAGCAGAAATCACTATACTTAACGATTCTCTCTCGATTATATGTAGTGGCAATAAAGTTAGCGTACGATTTTCCCACGAAGATTTTTCCCCCCTTTTTTTATAACGGTGTCTTGGTATGGCGTTGGACGCCGGCGGTACTGGTTGCTACTAATGGCAGCATTGGTTCACCCGAAACCTGACAGAAACAGTGGCCGACGCCAGTCAGCAGAAATTTCCATTTACTTCTTGGGCTATAGTTGGTTCGTATCTATGGAAAACATTATTAGAAACATTATAGAAACATTATTAGGCTCGAAATGAAGACCAAGAAGGTAAGAAACAGCTAGACGTGTTTCTAACCCTGTCGAATGTAAAACCGTTTCGCGCGAAGATCTACGTGCTTTTAACGGCGTCTTTATTTTGCGCCATTTTTTTTTGTCCTGTGAAATCCGCGACCTGCCGTTTGAGCATTAAAGGGACTTACCCATTTGGAATGCGAAGTGGTGCAGCATGGTACAGCGACGGCATGGTGGCGAGGTCGATGGTGGAGGGGGTCAGACCTCTTGGTCGCCGCGTTCATGGCCATCAGGGAGTAGCTTATCTGAAACGTTGGAATGGGTTGACGCTCGAATTACAACGCCGATTTCGTGACAAGTGAAGTTTAAAACTAATATATATATATAACTCGGAAAAACACCTTTATGTAGCACGTATTGAGCAACAGAAAGCTGTGTCAGGTGTTTTTCATGCAGCTCTACAACTTTCTCATTGACAGTTTTCATCTTATTGTACTATTTCAGAAGTTGATTAACTGAGCCTTATTATATATATACACGGCGTCCCAGCTAACTTGGACCAAGATTTTGAAAAAAATGTATGCGTTCTTCAGAAGCGCAATCGCATGGATGTTAGCGTTTCTCTAAACTTACAGTATCATTTTTTTGCTCGTCCTTCCTTGTTGAGTAATTAGCCGAGATACATTAATTAAATTTTTAAATATAGCTTGAAACGTTCAGGTATCCATAGGAAAGTTGTGGAGCTTCACAAATATTGCTCAACCCAGGCACTTCCAACAAGATAGACTTAGCGTGGCCGTCTTTATTCGGGAAAAACGAAAACCCGCGCAGTTTTAGAAAATACAACGTGACAGCGCGCTCTGTGCGACCGAATGCGCCTTTACATACACCGCGATTACAGCGCTCTCATGAGTGATTTGTAAAAACATCGCCAGCGCCGCGCCTTCCCTTCACTTAAGAGAAATGGCTTCAATCTTTGCTCTGCTCTGACATTACCGACAGCGGCTAGCGACGGCGCTCCGAAAAAATGCTTCGTCAGCAGCCGCTCGCGCCTGTCGCCGAAAAACGCACCGTCATCAGCCGTTTATTCCAATATGACGAGAAGATAAATTTTTTTTCCAGCGTTCAAGTCGATGCGGAATAGAAAAAATACACACAAAACATGCATTACACATCTGGAACCTGTGCGAGAGTGAGCATTTGTTACAACGACGCTTTTCGCTTTTATTCCAAGCTGTGCCAACGGTTGCATGCATGTGAGCTCGACTGTCTATTACTGTCGTGCCGCGCAACCGTTTCGAAGAATTTGTTTGCAGTGCCTAAAGTTTGCGGCCTTGGTGGGAGCGGCACAGGGCGACAAGAGGAAAGCTGAACGTATACCGGCATTGGCAATCTGGGGGAAGACCTAACGTGAACACAATTATGAGGAGTTGCTTCACGCTGAAACAGGTAGATTCAAGACGCGGCACCGAAAAGGGACCATTAGTAAAAGGGCTGAAGGAGATATTTTGGCTTTCATGACTGCAAACCCTCATTTCAGCGTGCGTGATGTGAGTGGTGCGGTCGGCATTTCAAAGTCTGCAGTGTTAAGAGTTCTTAGGAAGGCTGAAATGCATCCGTATCACCTCCAACTGCATCAAAAGCTGCAAGAAAGAGACTTTCAATGGCGGCTTGATTTCTCACATTGAATCCTTGTTAAAAGTGACGAAATACCGGATTTTGTTGACAAAGTGCTCTGCACAGATGAGGCAACCTTCTCCAGAAATCCTCAAGTCAACATCCATAATGCGAATTACTGGAACGATACGAACCGCATTGGGTGGCGCAGACCAGACACCTGTACCAATGGTCATTCAGTGTGTGGTGCAATATCTTTGAAGGAAGAATAACTGGCCCCATATTTTTTGACCACATGCTTACTGCTCAGCGGTACGTGAACGACATCTTGTAAGGAGCAGTCAAAGGTTTTCGCAGTGATCTTCCTATTGCGTTTTTAAAACGAACTTGGTATCAGCACGACGGTGCACCAGCTCACAGCAGCAGCCTTGCCAGAGCCTGGCTTGACGAAGCCTTCAAACGCCAGTAGGTCAGGCGGCATGGACCAGTGGCATGGCCTGCAAGGTCACCGGACTTGACACCTCTTGACTTCTTGTGGGGACATGTGAAAGACCGAGTGTACCGCAAACCTACAACTACACCAGAAGCGTTAAAGGCAGAGATTGTTGAGGCATGCAGCGAGATACCGTCTTGCGTCATCAAAAAAGCTACATCGGACGTGCTGAAAAGGTGCCAATACTGCATTATGGCAGAGGGCGACTTGTTTGAACACATTCTGTAGAGAGACATCACAGCGAATAAATATCTGCAATCGTTATCCATGAATAGAGCCATCTGTGTGAAACTTTTGCACGACGTGGAATAAGGCACGTCAGTAATATGAAATTACAAATTCTTTGCCGTCAAGGAATGGACAGGAAACTAAAGAAACCTTCCGTGTGAGTTTACAATTCTTCCTTTTGTGACAACCAGCGTAATTCACACGATGTTATCAAATTAAGCTTGTTATAATGCGTGTTTGCTTGTTGGGGTCTTGCTCCCAAATTCCAAATCATGAGCTTGTCATTTTTGCTCCGCATGCATTCTGCTAGCGTGAGAGTGCAATTATCGCCGCAGAAACGGGAGCCGCGCTGCATTTCAACTGCCGCCCGAACCGAATGGCGTTTATTTTCGGAATCGAGCACAACGCGAAGCTCTGTTGTGGGCAGCACGAAAGGAGCGAAGCGAGCGATGTTTTTTACAAAACACGGTCGAGAGCGCTGTAATCGTGGCGCATTCGGGCGCAGACAGCGCGCTGTTTCGTAGTATGTATTAAACTCCGTGGGCTTTCGTTTTTCCCGAATAGAAACGGCCAAGCTGTCTATCTCGTTCGAAGTACCTGGGTTGGCCGATATTTGTGGAGCTCCACAACTTTCCTGTTAACGTCTGAACGTTTCAAGCTATATTTAAAAATGTTATTAATTTATCTCGGCTAATTACTCAAAAAAAGACGAGCAAAAAAGTGGCAGTATAAGTTGAGATAAACGCTAACATCCATGCGATTTCTATTCTGAAGAACGCATAGGCTTTTTCAAAATCTTGGTGCATCTTAGCTGGGACTGTCTCTCTCTCTCTGTATATATATATATATATATATATATATATATATATATATATATATATATATATATATATATATATATATATATATATATATATATATATATATATATGTATAGGATCACACTGGCCCCGGTAGTAAAATGAAGAGGGTACGACGTACGTTGGATATGCACAGTATATTTTATTGACGTTTCAGGTCGTACACCAGCCGAAACGCCAGTAAAATATACTGTGCACGTCCGACGTACGTCGTACCCTCTTTTTCTTCATATATATATATATATATATATATATATATATATATATAATTTTTAACGTCGACTGAACTTCGCCTACGCGTTATTCTTTCGTATTTGTATGGTACTGTTCTACACGTGCCTATATATGGTAGACGAGAAGATAACATCCTCATTAGAACTAAGAGGAAACGAGGCAAGTGGATAACAAAACAAAGGTTATGAAACGGCTGTGTTGAGCGTCAGCATCCCATAACAGTGATATAATTGCAACCTGTTATATACATATACAAGGTGCCTCCGCTAAGATGGCCCAAGTCAGACTCAGCTCTGAAAAAAAAAAAAAGAAAGGCCAGGACTTACTGCGTTTTGTCAGTAAAAGTCTTCCGCTAACTTACGCATTTTTGTGAGTGCGTTTAATAGCCTAATTGCCCGATCCTATTTAGCAAAAGAATAATACATACTGGTTTAATGGTGCAATTGAGTGCAAAATTGTGCTTCGCATTCGAAAAGATCATATGCAGTAGTTTTCTCCTGGCTACATTTCTCTTTTTGTTATTCTTTTCACGTATAAAAAATTTTGGCTTGCGCGCATGATAGATGGTCATTATTGTTTGGAAAGCGATGCGCCCCAAATGGTGTAGACCGTTTTTTGATGTGTGGAATTACGTAAGAAATGTAAAGTGAGTGCACGCCACAGCAACGCTCTCAGAGGGTAGAACATGGCGTAAAACAATTAAGTTTCAGCCGCTTTACATGCCGAAACCAGGATATGATTATGAGCCACGCCGTAGTGAGGGGCTCCGGAATAATTTGCATCGCGTGGGGTTCTATAACGTGCACCCAATGCCCGGCATATACACAAGGGCGTTCTTGCAGTGCGCCGCCATCGGAATACAGTCGCCGTAGCCGGAATAAACGAGGCGTTGTTGAAACTGTTGGTCGCGTAGGTTGCAGCTACAGTAAAGCACTAGCGCCACAATTTAAGCGAAGCGTGTCATATTAAGAGAGCTACGGACGACTACAACTTACCCTCCTCCCTATAGACATGCTTTTTCTCTTCAAATCGTTCGTCGAGTTATCGGGGCTACGCTCCGCCTTTAATGGCCTGCGTCATGATATGACGTGGGGTCGCCTACTTCGGTTGTCGTGGAGGCAGCGCATGAAGCCTCTCCGACCTCTCCGCTAGCTCCCCAGCCATCCACCCCCGCGAAAGTTATCCAAGCAGCGTACGTTGCGAGCGGTCTGTCGCAGCGCCGAGCGTGTCAGATATTCCGGTGGCTGCCAGCGAGCTGGACCTTCTGGCAAATGGGCGGAGGCGTAAACTAAAGCTTCTCCAAACTATACTACCGCTGTGATGAAGGGACTTTAGCGAGAACATGAACGGCCTGAGCGGGCTGCACGGTGCAGCCACCTGGTAGCTCAGAGAGAGACCGGCCAAACACAGCGCTAGTATTGCGGTAACTAACTGCAAAACATTATAAACATTTAAATAGACAACGCGTTCACAATTACGCTCCTGCAGAAAATTTACACCGGCAGTTGAGTACGCTCGGATACGTCCGAGATCGCGCTAAACCGCGGCACGAGCCGGCCAACCCAAGCCGGTGCGCTCACACAACAGAGCCGCGGGACCAAGAGAAAGCGGAAGATCACATAGTTTCGATTTCAAGGGCCGAACGCGATCTCGTATACTTGCGCATTTCTGGCACTGTGCCAAGCTTTGTCGGCCGTGTACTTCGACGAGATTCACGACAATATGAGCCAGCCAAGTGGAAAGCGGAAGGGAAAGACCGTCACCTAGGAAAAACACGCTATCGTAACGGCTGCCGCGTGAGGTGTTAGAAAAGTCGCGTGTAGCACATGTCAGAAAATCTTTTGCCATTGTTTTATTGAATTTTCATCTCATACGCGGCTGCGTAGCGGTTCAGCGGGCAGCGGAGACGTAGTCTTCTTTGCGTGTTTAAAAGTTGCGCATACCATTTAGCATATACTGTAGTAAATGGAAGTAGTGGGTATAACGAAGTAATGGATATAATTCCTGCTTCCCTTTCAACTTCGTTATAACGAGGTTCGAATGTATAAATGTTTTAAGCAGGCCCGGTGCAAAGTTGCTGAGCATGAGGTCGCGAGTTGGATTTCTGGCCCGGTCGATTATTTCACGAGGGTGCTTAAACTAGAGAACTGCGCGGGCTCGGGCCTACCCGAAAATCCGTGCCGGGCTTTCGCGGCGGGCTCGGGCCAAGCCCGGGCTTGAAGCTTGGGGCTTCGGGTTGGCCCCGGTTATGAGGCAGTGGCGCCCCCACCCCTACCCGTGCCACCACTCCTCACACACATTGCTAAAGCTCCGCCAAATCAAACTAGAGACTTGACAGCTATTTGGCGGTCAACGTTTTGCTGCCTTTTTCACTCCTTTTGGACGGCGGTAGTCATCGGCATCTCCTGGGGTATGAAGGCAAGTTTTCACATCGATTCAGTACCCGCGCGATTAACTCGACATGCCTTCAGTTGTCACCATCTATTACAACGGTCACGCGCGTCGCTATTGCTTCGTTAGTTCAACCTTTGTTTAGACTAATTCAGGCACCAGGACAGGGATTCGGTTCGTAGTCAGCTGGCCTGCATGCTCGTAAAGCGAGTTGCGGCCGGAGACAACGCCATTTGTGCTTAACTTTTCCTTTTGCTTTATTGTTTCCTCGAGTGACGGCTCGCCGCGACGCTGACATATCCTTGGAACTATATATCTCGTGATATGGATCAGATAAGGTGCAAAATAACGTCACGCGAAACAGCGTCCATGTTCACACCCTGCAATAACCGTTAAACCCACAAGGAATATGAAGTCGAGGGTTCGACGGAAGCCCGTCTGGTCGGGATGAAGCATGAAGCAATAAAACGACGGACATCGACCAAAAGAAGTACTAAAAGGAATAAATCTAAAAGACGTTTCGGCTTCCCTACGGAAGCCTTGTTCACAATGGGTTGAAGGAAAGTTCACGGAATCTTATGTATACTTCAGAACGTTGACGTAAGCAGCGCGTGTATGACGGGGGGAGGGTTAATAATCCTGGGGTTTTACGTGCCAAAACCACTTTCTGATTATGAGGCACGCCGTAGTGGGGGGACTCCGGATATTTCGACCACCTGGGGTTCTTTAACGTGCATCTAAATCTAAGTGCACGGGTGTTTTCGCCCCATCGAAATGCGGCTGCCCTCGCGGGATCGAATCCCGGCCACGGCGGCCGCATTGCTATGGGGGCGAAATGCGAAAACACCCGCGTACTTAGATTTAGATGCACAGTAAAGAACCCTAGGTGGTCGAAATAACCGGAGTCCTCCACTACGGCGGGCCTCGTAATCAGAAAGTGGTTTTGGCACGTAAAACCCCATAATTTAATTTTTTTTATGCCGCCAGCCTGGCTGGGATACGATCCCGCGACCTCGTGCTCAGCAGCCCAACATCATAGCCATTGAGCAACCACGGCGGGCAAAAGAAGGTTGCCATCAGTACTCGGTGTTCCCAGGCGGGGGGAGGGTCCCCTCATTTTGATTGAGCGTGTGACGTGTTTTCTGTATCTCCAGTAATTCCAGATGCAGCCACGATTTCAGCTTTCTTTCTTGGCCGATAACTCTCGAGCGATCCCAGTCAACCTTGAGGCCCTTTGCATCTGTGTGCTGGGCAAGGGCATTCGAATCTGTTGGTTATGAAGTATACATAAGCTTCCGTGAACTTTCCTTCAACCCATTGCGAACAAGGCTCCCGTAGGGAAGCCGAAACGTGTCTTAGATTTATTCCTTCTTAGTACTTTTTTTTATCAGTGTCCGTAATTTTATTGCTCCATAAGGAATATGAATGTCATCTGTTACCTCGTCTGGTTTTTCCGTAATTGTACAGCACTTTGCATGCAAAACTGGCAACTGGAAACAAGAGTCGATACGTCGCCAGAAGTGGAGAATGATTCCCTGTGTTTTGAATGACGCTTCTACCGTTATCAGTCTAATCGCCTGACGTAGCCACTTCTTAGCTATGCTTATGAGGGTGTTTTTCTAACCTTGCGCGGTTGGCGCAGTATGTCTAGAACAGCAGCTCCTGCGCTCTATGCGGTTGCACGGGACTGGCAGCCACGCATCGTTACGCAACTTCCCAAATAACAATATGACTCGGTTTTGGTACTTAACTTGCTGGAGCAGTAAACGATGGACCCAAAAGAACTGTGATTGTTCCGAAAATATATATACTTATTTGTATTTCTTCCAGAGCTAATTAACAAAAACTCTACTAGAAGCTTTATTTTACACTTTCGCTTGTTTACTTGTTCTTGGCACTGTCCTTCCTGCGCGAGTCCATTTGATGTGGTCCCTTGTTTGTCACGAAAAGAAGAGGTCTATCTCACAGGCGTATACCTGTGAGGTACACCTTACTTCAGTTCTCTTCTGCAGGTTTACGCGTTGTTATGGCAAACGGTGGGCATTATTCACATCTACACTAGTGAAGGTACCTCCCCCCCTCAAATTTGCACAGAAAAGTTACTAGCAGCCCCCCCCCCTCCCCCCCCCTCCGAAAAAAAGATCCTGGGCACGTGCCCGGTTGCTGCCCTGTCGCCTTAGAAGCAGCAGCGCGACTATGGATGTTTATGCGCGGAACGTTTGGGAGCACTGCAATCACGACGTGCAAGCGGGCATGTCACGTGGTGTTTTGTATTTCGCGGGCATCATCAGTAAGCTTAAATACACTAATACTTATTAGATAGAAAGACAAACTGTTTATTCAGAGGTTTTGCAAACCGCTCTGCAACTTTCTAATTGGAATGTTATTCCTAGCTTCTTTACTACACAAGTTGGTGAAATAATCTTGAATAGAAATCTAATTAAGCAAAATACAAAAAATTGCGTGACACACTACATACAAAAGTGAGCAACATGCATTTGGTCGCGTCGTCTTATAATGCATCGGCATGTTTTAAAACCCTGGCTAAAGTTAGCTGAGACACCCTGTATACAGTGATTTTTGCTTAGATACGTAGATTTATTGGAGACATACACGTATACATAAATATCTTGTTGAGAGGTTTTGTGGATACAAGCAGCGAACTTTGTTTCCAGTGACATTTTTTTGCCCTTTATCAAGCTTTATCTTCGCAATTGTGTATTCCATTGTATCTTCGAATTTCCAACGTATATTTTGTAGAACTCCTGCTTTTTATATGTGATCTCTGTTGCGGCTGTAATTTCGGTGCAATTACAATACACGACCGATGACAGCTGCTCCTGCGCAATACGTTGAAATGAAGTACAGCGTCATTTAGATTTTTCTTTGGCCGTTGCACATGTACAAAAACGTAAACAAGGTTCTTGAAAGACAAAGTTTCATTGAAATATTTGTCCCCAACTCGTTCATTTCACGGCCTTTACATTCGTCATATCAGCAGCATCCACTGCTTTGCTAGTTTTGAACTCATATAGTTCTAAAGTTCATGTGATACTTTCGTTACTTTCTAAATAGACAAAAAACGTGGAAGCGTTGATATCAGTTAATACCACAATTTTTTGGGACATACGAATTTATTCTTTTACGAAAAAATACATATTTTACTTGTCTTCTTGATAGTATGTGGCGTCCAAGAATTCATTTGCAGCATCTTTGGCAATGGCAATGAAGTTATTATTCCTGTATATGATCCCTCGGCAAATTCTGTAAGGAACATGCCGAGCTCCAACGTAAGCCCACCCGCCCCCCGAAAGAAATTTCTGGCTGCGCCACTGTTAAATAGACATTGGTAGCCCTTGCTATACGAACCGCTATTTCTGATGCCGCTATCGGCAGCCTTCAATCGAATACGTAATCATCGACACCATTCGAATGCGCATGAAGTTACAATTAACTGCGTTATACACGTAACTGACAGGTCAAATCACTAGTGATCCCAAATTACTATACTCAGTTCAGTGTTCTCGCTGTTTGAAACACCATAACGTCATGAGTATCAAATCAAATGTCATGAAACCAGTGATTCAACCCCGCCTATTAGGAACTGGCGTGCTTATAAGTCACTAGAGATTATGAATTA
Source organism: Dermacentor albipictus (assembly GCF_038994185.2). Taxonomy (NCBI): domain Eukaryota; kingdom Metazoa; phylum Arthropoda; class Arachnida; order Ixodida; family Ixodidae; genus Dermacentor; species Dermacentor albipictus. The sequence goes on along the minus strand of NC_091821.1, from coordinate 239,857,517 downwards.
CTTATTTTCTCTGAGAGTGGCAGGTTTCATTCGTTCATGTCAATGATATCAATGAAACTGTCATAAAATGAGAATTTTTATATCATTAGCAAATAATAAATACCGAGTAATTAGTGATCACTACTGACGCGCTTGGTTTGGTTCTATCCTTTTATGCAGCAAAGCATCATGGATATGAAGTGAAAAGTTATTTAAATGACGATTCAATTATGATAATTCAAAGACGCTGAGATTTAGTCACTAGTGATCATAAATCACTCTCTTATGTCATGATTACCGTCGCGTTGACAGTTGGAAAAACGGCGGTACACGTCAGAAGTCAAGTTACTGACGAGCACATTTCTGCACCTGCAACGGGTGAATTCTGTTTAGTGTGAGAACACGAAATGCCACGGAAAAGTATTTATGTTACTGTACTAAGTACCATTACACAAAAGTATCTACGAAGAAAACAAGAACAATGTATTCGCAAAAGTATTTAAAATACGAAAATCTTGAGTACAGTAGATAGCTACAAGTTTGGAACACACCTATATTCCAGAATGCGCACTTCAAGAGCTTAAGCTAACGAAAAAAGGCAACGGACATGGTGTGACAGAAAACAGCTCAGACAACGTCGATTTCGAATCGCAGTTTCTTCTCTACTCCACTGAAAAATTATTGCAGTTACTTCTTGTTCGGCACGTTTGCGCTAAATGTCACGAATGACAACTTTCTGACCCGGGAATGGTGGACGCTGGGTCTTGTCTCCACAATTTCGCCCACCCTCCTCGTGGTTCGGCAAACAATAAACACGTACCTCTCATTCATATTCAGCGCGCTAATGACGTACACTATAAGGCATATGAAAACAAACAGGCGACAAGCACAGTGTGGCAGGTGGCGAAGCCCACTTCGCGATGCGTCATAGGAGCCAGCTTACCCGCAAAATGAGGCCACCGATCGCAACGGTGAGAGCCGGCATGCTTTGCATAATAAGTATGAGGTCATCAACGAGCATTTGCAAAATCTACCACGCTTTTTGTGAGCGCTTGTGGGCGACATAATATAGTTAATTTTTAAATAACCTAAAGACACCGAGAGATAATAGTTGACTCGTAAAGGTGTTGTAGTGTAATCGATGCTGTCAACCTCCTCAGCCAGTGTCTTTCTTCTGCCCTATGCTGATAAAGTACGTCTGGTACGAAATAGAGAAGTTAGTAGAAATGCAGAACAAAACTCTATAGACGATACCGAATTATCCAACCGAAACACCCTTACACCCTTGAACGAGAAGAAAGGGGGTTAACCGTGGAACGCGGTTTTTAATTATTCTATCGTGAGAAAACAACAAACAAAGAAACCAAGGACAACATAGGGGAAATTACTTGCACTTATTAATTGAACTAGAGAAATGATAAATTAATGACAACGAAAGTGCATGAAAAAAGCAACTTGCGGCAGGTGGGGAACGATTCCACGTCTTCGCATTATTCCTGCGATGCTCTAACCAACTGAGCCACCGCGCCGTTTCCCCATCCACTTTCTTGGGTATTTATGTGTAACTGCTAGAACTAACTTTCGGAGTATAAGCCAGCGCCACCACTCACACACCTTGGGGCAGGATGTGGAACATCCTCTCTGCCGCAGGCGTCACAAGTACGTGATGTTTCTGGGTGAAGGCAACTGGGCAATAACTCTTACCCCCTTGAATAATATAAAAAGGCGTAACCTGGACATTTTCGCTATAGCCACGCTCAGTGCCGAGAGAGCTGCTATAATTAGGACACCAAGGATCATTCGAACGTCGTTCTATTATGATCGAGTGTGTAAATCGGAGGACACGCTACATGCAAAAGAGAGCTACAGTCAAGAGTGAGACTTTGTTTCCGACACGGAATCGATTGCTGCAATAACAGCCTCATATACTTGAAGTCAAATCGATGGCTTTCTATATAAAAAATGAAGGAAAACACAAAAAACGGTCATCTAGCTCATGCTAACAACACAATTCTAGACAACGGTGACAGAGGTTTCCTTGAATCAGTATTGCTATTACGTCCATGTTCCAATATGATTTACTAGAACGGAGGCTAATTATTTTCCCATGAGTGCCACATATATTAATAGATCCCTCGACCATAGCATTCCAAAAGCGTGCGCTCCACTGCGTAACGGGGGCCAATTGCCCGCCAGCACGCGGACTACGGCACGCCACTACTGAAAACCCAACAGTGGCTGCTTGAGAACAAGTGCTTAGTGACTGAAGCAAACCTAAAAAAAAAGCATAATCAGCCATGCGCCTTCTTTTCATTGCATCCCATCTCTTTTCATAGGAACGAGGCAGGAAGAACAAGACCCATACCTACGTCGCGGAGCAGGTGCCGACTCGAATTATTTAAATATCGTCAGGCATGCACGGCGTTCTTTATGAAAGCGCACGCAAACGGAAAACAGTAGTTGGGAACTCCGGATTCATTTTGACCTCCAGGGGATCTTTAACGTGCTCCGAATGCACGGGACACGGGCGTTCTTGGTCTTCGCCCCCATTGAAATGCAGCCGCCGTGGCCGGCACTCGATCCTCCGACCTCGTGCTTAACAACGCAACTCGACAGCCGCTAAGACACCGCGGATGGGTTGGGCTGGATGACAGGCAGCCGTGTTTTTTAATTACATTGCAGATTTGGCCAACTTTTCGAGGAACTCGAAGTTCTGCTGGCGTCCTTTACAAACACTCGGTACAAGTCTAAGCGGTTAATGACGCTTTCCATAGGGCGAACAGGAGCACTCAAAAGCGTCTCGAATGGGCTCTCGAGAGTAGCTGCATTTCATTGGGCGAACAGGAGGAGGAGCGCTGTGATCGAATTACAGAACAGGAACAGTTTGGCGACGCCGACAGCACCGCGACAGTCACATGACATAAACACGTCTTACTATTTTATTTTTGTTGTGTTTCCATCGTTTTGGTTCAGTGTGCGGCGGCAATGGCAGCTGAGCAGGGAAGGTCGCACGATAATCGTCGAAGAAAGGTAAACAATCAGGTCACGTGCTACACTTTCGTCCTCGCGCATGTTTTCGGACCGCATGGAGCAAGCAGTCGCGCTCTCGCCGCGCTATATTGCGCTGCTCCTCACTGCGCTTTGCCTCCGCTCTTGGTCTGCGAATAACAGTGAAGGGCGTCAGTGTGAGCTCCGCGAGATGTTGACTGGACGGACTGCACCGGCGATGGTTCTACAGCCATGACAACTTCTGACGCTGGTGCCTGGAAAACACCGAAGCACCACATTCCCCGAGCTTTTTTTTTTTTTATTGGCCTTAGTGGGAGCGCCTTCTCCGAGCGCCAGCAACAATGAAGTGCTCCGCTTGAGAAACAAGCATCACAGTATTAAGTACCCAGTGTGTGCAAGGTGTTCGCAGGCTTTCAGAAGAGAACGAGGGAAGGTGACCGACGAAAACTTTGAAAAGCAGTTAGCGAAAATAAACACATAAAGCGCTGCAGTGAGGGCACTGAACAGAGGCAGGTATGCTCGAATCGTTCTATTTGCTGTATATGTGCAATAATAATCAGTTGCGATTTAAAAAGCAGCGTAAAAACAATCGATGACATTTTAGCAATTGCTCAGTTACTTTCGCCAATTACATTTCTAATGAAGTAATTCTAATGCGTTACTTTTTTTTTTTTTCAGAGCGTGTACAAGTCTGCAGGTCGATACCAAAAGGAGTGAGAGAACAAGGCATTCAGCTTCCTCGTTGCCTCTGATATCAAGACGTGATGGAATCCAATGGTCAGCAACGGCCGCTCCGATATCACAGGCGGTGCCTGTGTACGTGAATGCAGCGCACGAGAGGACTTCCTGGGTTTCCTTTCATAAAGCGACTGCGAGAGTCACGGGAGCCGCAGAAAATAAAAACGCTGCTGCCAGAAGGCTGCAGTGTTGGCTGCACTGCCAGAAGGCTGCAGCAGTGTTGGAACGAAAAAAAAAAAAAAACTTGCGTCCATTTTTTTTTTTTTCTAGCGAAGGAGACGGGATCTGCGGATGTTTGCATCCTGCTCGCAGCTGCGATAAAGCTTGGACGTTTGCGCCAAATGTGAACTGTGACGCACCTTCAAAAAAACCAGCTCAAATCTCAATCGCCAATGCATATTCTCATCTTTGAAAGGCTTATACATCTCACACGTCATCCAGAATCAACTAATAGCAACAAGCAAACTGTCTCGGTTACTGCGAGAAGATCTGTATAGCAGTTTGGGCTTGGCTCCAACGACCGTGAAGTCGAACATACGACGCAGGCGAAACCAATCACCACAGGATAACACCGATTGATTGACTGATTCATGTCAAGAAAGCCACGCGCGCCCCCTCGTGTACACGAAAGCGGCGGAACGGAGCATTAAATGAAGCAAACACAAGATTGATGACGGTTATTGTGGGACAATGTTTAAACGTAAAGGATCGTAAGGAAAATTCTGGCAATGTTTTGCGGGCGGAAGGAGGGAGGCGATAGGGGGGCTAAGTACTCGTATACGTAGCCCTAAATATTTGTCTTCAAAGACCCGCACACGAAGGACTCCAGCACAAACATCCCCAGGAAGTTGAACGAAAAGGGTTCAACGAATTAACCTAGGTCATGGAGAAGGAATGAAAAAAGAAAGCTCGCCTACGACCTAGCTTTCGTCAGGATGTTGAAGGAATAGCGAGAAGGTATTTCTACACGAAGCACCCTTTCTTCCAGGGGAAGAGGGACAGTTGTGAACTTTGCCTATGCCTCCGCCCCGTTTTCTAACTAAACGCCACACGCAAAAGCGGCGTCACATCTGGGTGGAGCTTTGCGCCGATCCTAACTCTTTTGCATGCGTAATCACGCGAACGACAATTAAAATTTGGCGTCGTATATCTCCGAGCACAGACACGCTAGAAGAATTCTTCCAACTGATACTGTGTATAAACACGGCTGCCTGTAACTTTTCAATGCAAACATACCCACTTACTGCAGTAAACTTCTGCAGTAAATGTACACTTACTGCAGAACGTAAATTATTCGATTTTAGTTTATTGGGCTGCTAATAGCGATAATTATAATCTCACTTTGAGCACCTCTGGCAATATAACTTATTTGCACAGGCGGCCTTCACGTGCCTCCTAGTGCCTAACTTAAAAAAATATCTATGAAGCGTAATTTTGAACACTTGGTATATGCGTAGCCCTGTGCAGCACAGGTGTTTCCGTCAGTGCAACGCCTGGTATAATTCACCGTCGGGCTTACTGCAACGTAGTAAGACATGCCAGTAGAAATGCGTAATCCCTCGCCCCAATAAATCCGCACCCATGAACACACACATATGCAAGCTGTTTACTACCGCCGATAATTCGGACTACGTGAGGGCTGTCTTTACGAAGCAGTTACCAGGTAAAAGGTACTCCTCGTGTCCCCCTTGGCCTATTATTCTGGCGTAGTGGAATGCTTATTGCGGTGTTTAGATAAACTATAGTTGCTATCATTATGTTTACTTATTAGTTATGTGCTACGTTATGGTGCACATGCGCGAAGACTGTACGTACGTTATACAAATATAGGTTCCTAACTTTATTTACTTACCCATAAACATATATACGTGCCCATCGGTACAACCTGTGCTCCTAAAGTTAATGTCTATTATACCAGGTGTTTCTGTGAAGACGGTAAGGAATTAAAAAAATTGTCTTTGTCAGATGGCATAATTCAAGTCCTTCAGCTGGTCTACTCAAAGAGGCGTACATTACTTCCACGAAAAAAAAATCAAAATGCATAATCTAATAATTAACAAAAGATAAATAAGTTTTTATCTAATTATAGTACGTCACATATTACAATAAACAAACTGTAGCTCGCGAGACTGCAAGGCCTATCAACTTCAAAGAAATTCTATGGTTGACATCATTTTCGAGATATTCACAATCAAACTTGCTGTAATAATGCACTGTCGTTCTAATTAATTTTTTAACAAAGTGCTGTTTTATGCTGTGAAGTACAAAAGTAACCGGAACGCCCATGTATTTCTTCGAAAGGTTCGGAAATTAATATCTAGAAACTGGCGTCATCTTAAGTATACGTTCCAATTAAATCTACCTTGTGAACTCCCAGGCTGTAAAGTAATTAAGTAAAAACCTAACTATTGCAACTTTTAATCAGGTGATTATGGATTTAGATTTCTCGTCCAAATAATGTCCGGCTGTTTGGGCGATCCAGCTCAATGATTATAATTGTGCTATCGGCCCCGGATGGTTTTGAAAAGTTATGATTTTAAAAGTCTTCGCAGAAACACCGGGCATAACTATATGGTCGTTCTTAAAAACATGTCGCCAATAGTATGCCGACCAATGGGCTGTGTTGGGCGTCCGCTTTGTCGTTTATTCCTTTGTATGCAGTGCAGTTTATTCCTCGCAACCTAATGTTCCTGTCATAACCTTCCCGCGCCAGTATTTAATCGGTCTCTAAATATTACTAAACTGAGTGCAATGGGGTCCTCGTTTTTTTTTTCGCACACGTGTTTACAATACACCTTTAGAACAGAAGGTAGTTCATTATTTTTGGGCAATGGAAGCGCCGTCTCTAAACAAAACAGGCCCCACTAACTCAATTGGGTAGCAAGTGCCACTACATTGGTGCGATTACCATGCATGGCTCGTAAACTGAATACCTGTGCTAATCGTACAAAGTACTACCTGCTTTGTGTAGTTAATGCAACGGCAGGCGCTATTACTAACTTCCCTTGCTAGAATCTCAACATTGTGACAAGCAGTATACTAGCTTTTGGGTAGTAACTGACACTACAGTTTTTTCGGAGAGTGCACGGAAGGCCAACTTCTGCCTCAGTGTCGGTGAGCTCATTTCATTTACGGGCGAGGGCCATAACGGGAAAGAGTCACGCTGCTGTTGGTGTGACGTAGCATGAGGGATTACGTGGCCACGCAGCATTCGACGCGAATTTTAAACGGGTCGTATAAAAGGTGCTGTAATTATTTTTTATTACGCTCTCGAGGAATTCAGGTTTCGCACCATAATTATGGAGTTGACAGCGATCCCAAAAATAAAAGAATCTGGACATAATTAATTATCATGTCAGCATTCCTTTAATATACCGCTTTAACGCATGAACTGGAAGTGAACGTGGAAAACTCCAAACAGAGAAACAAGAAATTAAGTAGATCTTATGCTCCGTGTTAATCCCTAGCAATTCAGCATGCAGATGTGTTGTTTAGGGTAACTATCGGTGACCTTATCGAGGTTAGCGAGGCCCAGAATATATAACCGTCAACATGCAGATAAATATGGGAAAATTATTCAGGAAGACACAGACCAACCGCATGGCCGTTGGGCGGAAGCAAAGTAATTCAGGCTAGCGTAAAGGTAATAAATGACGCCTTAACGAAAATAATCTCGCAGGCTGGCGATCATTCCATCCGTTAACGTTATCCGGGGCAGCTATAACTGGCCGACGTCTCAAACCACGAAAGCACTGAAGGTTAGCTTCAAAACAGGGACATTGACAAATATATGTTCGGCTCACACAGGCTTGCGCGGACAGCTTAAGATCGTAGGCTGCCGAGTAAAATTGCATCGCGGCATGCGTGGGATAATGTCACGTATCTGTGTGCGATCTCCAGTAGATGGGGGGCAACAAAAATTTCGAAGAGCTGACATTACTCGCGATGGCGGCGAGGGGGGAACGTCGAGAAATGTCGAAAGGTTAGCCAGTGGCCGCATTTTGTAATCATTTTTTTTTCATTTTTATTTATTCTTGCTCCTTGTAACTCGCTCTTACGCCGTCAAGCCGACGCTGTCGCCGTGGATCGACCACAGGGCGCGGCAGACGATATGAAATGAATAACACGAAAAAAGAAAGTAATGCTCGCAAGAGAGAGCCCCAGCGGAAGTTCTCGTTGGCTACTCCGTATAAGGCCAAGGAGGCGGCAAAGAGAGGGAGAACGGAGCAAAGAAGAGAGAGCGTAAAGCGAGCGCACAATGCGTGGCCCATACCAGATAACCGGTAAACCATTACAGTTACAGAATGGGTACCAAAAGAAGGGAAGCGGTGCGGCAGAAAATTAGTTGGGCGATGAAATGAGGAAATTTGCAGGCGCAAGTTGGAATCAGCTAGCGCAGGACAAGGGCATTTGGAGATCGCTGGGAGAGGCCTTCGTCCTGCAGTGGACCTAAATATAATAGGCTGGTGGTGATTATGAGCTATAAGGCTGGACAACTAACTGATCGACCATCAGCTAGTGCTTTCTTCCCGATTACATATTTTGATCGAGATTAATCGGTTGCGGTCACACGAGCGAAATCGGGCGAATTGTCGGCCACCGACGTCCTAGCTTCACGTGTTCAGCAGCGAGGAAGGGAACCAATCGCACCCAGTGTTCCGTCTCCCACAGAGCCTGCGTGAACGTCTCTCAGGAGACGGGACGAAAGGCGGCCAGGCGCGCTGCACTTAAAGCTATATAGCGGGACAAGTGGATATTCTCACTGCAGCTGAGTTCATGATTTCATCCGAGCGAGTCTGGTATCCTTGGTGTATGTTATTTTTTTTTTTGCACTTTGCTTGTCTACTCAAGCAAAGTGTCGCTGATGGGATAGTATATGAAACTGTCCCTTCAAATTACACAGTTAACTGATTTTCTAGTCCAAGTTACGGAAATCAACAAATCAGATTATACGATTACAGGTTGCGATTCTTCTGGTTGAAATTATTAATCGAAGCCTGCTCATTAAATAAACCATATCAAACCATACTAAACCATATAACCATACTAAACTGGACAAGTTGGCAACGATCTATCTTCAACAGCACCACTTAAAACACGGACAAGTAGAACACGTCACGTGTTTTTTTTTCTTTTTTTGCCTGTCCTAGTATAGTAGGCGGCGTCGATGATGAATAAATACCTATATTTATTATCACCCAAGGCTGGCAAAATCTGTTTTAAATGGATCCCGAATGGCTGATAACATTTGTACCGCAAGCTGACTTCCCTCCACTAGATCCGTGATTCCCTGTTGTATCAGGACGGTGATTTTTGGTGGCTCGAGATTGACGCGGCAACGCAAAGGTAGCACGCAGTACGAGTGTGCCGAATTACTGACAAGCCGGCAGCTGAATGATGTCGGTGAATATTGCTTTGTTAGGAGGACCGCGAGCCCATTTATTGCATTTGTTTGACTACAATGATAATTTTTTTAAAGGCGGTTTTCTTTTTCCGAGGAAAATTCGTTTAAACCAAATTTCTAAAAAATGACGAAAACAATACTCGTACTTTTGGACGCAATCGGCTCAATGTGAGCACAATGCTGCAATTGTTCAATATAGTAAACTGAACTCCCATTATCCACATTCGTCGTTATCATGAAATAGAATACGAATATCATGCCTATAAACATACTCGGCCAGGAGTGCAGGCCATACCGGATAAGCAGCGAGCAAAATAAGAAGCATACGATATAAACAGGCGTAACCAACAATCTATCAACTGTAGTTAAACAAATCATTATAATCGAGCTTGCGAACCCAAAGCTAGGTTAAGGGCACGTTTAAAAGGACCGCTGTCAAAAGCACGAAACACATGCACGTTTGTTCGCGGCCCACGCCGTTATTAGCGCCATTGAAGTTCGCTTCCCCGTCGAGCTTCTGTGACCTTCAAGGGAAGGGGGTAGCTCCAATGGTGAACGCAGAACACAAACGTCGCTCGCAGTTGCGGGCGGGAACTTGACAAACAACGCACAGCAAAAGACAGTACACCAAAGGGTCGTACAGGACTACAGCGCTAGCTAGTGTCTTTGTATGCTGTAAAAACATGCTGACATGCTGTTAAAAAAGAAAAAAAAGAAAGAAAAAAAAAACCATGTAAACCGCCAAGAGAAGCAAAGAAAATGTTTAAGCTTTATCGTCAGGGCACATAAAACAGTGAAAAAAGTGCTACGTTATTTTTTTAATGCATCCAGAATTTCGTTCAGCAGCATTCACTTGTAGCTACGCACACGTATAAGCAATCACGGGTGATACGAAATGCATGTGTTATCCGCGGAACAGTTCCACAATACACACAGAATGAACCTAACATGCGCGAAACGTAGAGCTGCTAGAACGACGCAGCATGGATGAAGGAGTTAACTTTCCACCACCCAACGCAGCGCGGTGCACCTTTCTATTATGGCCTCCAAGACATTCGCCTCGCGCTGGGCATATCGGAGGCAACGCATTTTTTTAATTGCTTCTATCGTCTCAAATACTAAGCGCTTACACGATATCGGGGGAGAAAAAAAGAAAATAAAAGAAACATGGGCTCGACTGTAAAATCATGCACCCGAAAGCCTGGCGTCACCAGTGAGCATGGGTGGTTTATGGTGCTGTGCAATGCCACTGGGTCGGTTCTCGTGTAGCTTAATTTCTGTTTACACTGTGCGGCCCTATTATGACAATAATTAGAAGTTTTTCAATTGCCCAAGAGAACTGCAAGTACTAATTTCGAAGCATCAAATTGTGATTAACTTGTGAGTGATGAGTCGTCTGCTCGAGCAGACGACAGGTGCGGTAATGATCACTGCGACGGGCACACAAAAGCATGTGCCCTTCGGGGTTACGCTGCCTTCAACTACACATCAGTGAAGCGAGAGTCATACGCCAGTTACGCGCCGAATTGAACGCCTCCGTGTTTCTCTGTCGTAATTACATAAGTGATGAATACGTGTAGTGCACCTTTGGGAAGAAACATACTAGCGAGAAGTACTATATTTACTACATGATGGGCATTCCATCCCCGTGAACCATCTTTGTGCTTAAGTGTCTGATAATGAACTGTAGATAAACTTTACTGACATTTTACAACCATTTAACGCGACAGTACGCTCACTAAAGCAGCGAAACACCAGAAAGTCTGGCAACACTAAAAAACAGCGCCTTCCCTTGTTTAGAGAGTTTCGAAAAAAATTGACATGTCGTTCAAGTGCACCACTAGAGTCGTTCCAGGGTGACTCCAATATAAATGCGAGCTGTAAAAAATGATGGTTTGTGCTAATTTTGCATTATTCTACCTTCTTTCTGTGACTACAATTTGAACAAAACAAAATATAATTTGTTACAGCGAAAAATAAAGAAATGATTGCTCCCGTTTATTAAATTTTTCTGCACTTTACTGCGTACAACCGAAGGCGGTAAGAGTACACCCGCCAATTAGTTTTATTGCAGAGCACTATACCTTCATGCAAATAGTTGTTAACTATAATTTAAAAACCAAAGCTGGTGCTAGCGCGTGAAAAATAAAGCTTGTGGACAATTAGACACAGCGTTGCCAAAGTTTTGTGTAAGCGTTTAGTGTTGCCAGATTTTTCAGGACATAACTTGTGCTTTTAAACTTACAATAAATTATAGAATCAAAACGTCACCTATTGTTAAAACAAAAACAACAATAATAAAAATAAGAAAGCTTAAAATTATACGTGATTTTTTTACTTTTCTTTGTTTGCGCTTGTTGCTTAACTTTAGCAAAACTACATAGTGGCCAGATTTTTATGTCAATGCAACTAACACCTCATAGGATTTCAAATGCATCTTTGCAAGTAAATTGCTGTGTAACTGTAAGGTGTTTTTCCGCACAAGAACGTGAATTTTTTCGCACTCTGTTACTATCATTGTTAATAGCTGCTGATGTCTTTCGTCTAAATTTGATAGCAAAAAAAGCAAAATTGTTATTAAAACGGTGATAGGCGTCGCAATTACATTTTCACAAGATGAATCTAAATCGTATTCTTAATGTGCACATAACAGCAACCTAAAATTGTCCCATGGCACTTTTACACAACCTTACGGTTGCTTGGGAAACCTCACGCGAAGAGCGCGAAATTCGCTTGGTGGCTTTGCTAACGAACGCCGTGGAAATGACACAACAGGCTAGAGAAACAGCGCTACGGGACAGCAAACAAGTCGGGGACGGATGAGTTTTGGTAGCGCGCTGTGGTTAAGGAATTTGCAGCCAGAGTCGGCTGATCACGCAAGACCACACTTGGAGGTCGCTGAGCACCGATGTTCGTCCTGCAAATATGCAGATACTGTACTGCAGTGTACAGTGATAATGATGACACCGCCTTCAGCCACTGAGATCATACCTAGAGTATACATAACATGCAATATAGAAAAATAGTTCTTTTAATATTCATTTCATCAACATACACTATCAAGGCAAATTCTTCTTTTTTTTCTTGTTTATCGACCTCCCTGCGTAAATGAAATCTACATAAGTTCGCATTATATACGTTTTGACCAAGCAGGTAAGCTGGGTGTGCCTCTCTATCTGCCGCGTCTCCGAAAACTGAATGGTGGGTAAATGGATCAGTTCGACGACGCATGACTGATCACTGTATGCGACGGATCACCGTATGCGAAGGGTTTCACTGAATGCTACTTTGAGCAAAGGAATCTAAAAGTGCACAGCCAAGGCGGCGGCAATCTTGCCAGGACTATAGTAAAGTTGTGCAACGAAGGGTGGTGACCCTGCCGGAAGAAATCCTTCCCTTAATAGCGAAACCAAACCGCCGCACAGCAGCAGATAATTAAATTATCTTAAGCTATATGAGAGAAAAAAGAAGAAGGTAAAGGCCAGGCATGTAAGGTGAAAGAAGCCTGTGTAAACGCTCAAAATATGTTCGTAATGTCGAAAAGACGCCAAGCTGTAGCAGACGACGTTCGCAACATCAAGCAGCGCCACAGCACATATGAACGTATAATCAAGGTACAGCGCAAACTGGTTTGTTGGTTATTTTTTATTGTAAAATAAGTATGATACACTGAGATTTGGGTTTTAGAAAAGAGAATAAAACTGATTTTCTAACCTCAAAAACACAACAAATAAGCAAAAGGTCTTACCAACGCTTGTCGCGTCACCTATCGGCCTTTAAACAAAGGTGTAAAACCACTTAGTATGCATAACGTAAGGCTACGTCTCGCGACCATAACTTGTATCACCGACATCCACCCGGTGGCAGCACAAGCGGTGTTGCGGTTTGCATTTCCGCAGGGGTGGTTCGTAGAGTTTTCGAGCGCCACATCACTATGTGTAAAAATCTACTGTTTTGTGGCGCCCTCATAACATGAAGATTGTGAAAATGTACAGTGCTGGATATCGGGCCTAACTGGGGTACGTGGAGGTTCGGTCACTGAAATATTTTAATTGAACGGTAAATAAACCGAAAGTCGCGGGATACAAAGCGAGTTACCTGCTATGGAATGACCACAAAACAATCAGCACTAGAACGAGCCGACAGAGACGTTTTGTGACGACACGAAGGTGTGCGCAAGTTCGGTGTTCACAGCGTCTGCAACTTGAGCTACGATGGACACACAGCGAATCATGTGAGACATATACACAAATAAGCGCACGCTTTCTCTTATTAAGTTAGACCAACATCTCCAACACAAAGTTATGTTTAAACCTCGTCGTTGCATGCGTTAGTAGGTGTGCTGCACAAGCAGCTTTGTTTAATTGTCTGTTTGGGTAGATTCCTCGTTGGTTTTCAAGGGGAGCATGGTAGCGCCATTCAAAGACGGGACAAGAGAAGACACAAAGGGACACACACACAGCGCTAACCTCCAACACTGTTTATTGTCGAAAACCAGGTCGTACTTATACACTCAGACAACATGAGTCACAGCCACGTGAACAGATTAACAATCAGAGCGATACATTTTGTGGTATGTTAAGCCATGCGCAAAAATTTCAGTTCTTTTTCAGAGAGAGCCAATGATAGTTTACTGATACATGAATCCCCTAGGGCATCAATCTGCATCAGCAAACCATCATTGGCTCTCTCTGAAAAAGAACTGAAATTTTTTGCGCATGGCTTAACATATCACCAAATGTATCGCCCTGATTGTTAATCTGTTCACGTGGCTGTGACTCATGTTGTCTGAGTGTATAGGTACGACCTGGCTTTCGACAATAAACAGTGTTGGAAGCTAGCGCTGTGTGTGTCCCTTTGTGTCTTCTCTTGTCCCGTCTTTGAATCGCGCTACCACACTCTCCTTGAAGATGCATTACCAACAAGCCCACATTGCAACCCTCGTGAACTTTATTCCTTGTTGGTGTTCCTCGCTCGTCGGGCGCGGTAGCACTGCAGAAGTCGGTAGCACTGCAGAAGCCTTTTTCGTTGCGGGGTGCTTTTCTCGTCTCGCGACGTTAGATGGCATTTTTTACCAGTACAACTCCAGGAAGGCACATGTAACCGGCAAACAGACCACAGGAGAGCACCCGAGACTAGGCGGGGCAGGAACTTAGGAACTTAGGGGCACCCATGGAGCAGCGGGGGGAATCAAAGCTGGAAGCAGGGTTGTCCGTGGGTTGGGGCCGCCGAGGCCGGAGCGTGCCAGGGAGTGCTGGCATACAAAATTCGCTGTCAGCGATAGCGAAAGGCCAATCTCGCTGGAGCCCGGCACGCTCCAGCGTCGGCGAGCTCCAACCCAAGGAGCAGTCCGGGTTCTAGCTTTGGTGCTCCCGTTGCCGCTTTGGTGTCCTGGAGGCGCCGCCAATAATACGAGACAATGACACGTTGTTACATCTAGCACATAGAAAGTATTAAAGGAATATAGTTACGCCCAGGTACCAACTCGTGACGCGGCGCTACCGCGCCTGTGCGATGATAATTTTGCAAATCCAACGAGGAATCTACTGTCCACGCAACCACCAAAATCCTTGAAATCATGTGTGTGAGCTTAAGGATAGCGCCAACACACTTTTTTTGTCAAAGGTAGCAGGACAGGTGCTTCTCTAATGCAAGATTCCACTGCTGACTCAAATCCGCAGAGTCAACAACTCTGGTTCTTCGGGGCTCGGGATTATTCGCGCTGTGTACATCCGGATTTTGAAGCACGGCTTCCTAGTGTGTTTAACCGCATGTTTGACTAAACTGGTGAGCTCGACTGCATACTCGACAGTAGTACACGGTCGGTTGCGCGGCGCAGTGCGTGTTTAAACATTTCTAAATGCACGCATCGGCGCTATGCTTCCAATCGCACGGCTGTGCCTTCCTTTCCCGCCATCATTTCACCCGTGGGCTGTGTAGGAACCGCAGCAAAGTCTGTTCATACCTTCGGTAATTATAGGTATGCAACTTACAAACGTGGTTCCTTTGCGTTATGGCCTAGCCATGACGCAACAACGTGCCGTACGAAACTTAAACATTACACTTATCAGTGACTCAAGCGTTCACCAGTATGTACTATAACGAAATGGAACACGCGAGTTTGTAGCGGGCAGCTTTGCACGTTACCGACAACGAGGGAGGAGCCCTTGAAGGACCACGGCTCAATGTGACCGAATTTAAATGTAATAGAGGGAACACGAGACGGTGCACTTTCTTCTGTTGTTGCCCCCTTCGCGCAAATGTTCCTTTTCGATCAGTTTATTTTTCTAGTTTTCCTGCGGGCGAAGTGGGATCACTGATACCCACATCGCTGTATAGTATGTCGCGGGCGAGCCCATCAGATGACACTCGATACCACATTTTGCTGTGAACGTATACTGATTGGTGCAGCACAGCTTACAGTTCTTCATTCTTGCGCGCGAAGGGCACCGGCTGCCCGAAAGCCACGCACTTATATTTCCCTTCGTAAAGGTAATGACAGTGCAATGGAGCGCTGGCTTGCGATGGTTACCAACGTTCCTTGGTAATGAAGTAAACATTAAGCTGTAAACAACCCATTAATCGCCAAATAGAACTTCCCCGGGAACCTAATAAGTAAGTTTCGCGCTGTAAAGGGAACACTGGAACAAGAAAAAGAAAAATGATATTCTTTTTCTTTGATCGGGTGCGATCACTCAGTGTTCTGGAACTGGGAGGAAGATAACCGGGACTTGATTCTGCAACCAGCAAGTGGACTTTCTTGCGCAAGACGCGTGTCATGTGGCGGAGCACCGCGTATACCCGGCAGGAGGGCGAATTTCACGAGCGGGCCCGAATGCCTCGGGAGGCCAGAAAGAAGGATCAGCTTACCTGAATTAGACCTTTACCAAATTCGCGAGTGCACTTCTCTGCTTAGAACATTTACGCAACTAGAGGTGGCACTGGTCATGGTTGAATAGAGGACGACGTACTATATGCACATCCTGGGGCTTGTCTCTTGCACAGGATTTCACCTCGAGCGCCCGATCTACATCTTTATTGTCATAAGTAAAAGAAACTGATCGTGCGCGATGATTGAAAAAAATCACAATGCCATCGTTATTCTGGCAAACTTCTCTGAGTAAAGCCAGCTTCACAATTATAATAAAAGGTTCATTTTTATTACTTTTGTACACCATTCACAGGTCTGCTGCGCTGCCTCAAACCCATCAATAATCAAATTTAATTAAGTAAGCTATAGAAACGTCACATGAGGGTGGGGGGGGGGGATCTACTGTTGGCTTTTTCCTATACTTAGGATGCCTGGTGGCGGAGCTGAAAGCACGACGCGAAACCTATCGCGTTCTGTGATAAATTCCGTGTTCTGGTTCGTAAAATAGTGAGCACAGCGCTTCTTTTTGGCACTATAACGTCAGCAGCGTTAGTGAGAGTTGCAAGGGGAACAGAATAGAAAAGCGCGTGGACGGAGCCAAAGAACTACACTGCACAAACGCTGTGAATGGTACACTGTTTCCTTAGGGCGACCATGCCATACGCATTCGAGTCCATTGGTTTACGATTTGTCTGCTGTCATTTCCATAAAAAGATGCATAATATAAAAACGTAAATCTTCGGCGCTGCGTGTTTTGACAGAATGAATGAACTCTCTCCGCAGCACGTTATTTATTTCTTATGCATCAGCCACGTATATATGCGCGATGCCCCCCGCACTCCTTCGAAGTTTCGTTCACATCAGAATTTGTTTTCATGCAGCTATCGTTTTAGTGTGCAACGTCACAGGGGACTCTAGATTATCTGGGACACTCGTCAACGTGACTTCTAAATGGCTTATTCTTTTCAAGATGGACGCTCTATACGTCTCACGGACAACAAAAAAATGGAGCAACAAAGAAAAGAAGAAAAAAAAAGAAAAAAGTTGTTTTATTTCTTACGATATACGATAAAATAACGACCTTCCTTTTAGTTTTCTTTTTTCTGAAGTTTCTTATTTGTGTCTTGTTTTTTGCTTGAATTTTTCGTGCACTGTGTAGAGGTGCTTTTTCAAAAAGAATAAACGTGTTGGCAGTCAGTGCCGTGTTTGGTCCCATATCTCTTCTCAGGTGACGAAGTTCAATTGAAGTGCTGTTAGTTTAATTACGTTCAATAAGCTATATCAGCTATAAGATATATATAAGCCTGTTCGTGATTGTATGCCTCCTGGTTTACCATTCCAGCCGCTTTGAATTTTCGAAAAGCACATGACTTGTAGCGTCATGGCCAGGCTCGAACCACGCTCGTAATAAATTAAGTATCCGCGTCGCGCAGACAGAATTCTCGTTTCGCCTTCACGACGTCATTGTGCAGTCGCAGCAAAAACGGGAGCCAGTGTGTCCGACACAACGATGGTCCTGCCATGTCGAGCGGCACTCGTTAAACTCGCAATTTGGTCCGTAATTCGGTTCAGTGTAGTTTAGGTTAATCATGATTGAAGTGGCCTGCTAAAGCTTAACGTTGTACGGCTTGCACCGTGCGGTGAATAAGAAAAAGTGGGAGTGCGAGAAAGAGCTTGGAAGCATTCATACGACGCGTTGTCAACATCAATCAGTGTACCACTCTTGCCAAAGGCGACATTTCGCACTGGCCAGTGTTTCTCTGCGTAAAATACAACCCCCCATTTTCATCAACCTATTGAAGTCCACTGCAGGACCAAGACCTCTTCTTCCGATCTCCAATTACCCTTGTGCCGCGTCAAACGATTCCATCTAGTGCCTGCGAATTTCTTAATTTCATCACCTCACCTAGTCTTTCGCCGTCCTCGACTGCGTTTTCCTTCTTCTTGGCACCCAAACTGTCACCCTAACGGTCCCCCGGTTATCTAACCTACGCATATATGACCTGCCCAGCTCCATTTCCTTGTCTTAATGTCAACTAGAACATCTGCTATGTCCGTGTGCATGCTCTCTGATCCACAGCGCTCTCTTCCTGTCTATTAACGTTACGCCTATCATTCTTCGTTCCATCGCTCCTTGCGCGGTCCATAACTTGTTTTCGAGCTTCTTTGTCAGTCTCCAAGTTTCTGCCCTATAAGTTACCACCGCTAGAATGCACTGATCATACGCCTTCATTTTTAGTGATAATGGTAAGCTTTCAGTAAGGATCTGACTATGTCTGCCGTATGCGCTCCAAACCAATTTTAGTCTACTGTAAATTTCCTTCTCATGATCAGGATCCCCTGTGAGTAATTGACCTAGGTAAACGTAACCCTTCATAGGTTCTAGAAGCTGACTGGCGATCGTGAACTCTTGTTTCCTTGGCAAGCTATTGATCATTATCTTCGTCTTCTGCATATTAATCTTCAACCCCACTCTTACACTCTCTCTGTTAAGGTCCTGCATCATTTGTTGTAACAAGTCCCTAGTATTGCTGGATAGGACAATGTCATCTGCAAACCGAAGGTTGCTGAGATATTCGCCGTCAATCCTTACTTCTAAGCCGTCCCAATTTGATAGCTTGAATACTTCTTCCAAGCACGCCGTCAATAGCATTGAGAAATTTCTCCTTGTCTGGGTCTTTTCTTAATAGGTATCTTCCTACTTTTCTTGTGGATAATTAGGAGAGATGGGCGTATTTGTATACGTTTCGTGTTCAAGCATTATTTATTCTGTAAACGCGCTTTTCTTGCTTTCGTCCCCTTTTTTGTTTTGCGCGTTACGCCAAGTGGTAAAGTGGTTGCCCTTCTGAAACTGCTTTTTGATAAAGCATATTCAACTAGCGATAGTTGGAATTTACTGAACTGTAACGTTCGAAGCTTTACGAAATGTTAAAAAAAAAAAAACGAGAACCATGCATGGCTGGCCGGAATTGGCAGATGAGGCGGCACACGGCATGTTTAAGTTTGTGCACTATATTTTGCAGCGAATACGAGGCAAGCGCCCACGCCACGATGATACAGCTAGCGACGGTGTGGCAGAAGTGGCGCGATTGACGAAAGAAAACCTTTACCAGGGCAATACAACTTCCGCTTTAAAAATATTCCGCCGATTTAGGTATGAAATCCAAACAGAACGTGTTCAGATCGGATATATATAAATTATATAAATATATATATATATATATATATATATATATATATATATATATATATATATATATATATATATATATATATATATATATATATATATATATATATATATAATCTCTAACCACCTGTCTTCATAAGGGGGACGCGTACCTCACAAATGCGGTATAACGCTGATCCAGCCTTGGTCGCCATTATTAAGCACATTTAATTAGCTTTCAATTATTGGAGATGTATTGCATAAATTCGGACTCGTTATTTTCGTTGTGCTCTTTACTTTTGTCCCACTATATGTGCGCCGAAAGTGACACGAAACAGATTATTACGATGAAGCTCATCGCGTTCGCTTTATACCCCCGAAATCGCCGTTTATAATGCAGTCGTCTGTCGCCTTGCATTCACATCCTGTAGCAGAACGTTTTTTGAGATAGACTCAATGTATAACACGTTGCGATGCAAGCAGAAATCACTATTCTTAACGATTATCTCTCGATTCTATGTAGTGGCAATAAAGTTAGCGTACGATTTTCCCACGAAGATTTTTCCTCCTTTTTTTATAACGGTGTCTTGGTATGGAGTTGGACGCTGGCGGTACTGGTTGCTACTAATGGCAGCACACGGGTCACCCGAAATCTGACAGAAAGAGTGGCCGACGCCAGTCAGCAGAAATTTCCATTTACTTCTTGGGCTATAGTTGGTTGGTATCTACGGAAAACATTATTAGAAACATTATAGAAACATTATTAGGCTCGAAATGAAGACCAAGAAGGTAAGAAACAGCTAGACGTGTTTCTAACCCTGTCGAATGTGAAACCGTTTAGCGCGAAGATAACGAGCTCGCATTTCTAACGCCACCTTCTTCTTTACGTAAATGAAGTACTTGGAAGTAAGCGTTTGTCTGGTCTACGTGCTTTCAACTCCGTGTTCGTCACCATTTTGCACTAATTAATTTTTGCTGTGAAATCCGCGACCTGCCGTTTTAGTGTTAATTCTGGACTTACCCATGTGGAATGCGAAGTGGTGCAGCATGGTACAGCGACGACATGGAGGCGAGGTCGATGGTGGAGGGGGTCAGAGCTCTTGGTTGCCGCGCTCATGGCCATCGGGGAGTAGATTATCTGAAACGTTGGAATGGGTTGACGCTCGAATTACAACGCCGATTTCGTGACAAGTGAAGTTTAAAACCAGTGTGTGTGTGTGTGTGTGTGTGTGTGTGCGCGCGTATATATGTATGTATGTATATATATAACGTCGAATAAACTTCGCCTACACGTTGTGCTTTCGTATTTGTATGGTACTGTTCTACATATACCTATATATGGTAGACAAGAAGATAACATCCTCAGTTGAACTAAGAGGAAACAAGGCAAGTGGGAAACAAAACAAAGGTTGCGAAATGGCTGTGTTGAGCATCATCATCCCAAAACAGTGATATAATCGCAATCTGTTATATACGTATACAAGGTGCCTCAGCTAAGATGGGCCAAGTCAGGCTCAGCTCTGGAAAAAAAAAAAAAGACAGGACTAACTGCGTTTTGTCAGTAGAAGTCTTCCGCTAACTTACGCATTTTTGTGAGTGCGTTTAATAGCCTAATTGCCCGATGCTATTTAGCAAAAGAATAATACATACTGGTTTAATTGTGCAAATGAGTGCAACATTGTGCGTCGCATTCGAAAAGATCATGTGCAGTAGTTTTCTCCTGGCTACATTTCTCTTTGGTATTATTTCCACGTATAAAAAATTTTGGCTTGCGTGCATGATAGATGGTCATTATTGTTTGGACAGCGATGCGTCCCAAATGGTGTAGACTGTTTTTTTATGTGTGGAATTACGTAAGAAATGTAAAGTGAGTGCACGCCACAGCAACGCTCTGAGAGGGTAGAACACGGCGTAAAACAATTAAATTTCAGCCGCTTTACATGCCGAAACCAGGATATGATTATGAGCCACGTCGTAGTGAGGGGCTCCCGAATAATTTTCATCGCGTGGGGTTCTTTAACGTGCACCCAATGCCCTGCATACAAGGGCGTTCTTGGAGTGCGCCGCCATCGGAATACGGTCGCCGTAGCCGGGATAAACGAGGCGTTGTTGAAACTGTTGGTCGCGTAGGTGGCAGCTACAGTAAAACACTAGCGCCACAATTTAAGCGAAGCGTGTCATATTAGGAGAGTTACGGACGACTACAAGTTACTCTCCTCCCTATAGACATGCTTTTTCTCCTCAAATCGTTCGCCGTGTTATCGGCGTTACGCTCTGCCTTTAATGGCTCTGCGTCATGATATGACGTCGGGTGGTGTACGGTTGTCGTGGAGGCAGCGCATGAAGCCTCTCCGACCTCTCCGCTAGCCCCCTAGCCATCCATCCCCCGCGAAAGTTATCCAAGCAGCGTACGTTGCGATCGGTTTGTCGCAGCGCCGAGCGTGTGCGGTATTCCGGTAGCTGCCGGCGAGCTGGGCCTTCTGGCGAATGGGCGGAAGCGTATACTAAAGCCCCTCCAAACTATACTACCGCTGCGATGAAGGGACTTTAGCGAGAACGTGTACGGCCTGAGTGGTGCAGGCACCTGGTAGCTCAGAGAGAGACCGGCCAAACACAGAGCTAGTATTGCGGTTACTAACTGCAAACCATTTTAAACATTTAAAAAGACAACGCGTTCACAATTACGCTCCTGCAGAAAATTTACACCAGCAGTTGAGTACGCTCGGATACCTCCGAGATCGCGCGAAACCGCGGCACGAGCCGGCCAACCCAATCCGGTGCGCTCACACAACAGAGCCGCGGAACCAAGAGAGAACGGAAGATCACATAGTTTCGATTTCAAGGGCCGAACGTGCCTCCGTATACTTGCGCGCTTCTGGCACTGTGCCAAGCTTTGTCGGCCGTATACTTCGACGAGATTCCCGACAATATGAGCCAGCCAAGTGGAAAGCGGAAGGGAAAGACCGTCACCTAGGAACATAAACACGCTATCGTAACGGCTGCCGCGTCAGGTGCTAAAAAAAGTCGCGTGTAGCACATGTCAGAAAATCTTTTGCCGTTTTATTGAATTTTCATCTCATACGTGGCTGCGTAGCGGTTCAGCGGGCCGCGGAGCCGTAGTCTTCTTTGCGTGTTTAAATGTTGCGTATGCCGTTTAGTATATACTGTAGTAAACGGAAATAGTCGGTATAACGAATTAATGGATATAACAGAATTCCTGCTTCCCCTTCAACTTCGTTATAACGAGGTTCGAATGTATAAATGTTTTAAGCAGGCCCGGTGCAAAGCTGCTGAGCATAAGGTCGCGAGTTGGATTTCTGGCCTGGTCGATTATTTCACGAGGGTGCTTAAACTAGAGAACTGCGCGGGCTCGGGCCTACCCGAAAATCCGGGCCGGGCTTTCGCGGCAGGCTCGGGCGAAGCCCGGGCTTGAAGCTTGGGGCTTCGGGTTGGCCCCGGATTTGAGGCAGCGGCACCTGCCCCCCCCTACTCGTGCCACCACTCCTCACACACATTGCTAAAGCACCGCCAAATCAAACTAGAGACTTGACAGCTATTCGGCGGTCAACGTTTTGCTGCCTTTTTCACTCCTTTGGACGGCGGTATTCATCAGCATCTCCTGGGGTGTGAAGGCAAGTTTTCACATCGATTCGGTACCCGCGCGATTAACTCGACATGCGTTCAATTGTCACCATCTATTACACCTGCGATACACTAGTGGTGCAGGTCGAGGCATTTCTCCTTTGTGCCTCTCTCACTTTCTGTCACCATCTATTACAACGGTCACGCGCGTCGCTATTGCTTCGTTAGTTCAACCTTTGTTTAGACTGATTCAGGCACCAGGAGAGGGATTGGGTTCGTAGTCAGCTGGCCTGCATGCTCGTGGAGCGAGTTGCGGTCGGAGACAACGCCATTTGTGTTTAACTTTTCCTTTTGCTTTATTGTTTCCTCGAGTGACGGCTCGCCGCGACGCTGACATATATCATTGGAACTATAATCTCGTGATATGGGTTAGATAAGGTGCAAAATAAAGTCATGCGAAACAGCGTCCATGTTCAAACCCTGCAATAACCGTTAAACCCACAAGGAATATAAAGTATAGGGTTCGACGGAAGCCCACCTGGTCGGGATGAAGCATGAAACAATAAAACGACGGACACCGACCAAAAGAAGTACTAAAAAGGAATAAATCTAAGAGACGTTTCGGCTTCCCTACGGAAGCCTTGTTCCCAATGGGTTGGAGGAAAGTTCACGGAATCTTATGCATACTTCAGAACGTGACGTAAGCAGCGCGTGCACGACGGGGGGGGGGGGGGGAGGAGGGTTTATAATCATGGGGTTTTACGTGCCAAAACCACTTTCTGATTATGAGGCACGCCGTAGTGGGGTATACTCCGGATATTTCGACCACCTGGGGTTCTTTAACGTGCACCTAAATCTACGTACACGGGTGTTTTCGCATTTCGCCCCCATCAAAATGTGGCCGCCCTGGCCGGGATTCGATCCCGCGACCACGTGCTCAGCAGCCCAACATCATAGCCACTGAGCAACCACGGCGGGCAAAAAAAAAAGGGTGCCATCAGTAATCGGTGTTCCCAGGTGGGGGGAGGGTACCCTCACTTCGATTGAGCGTGTGACATGTTTTCTGTATCTCCAATGATTCCAGATGCAGCCGCGATTTCAGGTTTCTTTCTCAGCCGATAACACTCGAGCAATCCCAGTCGATCTTGTGGCCCGTTGCATCTGTGTTCTGGGCAAGGGCATTCGAATGTGTTCGTCATGAAGTATACATAAGCTTCCGTGAACTTTCCTTCAACCCATTGTGAACAAGGCTTCCGTAGGGAAGCCGAAACGCTTTTTAGATTTAATCTTTTTTAGTACTTCTTTTGATCAGTGTCCGTCGTTTTATTGCTCCATAAGGAATATGAATGCCATCTGTTACCTCGTTTGGTTTTTCCGTAATTGTACAGCACTTTTCATGCAAAACTGGCAGCTGGAAACAAGAGTCGCTACGCCGCCAGAAGTGCAGAATGATTCCCTGTGTTTTGAATGACGCATCTACCGTTATCAGTCTAATCGCCTGACGTAGCCACTTCATAGCTATGCTTCTGAGGGTGTTTTTCTAATGGCGCATTCTATAGGGCGAGCAGGAGCACTCGAAAGCGTCTCGAATGGGGTCTCGAGAGTAGCTGCATTTCAATGGACGAACAGGAGGAGGAGCGCTGTGATCGAATTACAGAAGAGGAACAGTTTGGCGACGCCGACAGCACCGCAGTAGAAGTTCGAGCGGCCCCCGCGCGAAAAGCGGAGTGCGAAGGAAGTCACATGACACAAACACGTCTTACTATATTATTTTTGTTGTGTTTCCATCGTTTTGGTTCAGTGTGCGGCGGCAATGGCAGCTGAGCAAGGAAGTTCGCACGATAATCGTCGCAGAAAGGTAAACAATCTGGTCACGTGCTACACTTTCATCCTCGCGCATGTTTTCGGACCGCATGGAGCAAGCAATCGCGCTCTCGCTGACCTACTGCTCAGCTCCTCACTGCCCTTTGCCTCCGCTCTCGGTCCGCGAATAACAGTGACGGGCGCCAGTGTGAGCTCCGCGAGATGTTGACAGGACGGACTGCATCTATCGCATCGTTCTATCGCCATGGCAACTTCGGACATTGGTGCCTGGAAAACACCCAAGCACCATATTCCCCGAGTTCTATTTTTTTTTTTTTTGGTGGGTGGGGGGGGGGGGGGGGCTTGGTGGGGGCGCCTTCTGCGAGCGCCAGCAACAATGAAGTGCTCCTCTTGAGAAACGAGCATCACAGTATTAAGTACCCAATGTGTGCAAGGTGTTCGCAGGCTTTCGGAAGAAAACGAGGGAAGGTGACGGACGAAAACTTTGTGAAGCAGTTAGCGAAAATAAACACCTTAAGCGCTGCAATGAGGGCACTGAAGAGAGGCAGGTATGCTCGAATCGTTCTATTTTCTGTGCAATAATATATGCGCAATAATAATCAGAGTAGCGATTTGAGAAGCAGCGTCAGAACAATCGATGACATTTTAGCAATTGCTCAGTTACTTTCGCCAATTACATTTCTAATGAAGTAATTCTAATGCGTTACTTTTTTTTTTTCAGAGCGTGTACAAGCCTGCAGGTCGATATCAAAAGGAGTGAGAGAACAAGGCATTCAGCTTCCTCGTTGCCTCTGATATCAAGACGTGATGGAATCCAATGGTCAGCAACGGACGCTCCGATATCACAGGCGGTGCCTGTGTACGTGAATGCAGCGCACGAGAGGACTTCCTGGGTTTCCTTTCATAAAGCGACTGCGAGATTCACGGGAGCCGCAGAAAATAAAAACGCTGCTGCCAGAAGACTCAGCCCATTTGCAGCAGTGTTGGAACGAAAAAAAAAAAAACTTTTCTTCCACTTTTTCTTTTCTTTTTCTAGCGAAGGAGACGGGATCTGCGGATGTTTGCATCCTGCTCGCAGCTGCGATACAGCTTGGACGTTTGCGCAAAATGTGAACTGTGACGCACCTTCAAAAAAACCATCTCAAATCTCAATCGCCAATGCATATTCCCATCTCTGAAAGGCTTATGCATCTCGCACATTAATCAGAATCAACGAATAGCAACGAAAATGTAGGCAAACTGTCTGGGTTACTACGAGAAGACCGCTATAGCAGTTTGGGCTTGGCTCCAACGACCGTGAAGTCGAACGTACGACGCAGGCGAAACCAATCAGCTGAGCATAACATTGATTGATTGACTGATTTTTGTCAGGAAGGCCACGCGTGCCTCATCGTGTAGAGGAAAGCAACGGAACGGAGCATTAAATGAAGCAAATACAAGATTGACGAAGGTTATCGTGGGACAGTATTTAAACGTGAAGTGTCGTAAAGAAAATTTGGGCAATGCTTTGCGGGCGGGACTAGGGAAGAGATATGGGAGTACCCCTCGTATACGTAGCACTAAATAATTCTCTTAGAAAACACGCCCACAAACACGTCCTATTATGGCCTCCAAGACCTTCGCCTAGCGCTGGGCATATCGAAGCAACGTATTTGGCTGTTTTCTTCTTTCGTGTCAAAGATTGAGCGCTCACTAGATTTTGGGGGTGGGGGGGGGGGGGGAGAAATATGCGCTATTGTAAAGTCACACATCCGAAAGCGTGCCGTCACGAGTGAGCATGGGTGGTTTATGGTGCTGTGCAAAGTCACTGTATCTGTTCTCGTGTTGCTTAATTTCTGTTTTCACTGTACGCCGCTATTATGACAATAATTAAAAATTTTTCAATTGCTCACGAGAACAGCAAATACTAATTTCGAAGCATCAAATTATGAGTAACGTGGGAGTGATGAGTCGTCTGCTTGAGCAGACGACACGTGCGGTAATGATCACTGGGACGAGCACGCAAAAGCGTGTGGCGTTCGGGGTTATGCTTTATTCATATACACATCAGTGCAGCGAGGTTTATACGCCAGTTACACGCCGAAGTGAACGCCTCCGTGTTTCTTTATCGCAAATACATCAGCGATGAATGCGTGTAGCGCACCCTTGTGGCGAAACGCTCTCGGGAGACGTACTTTAATTACCACGTGATGGGCATTCAATCACCGTGAACCACCTTTGTGTTTAAGTATCTGATAATAAACTCTAGATAATACCCTTTACCGACATTTTACAACTACTTCAACGCGACAATGCGCTGACTACAATGGCGCATAACTAAAAGATCTGGCCACACGTCAAAACAACGCCTTCCACTTGATTAGAGAGTTCCGAAAAAAGTGACATGACGTACCAGTGCATTACAAAAGATGTTCCAGGGTGACTCCAGTGCAAAAACGAGTTACTAAAAATTGTGCTTCATGCTAATTCTACGTTATTCACCTTCTTCTTGTGACTACGCGTTAAAGAAGCAGAGTTTAGTTTGTAATTACAATGAAAAAGAAAAAATGGTTGCTACCTTTCAATAAATTATGCTGCATTTTACTGCGTATGATTACACGCAACCGAAGGCGGTAAGGTTACACCCGACAAGCAGTTTTAATGATGAGCACTACCTTCATGCCATTAGTTCTTAATTAGAATTTAAAAACAAAAGCTGCTGCTAATGCGTAAAACAATTAATCTTGTGAATAATTAGGCACAGCGTTGCCAAATTTTTGAGTAAATGTTAAATGTTGCCAGACTTTTTAAGAAAGAACTTGTAGTTTTAAAGTTACATTGAATTATAAAAAAAGAGCAGCACTTATTCTTAAAACAAAAAAATAGCAATAATAAAAATAAGAAGGTTTAAAATTACACGAGTTTTTCGATTTTTCTTTTTTAGCGGTTGTTGCTCAAATTTAGCAAGACTACATTGTGGCCAGATTTTTATGTCAATGCAACTAACACCTCATTCGATTTCAAATGTATCTGTGCGAGTAAATTGTTGTGTAGCTATCAGGTGTTTTTCCGCACAAGAAAGTGAATTTTCTCACACTCTATTACTCCCATTGTTAATAGCTGCTTGTGTCTTTCGTCTAAATTTGATAGCAAGAGAGCTACATTTTTAGTAAAACGGTGATAGGCGTCGCAATTCACGACATTTTCACGAAATGAACCAAAATTGTATTTCTAATGTGCACATAAAAGCAACCCAAAATTGTGCAATGGCAGTTTTACAGAAGCTTACGGTTGCTTGGGAAACGTCACGCGAAGAGCGCGAAATTCAATTGGTGGCGTTGCTAATGAACGCCACGGAAAGGTTTCCGTCCTTGAAATATTATCCTGTCTATCTCATCACAAAAACATTTTTGCGCACGTACGTGTGAAAAATTGTCATGAATGACACAACCGGCAAGAGAAAGGGTGCTACGGGACAGCAAACAAATCGAGGACGGATGAGTTTTGGTAGTGCGCTGTGGTTAGGGAATTTGCAGCCAGAGTCGGCTGATCGCACAAGACCATACTTGGAGATCGTTGGGCTGCGATGTTCGTGCTGCAATGTACAGATACTGACCTGCAGTGTACAGTGCTAATGATGACGCCGCGCTGGGCCATTGAGATCATACGTAGACTATATTATACATACATTATAGCAAATTAGTTCTATTTATATTTCTTTCATCAACACACATTATAAAGGCAAGTTCTTTTTTTTCTCTTGTTTATCGAGCTCCTTGCGCAAATGAAACCTACATATCCGATTAGAGGTGAAATACGTTTCGACCAAGCAGGTACATTGGGTTTGCCACTGTTCCTGCTGTGTCTCCGAAAGGCGACTGTATAGGAAAGAACCCTCACCAACGAGAGAAAGCAACCAGTGAAATATAAAACACAAAGTATTCCAACAAAGAACGGAATAAGCTATCACGTTTTCACTGGTACGTATCCAGGCAGTCTGCACAGTGGACAGACAAGGCAAGGTCGAGTAAATTGATTATTTCGGCGACGCTTGACTGAGATATGGCTATATGCGAAGGGTCTTACGAAATGCTACTTTGCGGGAGGGAATCTGAAAGTGCACAGTCAAGGCGGTGGAAATATTGCGAGAATTATAGTACTGTTGCTCAACGAAGGGCGGAGACGCTGCCTGAAGATATCCTTGCCTTAATAACGAAACCAAACCGCCGCACAAGAGCAGATAATTAAAGCTCAGATAATTAAATGTAAGCTATATGAGAGAAGAAAGAAAAAGGTAAGGTGCAGGTATGTAAGGTGAAAGAAGCATGTGTAGAAGCTCCAATTATCTTCGTAATGTCGAAAAGACGCCACGCTGTAGCAGACGACGTTCGCAACATCAAGCAGCGCCACAGCAGATATGAACGTATAATCAAGGTCAAGGGCAAACTGGTTTATTGGTTACTTTTTTATTGTAAAATAAGTATGACACACTGAGATATAGGTTTTAGAAGAGAGGAGAAAAGTGCTTCTCTAACCTCGTTCAAAACACAACACATAAGCAAATGATCTTATTAACGCTTGTCGCGCCACCTATCGGCCTTTAAACAAAGGTTTGAAAGCACTTAGCATGCACAACGTAAGGCTACGTCTCGCGACCATAACTCGTATCACCAATAGCCACCCGATGGAAGCACAAGCGCTGTTACGGTTTGCATTTCCGCAGAAGTGATTCGTAAAGTTTTCTTGCACTGCTTCACTAAGTATAAATATTTACTGTTTTGTGGCGCCCTCATAACGTAAAGATTGTGAAAATGTACAGTGCTGGATATCGAGGCTGACTGGGGTACGTGAAGGTTCGGTCATTGAAATGTTTTAATTCAACGGTAAATAAACCGAAAGTCGCGGGATACAAGGGAAGTTACCACAAAATGGAATGACCACAGAAGAAACAGCGCTAGAACGAGCCGACAGAGACGCTTTGTGACGATAGGAAGGGTGTGCGCAAGTTCGGTGTTCAGAGCGTCTGCAACTTCAGCTACGATGGACACGCAGCGAATCATGTGAGACATATACACAAATAAGCGCACGCTTTCTCTTACTAAGTTAAACCAACATCTCCAACAGAAAGTTATGTTTAAACCTCGTTGCTGCATGCGTCAGTAGGTGTCTTGCGCAAGCAGCTTTGTTTAATTGTCTGTTTGGGTAGATTCCTCGTTGGTGTTCCTCGCGCGGGCGCGGTAGCACTGCAGAAGCGTTGCGGGGTGCTTTTCTCGTCTCGCGACGTTAGATTGCATTTTTTACCAATACAGCTCCAGGAAGGCACATGTAACCGGCAAACAGACCACAGGAGAGCACCTGAGACTAGGCGTGGCAGGAACTTAGGCGCATCCATGGAGCAGTGGGGGGAATCAAAGCTGGAAGTAGGGCGGTCCGTGGGTTGGGGCCGCCGAGGCCGGAGCGTGCCAGGGGGTGTTGTTATAAAAATTGGCTGTCAGCGATAGAGAAAAGCCAATCTTATACTACCCCGGCACGCTCCAGCGTCGGCGAGCTCCAACCCAAGGAGCAGTCCGGGTTCTAGCTTTGGTTCTCCCGTTGCCGCTTTGGTGTCCTGGAGGCGCCGCCAATAATGCGAGATAATGACACGTTGTTACATCTAGCACATAGAAAGTATTAAAGGAATATAGTCACGCCCAGGTACCAACTTGTGACGCAGCGCTACCACGCCTGTGCGATGATAATTATGCAAATCCAACGAGGAATCTACTGTCCACGCAACCACCAAAATTCTTGAAATAATGTGTGTGAGCTTAAGAATATTTCCAACACATTTTTGTCAAAGGTAGCAGTACAGGTGCTTCTCTAATGCAAGATTCCACGCAGCGTCAACAACTCTGGTTCTTCAGGGCTCGGGATTATTCGCGCTGCGTACATCCGAATTTTGAAGCGCGGCTTACTAGTGTGTTTAACCGCATGCTTGACTAAACTGGTGAGCTTGATTGTATGCTCGACAGTAGTACACGGTCGGCTGCGCGGCGCAGTGCGTGTGTAAAAATTTCCATATGCACGCGTCGGTGCTGTGCTTCCAATCGCACGGCATGTGCATTCCGTTCCCGCCATCATTTCACCCGTAGGCTGTGTAGGAACTGCTGCACAGTCTTCGATATTTTCGGTAATCATAGGTGTGCGACTTACAAACATGGCTCCTTTCCTTTATGACCTAGGAATGACGCGATAAACGTGCCGTACGAAACATAAACATTACACTTATCAGTGACCCAAGCTTTCACGAGTATGTACTATAACGAAAGGGAACACGCGAGTGTGTGGCGGGCAGCTTCGCACGTTACCGACAGCGAGAGAGGAGCCCCTGATGGAGCACGGCTAAATGTGACCGAATTTAAACGTAAGAGGGGGAACATGAGACGGTGCACTTCCTTGTGTTGTTACCCCCTTCGCGCAAAAGTTTCTTTTCGATCAGTTTGTTTTTCTAGTTTTCCTGCGGACGATGTGGGATCACTGATACCCACATCGCTGTAGTATGTCGAGGGCGAGCAAATCAGATGAAACTCGATACACCAATGTGCTATGAACCGATACTGATTCGTGGCAGCACGGCTTCTGCTCTTTATTCTTTCGCGCAAAGGGCGTCGGCTGCCCGAAAGCCACGCACTTCTATTTCCCTTCGTAAAGCTAATGACAGTGCAATGGAGCGCTGGTTTGCGATGGTTACGAACGTCCCTTGGTTATGTAGTAAACATGAAGCTGTACACAACCCCTAAGCTGTACACAACCCCTTAATCGCTAAATATAACTTCAGAGGGAACCTAATAAGCAACTTTCGCGCTGTAAAGGGAACACTGGAACAAAAAAAGAAAAATGATATTATTTTTCTTTGATCGGGTGCGATCACTCAGTGTTCTGGGACTGGGAGGAAGATAACCGGGACTTGATTCTGCAACCAGCAAGTGGACTTTCTTGCGCAAGACGCGTGCCATGTGGCGGGGCACCGCGTATACCCGGCAGGAGGGCGAATTTCACGAGTGGGCCCGAATGCCTCGGGAGGCCAGAAAGAAGGATCAGCTTACCCGAATTAGACGTTTACCAAACTTGCAAGTGCACTTCGCCGCATAGCACATTTACGCAACTAGAGGTGGCACTGGTCATGGTTGAACAGAAGACGACGTACTATATGCACATCCTGGGGCTTGTCTCTTGCACATGATTTCACCTGAGCGCCAGATCTACATCTTTACTGTCATAAGTCAAGCAAACTGATCGTGCGCGTTGATTGAAGAAATCACAATGCCATCGTTAT
Source organism: Dermacentor albipictus (assembly GCF_038994185.2). Taxonomy (NCBI): domain Eukaryota; kingdom Metazoa; phylum Arthropoda; class Arachnida; order Ixodida; family Ixodidae; genus Dermacentor; species Dermacentor albipictus. The sequence goes on along the minus strand of NC_091821.1, from coordinate 239,825,647 downwards.
TCTGGCAAACTTCTCTCAGTAAAGCTAGCTTCACAATTATAAAAAAAAAAGGTTCATTTTTATTACTTTTGTACACCATTCACAGATCTGCTGCGCTGCCTCAAACCCATAAATAAATAAATTTAATTAGGTAAGCTTTAGAAACGTCACATGAGGGGGGGGGGGGGGTCTACTGTTGGCTTTTTCCTATACTCAGGATGCCTGGTGGGGCAGCTGAAAGCACGACGCGAAACCGATCGCGTTCTGTGATAAATTCCGTGTTCTGGTTGGTAAAATAGTGAGCACACTGCTTCGTTTTGGCACTATAACGTCAGCAGCGTTAGTGAGAGTTGCAAGGGGAAAAGAATAGAAGAGCGCGTGGGCTGAGCTAAAGAACTACACTGCACAAACGCTGTGAATGGTACACTGTTTCCTAAGGGCGACCATGCCCTATGCATTAGAGTCCACTGGTTTACGATTTGTTCGCTGTCATTTCCAGAAAAAGATGCGTAGTATAAAAACGTAAATCTTCGGCGCTGCTTGTTTCGACAAAGTGAATGAACTCTCTCCGCAGTACGTTATTTATTTCTTACGCATCAGCCGCGTATATTTGCGTATGATGCGCGATGCCTCCCGCACTTCTTCGAAGTTTCGTTCACATCAGAATTTGTTTTCATGCAGCTATCGTTTTAGTATGCAACATCACAGGGGACTCTAGAGTATCTGGAACACTCGTCAAGGGCGATAACTTTCCAACTCTGCTGTGAGCATTTCCACTCAAGGGAAAGAAATTAAACAGCGCGAAAGTAGAACTTCGACACGAGAGAAGGAATGAAACACAGCGCTGACTTCTAAATGGCTTATTCTTTTCAAAATGGACGCTGTATACGTCTCACGGACAACACAAAAATGGAGCAACAAAGAAAAGAAGAAAAAAAAGAAAAGCTTGTTTTATTGGTTACGATATACGATAAAATAACGACCTTCCTTTTAGTTTTTTTTCTGAAATTTCTTATTTGTGTCCTGCTTTTCGCTTGAATTTCTCGTGCACCGTGTAAAGGTGTCTTTTCAAAAAGAATAAACGTGTTGGCAGTCAGTGCCGTGTTTAATCCCATATCTCTTCTCAGGTGACGAAGTTCAATTGAAGCGCTGTTAGTTTAATTACGTTCAATAAGCTATGTGAAACCTGCAGCCTGTCCGTGATTATAGGCCTCCTGGTTTAATATTCCAGCCGCTTTGAATTTTTGAAAAGCGCATGACTTGTAGCGTCATGGCCAGGCTGCAACCACGCTCGTAATAAATTAAGTATCCGTGTCGTGCTGACGGAATTCTCGTTTCGCCTTGACGACGTCACCGCGCAGTCTCCGCGCAAAACGGGAGCCAGTGTGCCCGACACAGCGATTGTCCTGCCATCTCGAGCGGAGCACGGTAAACTCGCAATTTGGTTCGTAATTCGGTTCAGTGTAGTTTAGTTTAGTCATGATTGAAGTGGCCTGCTAAAGCTTAACGTCGTACGGCTTCCACCGTGGGGTGAATAAGAAAAAGTGTGAGTGCGAGAAAGAGCTTGGAAGCATTCATACGACGCGTTGTCAACATCAGTCAGTGTACCACTGTTGCCAAAGGCGACATTTCGCACTGGCCAGTGCTTCTCTGCGTAAAATACAACCTCCCATCTTCATCAACCTATTTTAAGTCGACCAAGACCTCTTCCTCCGATCTCCAATTACCCCTGTGCCACGCCAAACGATTCCAACTAGCGCCTGCGAATTTCTTAATTTCATCACCTCACCTAGTCTTTTACCGCCCTCTACTGCGTTTCCCTTCTTGGCACCTAAACTGTCACCCTAACGGTCCACCGGTTATCTAACCTACGCATTACATGACCTGCCCAGCTCCATTTCCTTGTCTTAATGTCAATTAGATAATCTGCTATGCCCGTGTGCTCTCTGATCCACACCGCTCTCTTCCTGTCTCTTAACGTTACGCCTATCATTCTTCGTTCCATCACTCTTTGCGCGGTCCTAAACTTGTTTTGAGCTTCTTTGTCAGTCTCCAAGTTTCTGCCCCATATGTTACCACCGCTATAGAATGCACTGATGGTACACATTTCTTTTTAGTGATATGGTAAGCTTTCAGTAAGGATCCGAGTATGTCTGCCATATGCGCTCCAACCCAATTTTATTCTTCTGTAAATTTTCTTCTCATGACCAGGGTCACCTTTGATTAATTGACCTAAGTAAACGTATTCCTTTACAGGCTGTAGAGGGTGACTGGCGATCTTTAACTCTTGTTCCCTTGCCAGGCTATTGATCACTATCTTCGTCATCTGCATATTAATCTTCAACCCCGCTCTTACACTTTCTCTGTTAAGATCCTCCATCATTTGTTGTAACTCGTCCCCAGTGTTGCTGGACAGGACAATGTCATCTGCAAATCGATGGTTGCTGATATATTCGCCATTCATCCTTACCCCTAAGCCGTCCCAATTTAATAGCTTGAATACTTCTTCCAAGCACTCAGCGAATAGCATTGGAGAGATTTCTTCTTGTCTGGCCACTTTCTTAATAGGTATCTTCCTACTTTTCTTGTGGAGGATTAGGAGAGATGGGCGTATTTGTATATGTTTTATATGTTTATGTATAAGCATTATTTATTCTGTAAACGCGCTTTTCTTTCTTTCGTCTCTTTTTTTTCGCGCGTTACACCAAGAGGTAAAGTGGTTGCCCTTCTGATACTGCTTTTTGATAAAGCATATTCATCTAGCGATAGTCGGAATTTACTGAACTGTAAAGTTCAAAACTTTACAAAATGTTAAAAAAAGAAAACCGAGAACCATGGCTGGCCGGAATTGGCAGATGAGGTGGCACACGGCATGTTCAAGTTTTTGCACTATATTTTGCAGCGAATACGAGGCAAGCGCCCACGTCACGATTAGACGGCTAGGGCCGGTGTGGCCAGAAGTAGCGCGATTGACGAAAGAAAACCTTTACCAGGGCAATACAACTTCCGCTTTAACAATATTCCGCCGATTTAGGTATGAAATCCAAACAGAAGGTGTTCAGATCGGATATATATATTTTATCTCTAACCCACTGTCTTCATAAGCGGGACGCGTACCTCACAAATGCGGTATAACGCTGATCCAGCCTTGGTCGCCATTATTAAGCACATTTAATTAGCTTTCAATTATTGGAGATGTACTGCATAAATTCAGACTCGTTATTTTCGTTGCGCTCTTTACTTTTGTCCCACTATATGTGCGCCGAAAGTGACACGAAACAGATTTTTACGATGAAGCTCATCGCGTTCACTGTATACCTCCGAAACTGCCGTTTATAATGCAGCCGCTTTTCGCCTTGCATTCACGTCCTGTAGCAGAACGTTTTTTGAGACAGACTCAAAATATAACACGTCGCGATGCAAGCAGAAATCACTATACTTAACGATTCTCTCTCGATTATATGTAGTGGCAATAAAGTTAGCGTACGATTTTCCCACGAAGATTTTTCCCCCCTTTTTTTATAACGGTGTCTTGGTATGGCGTTGGACGCCGGCGGTACTGGTTGCTACTAATGGCAGCATTGGTTCACCCGAAACCTGACAGAAACAGTGGCCGACGCCAGTCAGCAGAAATTTCCATTTACTTCTTGGGCTATAGTTGGTTCGTATCTATGGAAAACATTATTAGAAACATTATAGAAACATTATTAGGCTCGAAATGAAGACCAAGAAGGTAAGAAACAGCTAGACGTGTTTCTAACCCTGTCGAATGTAAAACCGTTTCGCGCGAAGATCTACGTGCTTTTAACGGCGTCTTTATTTTGCGCCATTTTTTTTTGTCCTGTGAAATCCGCGACCTGCCGTTTGAGCATTAAAGGGACTTACCCATTTGGAATGCGAAGTGGTGCAGCATGGTACAGCGACGGCATGGTGGCGAGGTCGATGGTGGAGGGGGTCAGACCTCTTGGTCGCCGCGTTCATGGCCATCAGGGAGTAGCTTATCTGAAACGTTGGAATGGGTTGACGCTCGAACTACAACGCCGATTTCGTGACAAGTGAAGTTTAAAACTAATATATATATATAACTCGGAAAAACACCTTTATGTAGCACGTATTGAGCAACAGAAAGCTGTGTCAGGTGTTTTTCATGCAGCTCTACAACTTTCTCATTGACAGTTTTCATCTTATTGTACTATTTCAGAAGTTGATTAACTGAGCCTTATTACATATATACACGGCGTCCCAGCTAACTTGGACCAAGATTTTGAAAAAAATGTATGCGTTCTTCAGAAGCGCAATCGCATGGATGTTAGCGTTTCTCTAAACTTACAGTATCATTTTTTTGCTCGTCCTTCCTTGTTGAGTAATTAGCCGAGATACATTAATTAAATTTTTAAATATAGCTTGAAACGTTCAGGTATCCATAGGAAAGTTGTGGAGCTTCACAAATATTGCCCAACCCAGGCACTTCCAACGAGATAGACTTAGCGTGGCCGTCTTTATTCGGGAAAAACGAAAACCCGCGCAGTTTTAGAAAATACAACGTGACAGCGCGCTCTGTGCGACCGAATGCGCCTTTACATACACCGCGATTACAGCGCTCTCATGAGTGATTTGTAAAAACATCGCCAGCGCCGCGCCTTCCCTTCACTTAAGAGAAATGGCTTCAATCTTTGCTCTGCTCTGACATTACCGACAGCGGCTAGCGACGGCGCTCCGAAAAAATGCTTCGTCAGCAGCCGCTCGCGCCTGTCGCCGAAAAACGCACCGTCATCAGCCGTTTATTCCAATATGACGAGAAGATAAATTTTTTTTCCAGCGTTCAAGTCGATGCGGAATAGAAAAAATACACACAAAACATGCATTACACATCTGGAACCTGTGCGAGAGTGAGCATTTGTTACAACGACGCTTTTCGCTTTTATTCCAAGCTGTGCCAACGGTTGCATGCATGTGAGCTCGACTGTCTATTACTGTCGTGCCGCGCAACCGTTTCGAAGAATTTGTTTGCAGTGCCTAAAGTTTGCGGCCTTGGTGGGAGCGGCACAGGGCGACAAGAGGAAAGCTGAACGTATACCGGCATTGGCAATCTGGGGGAAGACCTAACGTGAACACAATTATGAGGAGTTGCTTCACGCTGAAACAGGTAGATTCAAGACGCGGCACCGAAAAGGGACCATTAGTAAAAGGGCTGAAGGAGATATTTTGGCTTTCATGACTGCAAACCCTCATTTCAGCGTGCGTGATGTGAGTGGTGCGGTCGGCATTTCAAAGTCTGCAGTGTTAAGAGTTCTTAGGAAGGCTGAAATGCATCCGTATCACCTCCAACTGCATCAAAAGCTGCAAGAAAGAGACTTTCAATGGCGGCTTGATTTCTCACATTGAATCCTTGTTAAAAGTGACGAAATACCGGATTTTGTTGACAAAGTGCTCTGCACAGATGAGGCAACCTTCTCCAGAAATCCTCAAGTCAACATCCATAATGCGAATTACTGGAACGATACGAACCGCATTGGGTGGCGCAGACCAGACACCTGTACCAATGGTCATTCAGTGTGTGGTGCAATATCTTTGAAGGAAGAATAACTGGCCCCATATTTTTTGACCACATGCTTACTGCTCAGCGGTACGTGAACGACATCTTGTAAGGAGCAGTCAAAGGTTTTCGCAGTGATCTTCCTATTGCGTTTTTAAAACGAACTTGGTATCAGCACGACGGTGCACCAGCTCACAGCAGCAGCCTTGCCAGAGCCTGGCTTGACGAAGCCTTCAAACGCCAGTAGGTCAGGCGGCATGGACCAGTGGCATGGCCTGCAAGGTCACCGGACTTGACACCTCTTGACTTCTTGTGGGGACATGTGAAAGACCGAGTGTACCGCAAACCTACAACTACACCATAAGCGCTAAAGGCAGAGATTGTTGAGGCATGCAGCGAGATACCGTCTTGCGTCATCAAAAAAGCTACATCGGACGTGCTGAAAAGGTGCCAATACTGCATTATGGCAGAGGGCGACTTGTTTGAACACATTCTGTAGAGAGACATCACAGCGAATAAATATCTGCAATCGTTATCCATGAATAGAGCCATCTGTGTGAAACTTTTGCACGACGTGGAATAAGGCACGTCAGTAATATGAAATTACAAATTCTTTGCCGTCAAGGAATGGACAGGAAACTAAAGAAACCTTCCGTGTGAGTTTACAATTCTTCCTTTTGTGACAACCAGCGTAATTCACACGATGTTATCAAATTAAGCTTGTTATAATGCGTGTTTGCTTGTTGGGGTCTTGCTCCCAAATTCCAAATCATGAGCTTGTCATTTTTGCTCCGCATGCATTCTGCTAGCGTGAGAGTGCAATTATCGCCGCAGAAACGGGAGCCGCGCTGCATTTCAACTGCCGCCCGAACCGAATGGCGTTTATTTTCGGAATCGAGCACAACGCGAAGCTCTGTTGTGGGCAGCACGAAAGGAGCGAAGCGAGCGATGTTTTTTACAAAACACGGTCGAGAGCGCTGTAATCGTGGCGCATTCGGGCGCAGACAGCGCGCTGTTTCGTAGTATGTATTAAACTCCGTGGGCTTTCGTTTTTCCCGAATAGAAACGGCCAAGCTGTCTATCTCGTTCGAAGTACCTGGGTTGGCCGATATTTGTGGAGCTCCACAACTTTCCTGTTAACGTCTGAACGTTTCAAGCTATATTTAAAAATGTTATTAATTTATCTCGGCTAATTACTCAAAAAAAGACGAGCAAAAAAGTGGCAGTATAAGTTGAGATAAACGCTAACATCCATGCGATTTCTATTCTGAAGAACGCATAGGCTTTTTCAAAATCTTGGTGCATCTTAGCTGGGACTGTCTCTCTCTCTCTGTATATATATATATATATATATATATATATATATATATATATATATATATATATATATATGTATGTATAGGATCACACTGGCCCCGGTAGTAAAATGAAGAGGGTACGACGTACGTTGGATATGCACAGTATATTTTATTGACGTTTCAGGTCGTACACCAGCCGAAACGCCAGTAAAATATACTGTGCACGTCCGACGTACGTCGTACCCTCTTTTTCTTCATATATATATATATATATATATATATATATATATATATATATATATATATATATATATATATAATTTTTAACGTCGACTGAACTTCGCCTACGCGTTATTCTTTCGTATTTGTATGGTACTGTTCTACACGTGCCTATATATGGTAGACGAGAAGATAACATCCTCATTAGAACTAAGAGGAAACGAGGCAAGTGGATAACAAAACAAAGGTTATGAAACGGCTGTGTTGAGCGTCAGCATCCCATAACAGTGATATAATTGCAACCTGTTATATACATATACAAGGTGCCTCCGCTAAGATGGCCCAAGTCAGACTCAGCTCTGAAAAAAAAAAAAAAAGAAAGGCCAGGACTTACTGCGTTTTGTCAGTAAAAGTCTTCCGCTAACTTACGCATTTTTGTGAGTGCGTTTAATAGCCTAATTGCCCGATCCTATTTAGCAAAAGAATAATACATACTGGTTTAATGGTGCAATTGAGTGCAAAATTGTGCTTCGCATTCGAAAAGATCATATGCAGTAGTTTTCTCCTGGCTACATTTCTCTTTTTGTTATTCTTTTCACGTATAAAAAATTTTGGCTTGCGCGCATGATAGATGGTCATTATTGTTTGGAAAGCGATGCGCCCCAAATGGTGTAGACCGTTTTTTGATGTGTGGAATTACGTAAGAAATGTAAAGTGAGTGCACGCCACAGCAACGCTCTCAGAGGGTAGAACATGGCGTAAAACAATTAAGTTTCAGCCGCTTTACATGCCGAAACCAGGATATGATTATGAGCCACGCCGTAGTGAGGGGCTCCGGAATAATTTGCATCGCGTGGGGTTCTATAACGTGCACCCAATGCCCGGCATATACACAAGGGCGTTCTTGCAGTGCGCCGCCATCGGAATACAGTCGCCGTAGCCGGAATAAACGAGGCGTTGTTGAAACTGTTGGTCGCGTAGGTTGCAGCTGCAGTAAAGCACTAGCGCCACAATTTAAGCGAAGCGTGTCATATTAAGAGAGCTACGGACGACTACAACTTACCCTCCTCCCTATAGACATGCTTTTTCTCTTCAAATCGTTCGTCGAGTTATCGGGGCTACGCTCCGCCTTTAATGGCCTGCGTCATGATATGACGTGGGGTCGCCTACTTCGGTTGTCGTGGAGGCAGCGCATGAAGCCTCTCCGACCTCTCCGCTAGCTCCCCAGCCATCCACCCCCGCGAAAGTTATCCAAGCAGCGTACGTTGCGAGCGGTCTGTCGCAGCGCCGAGCGTGTCAGATATTCCGGTGGCTGCCAGCGAGCTGGACCTTCTGGCAAATGGGCGGAGGCGTAAACTAAAGCTTCTCCAAACTATACTACCGCTGTGATGAAGGGACTTTAGCGAGAACATGAACGGCCTGAGCGGGCTGCACGGTGCAGCCACCTGGTAGCTCAGAGAGAGACCGGCCAAACACAGCGCTAGTATTGCGGTAACTAACTGCAAAACATTATAAACATTTAAATAGACAACGCGTTCACAATTACGCTCCTGCAGAAAATTTACACCGGCAGTTGAGTACGCTCGGATACGTCCGAGATCGCGCTAAACCGCGGCACGAGCCGGCCAACCCAAGCCGGTGCGCTCACACAACAGAGCCGCGGGACCAAGAGAAAGCGGAAGATCACATAGTTTCGATTTCAAGGGCCGAACGCGATCTCGTATACTTGCGCATTTCTGGCACTGTGCCAAGCTTTGTCGGCCGTGTACTTCGACGAGATTCACGACAATATGAGCCAGCCAAGTGGAAAGCGGAAGGGAAAGACCGTCACCTAGGAAAAACACGCTATCGTAACGGCTGCCGCGTGAGGTGCTAGAAAAGTCGCGTGTAGCACATGTCAGAAAATCTTTTGCCATTGTTTTATTGAATTTTCATCTCATACGCGGCTGCGTAGCGGTTCAGCGGGCAGCGGAGACGTAGTCTTCTTTGCGTGTTTAAAAGTTGCGCATACCATTTAGCATATACTGTAGTAAATGGAAGTAGTGGGTATAACGAAGTAATGGATATAATTCCTGCTTCCCTTTCAACTTCGTTATAACGAGGTTCGAATGTATAAATGTTTTAAGCAGGCCCGGTGCAAAGTTGCTGAGCATGAGGTCGCGAGTTGGATTTCTGGCCCGGTCGATTATTTCACGAGGGTGCTTAAACTAGAGAACTGCGCGGGCTCGGGCCTACCCGAAAATCCGTGCCGGGCTTTCGCGGCGGGCTCGGGCCAAGCCCGGGCTTGAAGCTTGGGGCTTCGGGTTGGCCCCGGTTATGAGGCAGTGGCGCCCCCACCCCTACCCGTGCCACCACTCCTCACACACATTGCTAAAGCTCCGCCAAATCAAACTAGAGACTTGACAGCTATTTGGCGGTCAACGTTTTGCTGCCTTTTTCACTCCTTTTGGACGGCGGTAGTCATCGGCATCTCCTGGGGTATGAAGGCAAGTTTTCACATCGATTCAGTACCCGCGCGATTAACTCGACATGCCTTCAGTTGTCACCATCTATTACAACGGTCACGCGCGTCGCTATTGCTTCGTTAGTTCAACCTTTGTTTAGACTAATTCAGGCACCAGGACAGGGATTCGGTTCGTAGTCAGCTGGCCTGCATGCTCGTAAAGCGAGTTGCGGCCGGAGACAACGCCATTTGTGCTTAACTTTTCCTTTTGCTTTATTGTTTCCTCGAGTGACGGCTCGCCGCGACGCTGACATATCCTTGGAACTATATATCTCGTGATATGGATTAGATAAGGTGCAAAATAACGTCACGCGAAACAGCGTCCATGTTCACACCCTGCAATAACCGTTAAACCCACAAGGAATATGAAGTCGAGGGTTCGACGGAAGCCCGTCTGGTCGGGATGAAGCATGAAGCAATAAAACGACGGACATCGACCAAAAGAAGTACTAAAAGGAATAAATCTAAAAGACGTTTCGGCTTCCCTACGGAAGCCTTGTTCACAATGGGTTGAAGGAAAGTTCACGGAATCTTATGTATACTTCAGAACGTTGACGTAAGCAGCGCGTGTATGACGGGGGGAGGGTTAATAATCCTGGGGTTTTACGTGCCAAAACCACTTTCTGATTATGAGGCACGCCGTAGTGGGGGGACTCCGGATATTTCGACCACCTGGGGTTCTTTAACGTGCATCTAAATCTAAGTGCACGGGTGTTTTCGCCCCATCGAAATGCGGCTGCCCTCGCGGGATCGAATCCCGGCCACGGCGGCCGCATTGCTATGGGGGCGAAATGCGAAAACACCCGCGTACTTAGATTTAGATGCACAGTAAAGAACCCTAGGTGGTCGAAATAACCGGAGTCCTCCACTACGGCGGGCCTCGTAATCAGAAAGTGGTTTTGGCACGTAAAACCCCATAATTTAATTTTTTTTATGCCGCCAGCCTGGCTGGGATACGATCCCGCGACCTCGTGCTCAGCAGCCCAACATCATAGCCATTGAGCAACCACGGCGGGCAAAAGAAGGTTGCCATCAGTACTCGGTGTTCCCAGGCGGGGGGAGGGTCCCCTCATTTTGATTGAGCGTGTGACGTGTTTTCTGTATCTCCAGTAATTCCAGATGCAGCCACGATTTCAGGTTTCTTTCTTGGCCGATAACTCTCGAGCGATCCCAGTCAACCTTGAGGCCCTTTGCATCTGTGTGCTGGGCAAGGGCATTCGAATCTGTTGGTTATGAAGTATACATAAGCTTCCGTGAACTTTCCTTCAACCCATTGCGAACAAGGCTCCCGTAGGGAAGCCGAAACGTGTCTTAGATTTATTCCTTCTTAGTACTTTTTTTTATCAGTGTCCGTAATTTTATTGCTCCATAAGGAATATGAATGTCATCTGTTACCTCGTCTGGTTTTTCCGTAATTGTACAGCACTTTGCATGCAAAACTGGCAACTGGAAACAAGAGTCGATACGTCGCCAGAAGTGGAGAATGATTCCCTGTGTTTTGAATGACGCTTCTACCGTTATCAGTCTAATCGCCTGACGTAGCCACTTCTTAGCTATGCTTATGAGGGTGTTTTTCTAACCTTGCGCGGTTGGCGCAGTATGTCTAGAACAGCAGCTCCTGCGCTCTATGCGGTTGCACGGGACTGGCAGCCACGCATCGTTACGCAACTTCCCAAATAACAATATGACTCGGTTTTGGTACTTAACTTGCTGGAGCAGTAAACGATGGACCCAAAAGAACTGTGATTGTTCCGAAAATATATATACTTATTTGTATTTCTTCCAGAGCTAATTAACAAAAACTCTACTAGAAGCTTTATTTTACACTTTCGCTTGTTTACTTGTTCTTGGCACTGTCCTTCCTGCGCGAGTCCATTTGATGTGGTCCCTTGTTTGTCACGAAAAGAAGAGGTCTATCTCACAGGCGTATACCTGTGAGGTACACCTTACTTCAGTTCTCTTCTGCAGGTTTACGCGTTGTTATGGCAAACGGTGGGCATTATTCACATCTACACTAGTGAAGGTACCTCCCCCCCTCAAATTTGCACAGAAAAGTTACTAGCAGCCCCCCCCCCTCCCCCCCCCCTCCGAAAAAAAGATCCTGGGCACGTGCCTGGTTGCTGCCCTGTCGCCTTAGAAGCAGCAGCGCGACTATGGATGTTTATGCGCGGAACGTTTGGGAGCACTGCAATCACGACGTGCAAGCGGGCATGTCACGTGGTGTTTTGTATTTCGCGGGCATCATCAGTAAGCTTAAATACACTAATACTTATTAGATAGAAAGACAAACTGTTTATTCAGAGGTTTTGCAAACCGCTCTGCAACTTTCTAATTGGAATGTTATTCCTAGCTTCTTTACTACACAAGTTGGTGAAATAATCTTGAATAGAAATCTAATTAAGCAAAATACAAAAAATTGCGTGACACACTACATACAAAAGTGAGCAACATGCATTTGGTCGCGTCGTCTTATAATGCATCGGCATGTTTTAAAACCCTGGCTAAAGTTAGCTGAGACACCCTGTATACAGTGATTTTTGCTTAGATACGTAGATTTATTGGAGACATACACGTATACATAAATATCTTGTTGAGAGGTTTTGTGGATACAAGCAGCGAACTTTGTTTCCAGTGACATTTTTTTGCCCTTTATCAAGCTTTATCTTCGCAATTGTGTATTCCATTGTATCTTCGAATTTCCAACGTATATTTTGTAGAACTCCTGCTTTTTATATGTGATCTCTGTTGCGGCTGTAATTTCGGTGCAATTACAATACACGACCGATGACAGCTGCTCCTGCGCAATACGTTGAAATGAAGTACAGCGTCATTTAGATTTTTCTTTGGCCGTTGCACATGTACAAAAACGTAAACAAGGTTCTTGAAAGACAAAGTTTCATTGAAATATTTGTCCCCAACTCGTTCATTTCACGGCCTTTACATTCGTCATATCAGCAGCATCCACTGCTTTGCTAGTTTTGAACTCATATAGTTCTAAAGTTCATGTGATACTTTCGTTACTTTCTAAATAGACAAAAAACGTGGAAGCGTTGATATCAGTTAATACCACAATTTTTTGGGACATACGAATTTATTCTTTTACGAAAAAATACATATTTTACTTGTCTTCTTGATAGTATGTGGCGTCCAAGAATTCATTTGCAGCATCTTTGGCAATGGCAATGAAGTTATTATTCCTGTATATGATCCCTCGGCAAATTCTGTAAGGAACATGCCGAGCTCCAACGTAAGCCCACCCGCCCCCCGAAAGAAATTTCTGGCTGCGCCACTGTTAAATAGACATTGGTAGCCCTTGCTATACGAACCGCTATTTCTGATGCCGCTATCGGCAGCCTTCAATCGAATACGTAATCATCGACACCATTCGAATGCGCATGAAGTTACAATTAACTGCGTTATACACGTAACTGACAGGTCAAATCACTAGTGATCCCAAATTACTATACTCAGTTCAGTGTTCTCGCTGTTTGAAACACCATAACGTCATGAGTATCAAATCAAATGTCATGAAACCAGTGATTCAACCCCGCCTATTAGGAACTGGCGTGCTTATAAGTCACTAGAGATTATGAATTACTTATTTTCTCTGAGAGTGGCAGGTTTCATTCGTTCATGTCAATGATATCAATGAAACTGTCATAAAATGAGAATTTTTATATCATTAGCAAATAATAAATACCGAGTAATTAGTGATCACTACTGACGCGCTTGGTTTGGTTCTATCCTTTTATGCAGCAAAGCATCATGGATATGAAGTGAAAAGTTATTTAAATGACGATTCAATTATGATAATTCAAAGACGCTGAGATTTAGTCACTAGTGATCATAAATCACTCTCTTATGTCATGATTACCGTCGCGTTGACAGTTGGAAAAACGGCGGTACACGTCAGAAGTCAAGTTACTGACGAGCACATTTCTGCACCTGCAACGGGTGAATTCTGTTTAGTGTGAGAACACGAAATGCCACGGAAAAGTATTTATGTTACTGTACTAAGTACCATTACACAAAAGTATCTACGAAGAAAACAAGAACAATGTATTCGCAAAAGTATTTAAAATACGAAAATCTTGAGTACAGTAGATAGCTACAAGTTTGGAACACACCTATATTCCAGAATGCGCACTTCAAGAGCTTAAGCTAACGAAAAAAGGCAACGGACATGGTGTGACAGAAAACAGCTCAGACAACGTCGATTTCGAATCGCAGTTTCTTCTCTACTCCACTGAAAAATTATTGCAGTTACTTCTTGTTCGGCACGTTTGCGCTAAATGTCACGAATGACAACTTTCTGACCCGGGAATGGTGGACGCTGGGTCTTGTCTCCACAATTTCGCCCACCCTCCTCGTGGTTCGGCAAACAATAAACACGTACCTCTCATTCATATTCAGCGCGCTAATGACGTACACTATAAGGCATATGAAAACAAACAGGCGACAAGCACAGTGTGGCAGGTGGCGAAGCCCACTTCGCGATGCGTCATAGGAGCCAGCTTACCCGCAAAATGAGGCCACCGATCGCAACGGTGAGAGCCGGCATGCTTTGCATAATAAGTATGAGGTCATCAACGAGCATTTGCAAAATCTACCACGCTTTTTGTGAGCGCTTGTGGGCGACATAATATAGTTAATTTTTAAATAACCTAAAGACACCGAGAGATAATAGTTGACTCGTAAAGGTGTTGTAGTGTAATCGATGCTGTCAACCTCCTCAGCCAGTGTCTTTCTTCTGCCCTATGCTGATAAAGTACGTCTGGTACGAAATAGAGAAGTTAGTAGAAATGCAGAACAAAACTCTATAGACGATACCGAATTATCCAACCGAAACACCCTTACACCCTTGAACGAGAAGAAAGGGGGTTAACCGTGGAACGCGGTTTTTAATTATTCTATCGTGAGAAAACAACAAACAAAGAAACCAAGGACAACATAGGGGAAATTACTTGCACTTATTAATTGAACTAGAGAAATGATAAATTAATGACAACGAAAGTGCATGAAAAAAGCAACTTGCGGCAGGTGGGGAACGATTCCACGTCTTCGCATTATTCCTGCGATGCTCTAACCAACTGAGCCACCGCGCCGTTTCCCCATCCACTTTCTTGGGTATTTATGTGTAACTGCTAGAACTAACTTTCGGAGTATAAGCCAGCGCCACCACTCACACACCTTGGGGCAGGATGTGGAACATCCTCTCTGCCGCAGGCGTCACAAGTACGTGATGTTTCTGGGTGAAGGCAACTGGGCAATAACACTTACCCCCTTGAATAATATAAAAAGGCGTAACCTGGACATTTTCGCTATAGCCACGCTCAGTGCCGAGAGAGCTGCTATAATTAGGACACCAAGGATCATTCGAACGTCGTTCTATTATGATCGAGTGTGTAAATCGGAGGACACGCTACATGCAAAAGAGAGCTACAGTCAAGAGTGAGACTTTGTTTCCGACACGGAATCGATTGCTGCAATAACAGCCTCATATACTTGAAGTCAAATCGATGGCTTTCTATATAAAAAATGAAGGAAAACACAAAAAACGGTCATCTAGCTCATGCTAACAACACAATTCTAGACAACGGTGACAGAGGTTTCCTTGAATCAGTATTGCTATTACGTCCATGTTCCAATATGATTTACTAGAACGGAGGCTAATTATTTTCCCATGAGTGCCACATATATTAATAGATCCCTCGACCATAGCATTCCAAAAGCGTGCGCTCCACTGCGTAACGGGGGCCAATTGCCCGCCAGCACGCGGACTACGGCACGCCACTACTGAAAACCCAACAGTGGCTGCTTGAGAACAAGTGCTTAGTGACTGAAGCAAACCTAAAAAAAAAGCATAATCAGCCATGCGCCTTCTTTTCATTGCATCCCATCTCTTTTCATAGGAACGAGGCAGGAAGAACAAGACCCATACCTACGTCGCGGAGCAGGTGCCGACTCGAATTATTTAAATATCGTCAGGCATGCACGGCGTTCTTTATGAAAGCGCACGCAAACGGAAAACAGTAGTTGGGAACTCCGGATTCATTTTGACCTCCAGGGGATCTTTAACGTGCTCCGAATGCACGGGACACGGGCGTTCTTGGTCTTCGCCCCCATTGAAATGCAGCCGCCGTGGCCGGCACTCGATCCTCCGACCTCGTGCTTAACAACGCAACTCGACAGCCGCTAAGACACCGCGGATGGGTTGGGCTGGATGACAGGCAGCCGTGTTTTTTAATTACATTGCAGATTTGGCCAACTTTTCGAGGAACTCGAAGTTCTGCTGGCGTCCTTTACAAACACTCGGTACAAGTCTAAGCGGTTAATGACGCTTTCCATAGGGCGAACAGGAGCACTCAAAAGCGTCTCGAATGGGCTCTCGAGAGTATAGCTGCATTTCATTGGGCGAACAGGAGGAGGAGCGCTGTGATCGAATTACAGAACAGGAACAGTTTGGCGACGCCGACAGCACCGCGACAGTCACATGACATAAACACGTCTTACTATTTTATTTTTGTTGTGTTTCCATCGTTTTGGTTCAGTGTGCGGCGGCAATGGCAGCTGAGCAGGGAAGGTCGCACGATAATCGTCGCAGAAAGGTAAACAATCAGGTCACGTGCTACACTTTCGTCCTCGCGCATGTTTTCGGACCGCATGGAGCAAGCAGTCGCGCTCTCGCCGCGCTATATTGCGCTGCTCCTCACTGCGCTTTGCCTCCGCTCTTGGTCTGCGAATAACAGTGAAGGGCGTCAGTGTGAGCTCCGCGAGATGTTGACTGGACGGACTGCACCGGCGATGGTTCTACAGCCATGACAACTTCTGACGCTGGTGCCTGGAAAACACCGAAGCACCACATTCCCCGAGCTTTTTTTTTTTTTATTGGCCTTAGTGGGAGCGCCTTCTCCGAGCGCCAGCAACAATGAAGTGCTCCGCTTGAGAAACAAGCATCACAGTATTAAGTACCCAGTGTGTGCAAGGTGTTCGCAGGCTTTCAGAAGAGAACGAGGGAAGGTGACCGACGAAAACTTTGAAAAGCAGTTAGCGAAAATAAACACATAAAGCGCTGCAGTGAGGGCACTGAACAGAGGCAGGTATGCTCGAATCGTTCTATTTGCTGTATATGTGCAATAATAATCAGTTGCGATTTAAAAAGCAGCGTAAAAACAATCGATGACATTTTAGCAATTGCTCAGTTACTTTCGCCAATTACATTTCTAATGAAGTAATTCTAATGCGTTACTTTTTTTTTTTTTCAGAGCGTGTACAAGTCTGCAGGTCGATACCAAAAGGAGTGAGAGAACAAGGCATTCAGCTTCCTCGTTGCCTCTGATATCAAGACGTGATGGAATCCAATGGTCAGCAACGGCCGCTCCGATATCACAGGCGGTGCCTGTGTACGTGAATGCAGCGCACGAGAGGACTTCCTGGGTTTCCTTTCATAAAGCGACTGCGAGAGTCACGGGAGCCGCAGAAAATAAAAACGCTGCTGCCAGAAGGCTGCAGTGTTGGCTGCACTGCCAGAAGGCTGCAGCAGTGTTGGAACGAAAAAAAAAAAAAACTTGCGTCCATTTTTTTTTTTTTCTAGCGAAGGAGACGGGATCTGCGGATGTTTGCATCCTGCTCGCAGCTGCGATAAAGCTTGGACGTTTGCGCCAAATGTGAACTGTGACGCACCTTCAAAAAAACCAGCTCAAATCTCAATCGCCAATGCATATTCTCATCTTTGAAAGGCTTATACATCTCACACGTCATCCAGAATCAACTAATAGCAACAAGCAAACTGTCTCGGTTACTGCGAGAAGATCTGTATAGCAGTTTGGGCTTGGCTCCAACGACCGTGAAGTCGAACATACGACGCAGGCGAAACCAATCACCACAGGATAACACCGATTGATTGACTGATTCATGTCAAGAAAGCCACGCGCGCCCCCTCGTGTACACGAAAGCGGCGGAACGGAGCATTAAATGAAGCAAACACAAGATTGATGACGGTTATTGTGGGACAATGTTTAAACGTAAAGGATCGTAAGGAAAATTCTGGCAATGTTTTGCGGGCGGAAGGAGGGAGGCGATAGGGGGGCTAAGTACTCGTATACGTAGCCCTAAATATTTGTCTTCAAAGACCCGCACACGAAGGACTCCAGCACAAACATCCCCAGGAAGTTGAACGAAAAGGGTTCAACGAATTAACCTAGGTCATGGAGAAGGAATGAAAAAAGAAAGCTCGCCTACGACCTAGCTTTCGTCAGGATGTTGAAGGAATAGCGAGAAGGTATTTCTACACGAAGCACCCTTTCTTCCAGGGGAAGAGGGACAGTTGTGAACTTTGCCTATGCCTCCGCCCCGTTTTCTAACTAAACGCCACACGCAAAAGCGGCGTCACATCTGGGTGGAGCTTTGCGCCGATCCTAACTCTTTTGCATGCGTAATCACGCGAACGACAATTAAAATTTGGCGTCGTATATCTCCGAGCACAGACACGCTAGAAGAATTCTTCCAACTGATACTGTGTATAAACACGGCTGCCTGTAACTTTTCAATGCAAACATACCCACTTACTGCAGTAAACTTCTGCAGTAAATGTACACTTACTGCAGAACGTAAATTATTCGATTTTAGTTTATTGGGCTGCTAATAGCGATAATTATAATCTCACTTTGAGCACCTCTGGCAATATAACTTATTTGCACAGGCGGCCTTCACGTGCCTCCTAGTGCCTAACTTAAAAAAATATCTATGAAGCGTAATTTTGAACACTTGGTATATGCGTAGCCCTGTGCAGCACAGGTGTTTCCGTCAGTGCAACGCCTGGTATAATTCACCGTCGGGCTTACTGCAACGTAGTAAGACATGCCAGTAGAAATGCGTAATCCCTCGCCCCAATAAATCCGCACCCATGAACACACACATATGCAAGCTGTTTACTACCGCCGATAATTCGGACTACGTGAGGGCTGTCTTTACGAAGCAGTTACCAGGTAAAAGGTACTCCTCGTGTCCCCCTTGGCCTATTATTCTGGCGTAGTGGAATGCTTATTGCGGTGTTTAGATAAACTATAGTTGCTATCATTATGTTTACTTATTAGTTATGTGCTACGTTATGGTGCACATGCGCGAAGACTGTACGTACGTTATACAAATATAGGTTCCTAACTTTATTTACTTACCCATAAACATATATACGTGCCCATCGGTACAACCTGTGCTCCTAAAGTTAATGTCTATTATACCAGGTGTTTCTGTGAAGACGGTAAGGAATTAAAAAAATTGTCTTTGTCAGATGGCATAATTCAAGTCCTTCAGCTGGTCTACTCAAAGAGGCGTACATTACTTCCACGAAAAAAAAATCAAAATGCATAATCTAATAATTAACAAAAGATAAATAAGTTTTTATCTAATTATAGTACGTCACATATTACAATAAACAAACTGTAGCTCGCGAGACTGCAAGGCCTATCAACTTCAAAGAAATTCTATGGTTGACATCATTTTCGAGATATTCACAATCAAACTTGCTGTAATAATGCACTGTCGTTCTAATTAATTTTTTAACAAAGTGCTGTTTTATGCTGTGAAGTACAAAAGTAACCGGAACGCCCATGTATTTCTTCGAAAGGTTCGGAAATTAATATCTAGAAACTGGCGTCATCTTAAGTATACGTTCCAATTAAATCTACCTTGTGAACTCCCAGGCTGTAAAGTAATTAAGTAAAAACCTAACTATTGCAACTTTTAATCAGGTGATTATGGATTTAGATTTCTCGTCCAAATAATGTCCGGCTGTTTGGGCGATCCAGCTCAATGATTATAATTGTGCTATCGGCCCCGGATGGTTTTGAAAAGTTATGATTTTAAAAGTCTTCGCAGAAACACCGGGCATAACTATATGGTCGTTCTTAAAAACATGTCGCCAATAGTATGCCGACCAATGGGCTGTGTTGGGCGTCCGCTTTGTCGTTTATTCCTTTGTATGCAGTGCAGTTTATTCCTCGCAACCTAATGTTCCTGTCATAACCTTCCCGCGCCAGTATTTAATCGGTCTCTAAATATTACTAAACTGAGTGCAATGGGGTCCTCGTTTTTTTTTTCGCACACGTGTTTACAATACACCTTTAGAACAGAAGGTAGTTCATTATTTTTGGGCAATGGAAGCGCCGTCTCTAAACAAAACAGGCCCCACTAACTCAATTGGGTAGCAAGTGCCACTACATTGGTGCGATTACCATGCATGGCTCGTAAACTGAATACCTGTGCTAATCGTACAAAGTACTACCTGCTTTGTGTAGTTAATGCAACGGCAGGCGCTATTACTAACTTCCCTTGCTAGAATCTCAACATTGTGACAAGCAGTATACTAGCTTTTGGGTAGTAACTGACACTACAGTTTTTTCGGAGAGTGCACGGAAGGCCAACTTCTGCCTCAGTGTCGGTGAGCTCATTTCATTTACGGGCGAGGGCCATAACGGGAAAGAGTCACGCTGCTGTTGGTGTGACGTAGCATGAGGGATTACGTGGCCACGCAGCATTCGACGCGAATTTTAAACGGGTCGTATAAAAGGTGCTGTAATTATTTTTTATTACGCTCTCGAGGAATTCAGGTTTCGCACCATAATTATGGAGTTGACAGCGATCCCAAAAATAAAAGAATCTGGACATAATTAATTATCATGTCAGCATTCCTTTAATATACCGCTTTAACGCATGAACTGGAAGTGAACGTGGAAAACTCCAAACAGAGAAACAAGAAATTAAGTAGATCTTATGCTCCGTGTTAATCCCTAGCAATTCAGCATGCAGATGTGTTGTTTAGGGTAACTATCGGTGACCTTATCGAGGTTAGCGAGGCCCAGAATATATAACCGTCAACATGCAGATAAATATGGGAAAATTATTCAGGAAGACACAGACCAACCGCATGGCCGTTGGGCGGAAGCAAAGTAATTCAGGCTAGCGTAAAGGTAATAAATGACGCCTTAACGAAAATAATCTCGCAGGCTGGCGATCATTCCATCCGTTAACGTTATCCGGGGCAGCTATAACTGGCCGACGTCTCAAACCACGAAAGCACTGAAGGTTAGCTTCAAAACAGGGACATTGACAAATATATGTTCGGCTCACACAGGCTTGCGCGGACAGCTTAAGATCGTAGGCTGCCGAGTAAAATTGCATCGCGGCATGCGTGGGATAATGTCACGTATCTGTGTGCGATCTCCAGTAGATGGGGGGCAACAAAAATTTCGAAGAGCTGACATTACTCGCGATGGCGGCGAGGGGGGAACGTCGAGAAATGTCGAAAGGTTAGCCAGTGGCCGCATTTTGTAATCATTTTTTTTTCATTTTTATTTATTCTTGCTCCTTGTAACTCGCTCTTACGCCGTCAAGCCGACGCTGTCGCCGTGGATCGACCACAGGGCGCGGCAGACGATATGAAATGAATAACACGAAAAAAGAAAGTAATGCTCGCAAGAGAGAGCCCCAGCGGAAGTTCTCGTTGGCTACTCCGTATAAGGCCAAGGAGGCGGCAAAGAGAGGGAGAACGGAGCAAAGAAGAGAGAGCGTAAAGCGAGCGCACAATGCGTGGCCCATACCAGATAACCGGTAAACCATTACAGTTACAGAATGGGTACCAAAAGAAGGGAAGCGGTGCGGCAGAAAATTAGTTGGGCGATGAAATGAGGAAATTTGCAGGCGCAAGTTGGAATCAGCTAGCGCAGGACAAGGGCATTTGGAGATCGCTGGGAGAGGCCTTCGTCCTGCAGTGGACCTAAATATAATAGGCTGGTGGTGATTATGAGCTATAAGGCTGGACAACTAACTGATCGACCATCAGCTAGTGCTTTCTTCCCGATTACATATTTTGATCGAGATTAATCGGTTGCGGTCACACGAGCGAAATCGGGCGAATTGTCGGCCACCGACGTCCTAGCTTCACGTGTTCAGCAGCGAGGAAGGGAACCAATCGCACCCAGTGTTCCGTCTCCCACAGAGCCTGCGTGAACGTCTCTCAGGAGACGGGACGAAAGGCGGCCAGGCGCGCTGCACTTAAAGCTATATAGCGGGACAAGTGGATATTCTCACTGCAGCTGAGTTCATGATTTCATCCGAGCGAGTCTGGTATCCTTGGTGTATGTTATTTTTTTTTTTGCACTTTGCTTGTCTACTCAAGCAAAGTGTCGCTGATGGGATAGTATATGAAACTGTCCCTTCAAATTACACAGTTAACTGATTTTCTAGTCCAAGTTACGGAAATCAACAAATCAGATTATACGATTACAGGTTGCGATTCTTCTGGTTGAAATTATTAATCGAAGCCTGCTCATTAAATAAACCATATCAAACCATACTAAACCATATAACCATACTAAACTGGACAAGTTGGCAACGATCTATCTTCAACAGCACCACTTAAAACACGGACAAGTAGAACACGTCACGTGTTTTTTTTTCTTTTTTTGCCTGTCCTAGTATAGTAGGCGGCGTCGATGATGAATAAATACCTATATTTATTATCACCCAAGGCTGGCAAAATCTGTTTTAAATGGATCCCGAATGGCTGATAACATTTGTACCGCAAGCTGACTTCCCTCCACTAGATCCGTGATTCCCTGTTGTATCAGGACGGTGATTTTTGGTGGCTCGAGATTGACGCGGCAACGCAAAGGTAGCACGCAGTACGAGTGTGCCGAATTACTGACAAGCCGGCAGCTGAATGATGTCGGTGAATATTGCTTTGTTAGGAGGACCGCGAGCCCATTTATTGCATTTGTTTGACTACAATGATAATTTTTTTAAAGGCGGTTTTCTTTTTCCGAGGAAAATTCGTTTAAACCAAATTTCTAAAAAATGACGAAAACAATACTCGTACTTTTGGACGCAATCGGCTCAATGTGAGCACAATGCTGCAATTGTTCAATATAGTAAACTGAACTCCCATTATCCACATTCGTCGTTATCATGAAATAGAATACGAATATCATGCCTATAAACATACTCGGCCAGGAGTGCAGGCCATACCGGATAAGCAGCGAGCAAAATAAGAAGCATACGATATAAACAGGCGTAACCAACAATCTATCAACTGTAGTTAAACAAATCATTATAATCGAGCTTGCGAACCCAAAGCTAGGTTAAGGGCACGTTTAAAAGGACCGCTGTCAAAAGCACGAAACACATGCACGTTTGTTCGCGGCCCACGCCGTTATTAGCGCCATTGAAGTTCGCTTCCCCGTCGAGCTTCTGTGACCTTCAAGGGAAGGGGGTAGCTCCAATGGTGAACGCAGAACACAAACGTCGCTCGCAGTTGCGGGCGGGAACTTGACAAACAACGCACAGCAAAAGACAGTACACCAAAGGGTCGTACAGGACTACAGCGCTAGCTAGTGTCTTTGTATGCTGTAAAAACATGCTGACATGCTGTTAAAAAAGAAAAAAAAGAAAGAAAAAAAAAACCATGTAAACCGCCAAGAGAAGCAAAGAAAATGTTTAAGCTTTATCGTCAGGGCACATAAAACAGTGAAAAAAGTGCTACGTTATTTTTTTAATGCATCCAGAATTTCGTTCAGCAGCATTCACTTGTAGCTACGCACACGTATAAGCAATCACGGGTGATACGAAATGCATGTGTTATCCGCGGAACAGTTCCACAATACACACAGAATGAACCTAACATGCGCGAAACGTAGAGCTGCTAGAACGACGCAGCATGGATGAAGGAGTTAACTTTCCACCACCCAACGCAGCGCGGTGCACCTTTCTATTATGGCCTCCAAGACATTCGCCTCGCGCTGGGCATATCGGAGGCAACGCATTTTTTTAATTGCTTCTATCGTCTCAAATACTAAGCGCTTACACGATATCGGGGGAGAAAAAAAGAAAATAAAAGAAACATGGGCTCGACTGTAAAATCATGCACCCGAAAGCCTGGCGTCACCAGTGAGCATGGGTGGTTTATGGTGCTGTGCAATGCCACTGGGTCGGTTCTCGTGTAGCTTAATTTCTGTTTACACTGTGCGGCCCTATTATGACAATAATTAGAAGTTTTTCAATTGCCCAAGAGAACTGCAAGTACTAATTTCGAAGCATCAAATTGTGATTAACTTGTGAGTGATGAGTCGTCTGCTCGAGCAGACGACAGGTGCGGTAATGATCACTGCGACGGGCACACAAAAGCATGTGCCCTTCGGGGTTACGCTGCCTTCAACTACACATCAGTGAAGCGAGAGTCATACGCCAGTTACGCGCCGAATTGAACGCCTCCGTGTTTCTCTGTCGTAATTACATAAGTGATGAATACGTGTAGTGCACCTTTGGGAAGAAACATACTAGCGAGAAGTACTATATTTACTACATGATGGGCATTCCATCCCCGTGAACCATCTTTGTGCTTAAGTGTCTGATAATGAACTGTAGATAAACTTTACTGACATTTTACAACCATTTAACGCGACAGTACGCTCACTAAAGCAGCGAAACACCAGAAAGTCTGGCAACACTAAAAAACAGCGCCTTCCCTTGTTTAGAGAGTTTCGAAAAAAATTGACATGTCGTTCAAGTGCACCACTAGAGTCGTTCCAGGGTGACTCCAATATAAATGCGA
The DNA here is from genome assembly GCF_038994185.2 of Dermacentor albipictus. Lineage (NCBI taxonomy): Eukaryota > Metazoa > Arthropoda > Arachnida > Ixodida > Ixodidae > Dermacentor > Dermacentor albipictus. Next base: position 239,801,507 of record NC_091821.1, on the reverse strand, counting down.
GCTGTAAAAAATGATGGTTTGTGCTAATTTTGCATTATTCTACCTTCTTTCTGTGACTACAATTTGAACAAAACAAAATATAATTTGTTACAGCGAAAAATAAAGAAATGATTGCTCCCGTTTATTAAATTTTTCTGCACTTTACTGCGTACAACCGAAGGCGGTAAGAGTACACCCGCCAATTAGTTTTATTGCAGAGCACTATACCTTCATGCAAATAGTTGTTAACTATAATTTAAAAACCAAAGCTGGTGCTAGCGCGTGAAAAATAAAGCTTGTGGACAATTAGACACAGCGTTGCCAAAGTTTTGTGTAAGCGTTTAGTGTTGCCAGATTTTTCAGGACATAACTTGTGCTTTTAAACTTACAATAAATTATAGAATCAAAACGTCACCTATTGTTAAAACAAAAACAACAATAATAAAAATAAGAAAGCTTAAAATTATACGTGATTTTTTTACTTTTCTTTGTTTGCGCTTGTTGCTTAACTTTAGCAAAACTACATAGTGGCCAGATTTTTATGTCAATGCAACTAACACCTCATAGGATTTCAAATGCATCTTTGCAAGTAAATTGCTGTGTAACTGTAAGGTGTTTTTCCGCACAAGAACGTGAATTTTTTCGCACTCTGTTACTATCATTGTTAATAGCTGCTGATGTCTTTCGTCTAAATTTGATAGCAAAAAAAGCAAAATTGTTATTAAAACGGTGATAGGCGTCGCAATTACATTTTCACAAGATGAATCTAAATCGTATTCTTAATGTGCACATAACAGCAACCTAAAATTGTCCCATGGCACTTTTACACAACCTTACGGTTGCTTGGGAAACCTCACGCGAAGAGCGCGAAATTCGCTTGGTGGCTTTGCTAACGAACGCCGTGGAAATGACACAACAGGCTAGAGAAACAGCGCTACGGGACAGCAAACAAGTCGGGGACGGATGAGTTTTGGTAGCGCGCTGTGGTTAAGGAATTTGCAGCCAGAGTCGGCTGATCACGCAAGACCACACTTGGAGGTCGCTGAGCACCGATGTTCGTCCTGCAAATATGCAGATACTGTACTGCAGTGTACAGTGATAATGATGACACCGCCTTCAGCCACTGAGATCATACCTAGAGTATACATAACATGCAATATAGAAAAATAGTTCTTTTAATATTCATTTCATCAACATACACTATCAAGGCAAATTCTTCTTTTTTTTCTTGTTTATCGACCTCCCTGCGTAAATGAAATCTACATAAGTTCGCATTATATACGTTTTGACCAAGCAGGTAAGCTGGGTGTGCCTCTCTATCTGCCGCGTCTCCGAAAACTGAATGGTGGGTAAATGGATCAGTTCGACGACGCATGACTGATCACTGTATGCGACGGATCACCGTATGCGAAGGGTTTCACTGAATGCTACTTTGAGCAAAGGAATCTAAAAGTGCACAGCCAAGGCGGCGGCAATCTTGCCAGGACTATAGTAAAGTTGTGCAACGAAGGGTGGTGACCCTGCCGGAAGAAATCCTTCCCTTAATAGCGAAACCAAACCGCCGCACAGCAGCAGATAATTAAATTATCTTAAGCTATATGAGAGAAAAAAGAAGAAGGTAAAGGCCAGGCATGTAAGGTGAAAGAAGCCTGTGTAAACGCTCAAAATATGTTCGTAATGTCGAAAAGACGCCAAGCTGTAGCAGACGACGTTCGCAACATCAAGCAGCGCCACAGCACATATGAACGTATAATCAAGGTACAGCGCAAACTGGTTTGTTGGTTATTTTTTATTGTAAAATAAGTATGATACACTGAGATTTGGGTTTTAGAAAAGAGAATAAAACTGATTTTCTAACCTCAAAAACACAACAAATAAGCAAAAGGTCTTACCAACGCTTGTCGCGTCACCTATCGGCCTTTAAACAAAGGTGTAAAACCACTTAGTATGCATAACGTAAGGCTACGTCTCGCGACCATAACTTGTATCACCGACATCCACCCGGTGGCAGCACAAGCGGTGTTGCGGTTTGCATTTCCGCAGGGGTGGTTCGTAGAGTTTTCGAGCGCCACATCACTATGTGTAAAAATCTACTGTTTTGTGGCGCCCTCATAACATGAAGATTGTGAAAATGTACAGTGCTGGATATCGGGCCTAACTGGGGTACGTGGAGGTTCGGTCACTGAAATATTTTAATTGAACGGTAAATAAACCGAAAGTCGCGGGATACAAAGCGAGTTACCTGCTATGGAATGACCACAAAACAATCAGCACTAGAACGAGCCGACAGAGACGTTTTGTGACGACACGAAGGTGTGCGCAAGTTCGGTGTTCACAGCGTCTGCAACTTGAGCTACGATGGACACACAGCGAATCATGTGAGACATATACACAAATAAGCGCACGCTTTCTCTTATTAAGTTAGACCAACATCTCCAACACAAAGTTATGTTTAAACCTCGTCGTTGCATGCGTTAGTAGGTGTGCTGCACAAGCAGCTTTGTTTAATTGTCTGTTTGGGTAGATTCCTCGTTGGTTTTCAAGGGGAGCATGGTAGCGCCATTCAAAGACGGGACAAGAGAAGACACAAAGGGACACACACACAGCGCTAACCTCCAACACTGTTTATTGTCGAAAACCAGGTCGTACTTATACACTCAGACAACATGAGTCACAGCCACGTGAACAGATTAACAATCAGAGCGATACATTTTGTGGTATGTTAAGCCATGCGCAAAAATTTCAGTTCTTTTTCAGAGAGAGCCAATGATAGTTTACTGATACATGAATCCCCTAGGGCATCAATCTGCATCAGCAAACCATCATTGGCTCTCTCTGAAAAAGAACTGAAATTTTTTGCGCATGGCTTAACATATCACCAAATGTATCGCCCTGATTGTTAATCTGTTCACGTGGCTGTGACTCATGTTGTCTGAGTGTATAGGTACGACCTGGCTTTCGACAATAAACAGTGTTGGAAGCTAGCGCTGTGTGTGTCCCTTTGTGTCTTCTCTTGTCCCGTCTTTGAATCGCGCTACCACACTCTCCTTGAAGATGCATTACCAACAAGCCCACATTGCAACCCTCGTGAACTTTATTCCTTGTTGGTGTTCCTCGCTCGTCGGGCGCGGTAGCACTGCAGAAGTCGGTAGCACTGCAGAAGCCTTTTTCGTTGCGGGGTGCTTTTCTCGTCTCGCGACGTTAGATGGCATTTTTTACCAGTACAACTCCAGGAAGGCACATGTAACCGGCAAACAGACCACAGGAGAGCACCCGAGACTAGGCGGGGCAGGAACTTAGGAACTTAGGGGCACCCATGGAGCAGCGGGGGGAATCAAAGCTGGAAGCAGGGTTGTCCGTGGGTTGGGGCCGCCGAGGCCGGAGCGTGCCAGGGAGTGCTGGCATACAAAATTCGCTGTCAGCGATAGCGAAAGGCCAATCTCGCTGGAGCCCGGCACGCTCCAGCGTCGGCGAGCTCCAACCCAAGGAGCAGTCCGGGTTCTAGCTTTGGTGCTCCCGTTGCCGCTTTGGTGTCCTGGAGGCGCCGCCAATAATACGAGACAATGACACGTTGTTACATCTAGCACATAGAAAGTATTAAAGGAATATAGTTACGCCCAGGTACCAACTCGTGACGCGGCGCTACCGCGCCTGTGCGATGATAATTTTGCAAATCCAACGAGGAATCTACTGTCCACGCAACCACCAAAATCCTTGAAATCATGTGTGTGAGCTTAAGGATAGCGCCAACACACTTTTTTTGTCAAAGGTAGCAGGACAGGTGCTTCTCTAATGCAAGATTCCACTGCTGACTCAAATCCGCAGAGTCAACAACTCTGGTTCTTCGGGGCTCGGGATTATTCGCGCTGTGTACATCCGGATTTTGAAGCACGGCTTCCTAGTGTGTTTAACCGCATGTTTGACTAAACTGGTGAGCTCGACTGCATACTCGACAGTAGTACACGGTCGGTTGCGCGGCGCAGTGCGTGTTTAAACATTTCTAAATGCACGCATCGGCGCTATGCTTCCAATCGCACGGCTGTGCCTTCCTTTCCCGCCATCATTTCACCCGTGGGCTGTGTAGGAACCGCAGCAAAGTCTGTTCATACCTTCGGTAATTATAGGTATGCAACTTACAAACGTGGTTCCTTTGCGTTATGGCCTAGCCATGACGCAACAACGTGCCGTACGAAACTTAAACATTACACTTATCAGTGACTCAAGCGTTCACCAGTATGTACTATAACGAAATGGAACACGCGAGTTTGTAGCGGGCAGCTTTGCACGTTACCGACAACGAGGGAGGAGCCCTTGAAGGACCACGGCTCAATGTGACCGAATTTAAATGTAATAGAGGGAACACGAGACGGTGCACTTTCTTCTGTTGTTGCCCCCTTCGCGCAAATGTTCCTTTTCGATCAGTTTATTTTTCTAGTTTTCCTGCGGGCGAAGTGGGATCACTGATACCCACATCGCTGTATAGTATGTCGCGGGCGAGCCCATCAGATGACACTCGATACCACATTTTGCTGTGAACGTATACTGATTGGTGCAGCACAGCTTACAGTTCTTCATTCTTGCGCGCGAAGGGCACCGGCTGCCCGAAAGCCACGCACTTATATTTCCCTTCGTAAAGGTAATGACAGTGCAATGGAGCGCTGGCTTGCGATGGTTACCAACGTTCCTTGGTAATGAAGTAAACATTAAGCTGTAAACAACCCATTAATCGCCAAATAGAACTTCCCCGGGAACCTAATAAGTAAGTTTCGCGCTGTAAAGGGAACACTGGAACAAGAAAAAGAAAAATGATATTCTTTTTCTTTGATCGGGTGCGATCACTCAGTGTTCTGGAACTGGGAGGAAGATAACCGGGACTTGATTCTGCAACCAGCAAGTGGACTTTCTTGCGCAAGACGCGTGTCATGTGGCGGAGCACCGCGTATACCCGGCAGGAGGGCGAATTTCACGAGCGGGCCCGAATGCCTCGGGAGGCCAGAAAGAAGGATCAGCTTACCTGAATTAGACCTTTACCAAATTCGCGAGTGCACTTCTCTGCTTAGAACATTTACGCAACTAGAGGTGGCACTGGTCATGGTTGAATAGAGGACGACGTACTATATGCACATCCTGGGGCTTGTCTCTTGCACAGGATTTCACCTCGAGCGCCCGATCTACATCTTTATTGTCATAAGTAAAAGAAACTGATCGTGCGCGATGATTGAAAAAAATCACAATGCCATCGTTATTCTGGCAAACTTCTCTGAGTAAAGCCAGCTTCACAATTATAATAAAAGGTTCATTTTTATTACTTTTGTACACCATTCACAGGTCTGCTGCGCTGCCTCAAACCCATCAATAATCAAATTTAATTAAGTAAGCTATAGAAACGTCACATGAGGGTGGGGGGGGGGGGGATCTACTGTTGGCTTTTTCCTATACTTAGGATGCCTGGTGGCGGAGCTGAAAGCACGACGCGAAACCTATCGCGTTCTGTGATAAATTCCGTGTTCTGGTTCGTAAAATAGTGAGCACAGCGCTTCTTTTTGGCACTATAACGTCAGCAGCGTTAGTGAGAGTTGCAAGGGGAACAGAATAGAAAAGCGCGTGGACGGAGCCAAAGAACTACACTGCACAAACGCTGTGAATGGTACACTGTTTCCTTAGGGCGACCATGCCATACGCATTCGAGTCCATTGGTTTACGATTTGTCTGCTGTCATTTCCATAAAAAGATGCATAATATAAAAACGTAAATCTTCGGCGCTGCGTGTTTTGACAGAATGAATGAACTCTCTCCGCAGCACGTTATTTATTTCTTATGCATCAGCCACGTATATATGCGCGATGCCCCCCGCACTCCTTCGAAGTTTCGTTCACATCAGAATTTGTTTTCATGCAGCTATCGTTTTAGTGTGCAACGTCACAGGGGACTCTAGATTATCTGGGACACTCGTCAACGTGACTTCTAAATGGCTTATTCTTTTCAAGATGGACGCTCTATACGTCTCACGGACAACAAAAAAATGGAGCAACAAAGAAAAGAAGAAAAAAAAAGAAAAAAGTTGTTTTATTTCTTACGATATACGATAAAATAACGACCTTCCTTTTAGTTTTCTTTTTTCTGAAGTTTCTTATTTGTGTCTTGTTTTTTGCTTGAATTTTTCGTGCACTGTGTAGAGGTGCTTTTTCAAAAAGAATAAACGTGTTGGCAGTCAGTGCCGTGTTTGGTCCCATATCTCTTCTCAGGTGACGAAGTTCAATTGAAGTGCTGTTAGTTTAATTACGTTCAATAAGCTATATCAGCTATAAGATATATATAAGCCTGTTCGTGATTGTATGCCTCCTGGTTTACCATTCCAGCCGCTTTGAATTTTCGAAAAGCACATGACTTGTAGCGTCATGGCCAGGCTCGAACCACGCTCGTAATAAATTAAGTATCCGCGTCGCGCAGACAGAATTCTCGTTTCGCCTTCACAACGTCATTGTGCAGTCGCAGCAAAAACGGGAGCCAGTGTGTCCGACACAACGATGGTCCTGCCATGTCGAGCGGCACTCGTTAAACTCGCAATTTGGTCCGTAATTCGGTTCAGTGTAGTTTAGGTTAATCATGATTGAAGTGGCCTGCTAAAGCTTAACGTTGTACGGCTTGCACCGTGCGGTGAATAAGAAAAAGTGGGAGTGCGAGAAAGAGCTTGGAAGCATTCATACGACGCGTTGTCAACATCAATCAGTGTACCACTCTTGCCAAAGGCGACATTTCGCACTGGCCAGTGTTTCTCTGCGTAAAATACAACCCCCCATTTTCATCAACCTATTGAAGTCCACTGCAGGACCAAGACCTCTTCTTCCGATCTCCAATTACCCTTGTGCCGCGTCAAACGATTCCATCTAGTGCCTGCGAATTTCTTAATTTCATCACCTCACCTAGTCTTTCGCCGTCCTCGACTGCGTTTTCCTTCTTCTTGGCACCCAAACTGTCACCCTAACGGTCCCCCGGTTATCTAACCTACGCATATATGACCTGCCCAGCTCCATTTCCTTGTCTTAATGTCAACTAGAACATCTGCTATGTCCGTGTGCATGCTCTCTGATCCACAGCGCTCTCTTCCTGTCTATTAACGTTACGCCTATCATTCTTCGTTCCATCGCTCCTTGCGCGGTCCATAACTTGTTTTCGAGCTTCTTTGTCAGTCTCCAAGTTTCTGCCCTATAAGTTACCACCGCTAGAATGCACTGATCATACGCCTTCATTTTTAGTGATAATGGTAAGCTTTCAGTAAGGATCTGACTATGTCTGCCGTATGCGCTCCAAACCAATTTTAGTCTACTGTAAATTTCCTTCTCATGATCAGGATCCCCTGTGAGTAATTGACCTAGGTAAACGTAACCCTTCATAGGTTCTAGAAGCTGACTGGCGATCGTGAACTCTTGTTTCCTTGGCAAGCTATTGATCATTATCTTCGTCTTCTGCATATTAATCTTCAACCCCACTCTTACACTCTCTCTGTTAAGGTCCTGCATCATTTGTTGTAACAAGTCCCTAGTATTGCTGGATAGGACAATGTCATCTGCAAACCGAAGGTTGCTGAGATATTCGCCGTCAATCCTTACTTCTAAGCCGTCCCAATTTGATAGCTTGAATACTTCTTCCAAGCACGCCGTCAATAGCATTGAGAAATTTCTCCTTGTCTGGGTCTTTTCTTAATAGGTATCTTCCTACTTTTCTTGTGGATAATTAGGAGAGATGGGCGTATTTGTATACGTTTCGTGTTCAAGCATTATTTATTCTGTAAACGCGCTTTTCTTGCTTTCGTCCCCTTTTTTGTTTTGCGCGTTACGCCAAGTGGTAAAGTGGTTGCCCTTCTGAAACTGCTTTTTGATAAAGCATATTCAACTAGCGATAGTTGGAATTTACTGAACTGTAACGTTCGAAGCTTTACGAAATGTTAAAAAAAAAAAACGAGAACCATGCATGGCTGGCCGGAATTGGCAGATGAGGCGGCACACGGCATGTTTAAGTTTGTGCACTATATTTTGCAGCGAATACGAGGCAAGCGCCCACGCCACGATGATACAGCTAGCGACGGTGTGGCAGAAGTGGCGCGATTGACGAAAGAAAACCTTTACCAGGGCAATACAACTTCCGCTTTAAAAATATTCCGCCGATTTAGGTATGAAATCCAAACAGAACGTGTTCAGATCGGATATATATAAATTATATAAATATATATATATATATATATATATATATATATATATATATATATATATATATATATATATATATATATATATATATATATATATATATATATAATCTCTAACCACCTGTCTTCATAAGGGGGACGCGTACCTCACAAATGCGGTATAACGCTGATCCAGCCTTGGTCGCCATTATTAAGCACATTTAATTAGCTTTCAATTATTGGAGATGTATTGCATAAATTCGGACTCGTTATTTTCGTTGTGCTCTTTACTTTTGTCCCACTATATGTGCGCCGAAAGTGACACGAAACAGATTATTACGATGAAGCTCATCGCGTTCGCTTTATACCCCCGAAATCGCCGTTTATAATGCAGTCGTCTGTCGCCTTGCATTCACATCCTGTAGCAGAACGTTTTTTGAGATAGACTCAATGTATAACACGTTGCGATGCAAGCAGAAATCACTATTCTTAACGATTATCTCTCGATTCTATGTAGTGGCAATAAAGTTAGCGTACGATTTTCCCACGAAGATTTTTCCTCCTTTTTTTATAACGGTGTCTTGGTATGGAGTTGGACGCTGGCGGTACTGGTTGCTACTAATGGCAGCACACGGGTCACCCGAAATCTGACAGAAAGAGTGGCCGACGCCAGTCAGCAGAAATTTCCATTTACTTCTTGGGCTATAGTTGGTTGGTATCTACGGAAAACATTATTAGAAACATTATAGAAACATTATTAGGCTCGAAATGAAGACCAAGAAGGTAAGAAACAGCTAGACGTGTTTCTAACCCTGTCGAATGTGAAACCGTTTAGCGCGAAGATAACGAGCTCGCATTTCTAACGCCACCTTCTTCTTTACGTAAATGAAGTACTTGGAAGTAAGCGTTTGTCTGGTCTACGTGCTTTCAACTCCGTGTTCGTCACCATTTTGCACTAATTAATTTTTGCTGTGAAATCCGCGACCTGCCGTTTTAGTGTTAATTCTGGACTTACCCATGTGGAATGCGAAGTGGTGCAGCATGGTACAGCGACGACATGGAGGCGAGGTCGATGGTGGAGGGGGTCAGAGCTCTTGGTTGCCGCGCTCATGGCCATCGGGGAGTAGATTATCTGAAACGTTGGAATGGGTTGACGCTCGAATTACAACGCCGATTTCGTGACAAGTGAAGTTTAAAACCAGTGTGTGTGTGTGTGTGTGTGTGTGTGTGCGCGCGTATATATGTATGTATGTATATATATAACGTCGAATAAACTTCGCCTACACGTTGTGCTTTCGTATTTGTATGGTACTGTTCTACATATACCTATATATGGTAGACAAGAAGATAACATCCTCAGTTGAACTAAGAGGAAACAAGGCAAGTGGGAAACAAAACAAAGGTTGCGAAATGGCTGTGTTGAGCATCATCATCCCAAAACAGTGATATAATCGCAATCTGTTATATACGTATACAAGGTGCCTCAGCTAAGATGGGCCAAGTCAGGCTCAGCTCTGGAAAAAAAAAAAAAGACAGGACTAACTGCGTTTTGTCAGTAGAAGTCTTCCGCTAACTTACGCATTTTTGTGAGTGCGTTTAATAGCCTAATTGCCCGATGCTATTTAGCAAAAGAATAATACATACTGGTTTAATTGTGCAAATGAGTGCAACATTGTGCGTCGCATTCGAAAAGATCATGTGCAGTAGTTTTCTCCTGGCTACATTTCTCTTTGGTATTATTTCCACGTATAAAAAATTTTGGCTTGCGTGCATGATAGATGGTCATTATTGTTTGGACAGCGATGCGTCCCAAATGGTGTAGACTGTTTTTTTATGTGTGGAATTACGTAAGAAATGTAAAGTGAGTGCACGCCACAGCAACGCTCTGAGAGGGTAGAACACGGCGTAAAACAATTAAATTTCAGCCGCTTTACATGCCGAAACCAGGATATGATTATGAGCCACGTCGTAGTGAGGGGCTCCCGAATAATTTTCATCGCGTGGGGTTCTTTAACGTGCACCCAATGCCCTGCATACAAGGGCGTTCTTGGAGTGCGCCGCCATCGGAATACGGTCGCCGTAGCCGGGATAAACGAGGCGTTGTTGAAACTGTTGGTCGCGTAGGTGGCAGCTACAGTAAAACACTAGCGCCACAATTTAAGCGAAGCGTGTCATATTAGGAGAGTTACGGACGACTACAAGTTACTCTCCTCCCTATAGACATGCTTTTTCTCCTCAAATCGTTCGCCGTGTTATCGGCGTTACGCTCTGCCTTTAATGGCTCTGCGTCATGATATGACGTCGGGTGGTGTACGGTTGTCGTGGAGGCAGCGCATGAAGCCTCTCCGACCTCTCCGCTAGCCCCCTAGCCATCCATCCCCCGCGAAAGTTATCCAAGCAGCGTACGTTGCGATCGGTTTGTCGCAGCGCCGAGCGTGTGCGGTATTCCGGTAGCTGCCGGCGAGCTGGGCCTTCTGGCGAATGGGCGGAAGCGTATACTAAAGCCCCTCCAAACTATACTACCGCTGCGATGAAGGGACTTTAGCGAGAACGTGTACGGCCTGAGTGGTGCAGGCACCTGGTAGCTCAGAGAGAGACCGGCCAAACACAGAGCTAGTATTGCGGTTACTAACTGCAAACCATTTTAAACATTTAAAAAGACAACGCGTTCACAATTACGCTCCTGCAGAAAATTTACACCAGCAGTTGAGTACGCTCGGATACCTCCGAGATCGCGCGAAACCGCGGCACGAGCCGGCCAACCCAATCCGGTGCGCTCACACAACAGAGCCGCGGAACCAAGAGAGAACGGAAGATCACATAGTTTCGATTTCAAGGGCCGAACGTGCCTCCGTATACTTGCGCGCTTCTGGCACTGTGCCAAGCTTTGTCGGCCGTATACTTCGACGAGATTCCCGACAATATGAGCCAGCCAAGTGGAAAGCGGAAGGGAAAGACCGTCACCTAGGAACATAAACACGCTATCGTAACGGCTGCCGCGTCAGGTGCTAAAAAAAGTCGCGTGTAGCACATGTCAGAAAATCTTTTGCCGTTTTATTGAATTTTCATCTCATACGTGGCTGCGTAGCGGTTCAGCGGGCCGCGGAGCCGTAGTCTTCTTTGCGTGTTTAAATGTTGCGTATGCCGTTTAGTATATACTGTAGTAAACGGAAATAGTCGGTATAACGAATTAATGGATATAACAGAATTCCTGCTTCCCCTTCAACTTCGTTATAACGAGGTTCGAATGTATAAATGTTTTAAGCAGGCCCGGTGCAAAGCTGCTGAGCATAAGGTCGCGAGTTGGATTTCTGGCCTGGTCGATTATTTCACGAGGGTGCTTAAACTAGAGAACTGCGCGGGCTCGGGCCTACCCGAAAATCCGGGCCGGGCTTTCGCGGCAGGCTCGGGCGAAGCCCGGGCTTGAAGCTTGGGGCTTCGGGTTGGCCCCGGATTTGAGGCAGCGGCACCTGCCCCCCCCTACTCGTGCCACCACTCCTCACACACATTGCTAAAGCACCGCCAAATCAAACTAGAGACTTGACAGCTATTCGGCGGTCAACGTTTTGCTGCCTTTTTCACTCCTTTGGACGGCGGTATTCATCAGCATCTCCTGGGGTGTGAAGGCAAGTTTTCACATCGATTCGGTACCCGCGCGATTAACTCGACATGCGTTCAATTGTCACCATCTATTACACCTGCGATACACTAGTGGTGCAGGTCGAGGCATTTCTCCTTTGTGCCTCTCTCACTTTCTGTCACCATCTATTACAACGGTCACGCGCGTCGCTATTGCTTCGTTAGTTCAACCTTTGTTTAGACTGATTCAGGCACCAGGAGAGGGATTGGGTTCGTAGTCAGCTGGCCTGCATGCTCGTGGAGCGAGTTGCGGTCGGAGACAACGCCATTTGTGTTTAACTTTTCCTTTTGCTTTATTGTTTCCTCGAGTGACGGCTCGCCGCGACGCTGACATATATCATTGGAACTATAATCTCGTGATATGGGTTAGATAAGGTGCAAAATAAAGTCATGCGAAACAGCGTCCATGTTCAAACCCTGCAATAACCGTTAAACCCACAAGGAATATAAAGTATAGGGTTCGACGGAAGCCCACCTGGTCGGGATGAAGCATGAAACAATAAAACGACGGACACCGACCAAAAGAAGTACTAAAAAGGAATAAATCTAAGAGACGTTTCGGCTTCCCTACGGAAGCCTTGTTCCCAATGGGTTGGAGGAAAGTTCACGGAATCTTATGCATACTTCAGAACGTGACGTAAGCAGCGCGTGCACGACGGGGGGGGGGGGGGGGGGGAGGAGGGTTTATAATCATGGGGTTTTACGTGCCAAAACCACTTTCTGATTATGAGGCACGCCGTAGTGGGGTATACTCCGGATATTTCGACCACCTGGGGTTCTTTAACGTGCACCTAAATCTACGTACACGGGTGTTTTCGCATTTCGCCCCCATCAAAATGTGGCCGCCCTGGCCGGGATTCGATCCCGCGACCACGTGCTCAGCAGCCCAACATCATAGCCACTGAGCAACCACGGCGGGCAAAAAAAAAAGGGTGCCATCAGTAATCGGTGTTCCCAGGTGGGGGGAGGGTACCCTCACTTCGATTGAGCGTGTGACATGTTTTCTGTATCTCCAATGATTCCAGATGCAGCCGCGATTTCAGGTTTCTTTCTCAGCCGATAACACTCGAGCAATCCCAGTCGATCTTGTGGCCCGTTGCATCTGTGTTCTGGGCAAGGGCATTCGAATGTGTTCGTCATGAAGTATACATAAGCTTCCGTGAACTTTCCTTCAACCCATTGTGAACAAGGCTTCCGTAGGGAAGCCGAAACGCTTTTTAGATTTAATCTTTTTTAGTACTTCTTTTGATCAGTGTCCGTCGTTTTATTGCTCCATAAGGAATATGAATGCCATCTGTTACCTCGTTTGGTTTTTCCGTAATTGTACAGCACTTTTCATGCAAAACTGGCAGCTGGAAACAAGAGTCGCTACGCCGCCAGAAGTGCAGAATGATTCCCTGTGTTTTGAATGACGCATCTACCGTTATCAGTCTAATCGCCTGACGTAGCCACTTCATAGCTATGCTTCTGAGGGTGTTTTTCTAATGGCGCATTCTATAGGGCGAGCAGGAGCACTCGAAAGCGTCTCGAATGGGGTCTCGAGAGTAGCTGCATTTCAATGGACGAACAGGAGGAGGAGCGCTGTGATCGAATTACAGAAGAGGAACAGTTTGGCGACGCCGACAGCACCGCAGTAGAAGTTCGAGCGGCCCCCGCGCGAAAAGCGGAGTGCGAAGGAAGTCACATGACACAAACACGTCTTACTATATTATTTTTGTTGTGTTTCCATCGTTTTGGTTCAGTGTGCGGCGGCAATGGCAGCTGAGCAAGGAAGTTCGCACGATAATCGTCGCAGAAAGGTAAACAATCTGGTCACGTGCTACACTTTCATCCTCGCGCATGTTTTCGGACCGCATGGAGCAAGCAATCGCGCTCTCGCTGACCTACTGCTCAGCTCCTCACTGCCCTTTGCCTCCGCTCTCGGTCCGCGAATAACAGTGACGGGCGCCAGTGTGAGCTCCGCGAGATGTTGACAGGACGGACTGCATCTATCGCATCGTTCTATCGCCATGGCAACTTCGGACATTGGTGCCTGGAAAACACCCAAGCACCATATTCCCCGAGTTCTATTTTTTTTTTTTTTGGTGGGTGGGGGGGGGGGGGGGCTTGGTGGGGGCGCCTTCTGCGAGCGCCAGCAACAATGAAGTGCTCCTCTTGAGAAACGAGCATCACAGTATTAAGTACCCAATGTGTGCAAGGTGTTCGCAGGCTTTCGGAAGAAAACGAGGGAAGGTGACGGACGAAAACTTTGTGAAGCAGTTAGCGAAAATAAACACCTTAAGCGCTGCAATGAGGGCACTGAAGAGAGGCAGGTATGCTCGAATCGTTCTATTTTCTGTGCAATAATATATGCGCAATAATAATCAGAGTAGCGATTTGAGAAGCAGCGTCAGAACAATCGATGACATTTTAGCAATTGCTCAGTTACTTTCGCCAATTACATTTCTAATGAAGTAATTCTAATGCGTTACTTTTTTTTTTTCAGAGCGTGTACAAGCCTGCAGGTCGATATCAAAAGGAGTGAGAGAACAAGGCATTCAGCTTCCTCGTTGCCTCTGATATCAAGACGTGATGGAATCCAATGGTCAGCAACGGACGCTCCGATATCACAGGCGGTGCCTGTGTACGTGAATGCAGCGCACGAGAGGACTTCCTGGGTTTCCTTTCATAAAGCGACTGCGAGATTCACGGGAGCCGCAGAAAATAAAAACGCTGCTGCCAGAAGACTCAGCCCATTTGCAGCAGTGTTGGAACGAAAAAAAAAAAAAACTTTTCTTCCACTTTTTCTTTTCTTTTTCTAGCGAAGGAGACGGGATCTGCGGATGTTTGCATCCTGCTCGCAGCTGCGATACAGCTTGGACGTTTGCGCAAAATGTGAACTGTGACGCACCTTCAAAAAAACCATCTCAAATCTCAATCGCCAATGCATATTCCCATCTCTGAAAGGCTTATGCATCTCGCACATTAATCAGAATCAACGAATAGCAACGAAAATGTAGGCAAACTGTCTGGGTTACTACGAGAAGACCGCTATAGCAGTTTGGGCTTGGCTCCAACGACCGTGAAGTCGAACGTACGACGCAGGCGAAACCAATCAGCTGAGCATAACATTGATTGATTGACTGATTTTTGTCAGGAAGGCCACGCGTGCCTCATCGTGTAGAGGAAAGCAACGGAACGGAGCATTAAATAGCATTAAATGAAGCAAATACAAGATTGACGAAGGTTATCGTGGGACAGTATTTAAACGTGAAGTGTCGTAAAGAAAATTTGGGCAATGCTTTGCGGGCGGGACTAGGGAAGAGATATGGGAGTACCCCTCGTATACGTAGCACTAAATAATTCTCTTAGAAAACACGCCCACAAACACGTCCTATTATGGCCTCCAAGACCTTCGCCTAGCGCTGGGCATATCGAAGCAACGTATTTGGCTGTTTTCTTCTTTCGTGTCAAAGATTGAGCGCTCACTAGATTTTGGGGGTGGGGGGGGGGGGGGGGAGAAATATGCGCTATTGTAAAGTCACACATCCGAAAGCGTGCCGTCACGAGTGAGCATGGGTGGTTTATGGTGCTGTGCAAAGTCACTGTATCTGTTCTCGTGTTGCTTAATTTCTGTTTTCACTGTACGCCGCTATTATGACAATAATTAAAAATTTTTCAATTGCTCACGAGAACAGCAAATACTAATTTCGAAGCATCAAATTATGAGTAACGTGGGAGTGATGAGTCGTCTGCTTGAGCAGACGACACGTGCGGTAATGATCACTGGGACGAGCACGCAAAAGCGTGTGGCGTTCGGGGTTATGCTTTATTCATATACACATCAGTGCAGCGAGGTTTATACGCCAGTTACACGCCGAAGTGAACGCCTCCGTGTTTCTTTATCGCAAATACATCAGCGATGAATGCGTGTAGCGCACCCTTGTGGCGAAACGCTCTCGGGAGACGTACTTTAATTACCACGTGATGGGCATTCAATCACCGTGAACCACCTTTGTGTTTAAGTATCTGATAATAAACTCTAGATAATACCCTTTACCGACATTTTACAACTACTTCAACGCGACAATGCGCTGACTACAATGGCGCATAACTAAAAGATCTGGCCACACGTCAAAACAACGCCTTCCACTTGATTAGAGAGTTCCGAAAAAAGTGACATGACGTACCAGTGCATTACAAAAGATGTTCCAGGGTGACTCCAGTGCAAAAACGAGTTACTAAAAATTGTGCTTCATGCTAATTCTACGTTATTCACCTTCTTCTTGTGACTACGCGTTAAAGAAGCAGAGTTTAGTTTGTAATTACAATGAAAAAGAAAAAATGGTTGCTACCTTTCAATAAATTATGCTGCATTTTACTGCGTATGATTACACGCAACCGAAGGCGGTAAGGTTACACCCGACAAGCAGTTTTAATGATGAGCACTACCTTCATGCCATTAGTTCTTAATTAGAATTTAAAAACAAAAGCTGCTGCTAATGCGTAAAACAATTAATCTTGTGAATAATTAGGCACAGCGTTGCCAAATTTTTGAGTAAATGTTAAATGTTGCCAGACTTTTTAAGAAAGAACTTGTAGTTTTAAAGTTACATTGAATTATAAAAAAAGAGCAGCACTTATTCTTAAAACAAAAAAATAGCAATAATAAAAATAAGAAGGTTTAAAATTACACGAGTTTTTCGATTTTTCTTTTTTAGCGGTTGTTGCTCAAATTTAGCAAGACTACATTGTGGCCAGATTTTTATGTCAATGCAACTAACACCTCATTCGATTTCAAATGTATCTGTGCGAGTAAATTGTTGTGTAGCTATCAGGTGTTTTTCCGCACAAGAAAGTGAATTTTCTCACACTCTATTACTCCCATTGTTAATAGCTGCTTGTGTCTTTCGTCTAAATTTGATAGCAAGAGAGCTACATTTTTAGTAAAACGGTGATAGGCGTCGCAATTCACGACATTTTCATGAAATGAACCAAAATTGTATTTCTAATGTGCACATAAAAGCAACCCAAAATTGTGCAATGGCAGTTTTACAGAAGCTTACGGTTGCTTGGGAAACGTCACGCGAAGAGCGCGAAATTCAATTGGTGGCGTTGCTAATGAACGCCACGGAAAGGTTT
Source organism: Dermacentor albipictus (assembly GCF_038994185.2). Classification (NCBI taxonomy): domain Eukaryota; kingdom Metazoa; phylum Arthropoda; class Arachnida; order Ixodida; family Ixodidae; genus Dermacentor; species Dermacentor albipictus. The sequence goes on along the minus strand of NC_091821.1, from coordinate 239,784,583 downwards.
CCGTCCTTGAAATATTATCCTGTCTATCTCATCACAAAAACATTTTTGCGCACGTACGTGTGAAAAATTGTCATGAATGACACAACCGGCAAGAGAAAGGGTGCTACGGGACAGCAAACAAATCGAGGACGGATGAGTTTTGGTAGTGCGCTGTGGTTAGGGAATTTGCAGCCAGAGTCGGCTGATCGCACAAGACCATACTTGGAGATCGTTGGGCTGCGATGTTCGTGCTGCAATGTACAGATACTGACCTGCAGTGTACAGTGCTAATGATGACGCCGCGCTGGGCCATTGAGATCATACGTAGACTATATTATACATACATTATAGCAAATTAGTTCTATTTATATTTCTTTCATCAACACACATTATAAAGGCAAGTTCTTTTTTTTCTCTTGTTTATCGAGCTCCTTGCGCAAATGAAACCTACATATCCGATTAGAGGTGAAATACGTTTCGACCAAGCAGGTACATTGGGTTTGCCACTGTTCCTGCTGTGTCTCCGAAAGGCGACTGTATAGGAAAGAACCCTCACCAACGAGAGAAAGCAACCAGTGAAATATAAAACACAAAGTATTCCAACAAAGAACGGAATAAGCTATCACGTTTTCACTGGTACGTATCCAGGCAGTCTGCACAGTGGACAGACAAGGCAAGGTCGAGTAAATTGATTATTTCGGCGACGCTTGACTGAGATATGGCTATATGCGAAGGGTCTTACGAAATGCTACTTTGCGGGAGGGAATCTGAAAGTGCACAGTCAAGGCGGTGGAAATATTGCGAGAATTATAGTACTGTTGCTCAACGAAGGGCGGAGACGCTGCCTGAAGATATCCTTGCCTTAATAACGAAACCAAACCGCCGCACAAGAGCAGATAATTAAAGCTCAGATAATTAAATGTAAGCTATATGAGAGAAGAAAGAAAAAGGTAAGGTGCAGGTATGTAAGGTGAAAGAAGCATGTGTAGAAGCTCCAATTATCTTCGTAATGTCGAAAAGACGCCACGCTGTAGCAGACGACGTTCGCAACATCAAGCAGCGCCACAGCAGATATGAACGTATAATCAAGGTCAAGGGCAAACTGGTTTATTGGTTACTTTTTTATTGTAAAATAAGTATGACACACTGAGATATAGGTTTTAGAAGAGAGGAGAAAAGTGCTTCTCTAACCTCGTTCAAAACACAACACATAAGCAAATGATCTTATTAACGCTTGTCGCGCCACCTATCGGCCTTTAAACAAAGGTTTGAAAGCACTTAGCATGCACAACGTAAGGCTACGTCTCGCGACCATAACTCGTATCACCAATAGCCACCCGATGGAAGCACAAGCGCTGTTACGGTTTGCATTTCCGCAGAAGTGATTCGTAAAGTTTTCTTGCACTGCTTCACTAAGTATAAATATTTACTGTTTTGTGGCGCCCTCATAACGTAAAGATTGTGAAAATGTACAGTGCTGGATATCGAGGCTGACTGGGGTACGTGAAGGTTCGGTCATTGAAATGTTTTAATTCAACGGTAAATAAACCGAAAGTCGCGGGATACAAGGGAAGTTACCACAAAATGGAATGACCACAGAAGAAACAGCGCTAGAACGAGCCGACAGAGACGCTTTGTGACGATAGGAAGGGTGTGCGCAAGTTCGGTGTTCAGAGCGTCTGCAACTTCAGCTACGATGGACACGCAGCGAATCATGTGAGACATATACACAAATAAGCGCACGCTTTCTCTTACTAAGTTAAACCAACATCTCCAACAGAAAGTTATGTTTAAACCTCGTTGCTGCATGCGTCAGTAGGTGTCTTGCGCAAGCAGCTTTGTTTAATTGTCTGTTTGGGTAGATTCCTCGTTGGTGTTCCTCGCGCGGGCGCGGTAGCACTGCAGAAGCGTTGCGGGGTGCTTTTCTCGTCTCGCGACGTTAGATTGCATTTTTTACCAATACAGCTCCAGGAAGGCACATGTAACCGGCAAACAGACCACAGGAGAGCACCTGAGACTAGGCGTGGCAGGAACTTAGGCGCATCCATGGAGCAGTGGGGGGAATCAAAGCTGGAAGTAGGGCGGTCCGTGGGTTGGGGCCGCCGAGGCCGGAGCGTGCCAGGGGGTGTTGTTATAAAAATTGGCTGTCAGCGATAGAGAAAAGCCAATCTTATACTACCCCGGCACGCTCCAGCGTCGGCGAGCTCCAACCCAAGGAGCAGTCCGGGTTCTAGCTTTGGTTCTCCCGTTGCCGCTTTGGTGTCCTGGAGGCGCCGCCAATAATGCGAGATAATGACACGTTGTTACATCTAGCACATAGAAAGTATTAAAGGAATATAGTCACGCCCAGGTACCAACTTGTGACGCAGCGCTACCACGCCTGTGCGATGATAATTATGCAAATCCAACGAGGAATCTACTGTCCACGCAACCACCAAAATTCTTGAAATAATGTGTGTGAGCTTAAGAATATTTCCAACACATTTTTGTCAAAGGTAGCAGTACAGGTGCTTCTCTAATGCAAGATTCCACGCAGCGTCAACAACTCTGGTTCTTCAGGGCTCGGGATTATTCGCGCTGCGTACATCCGAATTTTGAAGCGCGGCTTACTAGTGTGTTTAACCGCATGCTTGACTAAACTGGTGAGCTTGATTGTATGCTCGACAGTAGTACACGGTCGGCTGCGCGGCGCAGTGCGTGTGTAAAAATTTCCATATGCACGCGTCGGTGCTGTGCTTCCAATCGCACGGCATGTGCATTCCGTTCCCGCCATCATTTCACCCGTAGGCTGTGTAGGAACTGCTGCACAGTCTTCGATATTTTCGGTAATCATAGGTGTGCGACTTACAAACATGGCTCCTTTCCTTTATGACCTAGGAATGACGCGATAAACGTGCCGTACGAAACATAAACATTACACTTATCAGTGACCCAAGCTTTCACGAGTATGTACTATAACGAAAGGGAACACGCGAGTGTGTGGCGGGCAGCTTCGCACGTTACCGACAGCGAGAGAGGAGCCCCTGATGGAGCACGGCTAAATGTGACCGAATTTAAACGTAAGAGGGGGAACATGAGACGGTGCACTTCCTTGTGTTGTTACCCCCTTCGCGCAAAAGTTTCTTTTCGATCAGTTTGTTTTTCTAGTTTTCCTGCGGACGATGTGGGATCACTGATACCCACATCGCTGTAGTATGTCGAGGGCGAGCAAATCAGATGAAACTCGATACACCAATGTGCTATGAACCGATACTGATTCGTGGCAGCACGGCTTCTGCTCTTTATTCTTTCGCGCAAAGGGCGTCGGCTGCCCGAAAGCCACGCACTTCTATTTCCCTTCGTAAAGCTAATGACAGTGCAATGGAGCGCTGGTTTGCGATGGTTACGAACGTCCCTTGGTTATGTAGTAAACATGAAGCTGTACACAACCCCTAAGCTGTACACAACCCCTTAATCGCTAAATATAACTTCAGAGGGAACCTAATAAGCAACTTTCGCGCTGTAAAGGGAACACTGGAACAAAAAAAGAAAAATGATATTATTTTTCTTTGATCGGGTGCGATCACTCAGTGTTCTGGGACTGGGAGGAAGATAACCGGGACTTGATTCTGCAACCAGCAAGTGGACTTTCTTGCGCAAGACGCGTGCCATGTGGCGGGGCACCGCGTATACCCGGCAGGAGGGCGAATTTCACGAGTGGGCCCGAATGCCTCGGGAGGCCAGAAAGAAGGATCAGCTTACCCGAATTAGACGTTTACCAAACTTGCAAGTGCACTTCGCCGCATAGCACATTTACGCAACTAGAGGTGGCACTGGTCATGGTTGAACAGAAGACGACGTACTATATGCACATCCTGGGGCTTGTCTCTTGCACATGATTTCACCTGAGCGCCAGATCTACATCTTTACTGTCATAAGTCAAGCAAACTGATCGTGCGCGTTGATTGAAGAAATCACAATGCCATCGTTATTCTGGCAAACTTCTCTCAGTAAAGCTAGCTTCACAATTATAAAAAAAAAAGGTTCATTTTTATTACTTTTGTACACCATTCACAGATCTGCTGCGCTGCCTCAAACCCATAAATAAATAAATTTAATTAGGTAAGCTTTAGAAACGTCACATGAGGGGGGGGGGGGGGTCTACTGTTGGCTTTTTCCTATACTCAGGATGCCTGGTGGGGCAGCTGAAAGCACGACGCGAAACCGATCGCGTTCTGTGATAAATTCCGTGTTCTGGTTGGTAAAATAGTGAGCACACTGCTTCGTTTTGGCACTATAACGTCAGCAGCGTTAGTGAGAGTTGCAAGGGGAAAAGAATAGAAGAGCGCGTGGGCTGAGCTAAAGAACTACACTGCACAAACGCTGTGAATGGTACACTGTTTCCTAAGGGCGACCATGCCCTATGCATTAGAGTCCACTGGTTTACGATTTGTTCGCTGTCATTTCCAGAAAAAGATGCGTAGTATAAAAACGTAAATCTTCGGCGCTGCTTGTTTCGACAAAGTGAATGAACTCTCTCCGCAGTACGTTATTTATTTCTTACGCATCAGCCGCGTATATTTGCGTATGATGCGCGATGCCTCCCGCACTTCTTCGAAGTTTCGTTCACATCAGAATTTGTTTTCATGCAGCTATCGTTTTAGTATGCAACATCACAGGGGACTCTAGAGTATCTGGAACACTCGTCAAGGGCGATAACTTTCCAACTCTGCTGTGAGCATTTCCACTCAAGGGAAAGAAATTAAACAGCGCGAAAGTAGAACTTCGACACGAGAGAAGGAATGAAACACAGCGCTGACTTCTAAATGGCTTATTCTTTTCAAAATGGACGCTGTATACGTCTCACGGACAACACAAAAATGGAGCAACAAAGAAAAGAAGAAAAAAAAGAAAAGCTTGTTTTATTGGTTACGATATACGATAAAATAACGACCTTCCTTTTAGTTTTTTTTCTGAAATTTCTTATTTGTGTCCTGCTTTTCGCTTGAATTTCTCGTGCACCGTGTAAAGGTGTCTTTTCAAAAAGAATAAACGTGTTGGCAGTCAGTGCCGTGTTTAATCCCATATCTCTTCTCAGGTGACGAAGTTCAATTGAAGCGCTGTTAGTTTAATTACGTTCAATAAGCTATGTGAAACCTGCAGCCTGTCCGTGATTATAGGCCTCCTGGTTTAATATTCCAGCCGCTTTGAATTTTTGAAAAGCGCATGACTTGTAGCGTCATGGCCAGGCTGCAACCACGCTCGTAATAAATTAAGTATCCGTGTCGTGCTGACGGAATTCTCGTTTCGCCTTGACGACGTCACCGCGCAGTCTCCGCGCAAAACGGGAGCCAGTGTGCCCGACACAGCGATTGTCCTGCCATCTCGAGCGGAGCACGGTAAACTCGCAATTTGGTTCGTAATTCGGTTCAGTGTAGTTTAGTTTAGTCATGATTGAAGTGGCCTGCTAAAGCTTAACGTCGTACGGCTTCCACCGTGGGGTGAATAAGAAAAAGTGTGAGTGCGAGAAAGAGCTTGGAAGCATTCATACGACGCGTTGTCAACATCAGTCAGTGTACCACTGTTGCCAAAGGCGACATTTCGCACTGGCCAGTGCTTCTCTGCGTAAAATACAACCTCCCATCTTCATCAACCTATTTTAAGTCGACCAAGACCTCTTCCTCCGATCTCCAATTACCCCTGTGCCACGCCAAACGATTCCAACTAGCGCCTGCGAATTTCTTAATTTCATCACCTCACCTAGTCTTTTACCGCCCTCTACTGCGTTTCCCTTCTTGGCACCTAAACTGTCACCCTAACGGTCCACCGGTTATCTAACCTACGCATTACATGACCTGCCCAGCTCCATTTCCTTGTCTTAATGTCAATTAGATAATCTGCTATGCCCGTGTGCTCTCTGATCCACACCGCTCTCTTCCTGTCTCTTAACGTTACGCCTATCATTCTTCGTTCCATCACTCTTTGCGCGGTCCTAAACTTGTTTTGAGCTTCTTTGTCAGTCTCCAAGTTTCTGCCCCATATGTTACCACCGCTATAGAATGCACTGATGGTACACATTTCTTTTTAGTGATATGGTAAGCTTTCAGTAAGGATCCGAGTATGTCTGCCATATGCGCTCCAACCCAATTTTATTCTTCTGTAAATTTTCTTCTCATGACCAGGGTCACCTTTGATTAATTGACCTAAGTAAACGTATTCCTTTACAGGCTGTAGAGGGTGACTGGCGATCTTTAACTCTTGTTCCCTTGCCAGGCTATTGATCACTATCTTCGTCATCTGCATATTAATCTTCAACCCCGCTCTTACACTTTCTCTGTTAAGATCCTCCATCATTTGTTGTAACTCGTCCCCAGTGTTGCTGGACAGGACAATGTCATCTGCAAATCGATGGTTGCTGATATATTCGCCATTCATCCTTACCCCTAAGCCGTCCCAATTTAATAGCTTGAATACTTCTTCCAAGCACTCAGCGAATAGCATTGGAGAGATTTCTTCTTGTCTGGCCACTTTCTTAATAGGTATCTTCCTACTTTTCTTGTGGAGGATTAGGAGAGATGGGCGTATTTGTATATGTTTTATATGTTTATGTATAAGCATTATTTATTCTGTAAACGCGCTTTTCTTTCTTTCGTCTCTTTTTTTTCGCGCGTTACACCAAGAGGTAAAGTGGTTGCCCTTCTGATACTGCTTTTTGATAAAGCATATTCATCTAGCGATAGTCGGAATTTACTGAACTGTAAAGTTCAAAACTTTACAAAATGTTAAAAAAAGAAAACCGAGAACCATGGCTGGCCGGAATTGGCAGATGAGGTGGCACACGGCATGTTCAAGTTTTTGCACTATATTTTGCAGCGAATACGAGGCAAGCGCCCACGTCACGATTAGACGGCTAGGGCCGGTGTGGCCAGAAGTAGCGCGATTGACGAAAGAAAACCTTTACCAGGGCAATACAACTTCCGCTTTAACAATATTCCGCCGATTTAGGTATGAAATCCAAACAGAAGGTGTTCAGATCGGATATATATATTTTATCTCTAACCCACTGTCTTCATAAGCGGGACGCGTACCTCACAAATGCGGTATAACGCTGATCCAGCCTTGGTCGCCATTATTAAGCACATTTAATTAGCTTTCAATTATTGGAGATGTACTGCATAAATTCAGACTCGTTATTTTCGTTGCGCTCTTTACTTTTGTCCCACTATATGTGCGCCGAAAGTGACACGAAACAGATTTTTACGATGAAGCTCATCGCGTTCACTGTATACCTCCGAAACTGCCGTTTATAATGCAGCCGCTTTTCGCCTTGCATTCACGTCCTGTAGCAGAACGTTTTTTGAGACAGACTCAAAATATAACACGTCGCGATGCAAGCAGAAATCACTATACTTAACGATTCTCTCTCGATTATATGTAGTGGCAATAAAGTTAGCGTACGATTTTCCCACGAAGATTTTTCCCCCCTTTTTTTATAACGGTGTCTTGGTATGGCGTTGGACGCCGGCGGTACTGGTTGCTACTAATGGCAGCATTGGTTCACCCGAAACCTGACAGAAACAGTGGCCGACGCCAGTCAGCAGAAATTTCCATTTACTTCTTGGGCTATAGTTGGTTCGTATCTATGGAAAACATTATTAGAAACATTATAGAAACATTATTAGGCTCGAAATGAAGACCAAGAAGGTAAGAAACAGCTAGACGTGTTTCTAACCCTGTCGAATGTAAAACCGTTTCGCGCGAAGATCTACGTGCTTTTAACGGCGTCTTTATTTTGCGCCATTTTTTTTTGTCCTGTGAAATCCGCGACCTGCCGTTTGAGCATTAAAGGGACTTACCCATTTGGAATGCGAAGTGGTGCAGCATGGTACAGCGACGGCATGGTGGCGAGGTCGATGGTGGAGGGGGTCAGACCTCTTGGTCGCCGCGTTCATGGCCATCAGGGAGTAGCTTATCTGAAACGTTGGAATGGGTTGACGCTCGAACTACAACGCCGATTTCGTGACAAGTGAAGTTTAAAACTAATATATATATATAACTCGGAAAAACACCTTTATGTAGCACGTATTGAGCAACAGAAAGCTGTGTCAGGTGTTTTTCATGCAGCTCTACAACTTTCTCATTGACAGTTTTCATCTTATTGTACTATTTCAGAAGTTGATTAACTGAGCCTTATTACATATATACACGGCGTCCCAGCTAACTTGGACCAAGATTTTGAAAAAAATGTATGCGTTCTTCAGAAGCGCAATCGCATGGATGTTAGCGTTTCTCTAAACTTACAGTATCATTTTTTTGCTCGTCCTTCCTTGTTGAGTAATTAGCCGAGATACATTAATTAAATTTTTAAATATAGCTTGAAACGTTCAGGTATCCATAGGAAAGTTGTGGAGCTTCACAAATATTGCCCAACCCAGGCACTTCCAACGAGATAGACTTAGCGTGGCCGTCTTTATTCGGGAAAAACGAAAACCCGCGCAGTTTTAGAAAATACAACGTGACAGCGCGCTCTGTGCGACCGAATGCGCCTTTACATACACCGCGATTACAGCGCTCTCATGAGTGATTTGTAAAAACATCGCCAGCGCCGCGCCTTCCCTTCACTTAAGAGAAATGGCTTCAATCTTTGCTCTGCTCTGACATTACCGACAGCGGCTAGCGACGGCGCTCCGAAAAAATGCTTCGTCAGCAGCCGCTCGCGCCTGTCGCCGAAAAACGCACCGTCATCAGCCGTTTATTCCAATATGACGAGAAGATAAATTTTTTTTCCAGCGTTCAAGTCGATGCGGAATAGAAAAAATACACACAAAACATGCATTACACATCTGGAACCTGTGCGAGAGTGAGCATTTGTTACAACGACGCTTTTCGCTTTTATTCCAAGCTGTGCCAACGGTTGCATGCATGTGAGCTCGACTGTCTATTACTGTCGTGCCGCGCAACCGTTTCGAAGAATTTGTTTGCAGTGCCTAAAGTTTGCGGCCTTGGTGGGAGCGGCACAGGGCGACAAGAGGAAAGCTGAACGTATACCGGCATTGGCAATCTGGGGGAAGACCTAACGTGAACACAATTATGAGGAGTTGCTTCACGCTGAAACAGGTAGATTCAAGACGCGGCACCGAAAAGGGACCATTAGTAAAAGGGCTGAAGGAGATATTTTGGCTTTCATGACTGCAAACCCTCATTTCAGCGTGCGTGATGTGAGTGGTGCGGTCGGCATTTCAAAGTCTGCAGTGTTAAGAGTTCTTAGGAAGGCTGAAATGCATCCGTATCACCTCCAACTGCATCAAAAGCTGCAAGAAAGAGACTTTCAATGGCGGCTTGATTTCTCACATTGAATCCTTGTTAAAAGTGACGAAATACCGGATTTTGTTGACAAAGTGCTCTGCACAGATGAGGCAACCTTCTCCAGAAATCCTCAAGTCAACATCCATAATGCGAATTACTGGAACGATACGAACCGCATTGGGTGGCGCAGACCAGACACCTGTACCAATGGTCATTCAGTGTGTGGTGCAATATCTTTGAAGGAAGAATAACTGGCCCCATATTTTTTGACCACATGCTTACTGCTCAGCGGTACGTGAACGACATCTTGTAAGGAGCAGTCAAAGGTTTTCGCAGTGATCTTCCTATTGCGTTTTTAAAACGAACTTGGTATCAGCACGACGGTGCACCAGCTCACAGCAGCAGCCTTGCCAGAGCCTGGCTTGACGAAGCCTTCAAACGCCAGTAGGTCAGGCGGCATGGACCAGTGGCATGGCCTGCAAGGTCACCGGACTTGACACCTCTTGACTTCTTGTGGGGACATGTGAAAGACCGAGTGTACCGCAAACCTACAACTACACCATAAGCGCTAAAGGCAGAGATTGTTGAGGCATGCAGCGAGATACCGTCTTGCGTCATCAAAAAAGCTACATCGGACGTGCTGAAAAGGTGCCAATACTGCATTATGGCAGAGGGCGACTTGTTTGAACACATTCTGTAGAGAGACATCACAGCGAATAAATATCTGCAATCGTTATCCATGAATAGAGCCATCTGTGTGAAACTTTTGCACGACGTGGAATAAGGCACGTCAGTAATATGAAATTACAAATTCTTTGCCGTCAAGGAATGGACAGGAAACTAAAGAAACCTTCCGTGTGAGTTTACAATTCTTCCTTTTGTGACAACCAGCGTAATTCACACGATGTTATCAAATTAAGCTTGTTATAATGCGTGTTTGCTTGTTGGGGTCTTGCTCCCAAATTCCAAATCATGAGCTTGTCATTTTTGCTCCGCATGCATTCTGCTAGCGTGAGAGTGCAATTATCGCCGCAGAAACGGGAGCCGCGCTGCATTTCAACTGCCGCCCGAACCGAATGGCGTTTATTTTCGGAATCGAGCACAACGCGAAGCTCTGTTGTGGGCAGCACGAAAGGAGCGAAGCGAGCGATGTTTTTTACAAAACACGGTCGAGAGCGCTGTAATCGTGGCGCATTCGGGCGCAGACAGCGCGCTGTTTCGTAGTATGTATTAAACTCCGTGGGCTTTCGTTTTTCCCGAATAGAAACGGCCAAGCTGTCTATCTCGTTCGAAGTACCTGGGTTGGCCGATATTTGTGGAGCTCCACAACTTTCCTGTTAACGTCTGAACGTTTCAAGCTATATTTAAAAATGTTATTAATTTATCTCGGCTAATTACTCAAAAAAAGACGAGCAAAAAAGTGGCAGTATAAGTTGAGATAAACGCTAACATCCATGCGATTTCTATTCTGAAGAACGCATAGGCTTTTTCAAAATCTTGGTGCATCTTAGCTGGGACTGTCTCTCTCTCTCTGTATATATATATATATATATATATATATATATATATATATATATGTATGTATAGGATCACACTGGCCCCGGTAGTAAAATGAAGAGGGTACGACGTACGTTGGATATGCACAGTATATTTTATTGACGTTTCAGGTCGTACACCAGCCGAAACGCCAGTAAAATATACTGTGCACGTCCGACGTACGTCGTACCCTCTTTTTCTTCATATATATATATATATATATATATATATATATATATATATATATATATATATATATATATATATATATAATTTTTAACGTCGACTGAACTTCGCCTACGCGTTATTCTTTCGTATTTGTATGGTACTGTTCTACACGTGCCTATATATGGTAGACGAGAAGATAACATCCTCATTAGAACTAAGAGGAAACGAGGCAAGTGGATAACAAAACAAAGGTTATGAAACGGCTGTGTTGAGCGTCAGCATCCCATAACAGTGATATAATTGCAACCTGTTATATACATATACAAGGTGCCTCCGCTAAGATGGCCCAAGTCAGACTCAGCTCTGAAAAAAAAAAAAAAAGAAAGGCCAGGACTTACTGCGTTTTGTCAGTAAAAGTCTTCCGCTAACTTACGCATTTTTGTGAGTGCGTTTAATAGCCTAATTGCCCGATCCTATTTAGCAAAAGAATAATACATACTGGTTTAATGGTGCAATTGAGTGCAAAATTGTGCTTCGCATTCGAAAAGATCATATGCAGTAGTTTTCTCCTGGCTACATTTCTCTTTTTGTTATTCTTTTCACGTATAAAAAATTTTGGCTTGCGCGCATGATAGATGGTCATTATTGTTTGGAAAGCGATGCGCCCCAAATGGTGTAGACCGTTTTTTGATGTGTGGAATTACGTAAGAAATGTAAAGTGAGTGCACGCCACAGCAACGCTCTCAGAGGGTAGAACATGGCGTAAAACAATTAAGTTTCAGCCGCTTTACATGCCGAAACCAGGATATGATTATGAGCCACGCCGTAGTGAGGGGCTCCGGAATAATTTGCATCGCGTGGGGTTCTATAACGTGCACCCAATGCCCGGCATATACACAAGGGCGTTCTTGCAGTGCGCCGCCATCGGAATACAGTCGCCGTAGCCGGAATAAACGAGGCGTTGTTGAAACTGTTGGTCGCGTAGGTTGCAGCTGCAGTAAAGCACTAGCGCCACAATTTAAGCGAAGCGTGTCATATTAAGAGAGCTACGGACGACTACAACTTACCCTCCTCCCTATAGACATGCTTTTTCTCTTCAAATCGTTCGTCGAGTTATCGGGGCTACGCTCCGCCTTTAATGGCCTGCGTCATGATATGACGTGGGGTCGCCTACTTCGGTTGTCGTGGAGGCAGCGCATGAAGCCTCTCCGACCTCTCCGCTAGCTCCCCAGCCATCCACCCCCGCGAAAGTTATCCAAGCAGCGTACGTTGCGAGCGGTCTGTCGCAGCGCCGAGCGTGTCAGATATTCCGGTGGCTGCCAGCGAGCTGGACCTTCTGGCAAATGGGCGGAGGCGTAAACTAAAGCTTCTCCAAACTATACTACCGCTGTGATGAAGGGACTTTAGCGAGAACATGAACGGCCTGAGCGGGCTGCACGGTGCAGCCACCTGGTAGCTCAGAGAGAGACCGGCCAAACACAGCGCTAGTATTGCGGTAACTAACTGCAAAACATTATAAACATTTAAATAGACAACGCGTTCACAATTACGCTCCTGCAGAAAATTTACACCGGCAGTTGAGTACGCTCGGATACGTCCGAGATCGCGCTAAACCGCGGCACGAGCCGGCCAACCCAAGCCGGTGCGCTCACACAACAGAGCCGCGGGACCAAGAGAAAGCGGAAGATCACATAGTTTCGATTTCAAGGGCCGAACGCGATCTCGTATACTTGCGCATTTCTGGCACTGTGCCAAGCTTTGTCGGCCGTGTACTTCGACGAGATTCACGACAATATGAGCCAGCCAAGTGGAAAGCGGAAGGGAAAGACCGTCACCTAGGAAAAACACGCTATCGTAACGGCTGCCGCGTGAGGTGTTAGAAAAGTCGCGTGTAGCACATGTCAGAAAATCTTTTGCCATTGTTTTATTGAATTTTCATCTCATACGCGGCTGCGTAGCGGTTCAGCGGGCAGCGGAGACGTAGTCTTCTTTGCGTGTTTAAAAGTTGCGCATACCATTTAGCATATACTGTAGTAAATGGAAGTAGTGGGTATAACGAAGTAATGGATATAATTCCTGCTTCCCTTTCAACTTCGTTATAACGAGGTTCGAATGTATAAATGTTTTAAGCAGGCCCGGTGCAAAGTTGCTGAGCATGAGGTCGCGAGTTGGATTTCTGGCCCGGTCGATTATTTCACGAGGGTGCTTAAACTAGAGAACTGCGCGGGCTCGGGCCTACCCGAAAATCCGTGCCGGGCTTTCGCGGCGGGCTCGGGCCAAGCCCGGGCTTGAAGCTTGGGGCTTCGGGTTGGCCCCGGTTATGAGGCAGTGGCGCCCCCACCCCTACCCGTGCCACCACTCCTCACACACATTGCTAAAGCTCCGCCAAATCAAACTAGAGACTTGACAGCTATTTGGCGGTCAACGTTTTGCTGCCTTTTTCACTCCTTTTGGACGGCGGTAGTCATCGGCATCTCCTGGGGTATGAAGGCAAGTTTTCACATCGATTCAGTACCCGCGCGATTAACTCGACATGCCTTCAGTTGTCACCATCTATTACAACGGTCACGCGCGTCGCTATTGCTTCGTTAGTTCAACCTTTGTTTAGACTAATTCAGGCACCAGGACAGGGATTCGGTTCGTAGTCAGCTGGCCTGCATGCTCGTAAAGCGAGTTGCGGCCGGAGACAACGCCATTTGTGCTTAACTTTTCCTTTTGCTTTATTGTTTCCTCGAGTGACGGCTCGCCGCGACGCTGACATATCCTTGGAACTATATATCTCGTGATATGGATTAGATAAGGTGCAAAATAATGTCACGCGAAACAGCGTCCATGTTCACACCCTGCAATAACCGTTAAACCCACAAGGAATATGAAGTCGAGGGTTCGACGGAAGCCCGTCTGGTCGGGATGAAGCATGAAGCAATAAAACGACGGACATCGACCAAAAGAAGTACTAAAAGGAATAAATCTAAAAGACGTTTCGGCTTCCCTACGGAAGCCTTGTTCACAATGGGTTGAAGGAAAGTTCACGGAATCTTATGTATACTTCAGAACGTTGACGTAAGCAGCGCGTGTATGACGGGGGGAGGGTTAATAATCCTGGGGTTTTACGTGCCAAAACCACTTTCTGATTATGAGGCACGCCGTAGTGGGGGGACTCCGGATATTTCGACCACCTGGGGTTCTTTAACGTGCATCTAAATCTAAGTGCACGGGTGTTTTCGCCCCATCGAAATGCGGCTGCCCTCGCGGGATCGAATCCCGGCCACGGCGGCCGCATTGCTATGGGGGCGAAATGCGAAAACACCCGCGTACTTAGATTTAGATGCACAGTAAAGAACCCTAGGTGGTCGAAATAACCGGAGTCCTCCACTACGGCGGGCCTCGTAATCAGAAAGTGGTTTTGGCACGTAAAACCCCATAATTTAATTTTTTTTATGCCGCCAGCCTGGCTGGGATACGATCCCGCGACCTCGTGCTCAGCAGCCCAACATCATAGCCATTGAGCAACCACGGCGGGCAAAAGAAGGTTGCCATCAGTACTCGGTGTTCCCAGGCGGGGGGAGGGTCCCCTCATTTTGATTGAGCGTGTGACGTGTTTTCTGTATCTCCAGTAATTCCAGATGCAGCCACGATTTCAGGTTTCTTTCTTGGCCGATAACTCTCGAGCGATCCCAGTCAACCTTGAGGCCCTTTGCATCTGTGTGCTGGGCAAGGGCATTCGAATCTGTTGGTTATGAAGTATACATAAGCTTCCGTGAACTTTCCTTCAACCCATTGCGAACAAGGCTCCCGTAGGGAAGCCGAAACGTGTCTTAGATTTATTCCTTCTTAGTACTTTTTTTTATCAGTGTCCGTAATTTTATTGCTCCATAAGGAATATGAATGTCATCTGTTACCTCGTCTGGTTTTTCCGTAATTGTACAGCACTTTGCATGCAAAACTGGCAACTGGAAACAAGAGTCGATACGTCGCCAGAAGTGGAGAATGATTCCCTGTGTTTTGAATGACGCTTCTACCGTTATCAGTCTAATCGCCTGACGTAGCCACTTCTTAGCTATGCTTATGAGGGTGTTTTTCTAACCTTGCGCGGTTGGCGCAGTATGTCTAGAACAGCAGCTCCTGCGCTCTATGCGGTTGCACGGGACTGGCAGCCACGCATCGTTACGCAACTTCCCAAATAACAATATGACTCGGTTTTGGTACTTAACTTGCTGGAGCAGTAAACGATGGACCCAAAAGAACTGTGATTGTTCCGAAAATATATATACTTATTTGTATTTCTTCCAGAGCTAATTAACAAAAACTCTACTAGAAGCTTTATTTTACACTTTCGCTTGTTTACTTGTTCTTGGCACTGTCCTTCCTGCGCGAGTCCATTTGATGTGGTCCCTTGTTTGTCACGAAAAGAAGAGGTCTATCTCACAGGCGTATACCTGTGAGGTACACCTTACTTCAGTTCTCTTCTGCAGGTTTACGCGTTGTTATGGCAAACGGTGGGCATTATTCACATCTACACTAGTGAAGGTACCTCCCCCCCTCAAATTTGCACAGAAAAGTTACTAGCAGCCCCCCCCCCTCCCCCCCCCCTCCGAAAAAAAGATCCTGGGCACGTGCCTGGTTGCTGCCCTGTCGCCTTAGAAGCAGCAGCGCGACTATGGATGTTTATGCGCGGAACGTTTGGGAGCACTGCAATCACGACGTGCAAGCGGGCATGTCACGTGGTGTTTTGTATTTCGCGGGCATCATCAGTAAGCTTAAATACACTAATACTTATTAGATAGAAAGACAAACTGTTTATTCAGAGGTTTTGCAAACCGCTCTGCAACTTTCTAATTGGAATGTTATTCCTAGCTTCTTTACTACACAAGTTGGTGAAATAATCTTGAATAGAAATCTAATTAAGCAAAATACAAAAAATTGCGTGACACACTACATACAAAAGTGAGCAACATGCATTTGGTCGCGTCGTCTTATAATGCATCGGCATGTTTTAAAACCCTGGCTAAAGTTAGCTGAGACACCCTGTATACAGTGATTTTTGCTTAGATACGTAGATTTATTGGAGACATACACGTATACATAAATATCTTGTTGAGAGGTTTTGTGGATACAAGCAGCGAACTTTGTTTCCAGTGACATTTTTTTGCCCTTTATCAAGCTTTATCTTCGCAATTGTGTATTCCATTGTATCTTCGAATTTCCAACGTATATTTTGTAGAACTCCTGCTTTTTATATGTGATCTCTGTTGCGGCTGTAATTTCGGTGCAATTACAATACACGACCGATGACAGCTGCTCCTGCGCAATACGTTGAAATGAAGTACAGCGTCATTTAGATTTTTCTTTGGCCGTTGCACATGTACAAAAACGTAAACAAGGTTCTTGAAAGACAAAGTTTCATTGAAATATTTGTCCCCAACTCGTTCATTTCACGGCCTTTACATTCGTCATATCAGCAGCATCCACTGCTTTGCTAGTTTTGAACTCATATAGTTCTAAAGTTCATGTGATACTTTCGTTACTTTCTAAATAGACAAAAAACGTGGAAGCGTTGATATCAGTTAATACCACAATTTTTTGGGACATACGAATTTATTCTTTTACGAAAAAATACATATTTTACTTGTCTTCTTGATAGTATGTGGCGTCCAAGAATTCATTTGCAGCATCTTTGGCAATGGCAATGAAGTTATTATTCCTGTATATGATCCCTCGGCAAATTCTGTAAGGAACATGCCGAGCTCCAACGTAAGCCCACCCGCCCCCCGAAAGAAATTTCTGGCTGCGCCACTGTTAAATAGACATTGGTAGCCCTTGCTATACGAACCGCTATTTCTGATGCCGCTATCGGCAGCCTTCAATCGAATACGTAATCATCGACACCATTCGAATGCGCATGAAGTTACAATTAACTGCGTTATACACGTAACTGACAGGTCAAATCACTAGTGATCCCAAATTACTATACTCAGTTCAGTGTTCTCGCTGTTTGAAACACCATAACGTCATGAGTATCAAATCAAATGTCATGAAACCAGTGATTCAACCCCGCCTATTAGGAACTGGCGTGCTTATAAGTCACTAGAGATTATGAATTACTTATTTTCTCTGAGAGTGGCAGGTTTCATTCGTTCATGTCAATGATATCAATGAAACTGTCATAAAATGAGAATTTTTATATCATTAGCAAATAATAAATACCGAGTAATTAGTGATCACTACTGACGCGCTTGGTTTGGTTCTATCCTTTTATGCAGCAAAGCATCATGGATATGAAGTGAAAAGTTATTTAAATGACGATTCAATTATGATAATTCAAAGACGCTGAGATTTAGTCACTAGTGATCATAAATCACTCTCTTATGTCATGATTACCGTCGCGTTGACAGTTGGAAAAACGGCGGTACACGTCAGAAGTCAAGTTACTGACGAGCACATTTCTGCACCTGCAACGGGTGAATTCTGTTTAGTGTGAGAACACGAAATGCCACGGAAAAGTATTTATGTTACTGTACTAAGTACCATTACACAAAAGTATCTACGAAGAAAACAAGAACAATGTATTCGCAAAAGTATTTAAAATACGAAAATCTTGAGTACAGTAGATAGCTACAAGTTTGGAACACACCTATATTCCAGAATGCGCACTTCAAGAGCTTAAGCTAACGAAAAAAGGCAACGGACATGGTGTGACAGAAAACAGCTCAGACAACGTCGATTTCGAATCGCAGTTTCTTCTCTACTCCACTGAAAAATTATTGCAGTTACTTCTTGTTCGGCACGTTTGCGCTAAATGTCACGAATGACAACTTTCTGACCCGGGAATGGTGGACGCTGGGTCTTGTCTCCACAATTTCGCCCACCCTCCTCGTGGTTCGGCAAACAATAAACACGTACCTCTCATTCATATTCAGCGCGCTAATGACGTACACTATAAGGCATATGAAAACAAACAGGCGACAAGCACAGTGTGGCAGGTGGCGAAGCCCACTTCGCGATGCGTCATAGGAGCCAGCTTACCCGCAAAATGAGGCCACCGATCGCAACGGTGAGAGCCGGCATGCTTTGCATAATAAGTATGAGGTCATCAACGAGCATTTGCAAAATCTACCACGCTTTTTGTGAGCGCTTGTGGGCGACATAATATAGTTAATTTTTAAATAACCTAAAGACACCGAGAGATAATAGTTGACTCGTAAAGGTGTTGTAGTGTAATCGATGCTGTCAACCTCCTCAGCCAGTGTCTTTCTTCTGCCCTATGCTGATAAAGTACGTCTGGTACGAAATAGAGAAGTTAGTAGAAATGCAGAACAAAACTCTATAGACGATACCGAATTATCCAACCGAAACACCCTTACACCCTTGAACGAGAAGAAAGGGGGTTAACCGTGGAACGCGGTTTTTAATTATTCTATCGTGAGAAAACAACAAACAAAGAAACCAAGGACAACATAGGGGAAATTACTTGCACTTATTAATTGAACTAGAGAAATGATAAATTAATGACAACGAAAGTGCATGAAAAAAGCAACTTGCGGCAGGTGGGGAACGATTCCACGTCTTCGCATTATTCCTGCGATGCTCTAACCAACTGAGCCACCGCGCCGTTTCCCCATCCACTTTCTTGGGTATTTATGTGTAACTGCTAGAACTAACTTTCGGAGTATAAGCCAGCGCCACCACTCACACACCTTGGGGCAGGATGTGGAACATCCTCTCTGCCGCAGGCGTCACAAGTACGTGATGTTTCTGGGTGAAGGCAACTGGGCAATAACACTTACCCCCTTGAATAATATAAAAAGGCGTAACCTGGACATTTTCGCTATAGCCACGCTCAGTGCCGAGAGAGCTGCTATAATTAGGACACCAAGGATCATTCGAACGTCGTTCTATTATGATCGAGTGTGTAAATCGGAGGACACGCTACATGCAAAAGAGAGCTACAGTCAAGAGTGAGACTTTGTTTCCGACACGGAATCGATTGCTGCAATAACAGCCTCATATACTTGAAGTCAAATCGATGGCTTTCTATATAAAAAATGAAGGAAAACACAAAAAACGGTCATCTAGCTCATGCTAACAACACAATTCTAGACAACGGTGACAGAGGTTTCCTTGAATCAGTATTGCTATTACGTCCATGTTCCAATATGATTTACTAGAACGGAGGCTAATTATTTTCCCATGAGTGCCACATATATTAATAGATCCCTCGACCATAGCATTCCAAAAGCGTGCGCTCCACTGCGTAACGGGGGCCAATTGCCCGCCAGCACGCGGACTACGGCACGCCACTACTGAAAACCCAACAGTGGCTGCTTGAGAACAAGTGCTTAGTGACTGAAGCAAACCTAAAAAAAAAAGCATAATCAGCCATGCGCCTTCTTTTCATTGCATCCCATCTCTTTTCATAGGAACGAGGCAGGAAGAACAAGACCCATACCTACGTCGCGGAGCAGGTGCCGACTCGAATTATTTAAATATCGTCAGGCATGCACGGCGTTCTTTATGAAAGCGCACGCAAACGGAAAACAGTAGTTGGGAACTCCGGATTCATTTTGACCTCCAGGGGATCTTTAACGTGCTCCGAATGCACGGGACACGGGCGTTCTTGGTCTTCGCCCCCATTGAAATGCAGCCGCCGTGGCCGGCACTCGATCCTCCGACCTCGTGCTTAACAACGCAACTCGACAGCCGCTAAGACACCGCGGATGGGTTGGGCTGGATGACAGGCAGCCGTGTTTTTTAATTACATTGCAGATTTGGCCAACTTTTCGAGGAACTCGAAGTTCTGCTGGCGTCCTTTACAAACACTCGGTACAAGTCTAAGCGGTTAATGACGCTTTCCATAGGGCGAACAGGAGCACTCAAAAGCGTCTCGAATGGGCTCTCGAGAGTATAGCTGCATTTCATTGGGCGAACAGGAGGAGGAGCGCTGTGATCGAATTACAGAACAGGAACAGTTTGGCGACGCCGACAGCACCGCGACAGTCACATGACATAAACACGTCTTACTATTTTATTTTTGTTGTGTTTCCATCGTTTTGGTTCAGTGTGCGGCGGCAATGGCAGCTGAGCAGGGAAGGTCGCACGATAATCGTCGCAGAAAGGTAAACAATCAGGTCACGTGCTACACTTTCGTCCTCGCGCATGTTTTCGGACCGCATGGAGCAAGCAGTCGCGCTCTCGCCGCGCTATATTGCGCTGCTCCTCACTGCGCTTTGCCTCCGCTCTTGGTCTGCGAATAACAGTGAAGGGCGTCAGTGTGAGCTCCGCGAGATGTTGACTGGACGGACTGCACCGGCGATGGTTCTACAGCCATGACAACTTCTGACGCTGGTGCCTGGAAAACACCGAAGCACCACATTCCCCGAGCTTTTTTTTTTTTATTGGCCTTAGTGGGAGCGCCTTCTCCGAGCGCCAGCAACAATGAAGTGCTCCGCTTGAGAAACAAGCATCACAGTATTAAGTACCCAGTGTGTGCAAGGTGTTCGCAGGCTTTCAGAAGAGAACGAGGGAAGGTGACCGACGAAAACTTTGAAAAGCAGTTAGCGAAAATAAACACATAAAGCGCTGCAGTGAGGGCACTGAACAGAGGCAGGTATGCTCGAATCGTTCTATTTGCTGTATATGTGCAATAATATTCAGTTGCGATTTAAAAAGCAGCGTAAAAACAATCGATGACATTTTAGCAATTGCTCAGTTACTTTCGCCAATTACATTTCTAATGAAGTAATTCTAATGCGTTACTTTTTTTTTTTTTTCAGAGCGTGTACAAGTTTGCAGGTCGATACCAAAAGGAGTGAGAGAACAAGGCATTCAGCTTCCTCGTTGCCTCTGATATCAAGACGTGATGGAATCCAATGGTCAGCAACGGCCGCTCCGATATCACAGGCGGTGCCTGTGTACGTGAATGCAGCGCACGAGAGGACTTCCTGGGTTTCCTTTCATAAAGCGACTGCGAGAGTCACGGGAGCCGCAGAAAATAAAAACGCTGCTGCCAGAAGGCTGCAGTGTTGGCTGCACTGCCAGAAGGCTGCAGCAGTGTTGGAACGAAAAAAAAAAAAAAACTTGCGTCCATTTTTTTTTTTCTAGCGAAGGAGACGGGATCTGCGGATGTTTGCATCCTGCTCGCAGCTGCGATAAAGCTTGGACGTTTGCGCCAAATGTGAACTGTGACGCACCTTCAAAAAAACCAGCTCAAATCTCAATCGTCAATGCATATTCCCATCTCTGAAAGGCTTATGCATCTCGCACATTATTCAGAATCAACGAATAGCAACGAAAATGTAGGCAAACCGTCTCGGTTACTGCGAGAAGACCGCTATAGCAGTTTGGGCTTGGCTCCAACGACCGTAAAGTCGAACGTACGACGTAGGCGAAACCAATCAGCAGAGCATAACATTGATTGATTGACTGATTCTTGTCAGGAAGGCCACGCGTGCCTCATCGTGTACAGGAAAGCAACGGAACGGAGCATTAAATGAAGCAAATACAAGGTTGATGAAGATTATCGTGGGACAGTATTTAAACGTAAAGTGTCGTAAAGAAAATTTGGGCAATGCTTTGCGGCCGGGAGCAGGGAAGAGATATGGGAGTACCCTTCGTATACGTAGCACTAAATAATTCTCTTAGAAAACACGCCCACAAACACGTCCTATTATGGCCTTCAAGACCTTAGCCTAGCGCTGGGCATATCGAAGCAACGTATTTGGTTGTTTGCTTATTTCGTGTCAAAGACTGAGCGCTTACTAAATTTCGGGGGGGGGGGGGGGGGAGGAGAAATATGCGCTATTGTAAAGTCACACATCCGAAAGCGTGCCGTCACCACTGAGCATTGGGTGGTTTATGGTGCTGTGCAAAGTCACTGGATCTGTTCTCGTGTAGCTTAATTTCTGTTTTCACTGTATGCCGCTATTATGACAATAATTAGAAGTTTTTCAATTGCTCACGAGAACCGCAAGTACCAATTTCGAAGCATCAAATTATGAGTAACGTGGGAGTGATGAGTCGTCTGCTTGGTAATGATCACTGCGACGAGCACGCAAAAGCGTGTGGCGTTCGGGGTTATGCTTTATTCATATACACATCAGTGCAGCGAGGTTTATACGCCAGTTGCACGCCGAAGTGAACGCCTCCGTGTTTCTTTATCGCAAATACATCAGCGATGAACGCGTGTAGCGCACCCTTGTGGCGAAACGCTCTCGGGAGACGTACTTTAATTACCACGTGATGGGCATTCAATCAGCGTGAACCACCTTTGTGTTTAAGTATCTGATAATAAACTCTAGATAATACCCTTTACCGACATTTTACAACTACTTCAACGCGACAATGCGCTAACTACAGTGGCGCATAACTAAAAGATCTGGCCACACTTCAAAACAACACCTTCCACTTGATCAGAGAGTTCCGAAAAAAGTGACATGACGTACCAGTGCATTACAAAAGATGTTCCAGGGTGACTCCAGTGCAAAAACGAGTTACTAAAGATTGTGCTTCATGCTAATTCTACGTTATTCACCTTTTTCTTGTGACTACGCTTTAAAGAAGCAGAGTTTAGTTTGTTACAATGAAAAAGAAAAAATGGTTGCTACCTTTCAATAAATTATACTGCATTTTACTGCGTATGATTACACGCAACCGAAGGCGGTAAGGTTACACCCGACAATCAGTTTTAATGATGAGCACTACCTTCATGCCATTAGTTCTTAATTAGAATTTAAAAACAAAAGCTGCTGCTAATGCGTAAAAACTTAACCTTGCGAATAATTAGGCACAGCGTTGCCATATTTTTGAGTAAATGTTAAATGTTGCCAGACTTTTTAAGAAAGAACTTGTAGTTTTAAAGTTACATTGAATTATAAAAACAGATCATCACTTATTCTTAAAACAAAAAAATAGCAATAATAAAAATAAGAAGGTTTAAAATTACACGAGTCTTTCGATTTTTCTTTTTTAGTGGTTGTTGCTCAAATTTAGCAAGACTACATTGTGGCCAGATTTTTATGTCAATGCAACTAACACCTCATTCGATTTCAAATGTATCTGTGCGAGTAAATTGTTGTGTAGCTATCAGGTGTTTTTCCGCACAAGAAAGTGAATTTTCTCACACTCTATTATTCTCATTGTTAATAGCTGCTTGTGTCTTTCGTCTAAATTTGATAGCAAGAGAGCTACATTTTTAGTAAAACGGTGACAGGCGTCGCAATTAAATTTTCACGAAATGAACCTAAATTGTATTTCTAATGTGCACATAAAAGCAACCTAAAATTGTGCAATGGCAGTTTTACACAAGCTTACGGTTGCTCGGGAAACGTCACGTGAAGAGCGCGAAATTCGCTTGGTGGCGTTGCTAACGAACGCCGCGGAAAGGTTTCGGTCCTTGAAATATTATCCTGTCTATCTCATCACAAAAACATTTTTGCGCACGTACGTGTCAAAAATTGTCATGAATGACACAACCGGCAAGAGAAAGGGTGCTACGGGACAGCAAACAAGTCGAGGACGGAGGAGTTTTGGTAGTGCGCTGTGGTTAGGGAATTTGCAGCCAGAGTCGGCTGATCGCACAAGACCATACTTGGAGATCGTTGGGCTGCGATGTTCGTGCTGCAATGTACAGATATATACTGAACTGCAGTGTACAGTGCTAATGATGACGCCGCGCTGGGCCATTGAGATCATACGTAGACTATATTATACATACATTATAGCAAATTAGTTCTATTTATATTTCTTTCATCAACACACATTATTAGGGCAAGTTCTTTTTTTTTCTCTTGTTTATCGAGCTCCTTGCGCAAATGAAACCTACATATCCGATTAGAGGTGAAATACGTTTCGACCAAGCAGGTACATTGGGTTGCCCTTGACCTTGATTATACGTTCATATCTGCTGTGGCGCTGCTTGATGTTGCGAACGTCAAGCAGCGCCACTGTTCCTGCTGTGACTCCGAAAGGCGACTGTATAGGAAAGAACCCTCACCAACGAGAGAAAGCAACCAGTGAAATATAAAACACAGAGTATTCCAACAAAGAACGGAATAAGCTTTCACGTTTTCACTGGTACGTATCCAGGCAGTCTGCACAGTGGACAGACAAGGCAAAGTCGAGTAAATTGATTATTTCGGCGACGCTTGACTGAGATATAGCTATATGCGAAGGGTCTTACGAAATGCTACTTTGCGGGAGGGAATCTGAAAGTGCACAGTCAAGGCGGTGGCAATATTGCGAGAACGATAGTACTGTTGTTCAACGAAGGGCGGAGACGCTGCCTGAAGTTATCCTTGCCTTAATAACGAAACCAAACCGCCGCACAAGAGCAGATAATTAAAGCTCAGATAATTAAATGTAAGCTATATGAGAGAAGAAAGAAAAAGGTAAGGTGCAGGTATGTAAGGTGAAAGAAGCATGTGTAGAAGCTCCAATTATCTTCGTAATGTCGAAAAGACGCCACGCTGTAGCAGACGACGTTCGCAACATCAAGCAGCGCCACAGCAGATATGAACGTATAATCAAGGTCAAGGGCAAACTGGTTTATTGGTTACTTTTTTATTGTAAAATAAGTATGACACACTGAGATATAGGTTTTAGAAGAGAGGAAAAAAGTGCTTCTCTAACCTCGTTCAAAACACAACACATAAGCAAATGATCTTATTAACGCTTGTCGCGCCACCTATTGGCCTTTAAACAAAGGTCTGAAAGCACTTAGCATGCACAACGTAAGGCTACGTCTCGCAACCATAACTCGTATTACCAATAGCCACCCGATGGAAGCACAAGCGCTGTTACGGTTTGCATTTCCGCAGAAGTGATTCGTAAAGTTTTCTTGCACTGCTTCACTAAGTATAAATATTTACTGTTTTGTGGCGCCCTCATAACGTAAAGATTGTGAAAATGTACAGTGCTGGATATCGAGGCTGACTGGGGTACGTGGAGGTTCGGTCATTGAAATGTGTTAATTGAACGGTAAATAAACCGAAAGTCGCGGGATAAAAGGGAAGTTACCACAAAATGGAATGACCACAAAACAAACAGCGCTAGAACGAGCCGACAGAGACGCTTTGTGACGATACGAAGGGTGTGCGCAAGTTCGGTGTTCAGAGCGTCTGCAACTTCAGCTACGATGGACACACAGCGAATCATGTGAGACATATACACAAATGAGCGCACGCTTTCTCTTATTAAGTTAAACCAACATCTCCAACAAAAAGTTATGTTTAAACCTCGTTGCTGCATGCGTTAGTAGGTGTCTTGCACAAGCAGCTTTGTTTAATTGTCTGTGTGGGTAGATTCCTCGTTGCTGTTCCTCGCACGGGCGCGGTAGCGCAGCAGAAGTCCCGGGGCACCTTTTTCGTTGCGCGGTGCTTTTCTCGGCTCGCGACGTTAGATTGCATTTTTTACCAGTACACAGGAGAGCACCTGAGAATAGGCGGGGCAGGAACTTCGGGACACCCAAGGAGCAGTGGGGGAAATCAAAGCTGGAAGTAGGGTGGTCCGTGGGTTGGGGCCGCCGAGGCCAGAGCGTGCCAGGTAGTGTTGGAATACAAAATCGGCTGTCAGCGATAGCGGAAAGTCAATCTTATACTACCCCGGCACGCTCCAGCGTCGGCGAGCTCCAACCCAAGGACCAGTCGGGGTTCTAGCTTTGGTGTTCCCGTTGCCGCTTTGGGGTCCTGGAGGCGCCGCCATTAATACGAAATAATGACACGTTCTCACAACTAGTACATACAAACTATTAACAAATACAACCACGCCCACGGACCAACTTGCGACGCAGCGCTACCGCACCCGTGCGAGGATAATTGTGCAACACCAACAAGGAATCTACCATCGGTGTGTCCACGCAACCACCAAAATTCTTGAAATCATGTGAGTGAGCTTAAGGATAGTTCCAACACACTTATTTTTTTGTCAAAGGTAGCAGGACAGGTGCTTCTTTAATGCAAGATTATACTGCAGACCCAAATCCGCAGCGTCAACATCTTCGGTTTTTCGGGGCTCGGGATTCGCGCTGTGTACAACCGCATATTGAAGCGCGCTTACTAGTGTGTTTAACCGCATATTTCACTAAACTGGTGTACCTGACTGCATACTCGACAGTAGTACACGGTCGGTTGCGCGGCGCAGTGCCTGTGTAAAAATTTCTACACGCGCGCGTCGGTGCTGTGCTTCCAATCGCACGGCTGCGCCTTTCGCTGCCGCAAGTGTTTCACCCGTGGGCTGTGTATAGGAACTGCTGCACAGTCTGTTCGATACTCTCGGTAATCATAGGTGTGCGATTTACAAACGTGGTTCCTTTACGTTATGGCCTCGCCATGACGCGATAAACGTGCCTTACAAAACTCAAATATTTGTCCGCTGTCTGCCTCTTCAAGACAAGGCAGCTAGACGCTTCAAATACATTACACTTATCAGTGAACCTAGCTTTCACGCGCATTTACCATAACGAAAGGAAACACGGAAGAGTGTAGCGGGCAGCTTCGTACGATACCGACAGCGAGAGAGGAGCTCTCGAGGGAGCACGGCTCAATGTGGCCGAATTTAAATGTAATAGGGGGAACATGAGACGGTGCACTTCCTTCTGTTGTTGCCCCCTTTGCGCAAACGTTCCATTTCGATCAGTTTGTTTTTCTAGTTTTCCTGCGGACGAAGTGGGATCACTGATACCCACATCGCTGTAGTATGTCGCGGTTCAGCCCATCAGATGACACTCGATACCGCGTTTTGCTATGAACGGATACTGATTCGTGGCCGCACGGCTTACTGCTCTTCATTCTTGCGCGTAAAGAGCGCCGGCGGCCCGAAAACCACGCACTTCAATCACCCGTCGTAAAGCTAATGACAGTGCAATAAAGCGCTGGTTTGCGATCGTGGCCAACATTCCTTGGTAATGTAGTAAACATTAAGCTGTAAACGACACATTAATCGCTAATTATAACTCCTGAAGGAACCTAATAAGCTGCACAAAAAAAGAAAAATGATGTTATTTTTATTTCATCGGGTGCGATCACCCAGTGTCTTAGAAATGGTAGAAACCTAACTTGAGACTTGATTCTCCATCCCGAAAGTGGACTTTCTTGAACATGTTGCGTGCTATGCGGCGAAGCACCGCGTACAACCGGCAAGATGGCGAATTCCACAAGTGGGCCCGAATGCCTCGAGAGGCCAGAAAAAAGGATCAGTTTACCCGAATTAGATCATTACCAAACTTGCAAGTGCACTTCTCTGCATAGCACATTTGCGCACCTAGAGGTGGCACTGGTCATGGTTGAATAGAGGACGACGTACTAGGTTCGAATACTAGGGCTTGTCTCTTGCACGTGATTTTTCCTCGAGCGCCATATTTATATCTTCATTGTCATAAGTAAACTGATCGTACGCGATTATTGGAAAAACCACTAGGGCGCCGTTTATTTATTTATTTATTTATTTATTACAGAACCCACAGCGCCAGTGTGGCATTACAGTGGGGGGGGGGGGGGGGGGTCATATAGTATATAGAACAAACAGTACAAGTCATTTCATAATAAATGCTAAATAATTTACAGCACAACATATACATCCCGAGAAACACAACTTCAGTCAATAACAGAATATATCTTAATGAAGAAAAAGAAAGATACATCTTCAGACAGCATTGGTCCTTAAAGCACAACTTCATTCATCAAAAGAACATGTTATGACAAGGAAGAAAAAAATGCATCGTTAGACAGAATTGTTACAGATTCCTGCGGTAACCTGTTCCAGTTCGAAATCGTCCTGGGGAAAAAAGACATTCTTAGCATTTCGGTTTTGCATTTTATTTCTCTTACCTTATTCACATGATCTAGACGTAAAGATACATAATCAGGCCTAAGTATGTACTTGTCGCGTTCAATACCAGTTCTAGAATGAAATATGTTATGAAAGAACTTTAACCTGAGTGATTTTCTTCGTTCCTCTAATAGTTCCCAGCCAAGATTCTCTTTCGCACGTGATACGCTGAAATGCCTAGAGTAATTACGGAACACAAAACGAGCCGCTAAATTTTGCACTCGTTCTAACTTTTGTATGTCACCCTTTAGCCAAGGGTCCCATACAGTGCAAGCATAATCGAGGACAGATCTAACATTCGTGTGATACAGGAGTTGCTTAGTTTCCGTAGGAAAATGTTTTGCATTTCGTCGCAAGAAACCTAGTACCCTACACGCCTTGGCTGAAGCGTATTCAATATGTCGGTGCCATGACAGATTGGAGGTAAAAAAACACCAAGATATTTGAACTCGGATACAGATGACAGCTGTTGAGTGCTTATTTTGTATTTATATTGATGAGGAATACGTTTTCTTGTAAAAGACAGGTGAACAGTTTTCTGCAAATTTATGCGCATGCCCCAATTTTTGCTCCAATCTGTAACCTTGTTCAGGTCCTCTTGTAAGGCAAGACAATCATTTTCATTATGAATAACTCTATACAACACACAATCATCTGCGAATAATCGTATAGAAGATGAAATATCAACACATATGTCATTCATGTAGATTAAAAATAGGAGAGGGCCCAGGACGGATCCCTGTGGCACTCCTGATGTTACCTCAATGTCATCCGAGTGTTCGCTGTTTAAAACTACTTTCTGGTGCCTTGAGCTTAAATATTCCTTAATCCAAGCAATAACTGATGTGTTTAAATTATACCATGATAACTTCTCTACTAATAAATCGTGGGGAACAACATCAAAAGCTTTCTCAAAATCGAGAAAAACTGAATCAACAGAGCAGCCGTTATCTAATGCACTTGCTATATCATGTGTTAGTTCTGTTAGCTGGGTAACGCAGGAAAAACCTGTACGAAATCCGTGTTGCTGAGGACTTAGAAGGGAGTATCTGTTTAAGTGGTTTAATTATAATGCTAGTAAAAAGGATATGTTCAAACACTTTGCAAACAATACATGTCAAAGATATGGGTCGATAATTGAATACACTGTTACGGGGTCCAGACTTGTGCACAGGGACAACATTTGCAGATTTCCAATCATCAGGTAAGGCACTTTCTCGTAATGATTTATCAAAAATAACGCGAAGATATTTTGAGACAGAGTGAGCACACGAGGATAGTAAGGCAACAGGTAAGCCATCCGGACCGCAAGCCTTACCAACGTCCAGCCGCTTTAGTACCAGTTCAATTCCCCTCTGATCAATCAAAATGTCTTCCATTGGTTCACCACCCATTTTGCCAAAATTCGTATTCATTTTGCTGCTGTTTCCACGTGCAGAGAACACCGAAGCAAAGAATGAGTTGAAGCATTTTGCTTTAGCCAGGTTTTCGTGAACAACGATGCCAGCATCGTCTAAGGGGGGAATTGACAAGTCGTCCTTTCTATTCATTTTGATAAGCTTCCAGAATATTTTAGGCTGGTTTTTAATTCGCGAGGGGAAAGAGCCGAAAAACTTTTCCTTGGCCTGTTTCACTGCAATTTTCATTTCTTTTGTAAGGTGATGCAATTTAACTTTTCTTGTGGCCGACTGGTTCATTTTGAAGCTAGCGTAAGCATTCTGCCTTCGCTTGGCGATTTTGCGTACTTCCTTCGTATATCATGGCTTACTTATATTGGCAAATTTCTCTCAGTAAAGCTAGCTTAACAATTACGAAAAAGAATCATTTTTATTAGTTTTGTACATCACTCACAGATCTGTTGCGCTGTCTCACTCCCATCAATAACTAAATTTAATTAAATAAGCTACAGAAATGTCGCATGATGGAGGAGGGGGGGTGGAAGGTCTTGTGTTGGCTTTCCCTATGCTTTGATGCCGGGTGGTGCAGCCGAAAGCACGACGCTAAACCGATCGCGTTCTGTGTTCTGGTTGGTAACATAGTGAGCCCGATGGTTCTTTTAGGCACTGTAACGGCAACAGCGTTAGTGAGAGTTGCAAGGGGAAAACAATGGAATAGTGCGTTGACGGGGCCGAAGAACTACACTGAAGAACAGTGAAGGGTAAACTGATTCCTTAGGGCGTCCATGCCCTATGCATTAGAGTCCAATGGTGTACGATTTGTTTGCTGTCATTTCCAGTAAAATGTGCATAGTATAAACACGTAAATCTTCGGCGCTGCTTGCTGTGGCAGAGTGAATGAACTCTCTCCGCAACACGTTATTTATTTCTTACTCTTCAGCAACGCATTTTTCCGTATGATGCGCGATGACACCACCCCCCCTCCCCCCGCACTACTTGGAAGTTTCGTTCACGTCAGAATTTGTTTTCATGCAGCTATCGTTTTAGTATGCAACGTCACAGGGGACTCTAGAGTGTCAGGAATACTCGTTAATGGAGATCACCTTCGAACTCTTCTGTGAGCATGTCCATTCTAGGAAAACAGCGCGAAGTAGAGCTTCGACACGAATGAAGGGAAGAAACAGAGCGCTGACTTCCAAAAAATGGTTTATTCTTCTCAAAATGGGCGCTTTTACACGGTTCAAGGACAACACGAAAATGGGGCAACAAGAAAAAGAAAGAAAAGACTAAAAGAGAAAAAGCTTGTTATTTGTTACCCGTTTATTCTGTTGTAGTTGTCTGTGAATCGTGTAAACAAAGTAAAAAATAAAATAAAATACGAAAAAATAACGACATTTTCGTAGTTTTTTTTTCATTTCTTGTTTGTATCCTAGTTATTACTTATTTATTTTTTCTTGAAGTTCTCGTGAACATGGCAAAGGCGTCATTTCAAAAAGAATAAATGTGTTGTAAATCAGTGCCGCGTTTGGTCCCATATCTCTTCTGAGGTGTCGAAGTTCAATTGAAGCGCTGTTAGTTTAATTACGTACAATCAACTATGCCAAACCTGCAGCCTGTCCGTGATTATAGGCCTCCTGGTTCAGCATTCCAGCCGCTTTGAATTTTTGGAAAGCGCATGGCTTGTAGCGTCATGGCCAGGCTGCAACCACGCTCGTAATAAATTAAGTATCCGTGTCGTGCTGACGGAATTCTCGTTTCGCCTTCACGACGTCATCAGCAGTCGCAGCGCAAAACGGGAGCCAGTGTGTCCGACACAACGATGGTCCTACCATCTCGAGCGGCGCACGTTAAACTCGCAATTTGGTCCGTAATTTGGTTCAGCGTAGTTTAGGTTAATCATGCGTGAAGTGGCCTGCTAATACTTAACGTCGTACGGCTAACACCATGCCGTGTATAAAAAGAAAAGCGGAAGAGCGAGGAAGAGCTTGGAAGCATTGATACGACGCGTTGTCAACATCGGTTGGTGTACACTGTTGCCAAAGGCGACATTGCAAACTGGCCAGTGCTTCTTTGCGTAAAATACAACCCCTCATCCATCAACCTATTTTAAGTCCACTGCATGACGAAGGCCACTCCCTCCGATCTCCAATTACCCCTGTGCTGCGCCAACCGATTCCAACTAGCGCCTGCGAATTTCTTCATTTCATCACTTCACCTAGTCTTTTGCCGTCCTCGACCGCGTTTCCCCCCCCCCTTTTTTTTGGCACCCTTTCTATAACCCTAATGAACGACCGGCTATCTAACCTACGCATTACACGACCTGCCCAGCTCCATTTCTTTCTCTTAATGTCAATTAGAACATCGGCTATGCCCGTGTGCTCTCTGATCCACACCGCTCTCTTCCTGTCTCTTAACGTTACGCCTATCATTCTTCGTTCCATCACTCTTTGCGCGGTCCTAAACTTGTTTTGAGCTTCTTTGTCAGCCTCCAAGTTTCTGCCCCATACGTTACCACCGCTAGAATGCACTGATCGTACACATTTCTTTTTAGTGATATGGTAAGCTTTCAGTAAGGATCCGAATATGTCTGCTATATGCGCTCCAACCCAATTTTGTTCTTCTGTAAATTTTTTTCTCATGATTAGGGTCACCTTTGATTAATTGACCGAAGTAAACGTACCCCCTCACAGACTCTGGAGGCTTTCTTCGAGTAACGTGAACACTCTTCTTTAAAGTCTTGCTGCATGATAGTTGAGGAACACTCTATAATTCACTCAGTAATCAAAATGACGCGCAGCCGGATTCACTCGAAATCAGAATCAACAGCAGTCATGCGCAGCAGCGCTTACACCCGGACTCACAGAATAAGAACGAAAAACGAGATAGATAGATAGATAGATAGATAGATAGATAGATAGATAGATAGATAGATAGATAGATAGATAGATAGATAGATAGATAGATAGATAGATAGATAGATAGATAGATAGATAGATAGATAGATAGATAGATAGATAGATAGATAGATAGATAGATAGATAGATAGATAGATAGATAGATAGATAGATAGATAGATAGATAGATAGATAGATAGATAGATAGATAGATAGATAGATAGATAGATAGATAGATAGATAGATAGATAGATAGATAGATAGATAGATAGATAGATAGATAGATAGATAGATAGATAGATAGATAGATAGATAGATAGATAGATAGATAGATAGATAGATAGATAGATAGATAGATAGATAGATAGATAGATAGATAGATAGATAGATAGATAGATAGATAGATAGATAGATAGATAGATAGATAGATAGATAGATAGATAGATAGATAGATAGATAGATAGATAGATAGATAGATAGATAGATAGATAGATAGATAGATAGATAGATAGATAGATAGATAGATAGATAGATAGATAGATAGATAGATAGATAGATAGATAGATAGATAGATAGATAGATAGATAGATAGATAGATAGATAGATAGATAGATAGATAGATAGATAGATAGATAGATAGATAGATAGATAGATAGATAGATAGATAGATAGATAGATAGATAGATAGATAGATAGATAGATAGATAGATAGATAGATAGATAGATAGATAGATAGATAGATAGATAGATAGATAGATAGATAGATAGATAGATAGATAGATAGATAGATAGATAGATACTGCAGTTTAGCTGGAAATGCGAAGAAGTATAGCCAAGTATGCCACAATTACACGAAGGAAGATTACACCACAGAGAGGGCTCATGCTGTGAAATTGAAATGTCTCCTACCATGAGGTCTCGTAAATTCTTATATACAGCCGTTGCTTCAGTGAACAATTGTTCGAAGTCACACGAAGTATTTTCCAAGTGCAATATATATATATATATATATATATATATATATATAATATAAATGGGGTTCGGAAAGCCGGTCGCCCCCCTCTCCCCCCCGGAAATACGAAAACTTTTCGCCTGTGAAGGCAACTGGTCAATAAATTCACATGTGCTGCCCAAGGCATCATTGTTTCCGGATTCGAGGCCCTCTTTA
The DNA here is from genome assembly GCF_038994185.2 of Dermacentor albipictus. Lineage (NCBI taxonomy): Eukaryota > Metazoa > Arthropoda > Arachnida > Ixodida > Ixodidae > Dermacentor > Dermacentor albipictus. The sequence continues at coordinate 239,751,335 of NC_091821.1, read as the reverse complement.
TGTAACTCAATTACCGGTAGCTCAATTGGTTAGAGCATCGCACGCGTAATGCGAAGACGTGGGATCGTTCCCCACCAACGGCAAGGTTATTTCATCCGTGCACTCTCAATTCCATTTATTTATAATTTATTTAGTTCAATTAGTAAGTACAACGAATTCCCCCTGTGTTTTCCTTGTTGTCTTTCTTTGTTGGCCTCTTATGATATGATTAACAAAAATCGGGCCCCTCGGTTAACCCCCTTTCTTCTCGTTCATTACATAACGAGGGTCTCGAATCCGACATTGACGCCTTCACCCACAAAGATAACTTACTCGTGACGCCTGCGGTAGAAAGGATATTCATTCGCCGCCAAAGTTTGTGAGTGGTGGCGCTGGCTAACACTCGCAGGGCTAGTTCTAGTATCAACGCATAAATACCCTGGAAAGTGGATGGGGAAATGGCGCCGCGGTAGCTCAATTGGTTAGAGCATCGCACGCGTAATGCGAAGACGTGGGATGGTTCCCCACCCGCGGGAAGTTGTTCTTTCATCCACTTTCAATTCCATGAATTTATAGTTTCTTTATTTCAATTAGTAAGTACAAGTAATGTCTTTGTTTGTTGGTCTCTTATGATATGATTAATAAAAATCGGGCCCTTCGGTTGTTAATCCCCTTTCTTCTCGTTCACTGCTTCGAACATGAATTGCTAATCGAGTGCAAGTACAATTGCGAAACTATATAGTTACCGTACGAGCTCTCTCTATGTGTGTCATACATCCGTGTGCGCGATGCTGTAGAATAAAAACATTTTTATGAACTTCAGTGAACACCGATCACGGATTGTGTGTCACGGAAATCACGGTTCCTTATATCCAAGATCGACTGTATACGTGCATCAAAGCCCGTAAATTTGCCTTTCATCCTGTGTTTTTCTTGCTGTGGCAACATGCTACTAAAGTGAGTACTTTTCTCAAATAAATTACTGATGGTTAAAGTGCTTGTTTGCGAACCGTGCGCCAACAAAACACCGATTATTGTTATTGCACAAACCCTTCCTTTCGACGGCCCGTTCAGGCCTGTTTTGCGGTCGGGCCGGGCCAGGTCGAGTAGCTGACAATTTCTTTCGGCATCGGGCCAGGCCCACATATCATATTAAGCAACCAGGCCGGGCTCGGGCAGGTAATTTGGTTTACAAGTATCGGGCCCGGGTCGATATTCTCGGCCCGTGCACTGTTGTAGCTTAAAGGTCACCAACGAAGTTTCAGTTTGGCTAAATGGGTTATAAGTGCATACTATTGAAGCAATTTTGGCAACGATGCAGGGCTCGTGATTGTCTTATTAGCAGCGTTTGATAGCACCTAAGCTGACGACGCGTGCTCAGTATTCGATATATTGAATAGTCAGTACTCCTTATATCGAGCGCGCCGCGCAGGCCGCCGAAATTTGTAGGTCATGCAGCTGTCAGTTTCCATTATGGGCCAAAGACTCAGCAGTTAACAAACAAATATTCTGCCTGATTACGTGTCTTTCGCGTATTTTTTTTCTTCATACGCTTCTCCTCACCACCTAGTAAAAAAAAAGAAAGATGATTGCTCAAACCAGTTGGAAATTTCCAATTGCATAGAACCAATTGGATTTTTTCAATTGTATTTTAGGACGCCCATTAAAAAAATCCAGCAGGTACAATTGGACCAATTCGTTTTTTTAACACAATCGGACACAATTGGTCTCGGAATTGCAGTCGTTGGGACCAACATGAAAACATAAAGAAAGGGAAAAAAAAAAGCCTAGATGGGCTCTAACTTTGATATGACACGGATATACTTGAAACTGCTTTTGACAAGTATATGCAGGCAGGCACGTACCCAGGATTTTTTTTGGGGGGGGGCCCACCACCTCCATCATCATCATCAGCAGCAGCAGCAGCAGCAGCAGCAGCAGCAGCAGCAGCAGCAGCAGCAGCAGCAGCCTGTTTTATGCCCACTGCAGGACGAAGGCCTCTCCCTGCAATGCGATCTCCAATTACCCCTGTCCTGCGCCAACCGATTATTTTGTCGTCCTCGATTGCCTTTTCCTTCTCTTGGTAACCATTCTGTAACCATAATGGTCCAACGGTTATCTAACCGGCGTATTACATGACCTGCCCAGCTACATTTTTTCCTCTTGATGTCAATTAGCATATCGTCTATACCCGTTCGCTCTCTGATCCAAACCGCTCTTTCTCTCTCTTAACGTTATGCCTAGCAATCTTCGTTCGATCGCTCTTTGCGCGGTCCTTAACTTGCTCTCAAGTCTCTGCCCCATATTTAAGCACTGGGAAAATGCACTGATTGCACACCTTACTTTTCAATAATAATGGTAAGCTTCCACTCAGGAGCTGGCAATATCTGCCGTATGCGATCCAACCTATTTTTAATCTTCTGTGAATTTCCTTCTCATGATAAGGGTAGCCTGCGATTAATTGTCCTAGGTAAACGTGCTCCTTCACAGTCTCTAGTGGCCGACTGGCGATCCTGATCTCTTGTTCCTTTGTTGTTGTTGTTGTTGTAGCCTGTGGCACGTGTGGCTCCTACCCACGATGTGGGACTGGCCAAGAAATGGGCGGATTATTTCAAAATAATATAGAGCATAAATTTCCTAATATCTATGCGAATAGCATTGAATAGAGTTGAATTTCCGGCTAAAATAAAATCAGGAAGCTGCTGTTGAATGAGGAATAATTAATTTAAAAGTAATAAAAAATAGAATTTAGCAGGGCATTCGTTCAGATTCTGTACGGAATCTTTGGACAGCGAAGCATGCATCCCTGTGGCTGAATCCCAAAGTGGACGCCCCAAACAAAATAATTGCACGTTTTGTCAAGTGCAGGCCAATTCTTCGAAAAGGTATCTCCAACAATCTTTTTCTTAACGCAGCAACGCGGCGGCAAGATAGAAGAAAGTGCTGTATCGTCTCCTCTTTCTCACAAAAAGAACAAAGGGGAGAGGAAACCAAACCCGACCTGTATAAATTAAAATTTAGGGAGGGAATGCGGCAGCGTAATTTGGTGAGGCAGACCTCAAGCATCTTTGTGTAACAAGATTCGCTATGCCAGGGAAATGCCAGGTGTTTACACTCTGGAGAAGCTGTCAAATGTGGGTTTCTGGGTTTCTGTGGGTTTCAAATGTGGTTTCTGTCAAATAGCAGTTTCTGTATCCTGTTCATTACTGTTTCTAAGTGAGGTATCGTGACTGCTCTTGGTACTGTATACAGGTCAGCTTAGAATTTTTCCGCTGCTTTTACTATATCTTCGAGATTGCTGATGATATTCCCCTTTTTATCTTTTAGTGCATACATTATGGTTTGTCCTATGCCAGGTTTCTTGTTTACTGATTTCAGGCTGCGTTCATTTTTTACGGCTTCTTCAGTGCTTCTCATGTTATAGTTTCGAATATCAGTTATTTTCGCCTTGTTGATCAGTTTTGACAGTTCCGCGAATTGCGTAACGCTGTGCGGCCGCCAGTCCCACACAACCGCGTAGAGTGCAGGACTCTGCGATTCTAGACGTACTGCGCTCACCGCGAAAGGTTAGAAAAACACCCACATAAGCACAGCAGAGAAGTGGCTACGTGAGGCGGTTCGACCGATAACTGTAGAAGCGTCATTCAAAACAAGTAATTGTTCTCCACTTCCGGCGGCGTTTTCTCTACTTCCTTTTTCAATAAAAAGATGTTGATCCATAAATAGTTTCATAAAAAACGCTTACATTTTTTATTATTCGCTTTTGCTTGCAGTTTGGTGGTTGCCTTGGCTCTCTCCCTTAGTTTATCGCTTAATATCTCAACTCCTTGCGATTTTTGTTTCCAGTTGCGAATTTTGCACGGAAAGTGCTATACAGTTAGGGAAAAACAAGCGAGGTAACGGGCGACAGTCATCGTGCTTATGGGTTTAAGGGTTATTGCAGGGTTTCATGATGGACGCTCTTTCACATTATTTTATTTCCCACCTTATCTAACCCATATCACGTGTATATGGTTCCGGGCATCTGCCAGCGTCGCGGCGAGCCGTACCTGAAGAAAATAATGAAGCAAAGGGAAAACTTAAACGCAATTGGCGTTTTCTCCGGCCGCAACTCGTTCCATGAGAGTACAGACCAGCTGAGTAACAGCCGCATCCCTCTCCTGGTCCCAGGATCAGCCTAAACAAAGAAGGTTGAATGAACAAAAGCAACAGCTATGCGCGTGACGGTTGAATAGATGGTGACAACTGAACGCGTCGCTAGTTAATCGTGCGGGTGCGGAATCTATGAGAAACCTGTCCTTCACATTACAAGAGGTGCCGATAACTACCGCCGTCTAAAAGGAGTGAAAAAGGCAGCATAATGCTGACCGATGAACAGCTGTCAAGTCTCATTATTGATCTGGTGGCGCTTTAGGAATGTGTGAGAAGTGGTCGCGTGGGTGGTGAGGGGGGGGGGGGGGGTATGCCACATGATTTCGGGGGGGGGCCCGGGCCCCCCCGGGCCCCCCCCCCTGGGTACGTGCCTGTATGCAGGGTATTTCGCATAACTTGTGCCAAGGATTTAAAAAAAGTGGTTAGCCGCAGTTGAAGGAAATAAATGGCGTATGGTTTGCCGTAATGTGGCGCTCCCTAAAGTATTTTCTTTTTACGTTCTGCTTAATTAGTTCATTAACTGAGATGAAATATGCATTTTTTTTTAAATATACACTTTAAGGCCAAGTGCGCTTCGTTGTCTTATAGAGGGGGTTCAGAAAAGACTGATCGAATTTTTTGTGGCAACGTGGCGATTTGTTTTTGTGTGTGTGTGTTTAAAAAAGCCCACGAAATATGGAATAAAACCAAGTGACTGCGCTCGTGCGCTATCGCATTGCGGCGTTCTCACTCACGGTTCGTGCGAAGGAACCGTGGGCGCGGACTGTGGCGAAGTGAGCGGCCGCGCCTCGAGGCATCGGCTTCACACTGCGTCACCATCTGTGGCGCACGAGAAGGAAGCGCCGTCGTCCCTGATAAGCGATAGGCTCGACGCACGGTTGAGAGCACTGCAACGCGATAGTACGCGAGCGCGTTCACGTGGTTGCATTTCATATTTCGCGGGCTTTCTTTAAGCGCCGAAAAAAATCGACATGCAGCATGTGGGTACGTTGTCACAAAAAATTGAATCGGCCTCTTCTGAATCCCCTCTACAACACAACGAAACGCACTTGGCCCTAAAGCAGGGTGTCTACCAATCGGGAAAACCGGGAATTCTCCGAGATTTTGAGTAGTCTGTAAAAACTCAGGGAATTTGTGCCTCTATCAGGGAAAATTAGCTGTAATTGAAAGGGTCGAAATACGAGCTAATGCTGGCTCGAGTAACAGACAGGAATCGTAATGAATCGTCTTTGACGACCTGTCGTCAGCTGGAGGAGTTGCCAGTGTACAGTCAACGACCGACTTTCCGGATTCCCGATAATTTGGACGGCATCGCGGCACCACCACGTACCCCATAGAGTCAATGTATCAGAACGTATGAAATTTCGGATGCAAGAACTCTTGGCAGTCTGATTTTCCGGACGTTTTGCCGTGACCGCAGGTCCAAAACGGCATTTGATTATCTCGGCCCCTTGAACCGGCGCTCTCGGACGCAGATTCGCTGGCACCCGTAGCCACCACTGCGGCTACGCTATGCTTAGCTGCATCGACGTTCGCTATGAAGCTTCTTGCCGTTGGGTGCCGCGTTTTTTATTGAAAAAATTCGCTGCTGTCAGCAATGGCCCGGACTCCGCCTTTGTGGTCCTCGCGATTGGCTTAGAAGCTTGGAAAGTACGTTGCGTTGCACAATGCCGGTTTCCAATAGTCAGCTTCGCCTTTATACAGGAATGTTACTTGGTGAAGCATATGCAAAAGTATTGCAAGGAAGCATAACAAGCTTGGGAAGGGGCTATTGCCACGGGGCATGCTATGTATTCCTTAATTATACACGCGTGCACCCGGTGTTCTCTGTCACAGAACGAGCACGAAGATGCCTAATAGGTGTACCGACAGGCCTGCAGAGCGTTTTCGAATGTGCCTGTTGCGGATTGAGCCCTTAAGGGCAGTAAAGGACATGCATTTATTTTTTCCAACTGGCCGATTTTTCGCACGTTTTCGCGGCTCCGAAGGAGTTCAAAAAATCGGACGTGGACTGTGCAAATGACCAAGAAGATGCTTCAAATGGTCCGTGGGGTGAACGAGTGGCGGAAGGAGGACCTACGCATTGGGGAATGAACGGGAAAGGAAGGTTGCTGCCGCCGTGTTGGCTGATGTTGAGATGCAGGTGTCCCTCATCCAAACCAAAATAAACTATTTAAAGCAGTGAAAAAACACTGAGGCGTCGTGCGCGGGCTGAGAGTATGTCAGCACAGTTGAGGTTGACCTACAGGCTGTTGAGAGAGAATATCAACGGTGACAAAGTTCGGGCCTCATACCACTGAGCTTACTATCAGTTGCTAGAAATAGCTCATATTCAAAAATGTTTGCTTCTGTATGCATCTCCTATTTAGTTGTATTTTAGAATGTCCGGCTCGATTTGCAATTTTTTTTTTTGGAAGGCATTTTATTTGCTGTGCATTTTACTAACCCCTCCATTCTATTCTTTTTTTAATAACATAATCACTACTCCTTCGTTTTGAAATTGGATTAAGTAGCTTTTTTTAAGTTTTTCATAAGCTTACTAGAGAGTGACAGCATGGAGCGATATGGTTTCAGCCCGTTTTGACATAAAACATAGTTCTGCATCACTCAGGGAATTTCGCAAAGGCAGTCAGGAAAATCCTGGAAAACTCAGGGAAATTGGAAATGTCAACTTGGTAGACACCCTGTAAAGTGAATATTGAAAATTTTGCATCATTTATCCTTATTTAAAGAACTAATTAAGAAGAATGTAAAATATACTCTGAGGAGTGCCAAGTGACAGCAAACTATATGCCATTAGTTTGATTCAACTGCGGCTAACCACTTCTTGTTAAATCCTTAGCACAATTTGCGTGAAACACCTTGAAGCATACCCCCCAGCGCGCGTGACCTGTATTCCATTTGTGTAAATAATCTTGTTATGTATTGTATTATTATAGTTGTATTGTAATCAAGTTAAAATTTTTCTTAATCGTCTACCTTATGACCAAACAATTTGTGTGAAAAACGTGTTACACACTTGTTTCACCTTGTTCTTCTGTGCATATAATCTTTTGTATTTTCCTCACATTGCTTAGACTTCTTGTCCGCAGTATTGTACAAATAAATAAATAAATAAATAAATACTCATACATGACCATACTATGCATGTCAGGTGCTATATATGTGAGCAAAATTAGGTAGACAGTAAGTGTGAAAAGGAGAGCAGACAGGGCCAGCGCGAAAAGAGTCATCGTCTGAGAAGACATGCGTAATCTTCCGTCAATATAGCCGAGTACTACAAGGTCATCTGCGTACAAAGGAAAAGTCGTTGCAGCCATCATCGCATTCCATCGTTCCCACGAGCTTCGCCCTTCTTTCAAGCATTCAAGCAGAATCAAAATGCTGCTTTCGTCTTTTATCGCTTCTACAACGCTCGGCCAGCAGCACACATTTGCACCGTCATGTGATAAGAGCCGCATGCCCAGATACCTACTTCAGGAATAACGCCCTGTCGCGGGCCAGTCTCGATGCAGCCGACGTTGTTCATCCATCGCACGCTGTTACGCCTTTGCACCGCTAACACCACTATTACGACTTTGAGCTAGTCCCGTAGCGCTCGTACCCGTTTCGTGACAGAGCGTTGGTAGCGAAGACTTCGAGTCAGGCGTCGGTGAGAATAACGAAAGGGACTTTATACATTATATACAGGTCATTATACAGGACAAGATCGGATCGGTACGGGGGCCGAGAGCTCACAGCAAACGCGACTGTTCCCGCACAGCGACGTCCGGCGAAAACGCGTGACACATCTCACTCCAGTCGAGAGCGGCACTCTGCTCCCGGTGGGTCGGCGGATCCGGTTTTCCAGGCGGCCGCGTCCGGCCTTATAATCCCCGAGAAACCATTGTCACTCAAACGGCCCAATACAAAGCCAGCACTCGACGGTCGTCCGAGAGGTCCAACCAGCGACCGCGCTGGCCCCCCGGTTCAAAGTTGGCGGGCGCGGTGACCTCCAGGCAAAGGGAGGTACGGCGCCGGGCTTTCTGGCACTTGGTTGCACGTTTAGACATATCGCTCGCCGATGCCTCTGCGCAGGACTCCGCTGCCTGACGGCTCAGCATCTTGACTTGGCAAGGGAGAATTAGGGCGCTGTGCCTTTCGGCGCAGCCCCGGGTTTGTCCGAAGGGCGTTCGCAGGATCGATTCGGCATCTTGTAGATTGGGAATCCGGGCTGGTGGTAATGGCACAACAGCGCTTAGAGCAGCACAATAACAGTGCCCAACGCCCCTCACGTGGTATTTTTTCATATTTCGCGGGCTTTCTTTGGAACGTGGAACAAAGGACTAAGTGAGATATATCGTGTTGGAAAGAATTTATTGAGAGGTTTCTCAAGGTGCCCTATAACTTTGCGTATCACACTTGGGGTCTGCAGCCAATGCTTAAATAGTTGATTAATTAAACATGACTAATCCGTTAGTTAAGGGGAAAATAAAAAATAACTTAACTCTAGGCTAGTGCCAACATTATGCATTCGATACAAATCACGTCCGTAGTGCCTTTCATTTTTAAAACTTTGGTTCATGTTATGTGGGACAACCTGTAAACTAGCTGTTTCACGAAACTTGAACCAATCATTAAGAAAAGAACTAAAAATAAACTCAGCACAGCATAGGCAATTGAGCTCATCATAGGCATTTGTTCGTATACTGGGTGTTATAAGTAGCTTCGTTCAGTGCTTCAGGTATTTAAATATTCCTTGTAAATTAAAGGCTGGATATGTGAAGTTGTAGAGCGTGCCCAGAAACACCAAATGCTGTTTACATGACACCGAATCTTACGTGGTTAACTCTTTCCTGGTATTAATAAAGGCCGCGAAGTATGCAAAAAAGAGAGAAAAAAATGACATGACTGCTGGCTTGCGATGATGATGATTTATTGCACCCCCTTGGAAATGGGGCGGTGAAAAATAGTTAGGATATTTGAGTTAATCAGGTATGCTATATATGTGTTTAATTCTGGCATATTCTATACATCGTCTTCTTTCTCTTTCTTGAAACTTGTATAACGAACTTGTATCGCTGCTTATGCCTGCAGCGGATCCGGTCCTTTCATTCTCTTCCCTGCTCGTTTTCTTTTTTTCACAAAAATTAGAAACGTCTCTTAGCTATCTCGACTGCTTACAGGTTGATGCTTCCATCCACTTATAATCCCAGTGCTCCTGGTAGGTGTACGTAACTTACTGGCATCACTGGATTAATACCTTCGCTTTCCATTAGGATGTGTTGAGTTGGATCTGGATTTATTCGGCAGCAGACACATGCTCACCTTCTTGCGAGTATTTGCTCCGGAGTGTTTTTACAGCGAGGCTGTATACCTCTACTATCCAAGGAAATTTTCGTGTCGTCGTTGGCGTGGTAAGCAAAAAAGTCCCCATTGGTGGGCCGATCCCGGAGATAGTGCAATACAGGCCCGAGCCGCGGCTGAGGCGTTAAGCACTCCCCATACGTGGGCCGATCCCTAAAATAGTGCAATGCCGGGCCGACCCGCGGCGGAGGTGAAGCAGGCGTTAAGTACTCCCCAAACGTGGGCCGATGCCGATGATAATGCAATGCCGGGCCATTGCGCAGCGGAGGTGAAGCAGGCGTTAAGCACGCCCCATACGTGGGCCGATCCCGAAAGTGCAATGCCGGGCCGACCCGCGGTGGAGGTGCAGTTCGCCATTATGGGGTCCATATACACAGCTTCAATGGGCATCCTTCTTCACAGAGTGGAAGAGCGCTGAATTGTTTTTTTTTTTGCACTTAGACAACCAGCTCGAGTCTCAAATAGAGAGGTACTGCCTATTGTAGGGTAGAAACTGGACTCAGTCTGGTTAACCTCCCTGCCTTTCCGTCTTCCCTTCTCTCTCTCTCTCTCCTACTGCCTTTTGTAAAAGAAAACATCGTACAGATGTTTTCTTTTAATTTCTTTCTTGCGGTTCTTGTAAGTCTCCATGGTCTTCTTTGTTTCCATTCTTTACATCCAATGTAATGTCTCTGGTTCTCTCTCTGTTTTTGATGACTCCTGGTTGTCTATATACAGTCGCGTTCTCGGTTTGCTTGGAGCTGGGGAACTCCCGGAAGAGGATGTTTTCCGGTGCTTTCCCACGGGCCCCAGAAGTCGCAGTCAATGGACAGACTCGACGGCCACTGACTGCGAGGTCAGCTTTGGGATCAAGAGGCGCCTGCTCGGGTCAAGACATCTGTCTATGGAAACCCTCTCACCTCGGTGCGTTCAGTCAAACCAAAGGGCGGAAGTGAGTTTGTGAACGTTCCCCCCCCAAAGGCCGGTTGACTCCAATGGCTTTGGATGCTCCCATTGGTCGAAGGTTAACAACTGCACGGCCGTTTTCTCTCACCTAGGGATCTAGGGAAGACAGAGCATTTTTAAGCAGCTGATTAGCGGCGGCTCAGTGCGCATTCTCTTTCAGTCCTGTTAGACTGATGAACTGTAACGTTCTGCACTCTTCATGTAGATATCGTAAATAAATCGCATATTCCTCGTTCTCGATGAGAACAAGTCCCTCCCTTCAACAACGTCCTCAGCGTGGATGAGTTGGACGACGGCATGGGCCAGCTACCATTTATTTCATGCCTGACCCTAACCCTTACAGTGCACATAATTGCACACTTTAGCCACGCATTTATTTTCATCCATGCTCCTGAGTCTTTCTTCAAAATTAATTTTGCTCTGCGTTTCTCTAGCTTCAAAATACGCCTAAATCATGTCACCCTGTACTGCCTGATTGGTGGTCTCACCGTGGGATCCTAAAGCCGATCGGATTACCGATCTAACAATATATTCGATTTTAAGCACAGAATCACATTAGCGCGGGCACCATAACTCCTTTTCAAGTTCCTCGCACCACCTCATATTTACTGTAGATGCAAGAGGCTCAATGTTTCAATATTGGTGAATTCCACTTCCCCTTTATATTCAGCTTATCTTGGTGGGTGCTTGAGTAAGTCTTCGTTATTGTATACACCTAGGTTTTTATATTGCTTGAGTATACGTATGACTTCCTGTTGAACTGATACCACCTAATTACTCGTCTCTTCATTAAAAATCATAATTCGCGATTTCTCTGTGCTAAACTTAAGGTCTAAATTAATGGCTGCATTGGCCCACATATTCGCATGTCTCGGTAACTATCTTGCATTGTCCGCTAGTAGCACTATGTCGTCCGGATACATCAGCCCATGGACCGTCTGTTGCACCTTTTGTCCACATTACGAACTTAAGATAGATGAAACCTTAATCCACTGTTTCCCAGTCGTCATTTTATGCCCTTGTCATAAAGCGTGAACATCAATGAAGACCGAGTACATCCTTGCTTCAATCCTCGGTGAATATCCACTACTTCAATGTTGCATTTCCGGCCTTCCTGTACAATATGTACTCGGTTGTCCCTATACTCTTAAATGTACACGCTCTGGGACGTATCTTGCCATTCAAGAATAATCGTCATCTGTCTTGCTTGCATTTCCTTCCTTGAAAACGGTGCGCTTGCTACTTTCAAGTCGAGAATGCTCCGTTATGCTGATAACACGCATGCCGTTCGCGACATGGAAGTACCAAACTGGCAACGGTAAAGAAAGGAAATGCGGACAAGAATGACTACAATTATTAAACCCCAAATTAAACCCAGTGTTTAATATTGATTAAGCGTGTATATATATATATATATATATATATATATATATATATATATATATATATATATATATATATATATATATATCAGCAGCGCCACGAAATCCGAATCTACGCCTTCGTGCTTGACAAGCTTCGCCACAGGCAGGGTTCAATACATAGAGTTTCATATTCGTATACCTAGAGGCAAATCTGGCGCTGCGATCGTTCAACCATCATGGGAATGATGGGAAGTACAGGCTTCGGATTGGCATTCTATTGACTGGCGAACCAGTCTACGAGTATTTTTTTTTGGCTGTTTTGGTTTCGCTCCAAGCGCAATCGCTGTAACCTGCAGTGGGACAGTGCAACGCAAAGCTCTCTGCCTTTGTTATGTTGCTCGGAGTGGCGATAGCGCGCTGGGCCAGCGACTTGGACGATGCTTGTGTTGCGGTGTGGCGTCGAAGCCCTGACGAGAAAGCAGCGGCATCGTATACGTTGAAAGAACATGTTTTGAGCGTTTGGACTTTGGTTTGTTAAGTGTGTTAGGTTGGCACTGTAGCGTTATGTGCTTTATGAAACTTCAGAATAGGACAAAGAAGGCACTACTGATACAATACATGTACAGTTGTACTTCTAGTGGCTTGACAATCAAATTTTATTGAGAGCTTCATTTTGCATTGCTCGTTTATGTGCTCATTGAAATGCGTGTTTTAGGCCTTTGAGAACACAAACTTACTTGTGGTAGGAAAGATAGCTGCTTTCTAGCTGTAGTCTAGTGTCGCACAATGGGCACCCGCAAAGCCGCGCTGTGACGCTTCGGAAGCGGTACACCAATATAAATATGATGAAGCATACTCGTTGGAGGCCACTAGCGTCCTAGCTAGCACGTGCTGCAGCAGATGTGCTTAAAAGTACTTGAAGACGTTCAGCAATCGTGACAGCCGACGCAACCTTTCGAAAGAGTTCGCAAATGCCTGTCGTCTGCGAGAAAAGTCTCGCGTTAAATGCAGCGAGAAGCAGAAGTTACATGCAGCATAGTAAACCATGCTTCCATCTCAAAGTCATACAAATTTTATGTAGCGTGTTGTACATTTTATACCATACTGAAGAAATAGAATTAAATTTTACGCGATAATATTTGAGTATAGCTTTTTTTACTGCACCAGAAGGAAACGCCACTAGTCTAAAGGCCGAAGTCAATCCGAAGCCTGTACTTCCCATCATTCCCATGTAGGTTGAGGCAACGCTCATGAGAACCCCCGTAGACTAGCGCCACATTTCCCTCTAGGGTACTTATTTAGAAACTCTATGGTTCAATACGACTCAAGCTGGTACGACCTAGGTGCCGTTTACCGCGCCGCCACCAGGCGCCGCTACTATACCTCAAACTCCACCGCAGGACGTCCACATAAAAAATTCACTTGTAATATCCTACTGTTGGGCAGTGAACGCACTCTAAAGGAGTGATATCGACAGACAGTATATTTATACCATGTCCATCAAAAGCTTTAAGAATCGTCCTTCGCATATATTAAGCCCATTCAAATAAAATACCCGGAACAATGTCTGCTTAAAAAATATTTTTCAAAACTTTTCCGAAAAAGGAAACCGGCAAACGGCGAAGACGACAAACGTCGCGTGCGACCTACGTGATGTTGGCAGCGAGCAAGGCGGACAAACTTATTGCACACAACTTAATTTCATTTAATTTCGGTTTCTTTCTCATCCTCGATTATTCATCTATTGTTTTTTTTTCTATATCAGTTTACCACCCGGTTCGTGGCCTATCTCTGCAGGGGGTTTGTGCCATTGAATAGAGCGTCATCATCATCATTATCATTGGCGGCGAGAGAATGACGTGGCTCTTAAAGAAGCGTCGAGCACTTCCAGTCTGCCGCATTGCAAGGAACGCTTCGTCAGCAGAAGTGCCAACTACGGCGAACCGGGCTATAGGGAGACAACGTATCAGCTGCCAGATTCCCCTCCCCGAAAATACTATTGAAGACGACCAGAACGCGTCTGAACAACGTCGGCCGCAGCATGGCGAGGTGGGTGGCGCTTCAAATCGGCGACAAGCGGGACGCCATCTTTGGCTGGCGGACGTTGGCTCTACGAGCCGCGGCGACCTGATTTTCTCCGAAGTGATAAACCCGCTGCGGAACATCCAGCGCAGCAACGGACTACACGGTATCTGGGACAACACAGCGCACAACGTCATCTGCACTACCGACATCCTGCTGCTGCTCGGTGAGGTGCCCGCTACGAAACGCCTGCTGAAGGTGATCCTGACGAACTCTACATTATTCACAGCTTCACGATAGTCCCCTCAAGGCCTGTGCGACACTGGGCGGTCTCCGCCTGTGGTAGCAGCTAGCACATAAGGCCTGACCTATCGAGGGTGGTCCCTCACTAACCAATTTTATCCATCAATGTGCGACAGCGAGCGGTCCCAGTCCGCGGCGGCTGTTAGCACTAAAGGTACCTGCTAGGTATGACGAATATGATCCTTGACTGTAAGCTCATCTGCACATCAATTTGCTACCGCGAGCGGTCCCATCCGTTGGGTGCTATCGCCGAAGTGAGCTGCTCTTTGGATATACAGAGGGCGGTCCCAGCCCGCGGGCGCTGCTATCGCCGAAGGGAGCTGCTAGACATGACGAAGCTGCTTTTTGGACGTACAGCGGGCATGCCCAGCCCGTGGGCGCTGCTATCGCCGAAGGGAGCTGATAGGCCTCACGAAGGTGGTCCTTGATTGGAAGCTGTTCTACCCATTAATTTGCAACCGCGAGTGGTCCCAGCCCGTAGGCCCTGCTATCACTGAAGTAAGCTGCTAGACATGACGAAGCTGGTGTTTGTACGCTGTTCTGCCAGTCAATTTGTAACAGGGGGCTGTCCCACCCCGTGGGCGCCGCCATCACCAGGGAGCTGCTAGATATGAAGAGACTGGTGTTTGTGTGCTGTTCTGTCCATCAATGCACAACAGTGGGCGATCTGATTGTAAGCTGTTCTGTCCAACGATGTGCAGCAGTGGGCTGTATAGATTGTAAGCTGTTCTGTCCAACAATTGTAAGCTGTTCTGTCCAACGATATACAGCAGTGGGCTGCAGAGATTGTAAGCTGTTCTGTCTAACGATTGTAAGCTGTTCTGTCCAACGATATACAGCAGTGGGCTGTAGAGATTGTAACAATGTGCAGCAGTTGGCTGTATAGATTGTAAGCTGTTCTGTCCAACGATTGTAAGCTGTTCTGTCCAACCATGTGCAGCAGTGGGCTATGTATGCTGTTCTGTGCAAAGACTGTAAGCTGTTCTGTCCA
Organism: Dermacentor albipictus; assembly: GCF_038994185.2. NCBI lineage: Eukaryota > Metazoa > Arthropoda > Arachnida > Ixodida > Ixodidae > Dermacentor > Dermacentor albipictus. The sequence goes on along the minus strand of NC_091821.1, from coordinate 239,736,233 downwards.
ACCATGTGCAGCAGTGGGCTATGTAAGCTGTTCTGTCCTAGCATGTGCACCAGTGGGCTATGTAAGCTGTTCTGTCCAACCATGTGCAGCAGTGGGCTATGTATGCTGTTCTGTACAAAGACTGTAAGCTGTTCTGTCCAACCATGTGCAGCAGTGGGTATGTAAGCTGTTCTGTCCAACCATGTGCAGCAGTGGGCTATGTAAGCTGTTCTGTCCAACCATGTGCAGCAGTGGGTATGTAAGCTGTTCTGTCCAACCATGTGCTGCAGTGGGCTGTGTAAGCTGTTCTGTCCAACCATGTGCAGCAGTGGGCTATGTATGCTGTTCTGTACAAAGACTGTAAGCTGTTCTGTCCAACCATGTGCAGAAGTGGGCTTTGTATGCTGTTCTGTACAAAGACTGTAAACTGTTCTGTCCAACCATGTGCAGCAGTGGGTATGTAAGCTGTTCTGTCCAACCATGTACTGCAGTGGGCTATGTAAGCTGTTCTGTCCAACCATGTGCAGCAATGGGCTATGTATGCTGTTCTGTACAAAGACTGTAAGCTGTTCTGTCCAACCATGTGCTGCAGTGGGCTGTGTAAGCTGTTCTGTCCAACCATGTGCAGCAGTGGGCTATGTATGCTGTTCTGTACAAGGACTGTAAGCTGTTCTGTCCAACCATGTGCAGCAGTGGGCTATGTATGCTGTTCTGTACAAGGACTGTAAGCTGTTCTGTCCTACCATGTGCAGCAGTGGGCTATGTATGCTGTTCTGTATAAGGACTGTAAGCTGTTCTGTCCAACCATGTGCAGCAGTGGGCTATGTATGCTGTTCTGTACAAGGACTGTAAGCTGTTCTGTACAAGGACTGTAAGCTGTTCTGTCCAACCATGTGCAGCAGTGGGCTATGTATGCTGTTCTGTACAAGGACTGTAAGCTGTTCTGTCCAACCATGTGCAGCAGTGGGCTATGTATGCTGTTCTGTACAAGGACTGTAAGCTGTTCTGTCCAACCATGTGCAGCAGTGGGCTATGTATGCTGTTCTGTCCAACCATGTGCAGCAGTGGGCTATGTATGCTGTTCTGTACAAGGACTGTAAGCTGTTCTGTCCAACCATGTGCAGCAGTGGGCTATGTATGCTGTTCTGTACAAAGACTAAGCTGTTCTGTCCAACCATGTGCAGCAGTGGGTATGTAAGCTGTTCTGTCCAACCATGTGCAGCAGTGGGCTATGTATGCTGTTCTGTACAAGGACTGTAAGCTGTTCTGTCCAACCATGTGCAGCAGTGGGCTATGTATGCTGTTCTGTACAAGGACTGTAAGCTGTTCTGTCCAACCATGTGCAGCAGTGGGCTATGTATGCTGTTCTGTACAAGGACTGTAAGCTGTTCTGTCCAACCATGTGCAGCAGTGGGCTGTGTAAGCTGTTCTGTCCAACCATGTGCAGCAGTGGGCTATGTATGCTGTTCTGTACAAAGACTGTAAGCTGTTCTGTCCAACCATGTGCAGCAGTGGGTATGTAAGCTGTTCTGTCCAACCATGTGCAGCAGTGGGTATGTAAGCTGTTCTGTCCAACCATGTGCAGCAGTGGGCTATGTAAGCTGTTCTGTCCAACCATGTGCAGCAGTGGGTATGTAAGCTGTTCTGTCCAACCATGTGCTGCAGTGGGCTGTGTAAGCTGTTCTGTCCAACCATGTGCAGCAGTGTGCTATGTATGCTGTTCTGTACAAAGACTGTAAGCTGTTCTGTCCAACCATGTGCAGAAGTGGGCTTTGTATGCTGTTCTGTAGAAAGACTGTAAGCTGTTCTGTCCAACCATGTGCAGCAGTGGGTATGTAAGCTGTTCTGTCCAACCATGTGCTGCAGTGGGCTGTGTAAGCTGTTCTGTCCAACCATGTGCAGCAGTGGGCTATGTATGCTGTTCTGTACAAGGACTGTAAGCTGTTCTGTCCAACCATGTGCAGCAGTGGGCTATGTATGCTGTTCTGTACAAGGACTGTAAGCTGTTCTGTCCAACCATGTGCAGCAGTGGGCTATGTATGCTGTTCTGTACAAGGACTGTAAGCTGTTCTGTCCAACCATGTGCAGCAGTGGGCTATGTATGCTGTTCTGTACAAGGACTTTAAGCTGTTCTGTCCAACCATGTGCAGCAGTGGGCTATGTACGCTGTTCTGTACAAGGACTGTAAGCTGTTCTGTCCAACCATGTGCAGCAGTGGGCTATGTATGCTGTTCTGTACAAGGACTGTAAGCTGTTCTGTCCAACCATGTGCAGCAGTGGGCTATGTATGCTGTTCTGTACAAGGACTGTAAGCTGTTCTGTCCAACCATGTGCAGCAGTGGGCTATGTATGCTGTTCTGTACAAGGACTGTAAGCTGTTCTGTCCAACCATGTGCAGCAGTGGGCTATGTATGCTGTTCTGTAGAAGGACTGTAAGCTGTTCTGTCCAACCATGTGCAGCAGTGGGCTATGTATGCTGTTCTGTACAAGGACTGTAAGCTGTTCTGTCCAACCATGTGCAGCAGTGGGCTATGTATGCTGTTCTGTACAAAGACTAAGCTGTTCTGTCCAACCATGTGCAGCAGTGGGTATGTAAGCTGTTCTGTCCAACCATGTGCAGCAGTGGGCTATGTATGCTGTTCTGTACAAGGACTGTAAGCTGTTCTGTCCAACCATGTGCAGCAGTGGGCTATGTATGCTGTTCTGTACAAGGACTGTAAGCTGTTCTGTCCAACCATGTGCAGCAGTGGGCTATGTATGCTGTTCTGTACAAGGACTGTAAGCTGTTCTGTCCAACCATGTGCAGCAGTGGGCTATGTATGCTGTTCTGTACAAGGACTGTAAGCTGTTCTGTCCAACCATGTGCAGCAGTGGGCTATGTATGCTGTTCTGTACAAGGACTGTAAGCTGTTCTGTCCAACCATGTGCAGCAGTGGGCTGTGTAAGCTGTTCTGTCCAACCATGTGCACCAGTGGGCTATGTATGCTGTGCTGTACAAAGACTGTAAGCTGTTCTGTCCAACCATGTGCAGCAGTGGGTATGTAAGCTGTTCTGTCCAACCATGTGCAGCAGTGGGCTATGTAAGCTGTTCTGTCCAACCATGTGCAGCAGTGGGCTATGTATGCTGTTCTGTGCAAAGACTGTAAGCTGTTCTGTCCAACCATGTGCAGCAGTGGGCTATGTAAGCTGTTCTGTCCTAGCATGTGCAGCAGTGGGCTATGTAAGCTGTTCTGTCCAACCATATGCAGCAGTGGGCTATGTATGCTGTTCTGTACAAGGACTGTAAGCTGTTCTGTCCAACCATGTGCAGCAGTGGGCTATGTATGCTGTTCTGTACTAGGACTGTAAGCTGTTCTGTCCAACCATGTGTAGCAGTGGGCTGTGTAAGCTGTTCTGTCCAACCATGTGCAGCAGTGGGCTATGTAAGCTGTTCTGTCCAAAGATTGTAAGCTGTTCTGACCAACCATGTGCAGCAGTGGGCTATGTAAGCTGTTCTGTCCAACCATGTGCAGCAGTGGGCTGTGTAAGCTGTTCTGTCCAACCATGTGCAGCAGTGGGCTATGTAAGCTGTTCTGTCCAAAGACTGTAAGCTGTTCTGTCCAACCATGTGCAGCAGTGGGCTATGTAAGCTGTTCTGTCCAACCATGTGCAGCAGTGGGCTGTGTAAGCTGTTCTGTCCAACCATGTGCAGCAGTGGGCTGTATAGATTGTCAGCTGTTCTGTCCAACGATGTATCAGCATGTGCTGAAACGCACATGCTGTTCGTTACTGGGAAGTACCGGGCTTGCCGCAATAACAAATGGAAATGCGAACAAGAGAGATGGCGGTTATTGTTGTGTGGCAAATACACACATCAAATGTTGCAGCTGTTTTTAGACTGTAGATATGACGAAGCTAGTTTTTGTATGCTGTTCTGTCCATAAATGTGCAACAAGTCCCACTCTGTAGGTGCTGCTATCACCAAAAAGACATGCTCGACATGACAAGGGTCACCCTTGATTGTAAGCTGTTCTGCCCATCAATTTTACACACCAGGCGGTCCCAGCCTGTAGCCACTGTCATTACCCAAGGAGCTCTTAGATGTGCCGAGGCTGGTGTTTGTGTGCATTTCTGTCCATCAATGGCCAACAGTGGGTGGTCCCACCCTGTGAGCGCTGCAATTTCCCAAGTGAACTGCTAGATGTGACGGTCACCCTTGATTGTGAGCTGTTTTGCCCATCAATTTGCAACACCGGATGCCCTTAACCTATGGCGCTGCTACCACTGAAGAGAGCTGCTGGACATACATGATGAAGCTAGTGTATGTAAGCTGTTCTGCCCATCAAAGAAACCTTAGTTCCTCTGATCTCAACAGTGTATTCGTGTCTGCGACCACTGGAACCGATCCTTCAGGATGACTAGTAAATTGTGTAGCATACCCGGGATATCTTTTGTTCTGCATCTGAAACTATGGACGAGACTTCACCCAGCATGTGGCGACTTCCTTATGGACCGATGTACCTGTGAACTCTGGGTTAATTTTTGTCTCTGGGACTCTTCAAGCAAGTCCACAGAAATGCCCCACTAAAAGTACACGTGAACTGCAATGTAGCTGTCTTCGACCGCTGAGCTAACCTGCAGTGAGCCTTAGTGAAATGTTTAGTCGATAAGATACCTGCAATATTTTCAGAAGTATTTGTATCTGCTGCCATGGAAGAACAGCCACACTCTGCCTCTGGTAACTTCCAGTGAGGCTGTCTGATACCGGTGAATTTTTAGTATGAAACTGTGCTTGTGTGTGGCTGCTGAAGCAAGCCCACACAAATCCTCTGTTAGCTTCTGGTACAGGTGAACTCATAATGCATCTTTCTGTCTATGACTGCTGAAGTGAGCATGCTGCAAGCTTTTATTTGTGTAGTACCGAAGGTACCTGCGACGACTTCATCAATATTTTCTTTGACCACGGAAAGGTCACATTCAGCATATGTTTATTTGCTTTGAAGCCTTCAAGCGTATGAACACTCATGGTGAACTTGTGCGTGTTACCACTCAAGTACAGCAAGTGTCTTGTAACTTCTAGTACCTGTGAAATCAGTTTGGTATTGTGTTGAAGCAAGTGTCTTGTAACTGCTTGTGTATCTCTGAACTCTCCAGTAATGTTCGTGTTGGCAATTGCTAAGTGATCCTTCAGTAATTTTTTTAATGCCCAGTGTGTCTATAAAATATTTAGTACTGTTATAGTGTGCGACCACTGAAGTAGGCTTGCAGAAAGTCTGGAGTAGCTTCCTTTATGGCTAAGACACCTGTAAACTATCCAGCAAATATCGCATTTATATGCCTACGACCGTTGAAGCGAGCCAGGCCACAGTAGCTCTCCTACTAACTTCCTTTGTACCCCTCCCTTGCAGAGAGCTTTTTAAAGTTCTTTAACTGGCCGAGGTGCATCTGCAAATTATTAGCTCAACTGAAATGGTCTCGTCACTACACAAAAGTGTTTGTTTGCTCTGGTGACCTTTACCAGAACTTCTTATGAATGCTAGCGCATTTGCTCTATAAATGGATGATCATACAGCAGCTGTCTGTGTATATATGATCACTGAACTAGTCTCATGTAATTTTGTTAATGCCTAATGTAGTTTGACATCTTTAGTATAACTTGTGTTGGTGTAACTACTCAATATGGCGTAGGGAAAGGCTGTGGCAACCTAAAGTGGCTAACATATCTGAACTGTTCAGCAAATTTTGCATTGATGTGCCTTCGACCATGGAAGTGAGCCCACAGCAAGCCTCATGATAAGTTCCGTAGTGGCCCCACTGCAAATTCTTAAATGTTCTTGCTACCCAAAGTGCATTTGTAAACAGTTTCAGTCATGTGCACTTTTACTAACCATGGTGCGGTATAAATAACTCCTAATGGCTGAGCTTGTATGATGAAATTATTGAGTTTTATTTGTTTGGATTCATGGGCTTTACTGAAAACTGCTGAGTGCATCTCAGAGTAGAACTCGTGGTCTTCCTGCAACTGTTTTATTGAAATAAATGCTGTATTTTTAATGAAATTGTCAAATGATTCACCAGCCTGCAGAACTTAGTTCTGTAGCTTCGTTCCTAGCACAAAAGAAGTATAGCTTGCATGTCTGTATGTTCTGAATTAATGCATTTTTATCAAGTTGTATGTAATGTATTTGCTTAGGATAGCAGGGCACCATGTGCACAATACTTAGCTGCACTGCACCCTTCATTTAACGTGCTTTGAGATGCGGTGGGCTGTATTCCTGGCCTGTCTGCTGGTACTTCAGCTTTCCCACACGACACAGTGAAAACACGCACATAAGGTTTGAAAAGCAAAGCAACAAACGCGATCTATCTGATTGCGGTCATGCTCAAACGCAACTGCAACGCTGCTATCGAGTGTGGCCGTGCTTCTGTTCGGCATTCTCCCACGCTGCCGCTGAGTTCAGAAAAAGGCGACGGTAGTGCCATCTGGATTTTCAAGAAAATATGCTCCAGCGCGAAGCCTTTCGTTAGACCCACTCTCCCAATCTAGTACACGCTACTTGTAGCAGCCGTGTGCCCACTCCCTTGGTTGATTGGATTGTAGCAGCCACCCTCCACATTTTCTCCCATGCGTAGCGTTGTCTGGCGAATACTCAGTCAACCAGCACCCGGCATTTCAGAATCTGCTGCTTTCAGACGAGCGAAGTCGGCGCTCCTGTCTTTATTTTACTCCGTGTTCCTGCTCAAGAAAGCGAAATTTCATTTCCAAGGCGACTTCCTTTACCTTTTCTGGCAGCTCAAGGAAAGGCCGAAGAAATAACAAACGCAGCTGCCAAGAAAAAAAAAACTAAATTAGTGCTAGCACTCAACCTAATTCACGCATGTAAAATTAAACGCGTGCACCCACACAAAAGAGATACAGTCGAGCAAAACTATTTTGGGAACAAAGGTGCTTAATTTTTTGTTTGTTTACAGGCCAGGCATAACGACCGAAATCAAGTGGTACTGCCTACGTGCGCCGGATTGACCAGCGTCGTGCACATTAAGGCAATGTCACTACATGGCTGTAAAAGAAGAAATAAGTTCTTTTTTCTTTTTTTTTCCTGGTGCAGTGGTCTCGACTTTTGCTCTCGACTATATTTATGATGTGTAGGAACACATCAACATGAAAATGTTTAATTGTATTAACCTACTGTTCTGCAGTGAACATAAAGTAAAGGTGTTCCACGTCCAGCAACTGCTTTGGAATCGTCCTTCGCATATATTAAGCTTGTTGAAAAAAAATACCCGAAACTATGTCTGCTTAAAAACCATTTTGCAAAACTTTTCCAACAAAGTAAATCTACATGCTGTATTTTTGGCAATAGGCGAAGACGACGAAGGTCGTGTGCGACCTACGACGTGTTGGCAGCGAACAACCCTGACTGACTTATTGTACACGCCTAATTTCATTTATTTCGCTTTCTTTCTCATCCTCGATTATTCATCTATATATCTTTTTTACAGCGAAGCTGTATACCTCTACCCTCCAAGAAAATTTGCTTGTCGCAAGCAAAAAACTCCTCACACGTGGGCCGATCCCGGAGATAGTGCAATACCGGCCCGACCCGCGGCGAAGGCGAAGCAGACGTTAAGCAGTCCCCATACATGCGCCGATCCCCAAAATAGTGCAATACCGGGCCGATCTGCGGTGGAGGCGAAGCAGGCGTTAAGCACTCTCATACAGAGGGTAGAGGATTACCCTCCAAGAAAATTGGAGGGACTTAGTCGTCAGTTATGAGGCAAATTAGTTCATTAGTTGTTTTAGTAACCTCAGTTGGTTATTAGTTATGGAATTAGCTTAAATCATTTGTAAGTTTATGTGCATGGTTAGTTTAGTATTTATTAGATTCGTTAGTGAATTGGTTAGATTTTGCTAGTTAGGTCATTTGCATTGTGTTTACTAAGTGGGTAATTTACAGTCACATTTAGTTAGATTGGTTAGTTAACACTTGGTTTGGTTGGTTAATTACTTAGCTGCTTACTTATTCGGTAATTATCAGTTAACTTTGTTAGTTGGTTTAGTTACCTAAGTTAGTAAACATTTAGTTAGCACACAGTGAGTTCACTCAGATAATTAGCTAGTTCCTTATTAGTTATGGGATTAGCTAATTAGTAAATTTAGCCATTCAATTAGGTTAGTTAGGTCCCGTTGAAACTTGACCGGCACGTAGACACTGAACAAATCTTGGGTATTGTCGCTATCGCGAAGCATGTTGTCTCTACATAGAGAGATTTACCATGCAAAACCAAGCGCGAGCAACTAAAACCAGTAGCGCAGGTCTTTTACGCTCAAGTACAGAAAAGGGCGAGGCATAATCGCTCTGTAGCAAGTTCATAACGATGGAGCAGTCCCAAGTGTACCTTTTTACTCATGAGCTAGGCCACTGTTACAAATGTACGTGAACCTGTAAATGAAACAACGCCTAATAGGTGTTTTGAAATTGTTCGCTATAAAATTGTTGAACACTGTGCAGAAACGGGGCGGTGATTTGCACATTGAGCCGACAATATTCGGACCCCGATAATGGCAGCCGACCCTTGCGCAAACGCAGATGTACGCATAGAACGACTGTGGCGTCCGTATAGGGCGTCTGCTTCATTGCCCGATTACATTCCCGATTAGGACGTGATCATGGAAATTTATCTGAATCCCCTTTTAAATGGCACGATGACAAATAGTCCCCTAGCCTTCTTGAATGAATCAGGTATAGAACTTTGTGCAGCGCTTTCGCAGGAGGACTTTTCCGTATACATTTCCTTAATCTTTATATTTTTTCTCTTCCTCAAAATCCACCGTTCGCATCAATATCTTCCCTGCATTTCTTTTTTCCCCCACTTATCCCTTCTTGCGCCACTTGAACTATCTCATCCATATCTGTAACGATATCTTCCCTGCATTTCTTTTTTCCCCCACTTTTTCCCTTCTTGTGCCACTTGAACTATCTCATCCATATCAGTAACGATATTACCGGCTTTATCTCTTAACGCATACATCTGATTCTTGCCTACTCCTAGTTTCTTGTTCACTGCTTTTAGGCTTCCTCCGTTCCTGAGACCATGTTCAATTCTATCCTTATTATACTTCCTTATGTCAGCCGTCTTACGCTTGTTGATTAACTGAGAAAGTTCTGCCAGTTCTATTCTAGCTGTAGGGTTAAAGGCTTTCATACATTGGCGTTTCTTGATCAGATCTTTCGTCTCCTGTGATAGCTTACTGGTATCCTGTCCAACGGAGTTACCACCGACTTTTATTGCACACTCCTTAATGATGCCCATAAGATTGTCGTTCATTGCTTCAAGGGCAGAAAAACATAGCCTTTGAGATTACTGTCAATGTGTCAATGCATGGCGACTCCGACACACTGTAGCTTTCGTAATCGCTTTCAACGCACGCAGCCACCAAAAGCATAGCTTTCGAGATTTGTTTTTGTTACCTACAATGATAAAATTGTATGCAATATTGAACACAGTAGACTACTTCCTGTTTTAAGAAACCAGCCAAAAACAGACGCACACCGGAATCACACAAGAAGACAGGAAAGAGGCTTGGAGAGGCCTGTATTGTGCATGTTTCCTGTGTCCGTCTTTTTTTTTTGCTGGTTTTTTCTTAATACAATGCACCAACTAGCCCAACAACGTGTTTTACTTCCTGTTTCAATGATACATCTGAACCTACATAGCATACAAGTCCCAGTTAGATGTTCGGAGGTCAGGACATTTTCATATTGAGGTATACCTTGAGTGCTTGGCTCTTGGTTGAATAAGTGGCTTCATATGGGCGCTTATATATTCTACTAGACATCCACAAGCATTTTTTAAAGCAAACTCCAAATTGTTTGTATGACCCACTGATAGAAAAAAAAAATGTATTTGAATACTACGATATTAGGTTCGGCAGAAATTATATCAAGTTGAAAATAAATTTATTTTGCTTTGAAAGAAGAATGGACTGTCCGATAGAGAACAAAAATAAACAAATATGATATGAACAGACAAATATTTCCGGCTACATTTTTATGTGCGTTTATATAACTCGCTAGTGTATATATCCTGGACATGCCTATTTATGTACCGCCAGCGGACGTTCAAAACGGAATGCCCCATGGACATTCCGCAGGGATATCCTTCGGATATCCAAACAGGATATGGACTTCTCCTGTTCGTCCCAGGACGTCCATGTTGGATATCCGGATGGATGAATGTTGGGAATTATGATGGACATCCCACGGATATATATGGTTACTTGGGAATATCACACAACACACGGAATTCTGGGGATTCTGGTTGCAGCGCTCTTAACCATGTTTTCAAAGAACGAAGCCTACACGACGGTCGTAAAAGGAGCTGATGATCGAGTGTTTTCCAATTCAAATAGTGACAGATTTCTACTTTCACGACGACTGTTCATGCTGAATTGACTACCTGGGCGCCAAGTCCAATTCCTGGTTTTTACTACTGTCATACTGCTCTTGACAGCGCCGCAAACCAGAGAGGGTGTGTGTGTGTCTGTGCCAAAAAATAATAATGATAACACTTAGGTCTGGGCGCTGGTGCACAGAAAAACAAAAATCCGAAAAGGTAAATATGTGAAAAAACTACGATCAAAAGTGATGGGATAGAAAAAATAGAATGAAAAAACAAAACAAAAACAACACAATAACACAATTTTGAAAGATGGAGAACGTGTACGGAAGGAGAGAAGACAAGAAAAAAGTGCCAGTGGAAAGAAGGCTCAAAAGAAAGCGCTAAGCTCGGCACAGATAAAAGACAATTAACAAATTTTCAAAGATACCAAGAAGGAGAATATGACAGTTGTAAAGACTTTACATTCTGTGGAGATGTGACGTGCGGTCTGCTGAAAGAGGAAGGAAGCAGGGCGTATGTCCCTGGTAGTCTTCTGTGGAAGCCACAGTGACAGAAGCTAGTGGTTCCGAACATGCAATAACGCCATTAACCTCTTTGTATAAAAATAGAACGTTGGTATGGCTACGTATGCACCTGAGGGACGGAACCGTAGACTGGGGTAAATGAAGTTTGCTTGGTGCACGATGCACATGCGGTGCTCTCCGAAATCCATCTCCCCGGACCATCGCCTAAGCACTTCTTAAAGCCCCCGCTGCACGTGATCTTCTCCAGTTCATTCCCAGCTGTCTCGATCGAGTAAGAGTCACGGCCCCACGGTCAATGGCACTGCACAGGAACGCCTCCAGCCTGTTATGATGTAGCAAAACGGCAGTCATAGAGCCATGACACTCGGCAGAGTTGTAATCCCTGGCACGCACTCGAACTCGTAAGTCGGGGCACCGCAGATTGTTGAGTTGACGATCGCTGCTGCCACTTCCTGCGTCCCTCGCAGTGGTTCACCCCCGCCGCACGGATGTACAGCACGAGGGGCGCTGAAACATTGCCACGGGAGCTCGAGGACGCGCCTCCAGGAACACCCCGCCGGTGCAAGCTGCGACTTGTGACGACCACGGCATCTTGCCGGCCGCCGCTCGACGTCTGTGCCACTGTATGAGTGTATTGTCACAGGCTTCGCGTCGCTCTGCCCGACAATGAGGTCAGAAAACGATGTTTACAGGGGGTGTTTTATTTTACTGTTATTGGAACTTCTAATAATCACCCACGACATGTAGCACAATTCTGCTTCTTGAGCTAGATTACTCTCAGAGGCCGACATTATCTTCAGAAAAAGTTAACGTGAATATTAGACAAATTACCATATCTTCCTAATCATTTTAAGTTAATTACTGGCCACACTGCAAGTTAGAATTATAGTCGATGACATTAAAGTCCTATCTACTTGGGACTGAAAATGACACCAGTTTCGAGATATGCGTTACCAAGTTTTGTGAAGAAATGCATTGGTGTTCCAGTGACTTTGGAGGTTCACTGCATAAAAGGGCACTTTGTGGAAAGTGCAACAACAGTGCATTTTTACGGCAAGTTTGACTGCGCTTATCTCAAAACTAGTGCGTATTTTAAAAATTTCTTCTAAGTCGATGTAATTCACTGAAAAGTTATTTTTATGAAATTATGTTAGTCAGTTACACGTATTGATTTCCAGCATAAGTTATGTATATCTCTTCCTAGTATTACAGATTCATACGTCAATTCCTCTCTTTGCAACCTAAAAGTGATGAGATTCTTAAGGTAAAAGACGGTTTGGCATTCCGGGGCAAGGTATTCTGTAAATGTCTGCATAGTGGACCGTCAATTTCAGCTGCTGCTGATTGACTGAGCTGTACGATCAAAGAGACAGGCTGGGGGAGCCTTCCTTCTTGCTCGTACCCCAGCCAAGCAGCACTTGAGCAGCTGCCGCAATGGACAGTACACTAGGCGGGCACTTACAGAATACTCCCCCTGGTATTGCATTCCCAACACGTGCACTGCTGTTTAACTGCTGTTTAAATGTAAAATGCAAGTATAGATACTACAACTTTCCGTTATAGCTAGGGCACTTTCATAGTCAATTCGAAATCATTGTGACCGTCTTTGCACAAACCCATGGGATGTCTCGCCCTGCATGGTTTTTGAAAATTGATCAGTTGAAAAATGAATGAGAAAATCTTCAACATATCAAGTCTTTCACATCTTCTAGAGTGGCTTCAAGTTCTTTTCCTTTCCTAGAAAAACATCAAACAGAACAGGTGCTATAAATGAAGCAATCCAAATGCCAGTTTTTTTTTAATTAAGTGAATGTAAGGGTAATCGGTTACATTTTTTTCTGCAACATATACAAATCTGTAGCAGGCTCCTTTGCACAAGCCTCGCATGGATCTCTTCGCAAGCATTATGTAAAAATACAGCGCGCAAAATGGTCCTGCATCTTCTATGGGGGCTAGCTGTCAATGCTGTCTTCAACAGCTTGGATGATTTCAGACTGAGGTATGTTGCAAAAAAAGTTTCCTTTTTTTTTTTGTCCATCCACAGAAAAGGATTTCAGTGGAATCAAAACATTGAGGCACTTGGCAACTTCTCAGAGTTGCATGCCGTAAAGGGGTCATGAGTCACCACGGCGGCAGCAGCAGGCATTTCCTTCCAAGGCTAAGCGCGCAGACGCTTAAGGTGACTTCGAAAAAAATGACACGAAGTTCTGTTGCCATGTCAGCTGCTAATCTTACGCAATAACTTTTATCTGGCTCGTTCTCTTCTTGGAGTTTTCGCACAAAAGAAAGAACTCAGGTTGCGTTCTTGACTTGCGCTGCTTTCTTCAACCAAGACCGTCAAACCCACTTCTACCCATGTTACAGTTATAGTTATTCCATTTCATCTAGTACATTCTACTGAAAGTTTTTCTTTGAGTTTTTTTAAATCTTTGCTTGTACACTTTCCCGAGTGTAGTTCGCCCAGTCTTATCCAAACGAAGAAGGCACAAATTGTTGCTGCCACGAGAAAGGTAAACTATTGACTGGCATTATAGTGAACGTCTATGTCTGCAAGGAACACAGATGATCAGGAAAATGACGTCTGTATTACAGGCCTGTTTATCATTGATCTGAGCATGGATTAGGCGACATCACAACTCTTTGTGCTGTGAATGGTAATGCTAAATGCCATGTCTGTATTGATCTGTGTTCTTTGGAAGTACAGGTAACTACCACATTGGTTTCTGCATGCTAAATACATCTATGGATCATGAAATCTGCTCGTGCTAACAGGCCAGCTAGGCACTGAACATTTAATACGGGTTCTGTACTGATCTTGCGCACATGGCAAACTTCCTATGTTAAATTCCATATTTCTTAAAATTGAACATAGTTATTTTCATCACAATGACCAATGGAGTGTTTCATCTTTAGAAAACAGAAGTTTGAAAAACAGTGAAGATACATACTCCTTTTTTTTTATTTTCGTACAAGAAGACACCGTCAGGGCAACCTGTTGCCGGATAATGGCAACCACATGCCATTTTGTGTTTTTTCCTTTTCTCAAACACTTTATTAAGCACCCATATGAATTCGGTACTGGTGTGTCATCTGGTGATTAAAACTCAAGAAAGAGATGTGTGTTTCTTGTGAGAGAAGCGAATGTTGCACGTGAAGCACATTAATGCTGTGGTTCCTCTTTAAGTAGGCTGTTCCAGCTTTTGCCAAGTTTCTTTTGCAAGTGGCCAGTGCCCCATGTTGTAATCCCAATGCCCACAGCTGGAACTGGCTTTGTAGGCCTCCTCCTCTTCACCACTATGATTCATTTCACAGACAAAAACTCCTTGTCAGTCCACTTTGGTGCAGTGTGCTTTTCCTGCTTTAGCATGTTGCTTCATTGCGCCCTAGGGATCTCTTCCAGTCCAGAATTTCACATCGCTTGTGTGGGATGGCTTCATCAGGTTCACACCATATTTTTTATTGCTGGGAGGCAGGCGTTCAGGGTGACCCTTTCTTGCTCGTCCTGGTTGCTTGTGCCCATTATTTCAGACATTGTACCTTGAAATCAACAGGTGCATTTCTTGTCATATTTGCCACTTGGACAGCTGTTGCGACTTTCTGTTTCCTGCGGTAGACTTTTTTTGAGCCGACTTGATCCATACAAAAATGTATTCAGTATATGAATAAGCACGACAACGTGCAATTAGCACAAACTCTTCACTGAGGCATGCACCTGCGCTCAAAAATGTGTTTGCATGCATGTGTGTGTGCACATATCTCGTTCATGTCATATCCTGTTCAGATATATGAGATCACAGCCATTCCTTGCTTCTTTTTTTCTATTTGTTGCTGTCTGCTATGGCTGCTTTGTTGCCATAAGTTGCCATAAAGCACAGGAGTATCACACACGCACACGCTCAATGTTGCATTGCAGTGGCAGGCCCAATGAAATTGAGGGTTCAAACACTGCCTGGGTAGCTACAACAGATGTCCATCATCTGGTTATTCACCTCATTTCACCAGCACTGCTAAATCACGTCCCTAATGTACATGTTCTCTCCTCCTGTGGTCCATTGCCACCTAACCCCAGGATCAAGTGCACAAGGCGAAATTCCCGTTATCGTGAACTCGAACATAAAGTGGAAATCCAGGCATTTCGCTGTCAAACTCGCATGCTGGTATGTTTATTATTGAAAATGCTTAGGCACGTGAGAACAAGCGGTTCTTTAATATGGCCATTCTCTTCTACTATATCTGTCCACAACAATAGAAAAACCTGGGCATGCACATTGCCGATTCCAGGCTAATTGACTTGATACAGCTTCGCTTCTTCAACTGAATGCACAGAATTGACACTCTCATCGAAAGCCATACTCATCAAGAACATACAAAAACCAAAACTAGCCCGGAATTTCTGGGAGTTAATGTGGACTGAATGCAAATTGCACTTTCGTTATCTGAAACTTTACAATTGTCATAAATTTCCTAAGATGTCCGACACCATGGCTACCGTGGAGGTTAAAGAAAAACTGCCGGAGTGAAAACTATGTCCTGAAATCGAAGCCGCACAGGAGGGGCACGGTAAAACTATAAATAAATGATAAAAATGATGAAGAAGCGCTTTTCGCGCATTTCCCACGACTTAATCAACCTCCTTGGTTAATGACAGTTAATTTTACCAGACAGATACTTATCAACTTGTATCCTTGTATTACTGGTTTTAGTATGAAATCTGAATATCCTGGCATATTGTACTGGGAATGACATCATCAATATCCTGAAGAAATTACTGTTTTCGTTGGAAACAACCAGCTTTTATTTTCTAATTAGCCTAGCAATAAAATCACAGAGCCAAGTCACCTAATCTGTAAGTGGACATCACCTGACAAGGCTCTATTTCAGGTGATGGAAGTAAGCAGTATATACATGAACGTAACTTGAGTGGTTTACATGTTTCTTTTTTCAATTCTTGCAGTTCACATAAACAGAGATTCACTGTATCATGGTTGCGACAAGTTCTTTTGATGTTGTAGTCAGGGCAACACAGAGGAATATGGAAGACGAGAAGAAACATCACACGTTCAGTAAAGCAAGCCCGAGATTATAAGAGAGTAGATGAGGTATTCCAATTTGGACTGAAATGTACAAGTGCACGGAGTGATAGAAAACATGACAAACAAGGCTGAAAGAGCACACGAAGGTACAAAGGGAACCTATGCGAATTTCTCAGAAAGGAAGATGGGCAGAAAGAGAAAAATTATTTAAAATTTGGGGTTCGAATGCGGGGTTCGAATTTTCGATTGGGTATTTGACAATCTTTCCTTGAAAAATTTTAAGCACAGCTAGTTGGCACACATTAAATGACTTCTTAGGAACTGCGAAATCAAGATATGACAGCATGATGTTCTGTGCAGTTGTTGCTCTTGTTTTCAATAAAACTTGCAGTACTTGGAAATATTCAGTCACTTTATTTGCGTTGTCCAGGCAAGGACTATGCCCGCTAGTCCAGTCACCATTACGCACGCATGCTGCCCTCCGGCTTCTGTGATTGCGCCATAATCTTGGCATGGCAGCTGGCACCATCGTTACAGGCTGCACGGTCATATGTTAGGACAGCAGTTTCAGGTTCTTTGTTTATTTCCCCAGCCGAGAGGGGAAGGGTGACTGTTATCATCTTTGACAATGCCTCTGCCTTATTGTCAGACTAAACGCCGTACGCAGCAGCCACACCACATCAGGGACGAGCTTTGTACAGATCCCAACTCTCTTCGATGCGTAATCATGCGAACGACAATTAAAATTTGGAGTCGGATATCTCGGAGCACATACGCACCAGAAGAATTCTTCCAAGTGATACGGTGTAGAAACACGAGTGCCTCCAAATTTTCAATACAAACATACCCACTTACTGTAGTCAACAAAAAGTTAACTATTGAATTTTAGTTGATTGCCAGGGCTGCTGAAAGCAATAATTATCATCTCACTTTGCACCACCCTGGCCACATAACTTATTTGAAAAGGTGGTCCTCGCGTGCCCCAGTGGCTAATTTTAAGAAAACCAAAAAGCTTAATTTTGAACACCCCGTAGTTCCCACACGCAAACGCTATGCGTTCTTTCGCCCTTCTCGCGGAAGCTCTCCCACGTCCAACAAGACATCGGAAGCCTATACAAATAAACGCTCTTTGCAAAGCTAATTATGTTTACCAGCAAATAAGTCTTAGGCAACTAATGAGAAAATCTGTGAACAGAAAACAGAACTCTATAATCTTTCTAGTTTCACTGAGACATCTTTGCTTTTGATGCTGCTTATTTTCCCGGTCCCATCTCCTATTAATGAAAATTTAAAACTGAGCTAGTTGGTGCTTATTCATCTTGTGGTTCATGCAGCGCTCACAAGATACGAGGACATTGACAAGAAATGCACAGCGCTTGCCTCATGCATTTTTTTGTTTTTGTCTTCATTTTATGTGAACGCTGCATTAACCACAATATCATCTTCCCTTTCTTCACTTTTCTGCTTATGGAAAATCTCCTGTCCAAGATGACATTCCGGAATAGGCGCGGAGAGGGTGTTGAACTGGAACTGAACCTTTATTTTCATCTGAACCAGAATTGAACCAATATCTTTTCCACCATCTTGTAACCAAACTCAAACTTTTTGGAGGAAATGTTCGGAGCCAGTTCGAGCACAGGTTAAGCGCATGGTCACTGTTGTGGAAATTCTGTGAGAGCAAACGACATCTCTTGTGTCACTTGATCACAGCGCATAGAGTGCGGCCTTGGGAACAGTCATGTAGCTCACCACAGTGATCTGTTGGGCTCATTAAATTGTATGCACAGTCAGCTAAACTGAACGCTGTCCCTATAGTTGACATGCACTGGTCTGGACAGCGCCACTGATGCTGCGTGGTCACAAAGGAAGCTGCTTGCGCTCAGGGCATGTACTGTATTCAGGCAGAGTAGCACCCTCATTGCAACCGTCATGTACATTTGTTTTAATTTGTGCTTTACCTTGAGTGACTGGTGTTGGTTCTGCAGTACGATATTGGCTTCTCCACAGCAAGCGCAGGTGACGACAACTGGATTTTGTTTCGTGGTGTTTGGCTACTAATAAGCAGCTTTGCCAATTTATGTAATTGCAGGTTATCGCTATAGATTTTCGATGGTATTCCTTTTTATCTGCACGACAGTTTGCAAGCACATCCAGGATGATGATGATGATGAAAAACGTTAATTTGCTCTATTTTACAGTGATTTTAGCGGCATCAGATGGAGTCTTTCATCTTCTGTCCAGGGTCAGTTCCCCTAGTCCAGGGCTCCGCTGAGGGTAGCTGCCCTGCGCGCACGCCTTACTAGTCCTTGTTGGACTTTCAGGATGTCGCTGGATAGCATCCTCTCCCACTGTTCCGCACTCGGGTTTTTTATTATGGCTAGCCCTTCTGTTTTCTGGCAAGCCCATGTGGTATGGCATCCAGGAGAAAGCCATATGAAACATGTATTGTCACAGAATGCCAACAAAGCTGTATTCTTCTGAGATCTTCATTCATCTCACTAGAAATGTAGCACAATGCATACCGAATTCTGCTCTAAGTGTCCGGACTACACTTGTTTGTTTGGTTTCAGTCAACATTAAAGGGACACTAAAGAAAAATAATTATAGCTATTTTAGTAACTTATCCTTCTACAATACAAAAAAAAAAACACTCATACTGTGATAAGAGGCTTGGCAAGCCAGGAAAGATGGAAGAGTGAAAGATGGGGAGGGGTGCCACCTCCCTGAAGTTCCTGCACTAACACGCTATGACGTCATGGATTTTGACACTGTCTTCTTGGGGCTGGTTAATGTGATGAGATTCAAGAACTTTTACTTATTCAGAATGAGCCAAATACGAAACAGTGCTTTGAAAAAGTATGTGATGTCACACTGACGTACTGGCGTAGGAGTTTTGGCGGAAAATTCAAATAATGTAAGTTTGACCTTCATTTTCTCTTCTAGTAATCGACCCATTACAGTAAAATAAATGATAATGGGGTTCTTAATGTATAATTCTAGTGTTCCTCTTTAGTGTCCCTTTAGGAAGCATAACTTTTACACACATGAATTTTTTAAATTTTTTTGTGGTGGCTATGCACATAAGTTAAAGTGCTTTGATTCCAATATTTATTTGCTCACTCGAAATATTGCAGCTATAAATTCATGGATTCATCAACTTTTGCAAAGTTCACAGCTCACTTTCTAAAAACAACACTACCTGCATGCTGTCGTAGAGTTAACCAAGTGCCTTTATTTATGTTTAGAAAATGAACACATAATACATGGGTAGTTAAGTGCTAGATTAAGTATACTCATATTGTGCAGTATGGATCGCCAACGTCAGCAACATTACATGATTATACTGACACAAAAATTTTGGCTCACTTAATTTGTCTTACTAAATAACTGCAGTATGGTGTCAAAATTTTTCGAACGTACAAGGTTCGACGAATTATAGCCTCTTTATTTAGGATTAATGAAAAACCTCACCTTAATTGAAGCGAACGTTCTTGGTGTAGGGCTTCTTTAGACAATGATTTATCTACATTGCACAATACTTGTAGGTAGTTGTAACGTGGTATCACAAACTGCTGACGCAAGCATCAGTCGTAACTAACGTAGTGGTTGCAAGCCACACAGTGACCATCTCACCGAAAGCTGGATGCGCACCCCATAGATCGTTATTTGCTCTTTTCACTGTCTTTTCACTGTCACACTCTTTTCACTTTTTTTATCACTGTCTTTAACGCTGCACTTGCTTCTCTTCATTCGAGATGAGATGGCAAGCTTAGTCCCCTGCGTTTGCTTCTTTGAGAATGTCCAGTGCCCTTCTCACAATCTCTGCCCCAATTATCTTGTCATCCAAAGCTTTCAATGCGGTTTCTGCCATTACACCAACCTTCGCATCACCGATGACGGGTGACAATTGGCCCAAATTTTTGTCACGACCAGTCCAGACAAACAAAACCTAGGCCAAGAAGCTGCGTTCCATTTGGAGCATGTTTTTGAATTCCTTGGATTAGATGATTGTTTAATTCATGATTTGCTGCACATTCGAGAAATTGAGGTTTCATAACGTTATTGCAATGCCAGCAGCTATCTAATCATAAAAAAAAGAAAGATAACAATTCCGTGAAAATACTCCTGCGAGAATCCAATGACGATTATTTGCATGAGGGGGGACATAACCCATTGGAGAGCCGTTCAGGATGCTACGAAGCCCATTGAATGTACAAATTCTGAAGCGCTTGTATACACCAGTACATGATACCTAATTTTCAGGATAGTTTAAAAAGTTATTGGTACTGCAAAAAATGGTCTGCAGTAGTTCTGCACACTATTCAACTGAAGTTGTTTCTCCAAATACACTGCAAGTTTTTATGGTAGCTGGAGGCATGTGAATGTTTTATTTTTATTACGACCCATTTGAACCTAAGTGAACCAATTCAAAAAGCTTTGAACCGGTTCGATTTGTTTCTATAAACTCCGGAGCTGAACTTGGACTAAGCTAAAGAGCATCAACCTGAATTAGGGAATCCCAACAATTCATTCCCCGGGATGTGGATTGGCAGTTAATGATTCCTTTTTCTGAGGTCACGGGGTGACAAAGCTTGAAAAGCACGGAACTACATTATTTATTTATTTATTTATTCAAAGGAACCTTACAGACCCTATGGCAGCTGCCATAGGGTCTGTTATCTCATCATAATTTGCTCCGTTATAATTGCGAATTTGTTTTGTTGTTCTGCCAGACACTGGCTTCGTGATGCTAAAAGCTGAATGAGGTTATGATTGCTAAAGCCACTCGTATCTATCGGGACGTACCGGTGTACGAATGCAGTTCATTTTTCCCTGTAGAGTACCCAGTTGTTATTTACAGATTTACAATTAAATAAAGCTAGTAATAAAGGTCATAGTGGCCTGCAAGGTCCTATGGCGACTGTGAAGACTTGTGAGCTTCTAGGTGGACGTACATGTGTGAAGTGATTATGTGCTCAAGCATTTTGCAACATATGCAGGTTAAAGATATGGGCTGATAGTTGTCAGGCGAGTGAACATCTTCAGATTTGTGAATTGGTATTATTTTTCCTGTTATTCAATCGGTGGGTAACTTTCCAGATGCTAGGGATTGTTGAAAAATATGGCATAAGATCTTGCTTGAGGCAGCGACGCTGTTCTTTAATATCTTGGAATTAATGTTGTCAATACCAGCTGAAGTGTATAGTATTTTGAGGTTACTTATGAATAATTTAATGCATTCAACTGTGATAACAATTAGTTCCATGTATGCGGCGTCAAGTTCGGGAAGAGTTGGAACATTGGAAATGTCTTCACGAGTGAAAACAGATGAAAAAAAATGTTTTAATACAGTGAGGCAATCGGCGCTAGAAAAAGGTATATTTTCTGTTCAGTGTAAAGTTATGGTGTTAGTATCTCTTGTCGGAGATATGGTTGGCCAAAATTTTTTGGGGATTGAAAGTTAGCAGCGATGGTAGGTCTTGCGAGTAGTATTTATCTTTTGCAGAAGATATTGCTGAGCAGTAATTTTTTAAACAGTCTTTCTATATCTGCCAGGCCTCAGCAGTACGCACGCGTTTAGCCCTGTTATACGAACGCTTCTTTATACTCCTTACTTTGCGAAGAGACTTGTTCAACCAAGGGCTGGATTTGTCGTTAGTTATGGAGACTATCGGGACGTACCGGTGTACGAATACAGTTCATTTTTCCCTGTAGAGTACCCAGTTGTTATTTACAGATTGACAATTAAATAAAGGTAGTAGCACTTTACAAAAAATTCTAGTTTGGAGTTAATCTCATCGTAATTTGCTCCGTTATAATTGTGAATTTGTTTTGTTGTTCTGCCAGACACTGGCTTCGTTATGCTAACAGCTGAATGAGGTTATGATTGCTAAAGCCGCTCATATCTGAAATGGAAATTATTGTGTCAGGAGCGTTTCTGAAAACTATGTCCAAGATAACGGAGGTGCATGTAGACACCTTAATTATTTGGGAGAGGTTTATAACTATTTGGAATGGGTATTAGGTTCACATTTTTTCACTAATCATGGTAACTTGATAGCTATGGCATCATACTGCCGAGCTAGTAGTCTGTGTTCAGTCCAAGCTGAGGGGGGCGCATTTCAGTGTATATTTAAATTTAGGTACAAGTCTTAGAATTCCAGGTAGTCCAAAGCTACCCACAATTGGCACCGATACTTCCCGGAACGGCACCCCTCCAACGCCGTCGTTTGGGCATCGGAATGTGTGTGCCTTTGTGTACGTAAACTATTCTGCGGAGCGGCAGCAAGTTGGCGATGAGTAAACGAACAGTCGCCGCCTCGTATGGCCGGCGGACCGAGTGTATAAAAACTGTTGTTGTGCGAATGCTGGACATACTTCTCTTGAGCAGTCATGTTAGACTGATACACTTCTCTCATGCAGTTATGTTGGACTGACACTCTTCTTTTTCAAGCACTCATGTTAGACTGATTTAATTTCTGTAAATAAACCCATATTCCTCGTTCTCGATGAGAAGCAGTTCTTCACTTCATCGACGTCCTCAGCGTAAATAAGTTGGACGACGGCATGGGCCAGCTACCTTCGAATTCATGTCGTACTCCAATCTTGGCAAAGGACCACGAGCGATGGGATTGAGCCCCCAATCCTGACAACATGTGATATGGAGTTCAGCATGTTGCCGTAGCCATGCATGCGTTTTTGATTTCCGATAATGCTCACGTGTTTAAAAATATAGCAACAGCAATTTTAAGCAATAGTTATGATGTACTTTATAACCGTCGACTTACGTACAGTAATCTCATAGAATACATCCGAAGTACCAAGACTTTACCCCCAGATCTCGCCACTTGCTGGTTTTGGAGACTTTCTTTCCCAATTTAAAATTATCGTTCCTACTTAAATTGTGAACAGCGTCCTCGATTCTCTCACTATACATCATGGTCATTACATTTCCATCAACATTTCACAATACAGTCTGGCCAGTTGTCAGTCCCTTTAACTGTCTCGCTTCCACCGACGTTGGTGAGGGGGTTAAAGGGGGACGTGCATGCGAGGCCGGCAATGCCCTGTGAAGACATGCCATACAGAGTACGCGGCATTAAGGTGATGTGACAAAGCTGCATAAATTCATTTTATTGCATGGACAGTCTAGGTGCATTTCTGCTGTCGGCGTCACTGTTGCCCTGATGTTCCGTATGAAGTCCAAAGGGAAGAAGCGCGTCGTCTGCCGTCGTGCGCAAGGCACCAGGCGAGGGGAGTGAGGTGGGGGGGGGGGGGGGGGAGTGCGTTCTGCTCCGGCGGTGTTAGAGTTTGGCACAGCCGCACGGGCCGTATATTGAAAGTGATCAGCGATGCGAACAGAGTGCGCGGAGTGCTGTTAGCTTCGTGTGCACCGTGTTTTCGCCGCTTAGTTCGCATGGAAGCGAGAGGTAGCACGGAGGTCATTTCGTTCGCTGCTGCCGCGCATCCTATGTCCAGCATTTTCACAGCGAGTTTCCGTGGTCATTGAGTGAGATGTGTTCATGTTTGCTTGTGCGCGTGACACCATGCTTGTGGATCCTTGTGTGACACCATGCGCGTTGACACCATCCTTACTTCGTATAGATGTCTGCTAATTTCCTATCACAATCGATGCTTTGCCTTTCCGGCGAAACTGCGACTTCACCACCCCCCTGTTTTTCTTTTTTCCGGGGCAACTAGACGAAGGCGCGCCATGCTGGGTGGACGGCGCAAAAGTGGGTGTGGCGAAGCGGCTCACCTTTTTTTAAGGTTCTTTTTCTTCTCAGCGCATACACTCAGTAGCCAGACTTGTTATAACTGATAACGTGGCATGGGAGCATTACAGTAAGTGGTTAAGTTTATTACTCTAATACACATACAAAAGTTGATGGTGCATCGTTCTCATCGTTATATCCAATATATTTTTAAAACCGGTATCGTTATAAAGTTTCGTCGTGCTGTACGGTCCAGCTTTGCAATCATGCTCGCCCCCCTACCCCCCATTAGATACATCGCCCTTGTGGCCGAACTCGTTGTCGATGAAGACGGGTTTGAACCGCACTGTAGTCAACTCCCATCGCCCGTGATATACTCAGGCACACAAGTAATCCGCTCTTGCTTTGGTCCCACACTGTGACAGCTTGTTGTGCCCTGGAGTTTCTTGGTGGATGCTGACTGGCTGCTGGTGTCGTCTGCCTCCAGTGTAAAGCTACTGTATATGGCTGGGCAGTCAGATATAGTAATCCTACTCCATTGCGGTTAGTCGCAGACCACCCTTTAGTGGCGTGCGGGGCTGCCGTGTACCGCTCGAGTCCACCGCCAGCGTAGATGGTGGGGGCTCCTGCGTCGCGCATTCTATGGAGACGAAAACATTCTATGCCTTGTTGCCACGGCACTGATCGAAGCCACCACCACCGCCATTTTGATTATCTCGCCACCTCGAACAGGCGCTCTCGCACGCTGATTCACTGGCAGCTGTAGCCGCCACTGCGGCTATAGGCCTAGCTATTTCGACGTTCGCTACCAACCTTCTCGCTATTCGGTGCTTTTCACTAAAACGATTCCCCGCTGTTAGCAATGGCGCCGACGCAACCTTCGTAAGCCTATAAACAATGGCATGGAAGCTCAATAAGCGCGACGCGTTGCATGATGCTGGTTCCCGAAAGTCAGCTTCGGCTCTATACACCAGTGTTACGCGCTGAAGCATGGCAAGAGTAGAAAGAAGCAATTGTCTCGGTACACAGAATGTATTGCTTAATTATACACGCATGTACCCGCCGTATCCCATCACTTTTCGAGCACCTATACGCCTAATAATTGTACCGGAAGGCTTTCAAAGCCATTTTGGATGTGCCCTGTGGCAATTTGAGCCCTTGGGGGCGGTAAAAGGTAGTGATTCCAAAGGTCGGTCGGTATCGGCGACAAAAGTTATGGCTTTGCGACGAATCGACTCATATCTATTTGCAGAAGCCATACAACGCACGGGAAGCCGACAAACCGCCTCTCAACGAAAGCGAGGGCACGAGATGGTACGAACGTTGTTATTCACCGCCATCACCATTTTAGCGACTCACTGTACGTTGGCATTTCACCTTGGCGTCGTTCATAGACGCATATTCTCTTGTCGACCTTCTAGCATCATTATTGGGTGTTATACCTTTTTTGTCTAGTGCGGTAAATCTGATCAAAGCACTTCTGCCATTTGGAATGCACATAAGACATTTGCCATCACCTTTTGTCTTGTGCCAAATTAATTGTCTTGTGACAAACTGACGGCGCAAATTGTTCTAGCTCATTTGTAATTTTCTGTCTGTCTTGCAGCCAGGTAAATATCTTTGTTCTCGTTAGCCTAGAAAATTTTATAAGTTTGCAAAATTAAGTTTCTTGCCTACCCAAATAAATATAGTTGCAAATACCGTGTACGGCATACCGTCCGTGGCAAGGTAAGCTTAATTGGTCACAGTTGGCTTTGTGTTTTGCTTCACTGTTGAGCAGCACTTACTGATTGTACAGTAATAACAAGCTTCGCCAATCGGCTACAGATTACTGCTGTACTACTTCACGTGTTCCAAAAAGGCCTTAATTTTTCTGCTCCGAAACTGCTCCAAAATGCTGATGTGGTTACTTCTAAACTGCTCCAAAATGACATTTTCTCCTGGTCCAAAAATTGCTCCTGCTCCTAAAATTGCTGCAAATCCTAAGTTGGCTGGACCACCACTGCATTATGTATGCATCCCCTAGTGGCACATATGTCAAATGCTGAGCAGTTCAGAATAGGGCTGCCCGTTTCATTTCACGTAATTATGACAACCATAACAGCATAACACAAATTAAGCTCAATCTTTCACTTGAACCCCTTAGTGCTTGTCGCGACATTGCCCTTTTATGCCTTTTTCACAAATACGCATGCAGCAACAGACCATTCCCATTTCACCTTGATGCTCCTTCCATCACATCACGTCGGTTGCATAATCACTTAAGTTTCACGCAATTATATGGGTCAACTCACACCTTCAACGCATCTGCTCTTCCACGCGCCATACGTTTGTGGAATGATCTTCCAGACAACATTGCATCCGAACCAGACCACGATAATTGCCGTCAACGCCTGCACTCTTTCTTTTCGCAATAAAAACTTGCCACTAGTATTTCCAGTTTTATTTTACTTCCGGTGCCATGTTCTGTATACTACCCATGTATTTATTTATTTGTTATATTGACAGCTTTAAGACCAAAGACATCCGTCATTTTTTTGTACCACTGCACGTGTTTTTTTTTTCTTCAGTATCCCACTTTGTGCCCGACTGCATTCCTTATATTGATAAATGTTTTTACTGTGCACGCCATTAGTTCCTGCGTTTTTATCATGCGCTACCATTGTGCGTATTTTATACCCTGCCAACTGTTCATGCGCCTAGATTTCGCATATTTGTCAGTCTATCTTTGGTTGTAGTTTCTTTTCTTGGTTGTCATTGTAATCGGTATACTTTATAGTTCTTGTATCCAGTTTTTCCATATGTATAATGCCAGCCAATATTTTTTTTTTCTCTCTTCGTGTTATCCTTTTCCCGCCGGACCTTGTACTTGCCGCCATACCACATTATCATCGATTCCTCTCCTTTATGTTAAACTGCAAATTTGGGCCGTACGTTGTACACCGACAAGTTACTTTGTACTTTCTTTATTACCCCCCTTACTCAATGCCCTGTAAAGGGGCCTGTAAGGTATGTTCAATAAAAAAGTTTAAAAAATGGCAAAATTCAAGAGGACGTAGTAAATCCAAGAACTTGTTTAATATAATGCACTATTGTATCAAGAGTTCAGTGTGTTTTAGAGGCCCCTATGAGGCCGACATTATATGTACAGGTTTTATGCAGGAATTTATTTTTATTACGCAGAAGAGCGGTGTGCTTACTGGCTCTACATATGGCGGTCAGCAACAGGGGTGATACAAGCTAATTTGAGGTGCTAGCATTCGCCATGCATTTAAACTTCGTCCATATACGTCCACAAATATATACGCCGAGATACCGACCGACTCATCAGCAGACAGCATGCAGCCAGTACTCGTAGGGGGGAAGCGGGCTGGGGGGGAGGCGGCAAGGCAAACTTCGCTTTGAAACTCCCTTAATGTGTGCGTTGGGGGGCAAGGCGGTGTCTGTAAGAATATCTTGTATGAGCACTGGACAGGGAAATCAGCTAATGGATGTCGGGGAAGATGTAATGACAATGGAAAAACCAAAGATCAACTAAGTAAATA
This sequence comes from Dermacentor albipictus, assembly GCF_038994185.2. Lineage (NCBI taxonomy): Eukaryota > Metazoa > Arthropoda > Arachnida > Ixodida > Ixodidae > Dermacentor > Dermacentor albipictus. The sequence continues at coordinate 239,709,054 of NC_091821.1, read as the reverse complement.
CGCGCGTTCTGACATTATGGCGCTCATTCCGCAAATAAACGCAAAATGAGCTTGTCTTGTCAATATAGTAACTGGTTGCATATAATTGATTGGTGGAAAATGTAACTGGATCACAGTGAGTGTTACGGAGTAAAAAAATGTAGTCGATCGATTAGAAAACTACCAAAAAATCTAATTACTTATACATAATTCGTTACGTAAAAGTCTGACGTTGATGAAGGCTCGCGTCTGCTATCGTTCGAGAAGTCGTGTGCAGTCTTTGAACATATTTCAATGTCCAACGCCACATTTTTATTTCTCAAGCTGCCCCCCCCCCCCAATGTCCCCTTTAAAAAATCTACCCGAAAACAAGAAGAGTGCTATCGTTAATAGGAAGCTGTAGCTCGATCCAGAGCTCCCATCTACGCACACGAGAACTGAGCAAACATTTTTCTCGGCAACGAAAGCAGAGTTTTACGTTTACATGTTAAAGGAAAAGTCAAAATTCAGCAAAATATATTTAGTCGTTGAATATGTATAACAATTTGAAAAGAAAAGAAAAGCATTTATGAATTTTGCAACTCTGGAACTCGGCAATAAAAATGGATAGCATGATTTTCTCAACTGCACAAAATGATACATCTAAAGCGTACAAAACTGATGAATCATACACCGCTCTGAATTGTACCCCTGACTTATGCCTGTATACGACTTTTTCAAAACCCTTTCAAACATTGTAACAATTCACCGTAGGGTGTAAATTCGTACATCAAATTTGTAAGCATGAGGTGCTCAAATATATGCGGTTTGCATAAGTGCCATACATGTTTTTGGTGCAGATTTAAAGAGTTGTAAACTTCGTGCTCCAGTTTTAATAAAGTTACCATACGCTGCACTGTTTTACAAATATTATGAAATAAAGTGGTGAGCAAAGAAATGGGAAAACGTATACACCATATAAATGCAAATTTCTGACCATTCACGAGTGTAAAGTAAACTTCCACGCTGAAAATTGCAGCGTGCTCTTTTTTTTTGTTTTTGCAAGATCATTGTTAGTAATCATCTTATCGTTTAGTTCCTTCTATACTTTATAATCCCAGACCATTCTTTTTTCTGCTCATATAAATTTCGCATTTGCAATAAGCGCTGGCACAAACGGAAGAAAGTTAATTATGGGGTCTTAAATTACAAAACCACGATCTGATAATGAGGCAAGCCGTAGTGGGGGACTCCGGAAAAATTTTGACACCCTGGGGTTCTTTAACGTGCACCTAAATCGAAGTACGCCGGTGTTTTTGCATTTCGTCCCCATCGAAATGCGACCACCCTGACCGGGACTTTATTCCGCGACCTCGTGCTTAGCAGCGACACAGCATAGCCACTAAGCAACCACGGCGGCTATAAACGGAAGAAAGTGCGGTTCTGTGTCACAGTTGTATATACCGTCACGTCGTGGTGAGAGTGAAAAATGAATACTACCAAAACGGCGAGCACTGCTCGGAGCAGCCAGAGCGCCTCCGCCGAACGCACCTAAAGCGACGGAAATGGATCCACGGTCATCTTCCGCAATTACGCGACTGCAGCACAGATAGAGTGAGCTAGCACAAACGCAGATTAACGTTGTCTAGCACAGACCCGATAAAAATGGCGACTTCGGCTTTCGCCGCGCAACAATAAATGGAAATTGGCGGCGGTCACATAATCGGAGCTCGGCAAGATCTTATCGCACGGACGGAACCAACCAATGCAGCGCTCGATAGCAACCAGCCGCAGATACCATAACTCTTTATTGGGCGAACTTTGGGCAACATTGCTGGGCAACAAATAGGTGTAGGCGTGCCACCCTGTGAACTTCAGAATTCGCGAAAATCTCGCACACACGAAAAAGCAGGCGGGAGGGAGCGGAGATAGCACGCACTTTGCTCTAAGCGCACAGCCTTTTGTAGGACACACACACTTTATTAACGATGACTTAGGGTAGTAAATCTGGAACACCAGAGACTGACAACACTCCTTACAGATCAATGACTTCATCAGCAACTTTGATGCTGCCGATTTATGCCGCTTCAATTGAAAGAAAGAAAAATACACCCGTCTAAAAAACTTGCCCGAAGCAGGCACCTCCGGTGTATGGATTCTTGTGTTGCCATGAGAACGCAGAGCATTGTTCCACCCCAAATTCTTTTCTCTTCTTTTTTCAATCTCGCGCCGCGCCGTCTTTCAACAGCCTTAAACTATTTTCGCGAACAGAATCTATTTTCCGTAATAGTTGACATTGTCGTGAAACCGTAGAACGATCCTAAATTCGTAAATATTACGAAAAATTCAGGAGAGATGGCCGCAGTGAAGAGAATACTTAGAAAAGCGAACAAACAGCGGCGCTTTCCTGCTTTTAGGTCCCCTGTTTTCTGGCGCTTTTTTCTCGACTTGAATGTGTATACCGATTTCGCTTACACTGATAACTCATCGGTCACCTGAAACTTGTTGTTACTTAACACTGTTGCGGCAAACCTTCAGAAAACACAGCGGAAATGCATGATTCGAGGACATGCAACGCGGCCATAACAACGGCATGGCCGTCGAGCTGCGTGAAGAGGCGACGCGCCGAACCGTTCATGGGCGTCAGAAGTTCGTTCCTTGCTCTTTGTTCTTCAGAGCGAGAATTGTGGGCGCTCGTTATGTGTTTAAAGTGTTATGTTACCCTTCATACTATATCTCGAGTAGCATGCGTGAGCCTTTGCAAACATCTCCACTTGGACTACAGCCTCTTCTTGCAAAGCTGCTAGGCTTAATGTTGGCAGTCCCACGGCACGGTGTGTAGCTGCCGCAGGTTCATACAGAATTCCAAAGCCAGGCGTCCGAGATATCGTCACTAAATTGGTCTACGAAGTCTTGCAATGACATGCAAGTCCAATCGCGAGGACGCTCTGAAATGCGTTCACCATCAATGGAGGCGTCATCTGTGCGAGAACTCTTCGCATTCCATAGCGACGGCTCTTTAGCTTGCTGGAGAAAGACAAATGTAGAGATTACATCGGCTAATTCAATTTTTACTGATCACAGTAAAATAGTATATGAAAGTAAATAAATAAATAAAGCATCATTGGTGACGAAGATTTGCACTTTCTCTAAGCACGTCTGACCAGACCGGCAAGCTGTGGCGGCCGCGGTGAAAGAGGTGTTCTGTCTGTCTTGCCCCCTTTGGATGCGTGTCAGCTTCACCATTTTCTTCAGCAGGAAAACAGTGCAATAGACAGGACACGTGCAAGTGACAAACGAGTGAGAACACGTAGGTTGGTCAGTCTCATCTTACTGCCGTGTCAATTGTGCTGCTTTCTGCTAAAGTCATTAAGAACCAGCCGTACGCTTCATTTTCCTTTTTAACCACCATTCTTTTCTCTTCCCTATCAAAACTTACCCACTAGCGGAATATTGCATTGCTATTGCGATAAGTTGTATTGAAAAAAATATATCTATTCAAATTCCTGAAATTTGTATTTTTTTTTTTTCTTGCAGGAAATCGGCGCCAGCGAAGGCGGACGGACGCCTCTACGCAACGAGGAGAGGCCTCTGCACAACTGCGTCGTCATAGCAGCATTCACGCTGTGGCTGTTCATCCTGGCGCGGAGCTGAAGGCCGTGAAAACTATGCATACGAGCAACAACACACACTATATATTCACTCGTATGGCACGACGTACCTACTCCACACAATTGCAATACCTGTACAGGGGCCCGGAGAGAGCAAAATGTATATGGAGAAGAAATTCGCACTCAGCATGTAGCCGACCATTCCAAAGGCTCTTCCAACACCCCACTTGCTTCAAATCAGGAGTTAAAAAAAAAAAAAACGCGAATTTCATCCATGATGTACGCCACATCAGCGCTGTCTACTCTTATACGCGATGTATTTTTGAGGAGTGCCGAAAATTATTAAATATAGAGCGCTCAAAATAAAAACGCGATCTTTTTAAAGAAGCCGGACAATAGAGAACGGCGGACTTCGGAAAACAGACTACGGTCCTATTTTTCTCGCTAATTAGTTATATGCACTAATTAACCTTAACTATCGCGTTTATATGGCTTCACAGAATGTAAACTTCCTGGCAATTGACGCCGTGATCTTATATATGTTTTCAAATTGCGCTATAAGTCCTCCTCCTCGGTCCTGCATGCTGCAGAAGAAATTTTCTTACATCTTCCGCTGGGAAACTGAAACTGGGCGCATGTGGGGAAACCACGTGTGCAAACCGTACCACGCAATGCGAGCCACCTTCATTACTTCGATGTGGCGATTACGGCTTATGAAGTATCCTTGGCTTCACTGTGACGTTGGCACTGCAGAATATGGGCAATGACCTATCATTGACCCCGCTAATGTAATTCTTTCCTTACTGCAAGAAATGTGCTCATTTTCGGTGACTTTATGTTTTAACGTTTTATTTCAAAGACGTAGTAGTCGCAGCGTATGTGACACATAAAACCACAGCCTGTTCACTGATGTTTTGAATGGATGTAAAGCAACAATACGTCGATTTGGGCGAGTTGGTTTATCTTGACGGTGTACACAAACCGCGCTAAAGACGAAGACGACAGGAACACATATATACGATAGGACGGGCGCTGAACTTCCAACTAGCGTTTATTTGAAACGATCGTCCATTTTATGCTCTTCACACCAGGTACTTCATGCACGCATCATCATAGCGAAGATTGTATGCATCGGAGCGACGGTAACGCTCCGCCGTCCACTGCTGGCATGGGCGCTAAGTCAATCAGTTCATACATAAGATTGCATAGTCAATATTTTCGCGTGTCTATATACCTATATTTCTTTCGACGTACCTATATAGACTCGTAAAAGCACTGACTATACAATCTTATGTATGAGATGACTGAGTTATACAAGATTTTACATGATGATGCGTGCATGTTGTACCTGAAGCGCAGAGCATAAAATGGATAATCGTTTCAAATAAACGCCAGTTGGAAGTTCAGTGCCCGTTCTTCTTTAGCGCGTTTTGTGAACACTGTCAAGATGTAAAGCAGTAATAACTGTGGAGGCAGTTTTTTAGAATGATTATGTTAAACTTGAGACGAACACCTCTAGGAACATCACCGAAAACAATAAGTACAGAGAGTAAAAAAAATTCAGAAATATAAACAAAATATGCGCCTGACTCCTAATGCTCAACTTTTGAAGTCAGACCACGCAATAAAATATTATGCAAATTTATTGGCGTCAATATTAGCCACAGTGGTGTCCATCCTATGCGGGAAAGCAGTAGCTTCACAAATGTGAAAACGGGTAAGTTCATATGGCACAGGGAACATTTGTTTTTGTAATTGCAGGAGGCACCTGGCTCGTTTTTTGGTGCATTCTTTTGGCTCTCGAAGCAGTGGTTGTCAGGTCAAGGAGTATGCACAAGCCTCCTCGTACTTGATTAGTTGATTATTGCGGTCGATCATCTTTTCTGTGCAAGCAAGTTCGCCTATAGGTACTAGGCCATGAAAAAACGAGATCAGGATGTTATAGTTCTGAAGAAACCATTTAAGAGAAGTAGCTCTTATCGTCTACCTCGTGGGACAAAATTTCCAGAAGTTTACACTGTCATGTATAGTGCGCGCTCAACTAGCGCTGGAGCCTCCATCTGCTTTGTTCAGTTCCTGCACAGTACTGTACAGCAATGTGGAGTGTTTCACAACACTGTGTAGTAATGAATAAGGACAGTCGCACAAGCGGGGTTGCAAATGTGAGAGAATTAATACACTGGTAGTCAAGCTATGGCCGAAGGCCGGTCTGAAACCGACTGCGTGCTGTTGTGCTAGTGAAAACACCACACAACGGGAAGGATTACTCGTAATAAGGTGTCAAAACGCTGATTAAAGCAAACCACGATGGGAAAAGTAAAGTTGCACTTTATATCAGTCGAATAAAGTTATCAAAGCGTGTTCTTGTGAGAGTGAAATCCCCGCACGACGGGAAGGATTGCTTTTAATAGTTTGTACATACGCTGTCGAATGGATAAAGACAATCCACTATGGGAAAAGACGCACTCATGAGCATCTGCCGTTGTTTCAGACATCGTTAAAACAGCTTAGACGTCGATCGGAAAATTAGACAACCCGACAGAAGGTCCTAAGCGCATTCTTTTTTTTTTGTTTGTTCGATTGACGAAGTGCTAGGAGAAATGCACGCTAGTTTCGACGACAGCTGCAGTCAAGGTTTTATTCTTTCAGACTCCCCAATATGCCAACAACTGTCAAATCTGACCAATAGCTTAAGTTGAATCGTCATTTAACATGGCGCGTAGCGTTGGTAGTAGAATCATTCCAACAGACATGTTTGAGAACGCGTAGGAAAAAACTATGGATGAAATTGATCGGTTGCTATAGGCCTGGTAATTGCTATAGGCCCTACCGCGCGCCCGCAAGTAAAATTCTAGACAAGTGCGACAAAAGAGCTAGTGCACTACGCTTCGTTTTGGCGCATCGATGACGTGTGAAGAAAGTGCCCACCACGAACCTACAGAGTACTAATACACTGTAAAACGACGAAATAAAAAAGATGGTTCGGCTCACGTGACGCAGACTGGGAGACGTGAGAGGACGTCCACAACCGGCGATTACTGTGCACGTGGTTTCTTGCACTCCTTGAGCGCACAGTTTGTTTCCCACCGAAAAAGAAACTTTCTCCTGCTGCACGGCCAATAGATGAAGACTTCTCGCGTGATTTCAAAACTGTCGGTTTTCGTCAGCAGGTACAACTATTACATTGTCAACAGCTACGTATCTACGCTAATAAAATAGTACAGATGTGGTATTTGACTATACAGTCAGAACATTAGAACACCTAACGTGCTTTACTGATGTCCGCCGTTCCCGATAATTCGTCTTCTAACAAATCACATTTATGTATTATTTATTCATTTATTTAAATACTCTGAATGTCATTGCAGCGTTACAGTGAGGAGTACTGTTCGAAATGTTCACGTGTTCATGTTCAAAATGGGAGTCTTGAATGATGCATGCTCAGGGTTGCTGGCGATGGAGGTACGGATGTGATTCCATTTTTACCTTGACCTCTCTATCTTCGGGAATGTTTGGCACTCTTTGCAAAAAACACGCGTTATTGACTCACAACACATTGTGCACCCTATTGTGAAGAAATATAGGCCTGCCGCCCACTGTAGAAACGCCCATGTCGCCCACCGGCGGCAACGGCGGGCTATTCTTTCTTTTTCCAACTATACATTTAATATACAAGGTGCCCCGACTATCATGCACCAAGATTTAAACATAAGCAAGCGCCACGTGGACGGACAGAACCACGGATGTTATTTGCCGTCGCGTGGACATACTCTGATTATCTTTTGCATTCTATAGTTACCCTTAATTAGTCAACTTCCCAAATATCATACTTAGATTAAATGTGTCAGTCAGAAAATTGTGGAGCAACATGAAAAATTCCCGATACAGCTTTCTGTTGTCCAGTACGTGCTACATGAAAGTGTTCTTCCAAGCGTGAAGGAAGCCCGCGAATACACACAGTGTGCCTCGAGCGGGCAGTCGTGCGGCAATTTTGCGTGTATTCGCGGGCTCCTTTCATGCTCGGAAGAACGCATTTATGTAGCACATATGGAGTAACAGAAAGCTGTATTGGGAGTTGTTTTTGTTGCTCTACAATTTTCATCACATTTAATCACATTTATTCTAATTACAGTATTTGAGAAGTTGCTTAATAAGATTAATTATATCATTAAGCGGAATGCAAAAATGTATCTGGGTATCTGCAAGCGACGGCAAACGACATTACCTTGGTTCTGTGCAGCTACATTGCATTTGTATATTTTTAAATCTTGGTGCATGATAGTTGGGACACCCTGTATGCTACGTGGTGCAGTGCAAATACTGCGAATACGGTAGAAAGTCTTGCGCACACTAAACGAAGATAACAAGAAAAGGACACAATAACGGCAGTAGTCTTTAGTCCTTTTCTTTTTGTCTTCGTTTAGTGTGCGCAAAACTTTCCACAATAAAATCAAACCAACTAGCCCGCCTCTCAATCTTATTGCTGGATACAGCAGTATTTGCGCAGCATGGTACGTGGGTCGTACAGTTGTCCCTCGACATTGGGTACGCATAGTGCAAATGAAGCCGCATTTTCATTATAACGATAAAGAGTAAGGAGGTGGTTCAGAGCCCTTTTGCTTTGTTATGCCTATCACTGTGTGTGTGTGTGTGTGTTTGTGTGTGTGTGTGCGTGTGCGTGTCCGCGCGCGCGCGCGCGCGCGTGTGTGTGTGTGTGTGTGTGTGTGTGTGTGTGTGTGTGTGTGTGTGTGTGTGTGTGTGTGTGTGTGTGTGTGTGTGTGTGTGTGTGTGTGTGTGTGTGTGTGTGTGTGTGTGTGTGTGTGTGTGTGCCGACGAAAGCGGGTGCGGGGGGCTTCCTTGCACGCAATAAAACTGCGTTTTATGATATGCAGTTATTTATTGAATCTCTACGGTACTGAACTTCGCCACAAAGCTGACTCCTCAGTTTTGTTTGTGCGTGTTTGTGTGTGTTTTTTTAAAGACAATGTTTTCCTTGGCGATCCTGGATATATATCTATGTCTCGATATGTGGGCCTACGGCGAAGGTAATGCAGACACGGAAGTGAATGTCCATGTCTGCGCGCCTAACTTTTTTCGAAGTCCGACGCTCTTCGTATACTCCCCTCACGCTGCGGGTGACGCCATAAAGTGCCATGTACAGTGATCCGCGCCTCAGCAAGTAGAGGAGCGCTACGCCGCGATCGCGCGGGGCAACTTTCAGTATATCGGGGGAGCCTCATGGAATGAGACAGACAGACATACATTATTGATAGGAAAGACAAAGACGTCGACATGAGTTAGTGCGCTCTAGTTTGCTACGCTACATTAGTTACTGCACGTATATGCTACCTATGCATTAACTCTAGGATGAGAGAGGAGGACCGATGTTCTTTCTTAAGGGGCCCGGCGGTTACGGTGTCCTGTTGGTTGGCGACGTCCGCTTTCCGATTGGAGACGCCGGACGTTGTCGCTCCAGCGCGGCTCACAATAAAATGTACGCTTCAAACGCCACACTCTCACCCCGAACTCGCCAAGGAAGACATTGCCTTTCATCGACATCAGCTATAGGTGGAATCGCCTTCAAACTTTCCTTTTTTCTCTCGACGCTAACCAGGTAAGAATTGCAGCAGTGGGCCACATATTTTCTGCAGCGCAACCCTATAGACAAGGAATTTCGATGCGGCGCGGGAACTTCGGTCAAAGGTGGATATGCATTATCGGCGTACACATGTGCGCTGTGCCGACGCTCGTGCAACCTTTGTGGGCCGGTTGTCATGGTTCAGTGTCTGTGTGGAGCGCTGCTGCTGCTGCTGAGCACGACGTCGCGGGATTCCTGACCCCGGTGGCCGCTTTCCGCATACTGTTCTTTGTGTCGTTGGTGCCCATCAATAAAACCGAAGTCTGTAAACGATGCTTCCATTATTCATTGCAAATTATTATGCTATCAGCCACTCTACCTAAATGGCCAGGCACGTACCCAGAATGTTTTTTTTTTCGGGGGGCTCGGGGGGGGGGGGGGGGGCAAGTCAACGTAACTTTTCTAGGCAAGTGAGTGGGGGGGGGGAGGCCTTCTAATAGTCCAAATGTGAATGATGCCCGCCATTAGCCATAAAGTTGCGTAAACCCGCAAACGAGAATTGAAATAAGGTGTACCTCACAGGTACGCCCCTCTCCCCCTATGAGATGTGCTTCACCTTCGCCGCGGGTCGGCCCGGAGGTTGTGCAGTGCCGGGCCGACCCTCGGCAAAGCTGAAGCAGGCATTAGGCACTCCCCATACGTGGGCCGATCCCGAAGATAGTGCAATTCCGGGCTCACCCGTGTCGGTGTTCGTGAAACAGGCGCTGATTCGATTCGATTATGGGGTTTTACGTGCCAAACCCACTTTCAGATTATGAGGCACGGCGTTGTGGAGGACTCCGGAAATTTTGACTACCTGGGGTTCTTTAACGTGCACCTAAATCTAAGTACACGGGTGTTTTCGTATATCGCCCCCATCGAAATGCGGCCGCCGTGGCCATGATTCGATCCCGCGACCTCGTGCTCAGCAGCCCAACACCATAGCCACTAAGCAACCACGGCGGGTAAACAGGCGCTGAGTGCTCCGCATATGTGAATCCATAGCCAAGGTAGTCCAATGCCGGGGCGAACCCCGGCGTAGGTGAAGCAGGCGTTAAGCATTCCCCATACGTGGGCCCACTCCGAATATTGCTAAGGGCGCGTTACAGGTTTCCGGGCACAGAGGGGTATGTGCCATTGAGCTTGGACCGTTTCTGCACTATCACCAGGATCGGCCCACATGATAATTTTTTTTGACGGCTGCCGAAAAGCTTCGGAAGGTTAGTCACATACAGCTTTCACGGTACAAGGCAGCAAAATATTGACTGCGGAATAGATTGATTTCTCGGCGCTCTATGAATATGTGTGAGGAGTGGTGGCATGGGCGGGGAGAGGGGGAGGGTATGCCGCATAATTCCGCCCCCCTCCCTGGGTACGTGGCTGACCATGGCAATGGCTACTTTTCTTGGCTTAGCTACGCTGAAGTGACGCCGTATTGGTGCGCACCTCGGAAAGTTGCCTGACGTCGGCAACGACATTTGTATGCTAAGGGCTGCTTACATGTGTACTGATTTCGCACCCAAAACGAGGAGTAAAAGAAAGCCGTTACTGACTCCTCGTGATCGATCCTACCGATTAAGGTTCCTACCGGCAGTTGAAATTGTGGTTACAATTTGTCAGCGTATGCCCGACAGGTACTCGGGAAGGTATCTGCGTTCATAATCATGTCTGTTTATCTCGCACAAAACTCTCGGTAGTGACCATTGCACAGACTAGCTTTTTGCTTTGACTTCGTCACGGGGCTGTCATGTAACGTCCTGCTACCCGACGATCCAACGTTGACTCGTGACGCATATATGTTCACATAAAGTATACAGAAATTGGCCGCTTATTCCAAGCTGTCGCGAAATTCTCGCGAGAAAAAGAAAGGGGGTGGAGGGAATGGCAGAATTGAGGCGCGTGTACGGAGCTTCGTATGGCAATCAGAAAGCACAAATACTAAACGGCTGCTCATTCTCAGCAGCAAGGAAGCCGACCTGAGAAAAATAAATAAAATTCAAACAAAAGTTAATGAACATTTCTGTTACAACAATCGAGACGTATGATTCAGGTTGGTACACGCGTACGAACGCATCCCTTGCCTTTGTACAACTAAAGACAACCACGAAGGAACGAATTATTATTTCTCATACATTCAGGCTCAGCCCTGGGGTGCATGTAACACAACATTCACGCGAAAGTTCCTTGTAGTTGTATTCGTGTTGCAGCTGGAATTTAGGTAAATGAAGACAGAATCGCGATAGCAGACGCCGAATCTACTAGCCGACGAGGCCTCTTCCGGAACTCACAATGATTATGCAATGAAAAGCCGTCTTCGCGAAAGTATTTGGCACTGCAGACGGGTGAAGCAAACGGTCGGCCTGGCTGGGCAGCTGCCATTACGACCTACGCAATGGAAACGTGTCGCAGACTGCGTTCGCACCCCACCGTGGTTCTCCCGGAAGCAAGAGGAGACCCACTGAGCACGCAGCGCAGTAAGCTCGCAAAGAATTATGACACGAGTAAATGTAGTCTAGTCGCATCCATCGCACCATTCTGTTCAATGAAGGAGCTTGATTGTGTTCCGCCACAAGTAAAGGCCACTCTCCTGCATATTACCACTGGGAATCCTACATACTCACCAAATCAAGAGGCTATTAAAGTTTAAACATTTCCGAAAGCGCCGTTTGCAAACCCCGTATAAGTAACCAAAACATTTATGCCAGTTTTTTGCGCTACCGCCACGTAAACAAAACTGATGCAGTATCACCCAAGTCACCCTTTATTGGTCTGAACAAAACGCTGCAACGTCAACCGTGTAAGCAAGAATATGGACTTCAGAACAGTGTGCGCAAAGTGTGTGCGAACATAAATGTGCAAAGTGTGCTACGTCTTTGGGCACTTGGACACATTCAAGGGGGCAATATAAACGCGCAAAAAGACTGGAGGCATTCCCGACACATTTCTGCGCCCTCGAAGGCTACTAAATGCTCTTCAAGCAACAAATTCGCGAAAAAGCACCCGTGATGATCGTGGCGTCTGCTACGTCGTCTGCTACAGCGTCACATGATGCATACCTCAAATAAGAGAAGGAACGTTTGGTAACACGCACAGGTACATAACTTGCTTTCTAAATATTTTAGCCAACACTTTATTGCGCAAATAACTGAGTTAGTTGTGAAAATATAAGGTGACATGAGAGCAGATAAACGTCATACATGGCTTGGATTTCAGTTTGACAGGAACATAGACGCTTTCGTAAATGCGAACAGACACACTTTCGTTGTTATAACTTCTTGGCCAAATTATAGAGGATGACTAGTTTGTCGGACTGACTGTTTTTCAATTCGTATGTTGTAATATAAGTGAGAAACTGCGGCCCGTGGGCGTGTTGTCAAAACTGGCCGTTTATGAGTAATGGTCAAGTTTTGCTGCATTGTTGTATCTTACTATTGTATACAATTGTTTACTTTTTGTTTTCACAAGGACTGAAAGACAAGATATGGCGGACTTTGTTCAAAATTTTACCATAAATACCAGACTTTTAGAATTACACATGGTTGCCTTACTTTTGTGTTTACTGACATTGTAATTGTGCACAATCCTCTTCCTAGTAACTGCAAACTAATTAAAATTGTTTAGCAAATGATAATAAAATGCAACCATTACAAATGCTTTTGTTTCAATGTTATGTTGCCCAATGTAGCCAGGGTTTTGCAATTACACATGGTGCAGGTTGCTTGACTTTTATGCTATTAAGTGCAAGTTATAAATATGTTTTTCAGTATTATTTTGTACAAATAACACAATTTTGTGTCCTAATAGTTTCTATTTATTTACTTTTGTTTACTTTTTTTAACGCAATGACATTGCCAGTTGCAATATGAATCGGCCGGTCTTCAGTGAAGCGACGTGGACGTGAAAAGGCAGCTTTTCCACACAGTGATCTAAGAATTACTGACGATCACGCCGTGTAAGAAAATAATTATGACGTGTCTAGCTAGCTAAACTATAATGAATTCCTTTCAAATTATAAAGGTGGCGCAGGCGTCCAACAAGCAGACGCAGCGTTGACGAAGCCAGGAAAACAACATGAAATGTGGTTACTGTGTTTACATTTCTGTCGGCTACGACTGCTACGACTCGTAGTTAAACGGTTAAACATTCTTCTGTTCTGCAGTCAAGTATAGGCGAAGATCGAACGTCGTTGGTGTGTTCGCAATGTGCGGATGACGCATCGAAAGTGACCATAGAAAGCGCCCAGCCAAGGTCCGGATCGCAGTGAATGTATACGCGCCCTCGAATCGGGGTAAGCAAACCTAGGACCGACGTTTTTTCCCAAATGACCCAGCGGCTATGGTGTGTCCTGTTGATCGCGAAGTCGCAGCGTCCGCTTTGCGAGTGGAGACGCCCGACGCAAAAACGCCCGTGCACCGCGAGCTTTGGGTGACGCACTAAAGAAGCCGAAGTGTTTCTTGGGAAGTTGTCGACGGCATATCGGACCACAAAGCTACTAAATGTTGCTTACTGTTAGGCACACCTCCGCCTACCCAAAAAGGGAGTACACGAATTTTCGACTGGGCGAATGCCGACGACGTCAGCGTTCTTGATTATCTAGATCACTCTTACTCCACTTTTACAACGTTCTCGAATGATAATACAGTTTCAGTGAATAGATTATGGTCAACATTGGAAAGAATCATTCAGCATCAGCACTGTTTATCAAAATATATTCCCACAAAGATCAAACCAGTACGTAGGACGAACCCTTGGATAACAAGAAACATAATACAACTAAAGCGAAAAATTGCCAGATTAGGGAAACTGAGAAATAAACTACCGCTACCAGGCTACACTAATAAAATACGCGAAAACTCCCTGGCACTAAAGTCAGCCGTAAAAAAGGCAAAAGATGAATACATGAATGTAACCTTAAGTAATTTTATCAAAACATCTCCGTGTAAGTTTTGGCCATACCTTAATCCAAAGTCACGTCAGACCAGTAATCCATCACCAACTGAAGCTATGGCAAAGGCTACAGAGTTCAATGAATACTTTATTTCAGTATTTACGCAAGACAACAGCAGACAACCCAACCTTCAATCCCTTCCTAGCTACTCAGCAGAACTAGACGACTTAATCTTAACCGAGTCGGGAATTTTTTCCCTCTTACTTGAAATAGACCCCAAAAAATCCTGTGGCCCTGACAACATACCGAATGCATTTTTGAAGCGCTACGCGGAATGGATGTCCAAGTTCTTACTGATTATTTTTTTAAAATCATTGCAAATGGGCGAGGTTCCGGTGAAATGGAAAACTGCTAAGGTTATCCCTATATATAAATCCGGTGACCCAACCAGCACAGCAAATTACAGACCAATCTCGCTTACTTGTACGGCCGGCAAAATCCTTGAACATATAATCCTAAAGCACATAATGTCATTCATAGAAAAAAATAATTTAATTGTCCCTAATCAGCATGGTTTTAGAAAAGGATTGTCTACGACTACTCAATTGATTGAGACAATCCACGACTTAGCGATTACATTGGACAAATGCAGTCAAACCGACATGATATTCCTAGATCTATCTAAAGCATTCGATCGAGTTTCCCATCCAAAGTTGCTTCAAAAACTTATCCACTACCTCGGTGACAACAACATCACCAAGTGGATAAAAAGTTATCTTATAGGTCGACGTCAATATGTATGTTTCAAGAACTACTCTTCGGATTTCGGCGATGTGCTATCTGGCGTCCCACAAGGAGCCGTTTTAGCTCCTATCCTCTTCTTTTTATCAATGATTTACACATTAATACTAACGCCACAGTAAGAATGTTTGCAGATGACTGTGTTATCTACAAGGAAATACCCTGTCGTGATGATCAGATAACCTTAAACAGTGCACTTGAAAATATAACACAATGGTGCCAAACGTGGCAGATGGTGATTAACACAGAGAAAACAGTTTGTATGACTGTAACGAATAAAAGAGCGCCCATGAACTACCCGTATTATTTACAAGGACAGATGTTAAAGAAAGTAGAAGAGTATAAATATTTAGGCGTTATAATTTCATCAGATCTTAAATGGGACAAGCAGTTAACATATATTGTTAATAAATCACTGGCAGTTCTATACTCGTTAAAACGCTCCCTCAGATCCGCATCAATAGATACTAAACGCTTAGCATACGTGTCACTATTTCGCTCTATACTGGAATATGGAATAGTCTGTTGGTTTCCCTTCCGTAAGCAGTGCATAGCAAAATAGGAGAGCGTACAAAGGAAAGCGATTAGATTTATTTTTAATAAGTATCGCCGTCTTGACTCCCCCACAGAACTATTAAGGCGAGCTGAACTTCCCACTATACAAAATCGAGCTCGACTACTTCGTCTTAAGTTTCTTTTCCTTCTCCTTAATGGAAGCACGAAAATCAATACGAGTGACTGCTTGCTACAGACAGATACACGTAGTTCTCGAACAAAACACACCAAGCACTTAACAGAATACAGATTTTACAATGACATATTTAGGTACTCATTTTTTCCACATGCAATCCGTGAATGGAACATGTTGCCCGATGACGTTGTCACCTGTACATCACTCGAAACCTTTATCGCCAAGTTATCAAACTATGTTCTGTAGCTACGACCTGCACACAGGTGCGCTGCGTCGTACAATGGCATTCTAATTCACTTAGCAGTGTCTTGTATTCTGCCGGGACGTGAACACCTGCTGAATCTTGTCTTTTGCGCATTGTACATCAAAAAAAAAAAAGTATTTTCTTTCCTTGTTCTTCTGTGTGCTAAACCTTCCATCATGGCGTTAACTACCATTTTTCCCCGCTCCTGTTATAAAAATTGTGTAATAATTATAGAGTGCATATGTACTGCCTTGTACTCCTAAACTTATCTATGTCTGCGCCTATACTTGAACTGTGTTCTCTTGAAGATGTATCTTACCCCTTTCCCGCAACAGCCTCATATGTGAGGCTAGCAGTATGTTCAAATAAATAAATAAAAATAAAAAAGTGGTCATGCGTTGCATAATAATTGATTCCTCATAATCAGCTTCGCCACAGTACAGCGCTCAAATGCGGTGAAGAATACACGATGAACCGCGGTAATACAGTAAAGCACAAGACCGGCACGGGGGCAATATCACGGGGCTTAAGTTAGTATGTTTTCCTTAAAAATACACGCGCGCACGCAGCGTCTCCGGTCACGGTACGACCACAGATATATCTTAAGTGTGCAGACATGCCTTCAGAGCTATTATCTGCCGCAAGTGTGGCTATATTGTTTGACCCGCCTTGCGTAGCCTGTTTATGAGATCGTAACAAGGCACAGTACGCGCTCCTTAATTAATACATCACAGAAGGCGTTGTTTCAATAGTATGAGCTGCCACATTTGGAATGGTAAAACATGTTGGAAGGAAATGAAACGCCGTCTCATGAGAAATGGTCAAAAAGTCCCGGAAGCGCTCTGGAGTCGAAGCTCACGTGTATTCAATACCGCTCGATTAACGGTTGTAAACCGTGGCGTGATCCGAACCTGCGATTCCTCAAAACCAATTAATTGTGGCACCTCGTATGAAGACTTCATTTCCGTTAGCTTGCTGTAAATAAGGAGGTTGTCTCTAATGACGTCATTTATTACTTACAAAGTTAGCACGTACAGAGTTCCATGAGCTACGTATCTCCACGTCTAATCTCTTCATCTTGGAAGAGAACTTCGAATGCCTTTTAATTCTTTTCTAGTTAGAAAGAGACACCATAGATATAAAAAGTAGACACACATTTTGAGACAATGCTTTATTATATAGCGTCAGATCGTGTCGTGTGATGACCATCACGTATTTCCACGAACCTAAAGTAAGCTGGTGTTCTGATACTTTTATGTAATATTTTACGGCTATTATAGCCAAATCTTTGTCCTTACGGATTCATAAAATTATTTCCTTTTTTATTCTTTTTTTTTGAACTACTGCAAGTTGCTTCTTGGTGAACGCGCATGAAACATGAGCCCTCCGAAAACACAACGCTGCCAAGCCACGACACTGCAATACAGGAGGCGCAACGGCTTTTGTTGCATTTTGAGAACCTGCGCAACTCCATGTCATTCCCTTTTCATGCTGTAAAGCTTAATTTCATTTGCCTTACGCGATGCAAGACGCACCGTGCTGGCGTATACTAGTGGCTTTCGCGTTGCGCTTGCAAATCCCGAGGACGCAGGATCGAATCCTGGCCGCGGCGACCGCATTTCAACGGTGGCGAAATGCAAGAGCAGCGTAGTACATTGGATGCACGTTAAATAGACCAAGGTGGTCAAGATTATTTCGTAGTCCCCCACTACCGCAAGCCTCACAATCGTATCGGGGCTTTGGTACATAAATCTCCAGAATTAAATTTTTTAACAGGATGCAAGTATAATAGACGATTTTACAACAAGAATCGATTCATTTCCTTAATATTTATAGCTGAGTAGTTGGCAGAACCGTTTACACCGCCTCAGAGCAGACTCGCATATAGGGTTATAAGATATTCCGAAGTAGAAGGGTGTGGATTACGTTACACTACCTCTTAGACTTTAAGTTTACATAAAAATAAGTACTGAAGTGAATATTCGTTCGTCTCCATTGGAATGCGGCCTCCGCGGTAGCGAGTCGAACACGCGAAATCGTGTTCAGCAGGAGTACGCCACGTCCACTGAGCTACAGTAACTAGAACTAGTGACGCCTTTGTATTTCTGATAAAAGGCACCTGTGTTCCTTCTCTAGCAACTGAGTACATGGCACAAACCATAGGCGCATATACCGAGGGTGGGGTAATCTGCCCTTCCATTTCTGAAAGTAGCCACTGTCGGCGGCATGCTGGAAAGTCCAACAGAAGTACAGCTGAAGCTAAATTTCCTTTCTTAATATATGCACATGCATATGGAAAGAAGTCATAAGGGAAAAGCAGAGTCACCACTTAAGTAACGCTTTTCTTTACTACGCATCCTCTGATTGGACAGCGAGGATCGTCCTCTGGGCCTTCTTGGGACGCCCAGTATCGGACGACGCGCGGGATTCACCATGGATGCTGGCGTTGCGAACTCCTGGCGCTGGGCCGTTCCCACCTTAACAAATAGAGACGTTTAGCTTGTACGCTAATCCGGTAAACGGGAGCGGTTTGGGCGGGTTACCGGATGGTCGGGGCGTAAACGTGAGCGGTGAAGCCGCCTGGTGTTGTAGAGCTCAACCAGACAAACGCATAGCTAAAACTGCAGTAACTCACCATATCCTGCTTCGCCACTCGTGCAAATTTTTGGCAGCGGCGTAATTGTGAACACGATTACGCCACTGTCGAATATTTACCCCAGCAGCTAAGCAGAATACAGTAATTAGCTCTGTGGTTGTGTGGTTGAGCTTTGCGCCACCAGCTGGCGCCACCGATCGGGCCGCTCACCTTTACGCCCCCGCTAAACCGGAATACCGCCCGCGCTTTCCCGGATACCGGACGCGCTAAACGTCCCTATAATGTCAACTTGCGCGGTTTTCATCATGTCCAGATTTTGGGGGCGGCTATATCCGTATTCGAATCAGCTTGCTACATTTAAGCTGCGGGCGAGGGGGAGGGTAGGATAAAGTATTATAATCAGCCGCACCCAACAATTGTGTGCCTTATGGCATGAAATCATTGGATTATCGAATGCTGGAACTTTTTATCTCTGTCCAGAGATGGCCTACGCAGCGTTGTTGTCTCAGTATCTTATCATCATAAAAAATCGAATCAACTTCTTGCAGGTGTAACTGTCGGCACATATGCCGTATTAACATATATTATTTTAACGAATTATATATATTTAAAATATAATAAATAAATACATATATTAATTATATATACTATAAATACAGTAATATATATAATAAAAAGGTAATAAACGAGAAGCCAACAAACTTTTGTTGGCTTCTTATGACTAATAAAAATCGGGCCCCTCTGCTATAACCCCCTTTCTTCTCGTTTATTACATAAGAGGGTCTCGAATCCGGCTACATTGATGCATTCAGGTAGCAAATGTTAGTTCATTGACCAGTTGCCTTCAACCAAAAAGGTCACATTCTCGTGATGCCTGCGTCAAAAAGGACGTTCCACGTCCGCCGCCAAGGTTTGTGAGTGGTGGCCCTGGCTAACACTCCCAGGGTTCTACTAGTACACATAAATACCCAAGAAAGTGGGTGGGGAAACAGCGCCGCGGAAGCTCAGTTTGGTAGAGCATCGCACGCGAAATACGAAGGTTGTGGGTTCGGTTCCCACCTGCGGTAAGTTGTTTTTTCATCCACTTTAATTACCATTATTTTTCATTGATTTATTCATTTATTGAGCACTAGTAATTTCTCCTATGTTTTCCTTGGTGTCAGTGTTTGTTGGCTTCTTATGATATCGTCTGAGGAAGACATGCGTAATCTTCCTTCAATATAGTCAAGGTTTTTTTACCATTAGTTATCGTCCGCGTGCGATTTATCCGCTGTTATTCGAGCCCTAAGATTAAAAGTTGTAGCATCGTCGTTCAATTCGAAAACTACTACAACGTCATTTGTGTACAAAAGCAAAATTGTAGCAGCCGTCATCGCCTTCCATCGTTCCCACTCGCTTCGCCCTTTCCTTCTTTCAAGGACAATCAAAACGCTGCTTTATTTTTTTTTCTTTTTCGTGGCCTTAGGCGCTGTATCGCTTCGGCACCACTCGGCCACGCATTTGCACCGTCATGCAATAAGAGCCGCATGCCCAGATACCTACACCAGACATAACGCCCTGTCGCAGGCCAGTCTCGCTGCAGCCGACCTCGTTCATTCATCGCACGCTTGAGAGCAGCAGAATAACAGTGTGGAAGTGCCCGATCACGTGGTATCCTTTCATGTTTCGCGGGCTTTCTATGGAACGCTGAAAAAAGCATCACGGGAAATATGTCGTGTTGGAAAAAATTTATTGAGAGGTTTCTCAAGGTGCTCTACAACTTTTGTATCACACTTGGGGTCTGCAGCCAGTACTGAAAAAGTTGATTAGTTAAACAGGACTTATCCGTTAGTTAATAGGAAAAAAAAAAAAGCCTGAGTAACTCTAGGCCAGTGCTAACATTATGCATTCGGTTCAACTCGCCTCCGGAGTGCCTTTCATTTTTAAAGCTTTCGCTGAAGTTATGTGGGACAAGGTATACACAGGACAATTTTTTAAAAGTATGCGATACAAGAAACTGAAACTTTTACTGCAGCTGTTCGAAAGAAACAGCTTCGTTGGAAATCGGGTTGTAATTCTCCATGGTCGCACACATCTGCTGTCTTTTTGTTGTGAATATTGCAAGTAGTTCCGTAGCCTAGCCTATACTGGTATCCGTAGCCTATACTTCACAATTATTCGGTTTTTTATCAGAACAAAAAAAAAATGCCGCATGCATTTTGCATATAGCAGATTACCAATGAGGAGAGACAATGAGGAAATTTGTGCGAAACAAAAAACGGTGGCCTGTTCTAGTGCGTGATCGGAAATGTTCAACTTTTCGACGCGTTAATAATAAATATTAATAAATGAATTTATTAACGGCGGTATGTAGGAAACATAAAATACAGATTTCTGCGCGTTTAGCATACAGCAAAGTATGAACACAAACACACGATAACAAGACGCGTTAAAGAATTAAAAAAAGATCCATTTTGTAGCACTTGTTCAAAAACCATGTTTGCCTTTATTTGTTTGTGTTGAGTGCTCGCGCATAATTTCGAGTTTATTTTATACCCGTACCAAAGTTCTGTAAAGTAGGTAAAAGAGCATGAAAACAAAAAGCTTTACTAACATTTCTTATTCTCTAAAAGTCAGAACGTGATGCCGCAGTTCCCACTTTTCTAAGTTCATATCTTTTTCTGCTGAAACAAAGGCAATAATGAAATTCGAGCAGTTGTGAAGTCGTGTTTGCTTAGCAGAAATCCTCAGACTATCAGTTTGATTGATTGATTGATTGATTGATTGATTGATTGATTGATTGATCGATCGATTGATTGATAGCAGTCGGGTAAGACTTTAACTTGAAGGCCAACGCACTGTTTTAGCTGATTTCGGAGACAGATACATCTGAATGTGGGGCTCAGCAGGCATGACTTCGCTTGTGCTCGGCTTCAATTTCGCAATCGCACCATATAACCTAAAATAACTAATTAAGGAAGATATAGTTCATTACCAACTTATGTCGGCCTAGTTCCGCAGAGGAATAACGGGTCTTTTGATTCGGTTTTTATCGTCCAGGGCTGCGGTGTAGCGAGGTAGGAATACGAAGGCATTCCTTTTTTGTGTCTGTTGGCATGGGCTCATAGCTGAACTGGAACATCGCCAAGGCGTTCCACGTCGTGCTAGCCAACGACATTTTATGGGATTGTGAAATCGTAACCGAGCCACCGTGTTGGCCCGCTCTTCCAATGGACAGAGAACAAAAGTGGAGCTCACCTGCATGTCAAGACGATGCTTGAAGACTGGAGTTTCGGTCTGCGATGGAAAATGAAAGAATTATACGTCAGTATACATGTATCTCTTATATACTATGTTCAACAACTCTCAAGTTGAATTGCAACAGATGATTGAGGGCCTTAGTCGGGAAAGTGTAAAAGCAGAGTTGAAGATTCATATGCAGAAGGCAAAGGTAATGTTGAATACCCTGGAAAGAGAACAAAAATTCATGATCCCCAGTCACCCTCTAGGTCAATTGCTCACACTGGACCCTGATCACGGCAAGGAAATATACAGAAGGATAGCAATGTCTGGGAGCGCATTCCCGCAGGCATTACCAAACCATTACCGGCAACTTACCGCTATCCTCGAAAAGAAAAGTGTACAATCGTTGCATTCTACCGGTACTAACGTATGGGGTAGAGAAACGCTGAGGTTAAGAAAGAGGCTTGAGCAAAAAAAAAAAGTTGACTGCGCAACGAGTGATGGAACGAAAAATTTTAGTCGTAATGTTGTCGATTGTCTAGTTGACGTTAAGAGGAAGCTTTAGCTCGGGTGATCCTATCTAACTACATGAAAAGGAGAATTCCTGGTGACTGTTGGCTTCGGATTTTCGAATTAGGTCGTCAATTTTTTGTTAAAAATTGGCAAAAATCGGAAATTTTGAAAAACGAAACTATCAAGTTTACAACTCTCTAACTCATCAAGAAAAAATTATAATACAATTCTCTGAAATGCATCTAATAGCACATCCAAAGCGGACAAAATTGATATGTTACACATGAATCTCAAAAAAATTAATAACATGGAAATACAGCTTTTGCAGATCTCTTGTAAACAATGTAACAACTTCACGCAAGATGTAAAATGACACATCGAATTTGTCCGCTTTCAATGATCTAGTGGATGCCGTTTACAGAACTGCGATATCTGTTCTTGATGCAGAGCTATGAATTTGTAAACCTCGTGCTTGTATTTTTTCAAACTGTGGAATATTTGAAAATCATTTTAACAAAATTCAGGCCCGAAATTGAAATTCCGGTTCCAACATGCAGTCACTAGAATTTGGCTTTCTCCCTCAAATGCAACAAACTTCATTAAAATCGGTCGAGAAGTTACCTTAGAAAGATGTTTTTGCATTTTACATGCATTTGAATAGGCCGCGTTGGAGTTGGGCCCGAGCTAAAGCTTCCTCTTAAGAGGAAGCTTTAGCTCGGGCCTAACTCCGACACGGCCTATTCAAATACACGTAAAACGTGAAAACACTTTTATGAGAAACCCCTGGAACGATTTTGATGAAATTTGTTGCATTTGAGAGAGAAAGGTCAATTCTAGTGACAGTTGGAAGCTGAATTCCGATTTAGGTCGTGAATGTTTGAAAAATATAGAAGCACGAAGTTTAAAAATTAATAGCTCTGCATCAAGAATAGATATCGCAGTTGTGTAAACGGCATCTATTGTATCATTGAAAGCGGACAAATTCGACATGTAATTTTACAGCTTATTTGTTTGTTACGTTGTTTACAAGGGTGTTGCAAAAGCTGTATTTGCATATAACTAGTTCTTTTTTGCTTCATGTGTAACATATCAATTTTGTCCGCTTTAGATGAACTATTAGATGCAATTTACAGAATTGTATTATAATTTGTCGATGCTCAGTTACAGGGTTGTAAACCTGATAGTTTTGTTTTTGCCAATTTTCAGTAAAAAATTGACAACCAAAGTAAAAAATTCGATACCAAGAGTCACTAGATTTTCAGTTATTCTTTTAAGTGCAACAAACCTCATCAAATTTGGTGCCGTGGTTTCCCAGAAAAACGAATTATCCTTTTACATGTATTTAGATAGGAGCACCCGGGCTAAAGCTTCCTCTTAAGAGCAAGGAACGGAGCTGGGGAGGTGGTGTAATGCACAGGACAGATGGGTGCCAAGAGAAGGCAACCACAGTCGACGACGGCAAATAATTAGGTGGTCTGATGAGCACATATCCTGTGCTCTTTTGCAAAGAATATTCAGACCGATCTAATTACTCCAATTTACTACTACTATTGGTGTTCTTCTTCTTATTATTGTTGTTGTCTTTGTCGCTGTTGCATGTGGGCGCCAGCATTACTATGACACCAAAGCGCCTCAACACATCGGAACCGAGCTTAATTTTTTAGCGCATGCCTTTGTTTCAGCACGAAAAAACGTAAACTCTCACAAATTGTAAACAGCTGCTTACGCAGTTCCGCTGTTTTCCGACTTTGAGAGAGCTAGTGTACAAAAATTACGAAACATTTTATGCTCTCACACTTTTTATACCTATCAAAGACAACTTCGTAAAATTCACTCAATTTTTTTTTTACGCAAGCGCATAACACAACGAAAAAATGGCCGACCTGGCTTTTGAATAAGAGACAGGAAAGTCGGCCACTTTGTACATTTTTAATGTTTTGTTACCGTGAATTTATTGCGAGTTTCTTCCTCTCCACACTTGGCTACGTGTTAAACCAACAAGAGTATTTAGTCTGTTTTTCCTACCAGTATATTTAATTTTGGCGGCAAAATCAGAAGAATCGCACAACGTCGACAATTTGAGAGTTTTCGCGCACGAATTAGGAAAAACAGCCTTCCCCATTTCGATCAAATTTTCCTGGGTTATCTACTGACACTGGTTATCTGTTGTATGCAAAAAATATGTGCCCTCCTTTTAGTCCTAGTACAAAATAAACCAATGAACAGTGCTGTTTAGGCTGAGGTGTTCTGGGCCCCATGACTTGTCCTTCAGGATGTCGCACCGTGAAAACGTCAACTTCAGCTACGGCTCCCCTTTGTGCTCCGAATAAATAAGCAACCTAATTACGGTGGCTCACTGGATATGGCGTTCTTCTGAACACGATGTCGCGGGTTCAGCTCCCTGCCGCGCTGGCCGTAGTCTAACGGAAACGAACGCAAAGACAACCCAGTACTTAAATTTAGGTAAACTTGAAGGAGGACGGGTGGCATGATATAAGCCACAACCTTCTACTGCGGCGTCTCTCATAGCCGCGCTGATGTGTTTGAAGCAAAGAAAACGTCCCATCAACCTAACAATGAACCATAAACGTTATATAAATAAATCTTTTTTTTTCCTGAATTTGAAAAAAAAACGTGTATTAGACTTGCATCGTGCATACCTTAGCATGATATAACAATAATTAGCCTTTACAGCATGAAAAGAGAAAGGCGGCGGGTGGCGTAGGTCCACAAAAAACGCAAAACGTTGTTGCGTCTCGCGTACAGCGTCGTGTTTTGTGATGGCGCCTGCCTGATGTATAAGGAAGGATGTATAATATTATTCAAATGGCAAGTTGGGGCTAGTATACGCGCGAAACTTTACCTCAAACGTCTAACAACACAGGCTGACTTGAGACGCGTGGAAATCTGTGTTGGTCATCACGCCACCAAATTTGACGCTACATGAAAAAGAAATACACCTAAGTACATTTGCAGCTCATTTCTCTAAGCAGAACCCACGCACGCACACACATACACACACACACAACCACACACAAACACACACAGAACATGCGCTATCAACATCTCCGCTAATTATCTCCAATAAATGGGAACAGCACACAAAGCTTCGCTTACATCGATTCCCAGAGTGCGTACAATCCATATATATATATATATATATATATATATATATATATATATATATATATATATATATATATATATATGTGTGTGTGTGTGTGTGTGTGTGTGTGTGTGTGTGTGTGTGTGTGTGTGTGTGTGTGTGTGTGTGTTGTTAAGAAAGGCCAGCTGCAGTACAAGTTTTGCCAACCAGTTGCGACTGTGGAAGCAACATCTCGGGAGCATCGCCGCCAACCTCTAGCCAGGGCGTGGCGAAGTCGACTTTGTGTCGATATCAATACGCGCATCCTCCACTCTTAGTCGGTTCAGCTAGGATGCGTTGTGACTGAAGGAGTTCGATGAAGCAGGCTTTGTGCGCAACACGACAAAGCGGACCTAATCTACGGGCGGGGGAGCTGCCGCGGGGACGCCGACGGACACTCCTTCCCATGCACCGACCAAGACGCAAGGCAACGCGCTACCCGGAACGGTCCCGAGTTCTATGAAATTCGTGTGCTGTCGGTTTCGCACCGTAAACACGTGTGTGTGTGGACCGTCCTGCGGGGAGGCGGCTAGTTTGTGATGACGAAACGAATGTTCGCATCACCTTGTATCGGGAGAGGACCGAGTGTTTAAAAACCGCTGTTGTGCGGATGCTCGAGACACTTCTCTTAAAGGGAAGCTGAAGCGGTTTTCAATTTCCATGAATTGCTGGGATTGGGAAGAACAGACCTAATAATTTACGGTTCCGAAATTTTTTTCTTCGTTTTGTTAATATAAGGGGCGGAAATCACTTTCTAAATCACCCCCGCGGACACGCCCCCATCGCTTCCCGGAGCGCCGGGTGAGGAGGTTACCAGAGGAGAGAACCGGTGAGAGTGACGTCACTGGCGGGGACCGAGCTGCCGGACCGGCGTGCTGGCATGCGCTGGCATGCCTCTTTCCGTCCTTCGCTTTACTGAACGACGCTACGAGAGATTTGCCGCCGCCGCCGCTCACGTTTGTTTTGCGATTTTCGTAAACTGTTCTTTCCTTCTGTGCTGCGTGAGTGCCTACAGCCAAGGACGCCCAACATGCCCTCGTTCTGTGCAGCATTCGGCTGCGCGAACACACGCGGGCGAGACGATGTGGTGTTTCACAGGTTCCCGAAGCACAAGAAGCTTGCAGCGCAGTGCGGTGAGGAGAGATAAGTTCGTGCCGACGAAATCAACTGTGCTGTTCTCGGACCATTTCCGCGATAGCCGGATGGCCTTACGACAAATGCGGAAACGCGTTGTTGCTAGCGTTGCTATACTCCGTTTCATACATCAGGTGCAACGCTGTGGAGGCTTGAGATACTTCTTGCAGCGGCTGCGTTCGCACTTAGAAAAAGTTCGGTGTTTCTTGACCCGATTTTTGGGAAAACTTTTCATATATAAGCTCAGTTCTGAATGAAAAAAAAGAATTTACCCATAGAAACAATCCGTGTACTTATACGGCTGCTAACACGTTATTTTAACACGTTTTTTTTTAACACAGCATTCTTTAATTGCAGCCCGTCGCGGCAGCTTCACGTGCATGCTCGCGCGAGCAAATGCCGCTGGCACGCTGCGAACCATAGACGGAAACGCGCGCAGTAATAAATTTTGGTAACCGGATTTCGTGCGTAGCTTCCACAGCGTTGCACCTGAGGTATAAATTGGAGTATAGGCTTGCCTAGTGACATTCGACGTACGGTTGCAGTTATCATGTTTACCACACGGCGGTGCTAAAACTGCCTAATATCTTTATGTCAACACTAGCATGGAGCGCGCATACCGATTCTTGATCGAGCCACAATCGCAAAGTCGTCGAACCATATTCTGAATATTGCACATATAATACCCTGACCATCTCGATCTGGATGTGTATGATAAGCAACTTCCATGACTGTACCTCGCAGCACTGCATGTGTGCGCTTTGAAACGCGGCACTTATGTTAGCGATCGTGTATCAACGCTCAGAAAACCACGGGACTTCAGACAAGCAGCGGCAAGGTGCTTGACATCGCGGAATTGTACCCGTGTTTACAATCTAATGAGAAGTTAGTGCTTCGGCATTCTTCCAGCAGCAAGTTCCCAGTGACACTTTAGCGCATTTTTTCTCCCGTCATTGGAACGGCAGCTACATGAAAAAAAAAAAAAGCATACGTAACAGCTAAGATTTCCAGCGCGCGAGAAGGTGTACACATCGCTCTCGGCACACTCAACATCGTCGTTGCCGCCGTTGCCGCCATCGTTTTCCGTATCGGCTGTCGGTTCGAACATGTACGGCGAAAATACAAGCTGTCCGAGACAGCGAGAACGTTCCATAATGCTTACAACTCAGCTATGCAGCCAGAACAGAACAGCGTGCTACGCTCTCAAACGGCGGCGCCGACCGGCGACTGCCGCCACTGACGTCACAGCGGCTCCGACCAATCACGGGCAACAGCGGCGTTCGCGCGATACCCTGAGGCGCTGGTGCGCGTTTTCATGAAAAAACAGCCGCTTGCGCTTGTTTCCGCCCTTTTTGAACGAGATATTCGTGTTCAGGGGACTCAAAACTGTAGAATGCCGCAGAGAACTCATTTTTTTCGAAAAGTGTTTCAGCTTCCCTTTAAGAAGAAGCTTTAGCTCGGGCCCAACTCCGACGCGGCCTATTCAAATACGTGTAAAACGCAAGAACGTCTTTATGAGATAACCCCTGGACCGATTTTGATGAAATTTGTTGCATTTGAAAGAGAAAGTTAAATTCTAGTGACGTTTGGAAGCCGAATTTCGATTTAGGGCTTCAATTTTCTTAAAACGATTTTCAAATATTTGACCGTTAGAAAAAATAGAAGCACGAAGTTTACAAAGTCATAGCTCTGCATCAAGAATAGATATCGCAGTTGTGTAAACGGCATCTATTGTATCATTGAAAGCGGACAAATTCGACATGTAATTCGACATGTCGAATTCATGTCGACATCGAATTCATGAAATCGACATGTGATCTGTGAACTTTTGCAAAGTTCACAGATCACTTTCTAAAAACAACACTACCTGCATGCTGTCTTAGAATTAACCAAGTGCCTTTATTTATGTTTAGAAAAATGAACGCATAATACATGGGTAGTTAAATGCTAGATTAAGTATAGTCATATTCTACAGTATGGATCACGAGCGCCAGCAGCATTACATGATTATACTCACAAAACAATTTCGGCTCACTTAATTTGTTTTACTAAATAACTGCAGTATGGTGTCCAAATTCCTCGAACATAGAAGGTTCGACGAATTATAGCCTCTTTATTTCGGATTAGTGAAAAACCTCACCTTAATTGAAGTGAACGTTCTTGGTGTAGGGCTTCTTTAGACAATGATTCATCTACATTGCACATTACTTGTAGGTAGTTGTAACGTGGTATCACAAATTGCTGACGCAAGCATCAGTCATCCTAACGTAGTGGTTGCAAGCCACACCGTGACCATGTCACCGAAAGCTGGATGCGCACCCCATAGATCGTTATTTGCTCTTTTCACTGTCTTTTCACTGTCACGCTCTTTTCACATTTTTATCACTGTCTTTAACGCTGCACTTGCTTCTCTTCATTCGAGATGAGATGGCAAGCTTAGTCCCCTGCATTTGCTTCTTTGAGAATGTCCAGTGCCCTTCTCACAATCTCTGCCCCAATTATCTTGTCATCCAAAGCTTTCAATGCGGTTTCTGCCATTACACCAACCTTCGCATCACCGATGACGGGTGACAATTGGCCCAAATTTTTGTCACGACGAGTCCAGTAGTATTTATCTTTTGCAGAAGATATTGCTGAGCAGTAATTTTTTAAAAAGTCTTAACTGCCAGGCCTCAGCAGTACGCACGCGTTTAGCCCTGTTATACGAACGCTTCTTTATACTCCTTACTTTGCGAAGAGACTTGTTCAACCAAGGGCTGGATTTGTCGTTAGTTATGGAGACTATCGGGACGTACCGGTGTACGAATGCAGTTCATTTTTCCTTGTAGAGTACCCAGTTGTTATTTACAGATTGACAATTAAATAAAGGTAGTAGCACTTTACAAAAAATTCTAGTTTGGAGTTAATCTCATCGTAATTTGCTCCGTTATAATTGTGAATTTGTTTTGTTGTTCTGCCAGACACTGGCTTCGTGATGCTAACAGCTGAATGAGGTTATGATTGCTAAAGCCGCTCATATCTGAAATGGAAATTATTGTGTCAGGAGCGTTTCTGAACACTATGTCCATGATAACGGAGGTGTGTGTAGACACCTTAATTATTTGGGAGAGGTTTATAACTATTTGGAATGGGTATTAGGTTCACATTTCTTCACTAATCATGGTAACTTGATAGCTATGGCGTCATACTGCCGAGCTAGTAGTCTGTGTTCAGTCCAAGCTGAGGGGGCCGCATTTCGGTGTATACTTAATATTAGGTACAAGTCTTAGAATTCCAGGTAGTCCAAAATTCTCTGATTTTTCCAATTCGGCGTACTTCATATAAGTAGGTTGTTCTTTTGATGCGTAAGGCGAGATAATTTTTTTCTAATTGACGTTGCTTAATTCTACTACTTTAGTTTTATTCACATTACGGTGATAGACGATTTAGAGCATATAAGAAATGCAGCAGACTTCAGCTATTCTCTCGGCTCTGAACTTGCTTACTTCGACAGCAGTGAGGACGACCATCTGAATTATTTTCTGTCTGCTTGTTCCTCAAATAATTGGGTTTGTCCCTACAAGGAACTGGACAAGAAAACATCGATTATATGTAACCCGCTTTTTAATGGGTAGGATGCGGTCATATATAAACTTCTTAATTTAAAGTAAGAATTTCAAAATAAAAGAAATGGATATTATAATATTTTAAACAGTAATATATTTATGTGATACTACAGAAAGAATGCTGTGGATTAGATAAAAAGGTTTTGACTTCTTCTTTGTGATGTACACAACTTCCTTTTTGCATAATATTGCAATCCATGTTGTGTATGTCGAGCTACACACTTAGACGGACTTTACCATTCTCACACTCCCTCTGTCTAAGGGAGCTATATTTATTCAATTATAGCAAGTAACTTTATAAAACCTTTTCTTTGTAGTTGTGTGCAAAAGCTATCCAATTATGTTTTCTCAAGATGGCTCTATATATTACTATTTAAATATATTTGGTTCAGATAATATTGGTACGTCATGTTTATGTTCATTTGTTTTCTGTGGAACAGTCACATGACTTTGTTTTTATTTCTAATTCGGACAATGTTTAGTATTTGTCAGTGTGACAGCAGCATGTCATTTGAAAGGATCATCAAACAGTTTTAAAGTTCCTGCTTAGTGATTAATGAACATTGAGGCCAAAACTTCTACTGACAGGGATGCCACAAGCAAAATAATGCAGTGCCACCAATTAGCATTATTCTTAGTTTTACGTTACTTTCTCCCCATCAACTTACGTTACCATTGCTCGAATACAGTGAACAGAACGAGTTGACCTGGCTCTTTCAGTATGTCCTCTGTATACCATTTCACACATTCTTTATCCTCGCAAACGATTCGTTTTCAAAAATCTTCGCAGTCATCTTTTCTCGTTTTCTTGTTAGCACACCACCAGCAACATTGAAAAAAAATCAGGCGGGCTGTATCAGGGACGCAGCCGCAGTGGTGCACATGACGTCTTGTGCGTGCTGCTGAGGGTGTTTGCGCACTAGGATACAGAAATGACATAACCAAACAAACAAGTGACATTTATTCGTGCATTACAAAGCTTATCTGTGCTGAACTTATCATACAAATACAGTTGAAACGATGTACAAAAATATTCAAGTGCCAAGAAAATCCCATTGTTACAACCGATAGTTGTTATAACTAGGTAGCTAAAAAGAAAGCATAGGAGATAAATATTTCAATTAGACAGAAAGAAGTACAATCAAACCCACTAATATCATTACCGATTTTAACACTACTAGGGTGAGCACCCTGTGAACTTTTGTGTGTGTTCTACTCGGTGTTTGCACAGAAAAGAGAAGACACATGAAATCCGGGAAAAGAAAAAAAGATACGAGCCATTTCGCCACACTTTCTGTGAATGCACCCCGCACGGCACGCCTTCATGCCGTGGACTGTCAGGGACTGACAACCAATTTTCACGGCACTATTTTTGCTAGTGCAGTGTAAAGCTGCACTAGCAGGTCAGAGGTCAGGGTGTCTAATCATGAAGTGGTGATGCAGAAAATGCTGTGGAACATTTTTTATCAGAATTTTTCGATCTGCAGTGAGGATGTAGCCGTTCACTGGAAACATGCTGAAAATGATGATAGACAAGGACGGTAGCAATTATACGCCGGCATTAGTGGGAGACAGATGCCAAGTGTGGCCGTGCTGTAACAAAGTATGAGTTTGTTTATCAAGTCGATGTTCCTACGATTCATGTTTTCTGAATTCGTAAATGATTTCTATGATAATTAGCTATTTGTTTTCGGGGTTTCCTGTCCTACTGCTTTGGTATTTAACCTGTCGAAACGAAACCAATTGGATTCATAACGAAAAGACTCCTTAACACTGTTAAGAATGACGAGCTGCAAGGCAAGATTGCCACCCACTTACGACTGGGCGACACGACGCGCATCCCCACTCACCGTCGCTGCAGCTAGAAGGCGTTCGAAGAAGCGGCCTTTGTGCTGAAAACCGCCTCCTTCAACCAGCCCCATCGACATTGTGACGGAACGAGTTCGGTGTGCGAACAATGGTTTCGGAGTTCTCCAGCGCAGACCTGATCTGATACGCATATGGACAAGCTGCCGCGGGAAAGCCGTATTTTGGTGCTTCCCATGCCTCGGCGTGACGCAGGACAACGAGCTACCCACGATTAGAATCGATACTTCCCGGAATGGCACCCCTCCAACGCCGTCGTTTGGGCATCGGAATGTGTGTGCCTTTGTGTACGTAAACTGTTCTGCGGAGCGGCAGCAAGTTGGGGATGAGTAAACGAAGAGTCGCCGCCTCGTATGGCCGGCGGACCGAGTGTATAAAAACTGTTGTTGTGTGAATGCTGGACACACTTCTCTTGAGCAGTCATGTTAGACTGATTTAATTTCTGTAAATAAACCCATATTCCTCGTTCTCGATGAGAAGCAGTTCTTCACTTCATCGACGTCCTCAGCGTAAATAAGTAGGACGACGGCATGGGCCAGCTACCTTCGAATTCATGTCGTACTCCAATCTTGGCAAAGGACCACGAGCGATGGGATTGAGCCCCCAATCCTGACAACTGCCTAACAGCGGTGAGATGGACTTTGCGACATGGTGCTGTATCTGCGGTGATTGCTTGGTTTATGCTTTGACTCTCTAGGCTTCATTTTGTGGTTGTTCTGTTTAGAACAGTAGGGAAGCTAGATTGTTGTGTGTTAGCTAGGTTGCGTTTTCCTAGCTAGATTTAGAGAGCAGAATCAAGGCAGTAAAGCAGCAGCCATGGAGTTAAGGACACTGCTGAGAGACGAGTTGTTGATTGTTGGTGAGGAACTGGGCCTATATGTACGCAAGGAAATGCTCAAATCGGAATTATTGGAGCTAATTTCCAATCAGGCCAGTGACGAAGATATTGAAATGGGAATGGAACTTCTCAAAAAGAGAGAGAAACGGGAAAGAGAAAGAGAAGAACAGGACAGGGAAAAACGAGAGAGAGAGGAACGTGATAAAGATCGCGAGTTTCAGTTAAGGAAAATGCAAATTGAACTTGAAAGCAAACGTTTGGAGTTGTCTCAAGGAAGTGAAGGCGCTCTGGGACGATAAAGTGAGGCAGAATCGTACCGCATGGACAGGCTATTAAAGCCATTTGAGGTCGGGACCGACATAGGCTTGTTCCTAAGCAATTTTGAAAGGACTTGCGAGAAGATGAACTTCGGTCCGAGTACATGGCCAAAGCGGTTGCTGTCTATGTTGCCGTGTGAGGCGGCGGAAGTAATTGCCAGATTGAGTGTGCAGGATGCATATGATTATGCAAAAGTTAAGGCTAGTCTCCTGAAGAAATACCGCCTTTCAGCCGAAGCTTTTCGGCAAAGGTTTAGGAGCACAGGCAAGAAAGATAGCGAGGGCGATCCAGAGTTTGCATATAGCTTAAAGGCCAACCTAGTCGAGTCGCTTAAAAGCGCGGAAGCGTACGACAGCAGAGACATGATCATTGAATGCATGTGTCTAGAGCAGTTTTACAAAACCATCCCCCAAGCTGTGAAACTGTGGGTGCAAGACAGAGGTAATGTAAACACTGTGGAAAGGGCGGCTGAATTAGCCGAAGAGTACGCAACCCGAAGAAAGTTGAACGCCGAGGAGGGAAACTGGGACGGTCGAAATGGACCACGGAAACCATTTCCGTTCAAAAAAGGTGCGCAAACTAGACGATCAGAGCCCGTAGACATGGCGGAAAAGCCCGCAGAAAAGAGCGAGGAGAAACTTAACGGAGAAACCGCACAAAAAGAACAGAAAAGAAAATTCGAATCTGTTAGACCAATTCGCTGTTACAAATGCCACAAACTGGGACATATAGCTGTAAACTGCGAGAAGTCTAGCGTAGTTTTTTCCTACGTGGAGGAAAAAAGATGAGAATATGGAACTTTTAAGTCCATATCTCCACGACCTGCAAGTTAATGAAAAAACATGCCGAGTGCTAAGAGACAGTGCCGCCACGCTGGACATTGTCCATCCGTCTTACGTGACGGTAGATGACTTCATCGGAGAAGTAGCATGGATAAAACAGGTTGTAGAAGAACACAGCGTGTGTCTGCCCATGGCCAAAGTCAAAATCAGTGGACCATTCGGGGAGCTAGAAACTGAGGCTGCAGTTTCCAAATTTTTTTCACTGCAGTATCCCTACATCTTTTCGAATCGTTCGAATCAGTTACTGCGTGACAGAGGGCTCAAACTGGGAGAGGGCATAGTACAGGCATTGACCCAAGGCCAAGCTCGTAAGATCGCGGTGCTTTCGGCTGAAAATGCTCAAGCTCCTCCAGCGGAAGCAGAAAAGGGGATCACTTCAATACCCGAATCCGAGCTAGGCCCGAGGGACAAAAGAACAGTTGAGGAGAGCCTGCCAGCTGACCAGCTCAATGAGAGCGTAGCACTAGAGTGTCAGAGTTCTAGCCTGCAGGAAGAGCAAGTAGACGTGCTCACAAGCGAGACAGGGTCGTTATTATCACCGGCCTCAAGGAACTTTGATCAGCTCTTACGTGTGGATAGAGAGTCACTGGCAGCTGAGCAAAAGAATGATGAGAGCTTAGCTAAATTACATGACACAGCTGAAGAAGGCATTGCTAGGCGCAACGTGACGATACATGAGAGAGATGGATTGTTGTATCGGCACTACAGAGATCGAAAGGGTAGGACTTTAAATCAGTTAGTCGTACCTACTAAGTATAGGGAGGACCTTTTGAGTCTCTGTCATGGGAATGGGTGGTCCGGCCACCTAGGCATAAACAAATCAAAGAAAAGATTGCTTATGGAATACTACTGGCCTGGCTGTTTCAAAGACGTAGAAAACTTTGTAAGATCATGCGATGCCTGCCAGCGTTCTGGTAAACCACGAGAGACATGGAAAGCTCCACTGAAGGTAGTGCCCTTAATAACAGAGCCTTTCAGACGACTTGTAATAGACACGGTAGGGCCTCTTCCAAAAACAAAATCGGGCTACAGGTACTTGTTTACCATGCTGTGTCCGGCTACCAAGTTTCCAGAAGCAATCCCTTTGAAAGAGCTCAGCTCCACCGAAGTAGTAGACGCGCTTTTGACAGTGTTTGCACGAGTTGGGTTTCCAGCCGAAATTCAGGCAGATCAAGGGTCAGTATTCATGAGCGCACCGACTTCCACATTCTTGCAAAAGTGCGGGTAAAGTTAATACACAGTTCTGTCTATCACCCTCAGTCAAACAGTGTAGAGAGGTGGCATTCGGTGCTTAAGCGAGTTTTGCGTGCGCTCTGTTACGAGCACAAGGAGGACTGGGAGAACTGTCTGCCGGCAACTTTGTTTGCTTTGCGAATGGTTCCACATGAAGCGACAGGGTTCTCACCAGAAGAACTAGTGTATGGGAGGACACTCCGTTCTCCACTGAGAATGTTAAGAGAGATGTGGGAGGAAAGAGGAGGGAGTGCAACAGTGGTTGAATACGTGCTAAATTTACTGGAACGGCTAAGCGTAACCCAAGAACTAGTCGGAAAGAACATGGCAGTAGCTCAAAAGAACGCCAAATTCTATTACGACAAGAATGCGAGGCTTCGCACGTTTAACGCCGGAGACCAGGTAATGATCCTCAAACCTTCAAGAAAGAACAAGCTTGAAGATCACTGGGACGGGCCCGTTAAAGTGTTGCACAAACTTTCAGAGACTAACTATGCTTTGAGAATGCCCGGTCGCAGGAAGGAAGTGAGGATATATCACTGTAATTTGATGAAGCCGTATGTAGGGCGGAGCGGAGTCGTTAACTATACCATCAAAGAGCCGGATGGCACTAGTACCAAGTTTAACGAGTATAGGGCGACCTCCAACTCTGAAATCGGCCTAGAAGAAGTAGTAGAACACTCGGTAAGCTCGCACGCTCTAAGACCCGAGCAGCTAGATGAGCTAAAAGGGGTGTTAGGGGAATATCTCGACAGATTCAGCGATCGGCCGGGTAGAACCGAACTGATAACGCATGAAATTGAGCTGACCTCTACCGAACCAGTAAGATCAAAACCTTACAGGGTGTCTCCAAGACAGAGAGAGATTATGGAGGCAGAGATACAGCGCATGCTAGAGTTGGGAGTTATTGAGCCCGCTGAGAGTGACTACACGTCACCTCTAATACTCGTAGAAACCCCTAACAAGAATGCTCCCATTGGTCGAAGGTTAACAACTGCACGGCCGTTTTCTCTCACCTAGGGATCTAGGGAAGACAGAGCATTTTTAAGCAGCTGATTAGCGGCTGCTCAGTGTGCATTCTTTCAGTCCTGTTAGACTGATGAACTGTAACGTTCTCCACTCTTCATGTAGATATCGTAAATAAATCGCATATTCCTCGTTCTCGATGAGAACAAGTCCCTCCCTTCAACAACGTCCTCAGCGTGGATGAGTTGGACGACGGCATGGGCCAGCTACCATTTATTTCATGCCTGACCCTAACCCTTACAGTACACATAATTGCACACTTTAGCCACGCATTTATTTTCATCCATGTTGCTGAGTCTTTCTTCAAAATTAATTTTGCTCTGCGTTTCTCTAGCTTCAAAATACGCCTAAACCATGTCACCCTGTACTGCCTGATTGGTGGTCTCACCGTGGGATCCTAAAGCCGATCGGCCTACCGATCTAACAATATATTCGATTTTAAGCAAAGAATCACATTAGCGCGGGCACCATAACTCCTTTTCAAGTTCCTCGCACCACCTCATATTTACTGTAGCCGCAAGAGGCTCAATGTTTCGATATTGGTGGATTCCACTTCCCCTTTATATTCAGCTTATCTTGGTGGGTGCTTGAGTAAGTCTTCGTTAATGTATACACCTAGGTTTTTATATTGCTTGATTCTACGCATGACTTCCTGTTGAACTGATACCACCTAATTACTCGTCTCTTCATTAAAAATCATAATTCGCGATTTCTCTGTGCTAAACTTAAGGTCCAAATTAATGGCTGCATTGGCCCACATATTCGCATGTCTCGGTAACTATCTTGCATTGTCCGCTAGTAGCACTATGTCGTCCGGATACATCAGCCCATGGACCGTCTGTTGTACCTTTTGTCCACATTACGAATTTAAGATAGATGAAACCTTAATCCACTGTTTCCCAGTCGTCATTTTATGCCCTTGTCATAAAGCATGAACATCAATGAAGACCGAGTACATCCTTGCTTCAATCCTCGGTGAATATCCACTACTTCAATGTTGCATTTCCGGCCTTCCTGTACAATATGTACTCGGTTGTCCCTATACTCTTAAATGTACACGCTCTGGGACGTATCTTGCCATTCAAGAATAATCGTCATCTGTCTTGCTTGCATTTCCTTCCTTGAAAACGGTGCGCTTGCTACTTTCAAGTCGAGAATGCTCCGTTATGCTGATAACACGCATGCCGTTCGCGACATGGAAGTACCAAACTGGCAACGGTAAAGAAAGGAAATGCGGACAAGAATGACGACAATTATTAAACCCCAAATTAAACCCAGTGTTTAATATTGATTAAGCGTGTATATATATGTATATATCAGCAGCGCCACGACGTCCGAATCTAGGCCTTCGTGCTTGACAAGCTTCGCCACAGCCAGGGTTCAATACGACCCAAACTGGTACGACCTAGGTGTCGTTTCCGGCGGCGCCACCAGGCGCCGCTACTATACCTCAATCTCCACCGCAGCATGTCCACATAAAAAATTCACTTGTAATAACCTACTGTTGCGGAGTTAACGCACTCTATATCGACAGACAGTATATTTATACCATGTCCATCAAAAGCTTTAAGAATCGTCCTTCGCATATATTAAGCCCATTCAAATAAAATACCCGGAACAATGTCTGCTCAAAAAATATCTTTCGAAACTTTTGCGAAAACGGAAACCGGCAAGAGGCGAAGACGACAAACGTCGCGCGCGACCTACGTGATGTTGGCAGCGAGCAAGGCGGACAAACTTATTGCACACAACTTAATTTCATTTTATTTCGGTTTCTTTCTCATCCTCGATTATTCATCTATTGTTTTTTTTTCTATATCAGTCTAACACCCGGTTCGTGGCCTATCCTCTGCAGGGGATTTGTGCCATTGAATAAGGCGTCATCATCATCATTATCATTGGCGGCGAGAGAATGACGTGGCTCGTAAAGAAGCGTCGAGCACTTCCAGTCTGCCATGCAAGGAACGCTTCGTCAGCAGAAGTGTCAACCACGGGGAACCGGGCTATAGGGAGACAACGTATCAGCTGCCAGATTCCCTTCCCCGAAAAGACTTTTGAAGACGACCAGAAGGCGTCTGAACAACGTGGGCAGCAACATGGCGAGGTGGGTGGCGCTTCAACTCGGCGACAAGCGGGACGCCATCTTTGGCTGGCGGACGTTGGCTCTACGAGCCGCGGCCGCCGCGGCGACCTGATTTTCTCCAAAGTGACCAACCCGCTGCGGAACATCCAGCGCAGCAACGGACTACACGGCGTATGGGACAACACAGCGCACAACGTCATCTGCACTACCGACATCCTGCTGCTGCTCGGTGAGGTGCCCGCTACGAAACGCCTGCTGAAGGTGATCCTTACGAACCCTACATTATTCACAGCTTCACGATAGTCCCTTCAAGGCCTGTGCGACACTGCGCGGTCTCCGCCTGTGGCAGCAGCTAGCACTGTGCGACAGCGAGCGGTCCCAGTCCGCGGCGGCTGTTAGCACTAAAGGTACCTGCTAGGTATGACGAATATGATCCTTGACTGTAAGCTCATCTGTACATCAATTTGCTACCGCGAGCGGTCCCATCCGTTGGGTGCTATCGCCGAAGTGAGCTGCTCTTTGGACGTACAGAGGGCGGTCCCAGCCCGCGGGCGCTGCACTCGCCGAAGGGAGCTGCTAGACATGACGAAGCTGCTCTTTGGACGTACAGCGGGCATGCCCAGCCCGTGCGCGCTGCTATCGCCGAAGGGAGCTGATAGGCCTCACGATGGTGGCCCTTGATTGGAAGCTGTTCTACCCATTAATTTGCAACCACGAGTGGTCCCAGCCCGTAGGCCCTGCTATCACTGAAGTAAGCTGCTAGACATGACGAAGCTGGTGTTTGTACGCTGTTCTGCCAGTCAATTTGTAACAGGAGGCTGTCCCACACTGTGGGCGCCGCCATCACCAAAGAGAGCTGCTAGATATGAAGACACTGGTGTTTGTGTGCTGTTCTGTCCATCAAAGCACAACAGTGGGCGATCTGATTGTAAGCTGTTCTGTCCAACGATATAGAGCAGTGGGCTGCAGAGATTGTAAGCTGTTCTGTCCAACGAAATACAGCAGTGGGCTGTAGAGATTGTAACTATGTGCAGCAGTGGGCTGTATACATTGTAAGCTGTTCTGTCCAACAATGTGCAGCAGTTGGCTGTATAGATTGTAAGCTGTTCTGTCCAATGATTGTAAGCTGTTCTGTCCAACCATGTGCAGCAGTGGGCTGTGTAAGCTGTTCTGTCCAACTATGTGCAGCGTAAGCTGTTCTGTCCAACCATGCGCAGCAGTGGGCTATGTAAGCTGTTCTGTCCAACCATGCGCAGCAGTGGGCTATGTAAGCTGTTCTGTCCAACCATGCGCAGCAGTGGGCTATGTAAGCTGTTCTGTTCAACCATGCGCAGCAGTGGGCTATGTAAGCTGTTCTGTCCAACCATGCGCAGCAGTGGGCTATGTAAGCTGTTCTGTCCAACCATGCGCAGCAGTGGGCTATGTAAGCTGTTCTGTCCAACCATGCGCAGCAGTGGGCTATGTAAGCTGTTCTGTCCAACCATGCGCAGCAGTGGGCTATGTAAGCTGTTCTGTCCAACCATGCGCAGCAGTGGGCTCTGTAAGCTGTTCTGTCCAACCATGCGCAGCAGTGGGCTGTGTAAGCTGTTCTGTCCAACCATGCGCAGCAGTGCGCTGTGTAAGCTGTTCTGTCCAACCATGCGCAGCAGTGGGCTATGTAAGCTGTTCTGTCCAACCATGCGCAGCAGTGCGCTATGTAAGGTGTTCTGTCCAACCATGCGCAGCAGTGGGCTATGTAAGCTGTTCTGTCCAACCATGTGCAGCAGTGGGCTATGTAAGCTGTTCTGTTGAACCATGCGCAGCAGTGGGCTATGTAAGCTGTTCTGTCCAACCATGCGCAGCAGTTGGCTATGTAAGCTGTTCTGTCCAACCATGCGCAGCAGTGGGCTATGTAAGCTGTTCTGTCCAACCATGCGCAGCAGTGGGCTATGTAAGCTGTTCTGTCCAACCATGCGCAGCAGTGGGCTATGTAAGCTGTTCTGTCCAACCATGCGCAGCAGTGGGCTATGTAAACTGTTCTGTCCAACCATGCGCAGCAGTGGGCTCTGTAAGCTGTTCTGTCCAACCATGCGCAGCAGTGGGCTGTGTAAGCTGTTCTGTCCAACCATGCGCAGCAGTGGGCTGTGTAAGCTGTTCTGTTCAACCATGCGCAGCAGTGGGCTATGTAAGCTGTTCTGTCCAACCATGCGCAGCAGTGGGCTATGTAAGCTGTTCTGTCCAACCATGCGCAGCAGTGGGCTATGTAAGCTGTTCTGTCCAACCATGCGCAGCAGTGCGCTGTGTAAGCTGTTCTGTCCAACCATGCGCAACAGTGGGCTATGTAAGCTGTTCTGTCCAACCATGCGCAGCAGTGGGCTATGTAAGCTGTTCTGTCCAACCATGCGAAGCAGTGGGCTATGTAAGCTGTTCTGTCCAACCATGCGCAGCAGTGGGCTATGTAAGCTGTTCTGTCCAACCATGCGCAGCAGTGGGCTATGTAAGCTGTTCTGTCCAACCATGCGCAGCAGTGGGCTGTGTAAGCTGTTCTGTCCAACCATGCGCAGCAGTGGGCTATGTAAGCTGTTCTGTCCAACCATGCGCAGCAGTGGGCTATGTAAGCTGTTCTGTCCAACCATGCGCAGCAGTGGGCTGTGTAAGCTGTTATGTCCAACCATGTGCAGCAGTGGGCTATATAAGCTGTTCTGTCCAACCATGTGCAGCAGTGGGCTATGTAAGCTGTTCTGTCCTAGCATGTGCAGCAGTGGGCTATGTAAGCTGTTCTGTCCAACCATGTGCAGCAGTGGGCTATGTATGCTGTTCTGTACAAAGACTGTAAGCTGTTCTGTCCAACCATGTGCAGCAGTGGGTATGTAAGCTGTTCTGTCCAACCATGTGCAGCAGTAAGCTAAGTAAGCTGTTCTGTCCAACCATGTGCAGCAGTGGGCTATGTATGCTGTTCTGTACAAAGACTGTAAGCTGTTCTGTCCAACCATATGCAGCAGTGGGCTATGTAAGCTGTTCTGTCCAACCATGTGCAGCAGTGGGCTATGTATGCTGTTCTGTCCAACCATGTGCAGCAGTGGTTATGTAAGCTGTTCTGTCCAACCATGTGCTGCAGTGGGCTTTGTAAGCTGTTCTGTCCAACCATGTGCAGCAGTGGGCTATGTATGCTGTTCTGTACAAAGACTGTAAGCTGTTCTGTCCAACCATGTGCAGCAGTGGGCTGTGTATGCTGTTCTGCACAAAGACTGTAAACTGTTCTGTTCAACCATGTGCAGCAGTGGGTATATAAGCTTTTCTGTCCAACCATGTGCTGCAGTGGGCTATGTAAGCTGTTCTGTCCAACCATGTGCAGCAATGGGCTATGTATGCTGTTCTGTACAAAGACTAAGCTGTTCTGTCCAACCATGTGCAGCAGTGGGTATGTAAGCTGTTCTGTCCAACCATGTGCTGCAGTGGGCTGTGTAAGCTGTTCTGTCCAACCATGTGCAGCAGTGGGCTGTGTAAGCTGTTCTGTCCAACCATGTGCAGCATTGGGCTGTGTAAGCTGTTCTGTCCAACCATGTGCAGCAGTGGGCTATGTAAGCTGTTCTGTCCAACCATGCGCAGCAGTGGGCTATGTAAGCTGTTCTGTCCAACCATGCACAGCAGTGGGCTACGTAAGCTGTTCTGTCCAACCATGCGCAGCAGTGGGCAGTGGATGCGCAGCAGTGGACTTTACCCAGCATGTGGCTTCTTCCTCATGGACCAATGTAACTGTGAACTCTGGGTTAATTTTTGTCTCTGGAACTCTTCAAGCAAGTCCCCAGAAATGCCCCACTAAAAGTACACGTGAACTGCAATGTAGCTGTCTTCCACCGCTGAGCTAACGTGCAGTGAGCCTTAGTGAAATGTTTAGTCGCCGAGATACCTGCAATCTTTTCAAAAGTATTTGTATCTGCTGCCATGGATGAACAGCCACACTCTGCCTCTGGTAACTTCCAGTGAGGCTGTCTGATACCGGTGAATTTTTAGTATGAAACTGTGCTTGTGTGTGGCTGCTGAAGCAAGTCCACACAAATCCTCTGTTAGCTTCTGGTACAGGTGAACTCATAATGCACCTTTCTGTCTATGACTGCTGAAGTGAGCATGCTGCAAGCTTTTATTTGTGCAGTAGCCAAGGTACCTGCGACGACTTCATCAATATTTTTCTGTGACCACGGAAAGGTCACATTCAGCTTATGTTTATTTGCTTTGAAGCCTTCAAGCGTATGAACACTCATGGTGAATTTGTGTTTGTGACCACTCAAGTACAGCAAGTGTCTTGCAACTTCTAGTACCTGTGAAATCAGTTTCGTATTGTGTTGAAGCAAGTGTCTTGTAACTGCTTGTCTATCTCTGAACTCTCGAGTACTGTTCGTGTTGGCAACTGCTAAGTGATCCTTCAGTAATTTTTTTAATGCCCAGTGTGTCTATAAAATATTTAGTACTGTTATAGTGTGCGACCACTGAAGTAGCCCTGCAGAAAGTCTGGAGTAGCTTCCTTTATGGCTAAGACACCTGTAAACTATCCAGCAAATATCGCATTTATATGCCTGCGACCGTTAAAGCGAGCCTGCCCACAGTAGCTCTCCTACTAACTTCCTTTGTACCCCACCCTTGCAGAGAGCTTTTTAAAGTTCTTTAACTGGCCGAGGTGCATCTGCAAATTATTAGCTCAACTGAAATGGTCTCGTCACTACACGAAAGTGTTTGTTTGCTCTGGTGACGTTTACCAGAACTTGTTATGAATGCTAGCGCATTTGCTCTATAAATGGATGATCATACAGCAGCTGTCTGTGTATATATGATCACTGAACTAATCTCATGTAATTTTGTTAATGCCTAATGTAGTTGTGACATCTCTAGTGTAACTTGTGTTGGTGTAACTACTGAACATGGCCTAGGGAAAGGCTGTGGCAAGCTAAAGTGGCTAACATATCTGAACTGTTCAGCAAATTTTGCATTGATGTGCCTTCGACCACGGAAGTGAGCCCACAGCAAGCCTCATGATGAGTTGCATAGTGGCCCCATTGCAAATTCTTAAATGTTCTTGCTACCCAAAGTGCATTTGTAAACAGTTTCAGTCATGTGCACTTTTATTAACCTTGGTGCGGTATAAATAACTCCTAATGGCTGAGCATGTATGATGAAATTATTGAGTTTTATTTGTTTGCATTCATGGGCTTTACTGAAAACTGCTGAGTGCATTTCAGAGTAGAACTTGTGGTCTTCCTGCAACTGTTTTATTGAAATAAATGCTGTATTTTTAATGAGATTGTCAAATGATTCAACAGCCTGCAGAACTAAGTTCTGTAGCTTCGTTCCTAGCACAAAAAAAGTATAGCTTGCATGTCTGTATGTTCTCAATTAATGCATTTTTATCAAGTTGTATGTAATGTATTTGCATAGCATAGCAGGGCACCATGTGCACAATGCTTAGCTGCACTGCACCCTTCATTTAATGTGCTCTGAGATGCGATGGGCTGTATTCCTGGCCTGTCTGCTGGTACTTCAGCTTTCCCACACGACACAGTGAAAACACGCACATAAGTTTTAAAAAGCAAAGCAACAAACCCGATCCATCTGATTGCGGTCAAGCTCGAACGCAACTGCAACGCTTCTATCGAGTGCGGCCGTGCTTCTGTACGGCATTCTCCCACGCTGCCGCGGCGTTCAGAAAAAGGCGACGGTAGTGCCATGGGGATTTTCAAGAAAATATGCTCAGTGCGAAGCCTTTCGTTGGACCCACTCTCCCAATGTAGTACACGCTACTTGTAGGAGCCGCGTGCCCACTCCCTTGGTTGATTGGATTGTAGGAGCCACCCTAAACATTTTCTCCCATGCGTAGTGTTGTCTGGTGAATACTCATTCAACCAGCACCCGGCGTTTGAGAATCTGCCGCTTCGAGACGAGCGGAGTCGGCGCTCTTGTCTTTATTTTCCTCCGTGTTCCTGCTCAAGAAAGCGAAATTTCATTTCCAAGGCGACTTCCTTTACCTTTCCTGGCAGCTCAAGGAAAGGCCGAAGAAATAATAAACGCAGCTGCTAAGAAAAAAAAAAACTAAATTAGTGCGAGCACTCAACCTT
This sequence comes from Dermacentor albipictus, assembly GCF_038994185.2. NCBI lineage: Eukaryota > Metazoa > Arthropoda > Arachnida > Ixodida > Ixodidae > Dermacentor > Dermacentor albipictus. The sequence continues at coordinate 239,664,737 of NC_091821.1, read as the reverse complement.
TCACGAATGTAAAATTAAACGTGCACCCACACAAAAAAGATACAGTCGAGCACAACTGTTTTGGGAATAAAGGTGCTTAATTTTTTGTTTCTTTACAGGCTAGGCATAACGACCGAAATCAAGTGCGACCTACGTGCGCCGGATTGACCAGCGTCGTGCGCATTAAGGCAATGTCACTACATGGCTGTTAAAGAAGAAATTAGTTCTTCTTTCTTTTTTTTTCCTGGTGCAGTGGTCTCTACTTTTTCTCTCGACTATATTTATGAGGTGTAGGAACACATCTACATGAAAATGTTTAATTGTATTAACCTACTGTTCTGCAGTGAACATAAACTAAGTGTTCCACGTCCAGCAACTGCTTTGAAATCGTCCTTCGCATATGTTAAGCTTGTTGAAAAAAAAAATACCCGAAACTGTCTGCTTGAAAACCATTTTGCGAAACTTTTCCAAAAAAGTAAATCTACATGCTGTATTTCTGGCAAGAGGCGAAGACGACGAAGGTCGTGTGCGATCTACGAGGTGTTGGCAGCGAACAACCCTGACTTACTTATTGTACACGCCTAATTTCATTTAATTTCGCTTTCTTTCAAATCTCATGGAGGGTAGAGGTACACAGCGAAGCTGTGTACCTCTACCCTCCAAGAAAATTTGCTTGTCGTAAGCAAAAAACTCCCCATACGTGGGCCGATCCCGGAGATAGTGCAATACCGGCCCGACACGCGGCGGAGGCGAAGCCGACATTAAGCAGTCCCCATACATGCGCCGATCCCGAAAATAGTGCAATTCCGGGCCAACTTGCGGCGGAGGCGAAGCAGGCGTTAAGCACTCCCCATACAGAGGGTAGAGGATTACCCTCCAAGAAAATTGGAGGGATTATTTTGTTTACTTAGTCGTTAGTTATGAGGCAAATTAGTTCGTTAGTTGTTTTAGTAACTTCAGTTGGTTATTAGTTATGGAATTAGCTTAAATCATTTGTAAGTTTATGTGCATGGTTAGTTTAGTATTTATTAGAGTCGTTACTGAATTGGTTAATTTTGCTAGTTAGGTCATTTGCATTGTGTTTACTAAGTTGGCAATTTACAGTCACATTTAGTTAGATTGGTTAGTTAACACTTGGTTTGGTTGGTTAATTACTTAGCTGCTTACTTATTCGGTAATTATCAGTTAGCTTTGTTAGTTGGTTTAGTTACCTAAGTTAGTAAACATTTAGTTAGCACACAGTGAGTTCAGTCAGATAATTAGCTAGTTCCTTATTAGTTATGGGATTAGCTAATTAGTAAATTTAGCCATTCAATTAGGTTAGTTAGGTCCCCTTGAAACTTGACCGGCACGTAGACACTCAACGAATCTTGGGTATTGTCGCTATCACGAAGCATGTCTCTACATAGAGAGATGCACCATGCAAAACCAAGCGCGAGCAACTAAAACCAGTAGCGCAGGTCTTTTACGCTCAAGTACAGAAAAGGGCGAGGCGTAATCGCTTTGTAGCAAGTTCATAATGATGGAGCAGTCCCAAGTGTACCTTTTTACACATGAGCTAGGCCACTGTTACAAATGTACGTGAACCTGTAAATGAAACAACGCCTAATAGGTGTTTTGAAATTGTTCGCTATAAAATTGTTGAACACTGTGCAGAAACGGGGCGGTGATTTCCACATTGGACCGACAATATTCGGACCGCGATAATGGCAGCCGACCCTTGCACAAACGCAGATGTACGCATAGAATGACTGTGGCGTCCGTATAGGGCGTCTGCTTCATTGCCTGATTACATTCTCGATTAGGTGATCATGGAAATTTATCTGAATCCCCTTTTAAATGGCACGATGACAAATAGTCCCTTAGCCTTCTTGAATTAATCAGGTATAGAACTTTGTGCAGCGCTTTCGCAGGAGGAGAACTTTTCCATATACATTTCATTAATCTTTATATTTTTTCTCTTCCTCAAAACTTATCTATCCACCGTTCGCATCAATATCTTCCCTGCATTTCTTTTCCCCCCACTTTTTCCCTTCTTGCGCCAGCAGCATGGTGCGTTTACATACCTACATAGCATATAAGTCCCAGTTACATGTTCGGAGGTCAGGACCTTCTCATATTGAGGAATTCCTGAAGTGCTTTGCTCTAGGTCGAATAAGTGGCTTCAAATGGGCGCTTCTATATTCTGCTAGTCATCCACAAGCATTTTTTAAAGCAAACTCCAAACTGTTTGTATGACCCACTGATAGAAAAAAAAATGTATTTTAATACTACGATATGAAGTTCGGCAGAAATTATATCAAGTTGAAAATAAATTTATCTTGCTTTGAAAGAAAAATGGACTGTCCGAGAGAAAGCAAAAATAAATATAATATGAAGACTAAAATTTCCGGCAACATTTTTATGTTCGTTTATATAACTCACTAGTGTATATATCCTGGACATGCCTATTTATGGACTGCCAGCGGACGTTCAAAACGGGATGTCCCATGGACATTCCGCGGGGATATCCTTCGGACATCCAAACAGGATAAGGACTTCTCCTGTACGTCCCATGGACGTCCATGTTGGATATCCGGATGGATGGACGTAGGGAATTATGATGGACGTCCCACGGATATCCCTGGTTACTTGGGAATATCACACAACACACGGAATTCTGCGAATTCTGGTTGCAGCGCTCTTAACCATGTTTTCAAAGAACGAAGCCTACACGACTGTCGTAAAAGGAGCTGATGATCGAGTGTTTTCCAATTCAAATAGTGACAGATTTCTACTTTTACGACGACTGTTCATGCTGAATTGCCTACCTGGGCGCCAAGTCGAATTCCTGGTTTTTACTACTGTCAATCTGCTCTTGACAGCGCCGCAAACCAGAGAGAGTGTGTGTGTGTCTGTGCCAAAAAATAGTAATAATGATAACACTTAGGTCTGGGCGCTGGTGCACAGAAAAAGAAAAATCCAAAGAGGTAAAAATGTGAATTAAAAAACTACGATCAAGAGTGATGGGATAAAAAAATGAAAAAACAAAACAAAAACTACACAATAACACAATTTTGAAACATGGAGAACGTGTACGGAAGGAGAGAAGACAAGAAAAAAGTGCCAGTGGAAAGAAGGCTCAAAAGAAAGCGCTAAGCTCGGCACAGATAGAAGACAATTAACAAAATTTCAAAGATACCAAGAATGAGAATATGACAGTTGTAAAGACTTTACATTCTGTGGAGATGTGACGTGCTGTCTGCTGAAAGAGGAAGGAAGCAGGGCGTATGTCCCTGGTAGTCTTCTGTGGAAACCATAGTGACAGAAACTAGTGGTTCCGAACATGCAATAACGCCACTAACCTCTTTGTATAAAAATAGAACGTTGGTATGGCTACGTATGCAGCTGAGGGACGGAATCGTAGACTGGGGTAAATGAAGTTTGCTTGGTGCACGATGCACATTCGGTGCTCTCCGAAATCCATCTCCCCGGACCATCGCCTAAGCACTTCTTAAAGCCCCCGCTGCGCGTGATCTTCTCCAGTTCATTCCCAGCTGTCTCGATCGAGTAAGAGTCACGGTCCCACGGTCAAGGCACTGCACAGGAACGCCTCCAGCCTGTTGTGATGTAGCACAACGGCAGTCGTCGGGCCATGACACTCGGCAGAGTCGTAATCCCTGGCGCACACTCGAAGTCATAAGTCGGGGCACCGCAGATTGTTGAGTTGACGATTGCTGCTGCCGCTTTCTGCGTCCCTCGCAGTGGTTCATCCCCGCCGCACGGATGTACAGCACGAGGGGCGCTGAAACATTGCCACGGGAGTTCGAGGGCGCGCCTCCAGGAACATCCTGCCGGTGCAAGCTGCGACTTGTGACGACTACGGCATTTTGCCGGCCGCCGCTCGACGTCTGTGCTACTGTATTCGTGTATTGTCACAGGCTTCACGTCGCTCTGCCCGACAATGAGGTCAGAAAACGATGTCTACAGGGGGTGTTTTATTTTACTGTTATTGGAACTTCTAATAATCACCCACGACATGTAGCACAATTCTGCTTCTTGAGCTAGATCACTCTCAGAGGCCGACATTATCTTCAGAAAAAGTTAACGTAAATATTAGACAAATTACCATATCTTCATAATCATTTTAAGTTAATTACTGCCCACACTGCAAGTTAAAATTATATTCGATGACTTTAAAGTCCTATCTACTAAGGACTGAAAATGACACCAGTTTCGAGATATGCGTTACCAAATCTTGCGAAGAAATGCATTGGTGTTCCAGTGACTTTGGAGGTTCACTGCATAAAAGGGCACTTTGTGGAAAGTGCAACAACAGTGCATTTTTACGGCAAGTTTGACTGCGCTATCTCAAAACTGGTGTGTATTTCAAAATTTGTTCTAACTAGATGTAATTCGTTGAAAAGTTATTTTTATGAAATTATGTTAGTCAGTTACACGTATTGATTTCCACCGTAAGTTATGTATATCTCTTCCGAGTATTACAGATTAATACGTCAATTCTTCTCTTTGCAACCTAAAAGTGATGAGATTCTTAAGGTAAAAGACGGTTTGCCATTCCGGGGCAAGGTATTCTGTAAATGTCTGCATAGTGGACCGTCAATTTCAGCTGCTGCTGATTGACTGAGCTGTACGATCAAAGAGACAGGCTGGGGCAGCCTTCCTTCTCGCTCGTACCCCAGCCAAGCAGCACTTGAGCAGCTGCCGCAATGGACAGTACACTAGGCGGGCACTTACAGAATACTCCCCCCGGTGTTGCATTCCCAACACGTGCACTGCTGTTTAAATGTAAAATGCAAGTATAGATACTACAACTTTCCGTTATACGGCACTTTCATAGTCAATTCGAAACCATTGTGACCGCCTTGGCACAAACCCATGGGGTGTCTCGCCCTGCATGGTTTTCTAAAATTGATCAGTTGAAAAATGAATGAGAAAATCTTCAACATATCAAGTCTTTCACATCTTCTAGAGGGGCTTCAAGTTCTTTTCCCTTCCTAGAAAGACATCAAACAGATCAGGTGCTATAAATGAAGCAACGCAAATGCCAGTGTTTCTTTAATTAAGTGAATGTAAGGGTAATCGATTACATTTTTTTCTGTAACATATACAAATCTGTAGCAGGCTCCTTTGCACAAGCCTCGCATGGATCTCTTCGCAAGCATTATGTAAAAATACAGCGCGCAAAACGCTCCTGCATCTTCTATGGGGGCTAACTGCCAACGCTGTCTTCAACAGCTTGCATGATTTCACACTGAGGTATGTTGCAAAAAAAGTTTCCGTTTTGTTTTTTGTCCATCCACAGAAGGGGATTTCAGTGGAATCAAAACATAGAGGCACTTGGCAACTTGTCAGAGTTGCATGCCGTAAAGGGGTCATGAGTCACCACGGCGGCAGCAGCAGGCATTTCCTTCCAAGGCTAAGCGCGCAGACGCTTAAGGTGACTTCGAAAAAAATGACACGAAGTTCTGTTGCCATGTCAGCTGCTAATCTTACGCAATAACTTTTACCTGGCTCGTTCTCTTCTTGGAGTTTTCGCACAAAAGAAAGAACTCAGGTTGCGTTCTTGACTTGCGCTGCTTTCTTCAATCAAGACCGTCAAACCCACTTCTACCCATGTTACAGCTATAGTTATTCCATTTCATCTAGTACATTCTACTGAAAGTTTTTCTTTGAGTTTTTTTAAATCTTTGCTTGTACACTTTCCCGAGTGTAGTTCGCCCAGTCTTATCCAAACGAAGAAGGCACAAATTGTTGCTGCCACGAGATAGGTAAACTATTGACTGGCATTATAGTGAACGTCTATGTCTGCAAGGAACACAGATGATCAGGAAAATGACGTCTGTATTACAGGCCTGTTTATCATTGATCTGAGCATGGATTAGACGGCATCACAACTCTTTGTGCTGTGAATGGTAATGCTAAATGCCATGTCTGTATTGATCTGTGTTCTTTGGAAGTACAGGTAACTACCACATTGGTTTCTGCATGCTAAATACATCTATGGATCATGAAATCTGCTCGTGCTAACAGGCCAGCTAGGCATTGAACATTTAATACGGGTTCAGTACTGATCTTGTGCACATGGCAAACTTCCTATGTTCATATTTCTTAAAATTGAAAATAGTTATTTTCATCACAATGAGCAATGGAGTGTTTCATCTTTAGAAAACAGCAGTTTGAAAGACAGTGAAGATACATTCTCCTTTTTTTTTTATTTTCGTACAAGAAGACACCGTGAGGGCAACGTGTTGCCGGATAATGGCAACCACATGCCATATTGTGTTTTTTCCTTTTCTCAAACACTTTATTAAGCACCCATATGAATTCGGTACTGGTGTGTCATCTGGTGATTAAAATTCAAGAAAGAGATGTGTGTTTCTTGTGAGAGAAGCGAATGTTGCACGTAAAGCACATTAATGCTGTGGTTCCTCTTTAAGTAGGCTGTTCCAGCTTTTGCCAAGTTTCTTTTACAAGTGGCCAGTGCCCCATGTTGTAATCCCAATGCCCACAGCTGGAACTGGCTTTGTAGGCCTCCTCCTCTTCGCCACTATGATTCATTTCATAGACAATAACTCCTTGTCAGTCCACTTTGGTGCAGTGTCCTTTTCCTGCTTTAGCATATTGCTTCATCGCGCCCTAGGGATCTCTTCCAGTCCAGAATCTCACATCGCTTCGTGTGGGATGGCTTCATCAGGTTCACGCCATATTTTTTATTGCTGGGAGGCAGGCGTTCAGGGTGACCCTTTCTTGCTCGTCCTGGTTGCTTGTGCCCTTTATTTCAGACATTGTACCTTGAAATAAACAGGTGCATTTCTCGTGATATTTGCCACTTGGACAGCTGTTGTGACTTTCTGCTTCCTGCAGTACACTTTTTTTGAGCCGACTTGATCCATACAAGGATGTATTCAGTATATGAATAAGCACGACAATGTGCAATTAGCACAAACTCTTCACTGAGGCATGCACCTGCGTTCAAAAATGTGTTCGCATGCATGTGTGTGTGCACATATCTCGTTCATGTCATATCCTGTTCAGATATATGAGATCACAGCCATTCTTTTTTTCTATTTGTTGCTGTCTGCTATGGCTGCTTTGTTGCCATAAGTTCCCATAAAGCACAGGAGTATCACACAGGCACACACTCAATGTTGCATTGCAGTGGCAGGACCAATGAAATTGAGGGTTCAAAGCACTGCCTGGGTTGCTACAACTGATGTCCATCGTCTGGTTATTCACCTCATTTCACCAGCACTGCTAAATCACGTCCCTAATGTACTTGTTCCCTCCTCCTCCGGTCCATTGCCACCTAACCCCAGGATAAAGTGCACAAGGCGAAATTCCCGTTATCGTGAACTCGAACATAAAGTGGAAATCCAGGCATTTTGCTGCCAAACTCGCATGCTGGTATGTTTATTATGGAAAATGCTTAGGCACATGAGAACAAGCGGTTTTTTAGTAAGGCCATTCTCTTCTACTATATCTGTCCACAACAACAGAAAAATGTGGGCTTGCACGTTGCCGATTCCAGGCTAGTTGACTTGATACAGCTTCGCTTGTTCAACTGAATGCACAGAATTGACACTCTCATCGAAAGCCATACTCATGAAGAACACACAAAAACCAAAACTAGCCCGGAATTTCTGCGAGTTAATGTGGACTGAATGCAAATTGCACTTTCGTTATCTGAAACTTTACAATTGTCATAAATTTCCTAAGATGTCCGACACCATGGCTACCGTGGAGGTTAAAGAAAAACTGCCGGAGTGAAAACTATGTCCCGAAATCGAAGCCGCACAGGAGGGGCACGGTAAAACTATAAATAAATATAAAAATTATGAAGAAGCGCTTTTCGCACACTTCCGACGAGTTAATCAACCGCCTTGGTTAATCATAGTTAATTTCACCGGACAGATACTTATCTACGTGTATCCTTGTATTACTGGTTTTAGTGTGAAATCTGAATATTCTGGCATATTGTACTGGGGATGACATCATCAATATCTTGAAGAAATTACTGTTTTCGTTGGAAATAACCAGCTTTTATTTTCTAATTACCCTAGCATTAAAATCACAGAGCCAAGCCACTTAATCTGCAAGTGGACATCACCCGACAAGGCTCTATTTCAGGTGATGGAAATAAGCAGCATACACATGAATGTAACTTGAGTGGTTTACATGTTTCTTTTTCAATTCTTGCAGTTCACGTAAACAGAGATTCACTGTATCGTGGTTGCGACAAGTTCTTTTGATGTTGTAGTCAGGGCAACACAGAGGAATATGGAAGACGAGAAGAAACATCACACGTTCAGTAAAGCAAGCCCGAGATTATAAGAGAGTAGATGAGGTATTCCAATTTGGACTGAAATGTACTAGTGAACGGAGTGACAGAAAACATCACAAACAAGGCTGAAAGAGCACACGAATCCCAGACGAGGTTCAAGATGTGCATCTTTAGTCGGAGAATAAGAATGCATGTGTTCAGACATTTAAGCAGACACTGTATGGGCATATAACACATCAGTGAAAGCAAATAAAATTCTTATAGAGTACCACGAAGGTACAAAGGCAACCTAGGCGAATTTCTCAGAAAGGAAGATGGGCAGTAAGAGAAAACATTTTTTAAACTCGGGGTTCGAATTTTTTATTGGGTATTTGACAATCTTTCCATGAAAAATTTTAAGCACAGCTAGTTGGCACATATTAAATGACTTCTTATGAACTGCGATATATCAAGATATGACAGCACGATGTGCCGTGCAGTTGTTGCTCTTGTTTTCAATAAAACTTGCAGTACTTGGAAATATTCAGTCACTTTATTTGCGTAGTCCAGGCAAGGACTATGCCCGCCAGTCCTGTCACCATTACGCGCGCATGCTGCCCTCCGGCTTCTCCGATCGCGCCATAATCTTGGCATGGCAGCTGGCACCATTGTTACAGGCTGCACGGTCCTGTGTTAGGACAGCAGTTTCAGGTTCTTTGATTGTTTATTTCCCCAGCAAGAGGGGAAGGGTGACTGTTATCACCTTTGACAATGCCTCTGCCTTATTGTCAGACTAAACGCCGTACGCAGCAGCCACACCACATTAGGGAGGAGCTTTGTACAGATCCCAACTCTCTTGCATGCGTAATCATGCGAACGACAATTAAAATTTGGAGTCGGATATCTCGGAGCACATACGCGCCAGAAGAATTCCTCCAAGTGATATGGTGTAGAAACACGAGTCTCTCTAAATTTTCAATACAAACATACCCACTTACTGTAGTCAACAAAAAGTTAACTATTGAATTTTAGTTGATTGGGCTGCTGAATGCGATAATTATCATCTCACTTTGCACCACCCTGGCCACATAACTTATTTGCAAAGGTGGTCCTCGCGTGCCCCAGTGGCTAATTTTAAGAAAACCATAAAGCTTAATTTTGAACACCCCGTAGTTTCCACACGCAAACGCTATGGGTTCTTTTGCCCTTCTTGCGGAAGCTCTTCCACGTCCCTTAAGACATCGGAAGCCTATACAAATAAGGTCACTTTGCAAAGCTAATTAGGTTTACTAGCAATTAAGTCTTAGGCAACTAATGAGAAAATCTGTGAACAGAAAACAGAACTCTACAATCTTTCTAGTTTCACTGAGACATCTTTCCTTTTGATGCTGCTTATTTTCCCGGTCTCATCTCCTATTAATATAAATTGAAAACTGAGCTAGTTGGTCCTTATTCATCTTGTGGTTCATGCAGCGTTCACAAGATACAAGGACATTGAGAAGAAATGCACAGCGCATCCCTCGTGCATTTTTTTGTTTTTGTCTTCATTTTTGGTGAACGCTGCATGAACCACAAGATCATCATCCCTTTCCTCACTTTTCTGCTTATAGAAAATTTCCTGTCCAAGATGACATTCTGAAATAGGCGCGGACAGGGTTTTGAACCGGAACTGAACCTTTATTTTCATCTGAACCAGGATTGAACCAATATCTTTTCCACCATCTTGTAACCAAACTCAAACTTTTTGGAGGAAATGTTCCGAACCAGTTCGACCACAGGTTAAGCGCATGGTCACTGTTGTGGAAATTCTGTGAGAGCAAACGACATTTCTTGTGACACTTGATCACAGCACACAGAGTGCGGCCTTGGGAACAGTCATGTAGCTCACCACAGTGATCTGTTGGGCTCATTAAACTGTATGCACAGTCAGCTAAACTGAACACTATCCGTATAGTTGACATGCACTGGTCTGGACAGCGCCACCGATGCTGCCTGGTCACAAAGGAAACTGCTTGTGCTCAGGGCATGTACTGTATTCAGGCAGAGTAGCACCCTCGTTGTAACCGTCATGTACATTTGTTTTAATGTGTGCTTTACCTTGAGTGACTGGTGTTGGTTCTGCAGTACGATATTGGCTTCTCCACAGCAAGCGCAGGTGGCAACAACTGGATTTTGTTTCGTGGTGTTTGGCTATTAATAAGCAGCTTTGCCAATTTATGTAATTGCAGGTTATCGCTATAGATTTTAGATCGTATTCCTTTTTATCTGCACGACAGTTTGCAAGCACATTCAGGAGAAAGCCATATGAAACATGTATTGTCACAGAATGCCAACAAAGCTGTATTCTTCTGAGATCTTCATTCATCTCACTAGAAATGTAGCACAATGCATACCGAATTCTGCTCTAAGTGTCCGGACTACACTTGTTTGTTTGGTTTCAGTCAACATTAAAGGGACACTAAAGAAAAATAAGTATAGCTATTTTAGTAACTTATCCTTCTACAATACAAAAAAAAAAAACACTCATACTGTGATAAGAGGCTTGGCAAGCCAGGAAAGATGGAAGAGTGAAAGATGGGGAGGGGTGCCACCTCCCTGAAGTTCCTGCACTAACACGGTATGACGTCATGGATTTTGACAATGTCTTCCTGGGGCTGGTTAATGTGATGAGGTTCAAGAACTTTTACTTATTCAGAATGAGCCAAATACGAAACAGTGCTTTGAAAGAGTATGCGATGTCACACTGACGTACCGGCGTAGGAGTTTTGTTGGAAAATTCAAATAATGTAAGTTTGACCTTCATTTTCTCTTCTAGCAATCGACCCATTACAGTAAAATAAATGATAATGCGGTTCTAAATGTATAATTTATCTGCTGAAACTAATCTAGTGTTCCTCTTTAGTGTCCCTTTAGGAAGCACAACTTTTTACACACATGAATTTTTAAAATTTTTTGTGGTGGCTATGCATATAAGTTAAAGCGCTTTGATTCCAATATTTATTTGCTCACTCGAAATATTGCAGCTATAAATTCATGGATTCATCAACTTTTGCAAAGTTCACTGATCACTTTCTAAAAACAACACTACCTGCATGCTGTCTGAGAATTAACCAAGTGCCTTTATTTATGTTTAGAAAAATGAACGCATAATACATGGGTAGTTAAATGCTAGATTAAGTATTGTCATATTCTACAGTATGGATCACGAGCGCCAGCAGCATTACATGATTATACTCACAAAACAATTTCGGCTCACTTAATTTGTTTTACTAAATAACTGCAGTACGGTGTCCAAATTCCTCGAACGTAGAAGGTTCGACGAATTATAGCCTCTTTATTTCGGATTAGTGAAAAACCTCACCTTAATTGAAGCGAACGTACTTGGTGTAGGGCTTCTTTAGACAATGATTCATCTACATTGCACATTACTGTAGGTAGTTGCAACGTGGTATCACAAACTGCTGACGCAAGCATCAGTCATCCTAACGTAGTGGTTGCAAGCCACACCGTGATCATGTCACCGAAAGCTGGATGCGCACCCCATAGATCGTTATTTGCTCTTTTCACTGTCTTTTCACTGTCACGCTCTTTTCACTTTTTTTATCACTGTCTTTAACGCTGCACTTGCTTCTCTTCATTCGAGATGAGATGGCAAGCTTAGTCCCCTGCATTTGCTTCTTTGAGAATGTCCAGTGCCCTTCTCACAATCTCTGCCCCAATTATCTTGTCATCCAAAGCTTTCAATGCGGTTGCTGCCATTGCACCAACCTTCGCATCACCGATGACGGGTGACAATTGGCCCAAATTTTTGTCACGACAAGTCCAGTAGTATTTATCTTTTGCAGAAGATATTGCTGAGCAGTAATTTTTTAAAAAGTCTTTCTATATCTGCCAGGCCTGAGCAGTACGCACGCGTTTAGCCCTGTTATACGAACGCTTCTTTATACTCCTTACTTTGCGAAGAGACTTGTTCAACCAAGGGCTGGATTTGTCGTTAGTTATGGAGACTATCGGGACGTACCGGTGTACGAATGCAGTTCATTTTTCCTTGTAGAGTACCCAGTTGTTATTTTCAGATTGACAATTAAATAAAGGTAGTAGCACTTTACAAAAAATTCTAGTTTGGAGTTAATCTCATCGTAATTTGCTCCGTTATAATTGTGAATTTGTTTTGTTGTTCTGCCAGACACTGGCTTCGTGATGCTAACAGCTGATAGAGGTTATGATTGCTAAAGCCGCTCATATCTGAAATGGAAATTATTGTGTCAGGAGCGTTTCTGAAAACTATGTCCAAGATAACGGAGGTGTGTGTAGACACCTTAATTATTTGGGAGAGGTTTATAACTATTTGGAATGGGTATTAGGTTCACATTTCTTCACGAATCATGGTAACTTGATAGCTATGGCATCATACTGCCGAGCTAGTAGTCTGTGTTCAGTCCAAGCTGAGGGGGCCGCATTTCGGTGTATACTTAATATTAGGTACAAGTCTTAGAATTCCAGGTAGTCCAAAATTCTCTGATTTTTCCAATTCGGCGTACTTCATATAAGTAGGTTGTTCTTTTGGTGCGTAAGGCGAGATAATTTTTTTCTAATTGACGTTGCTTAATTCTACTACTTCAGTTTTATTCACATTACGGTGATAGACGATTTAGAGCATATAAGAAATGCAGCAGACTTCAGCTATTCTCTCGGCTCTGCACTTGCTTACTCCGACAGCAGTGAGGACGACCATCTGAATTATTTTCTGTCTGCTTGTTCCTCAAATAATTGGGTTTGTCCCTACAGGGAACTGGACAAGAAAACATCGATTATATGTAACCCGCTTTTTAATGGGTAGGATGCGGTCATATATAAGCTTCTTAATTTAAAGTAAGAATTTCAAAATAAAAGAAATGGACATTATAATATTTCAAACAGTAATATATTTATGTGATACTACGAAAAGAATGCTGTGGATTAGATAAAAAGGTTTTGACTTCTTCTTTGTGATGTACACAGCTTCCTTTTTGTATAATATTGCAATGCATGTTGTGTATGTCGAGCTACACACTTAGTCGGACTTTACCATTCTCAAACTCCCTCTGTCTAAGGGAGCTATATTTATTCAATTAAAGCAAATAACTTTAAAAAACCTTTTGTTTGTAGTTGTGTGCAAAAGACATCCAATTATGTTTTCTCGAGATGGCTCTATATTTTACTATTTAAATATATTTGGTTCAGATAATATTGGTACGTCATGTTTATGTTCATTTGAAAGGATCATCAAACAGTTTTGAAGTTCCTGCTTAGTGATTAATGAACATTGAGGCCAAAACTTCTACTGACAGGGATGCCACAAGCAAAATAATGCAGTGCCATCAATTAGCATTATTCTAAGTTTTACGTTACCTTCTCCCGATCAACTTGCGTTACCATTGCTCGAATACAGTGAACAGAACGAGTTGACCTGGCTCTTTCAGTACGTCCTCTAAATACCATTTCACACATTCTTTATCCTCGCAAACGATTCCTTCTGAAAGATCTTCGCAGTCATCTTTTCTCGTTTTCTTGTTAGCACACCACCAGCAACATTGAAAAAGAATCAGGCAGGCTGTATCAGGGACGCAGCCGCAGTGGTGCACATGACGCCTTGTGCGTGCTGCTGAGGGTGTGTGCGCACTAGGATACAGAAATGACATAACCAAACAAACAAGTGACATTTATTCATGCATTACGAAGCTTATCTGTGCTGAACTTATCATACAAATAGAGTTGAAACCATGTACAAATATATTCAAGTGCCAAGAAAATCCCATTGTTACAACCGATAGTTGTTATAACTAGGTAGCTAAAAAGAAAGCATAGGAGATAAATATTTCAATTAGACAGAAAGAAGTACAATCAAACCCACTTATACCATTACCAATTTTAACACTACTAGGGTGAGCACCCTATGAACTTTTGTGTGTGTTCTATTGGGTGTTTGCACAGAAAAGAGAAGACACACGAAATCCGGGAAAAGAAAAAAACATACGAGCCACTTCGCCACACTTTCTGTGAATGCACCCCGCACGGCACACCTTCATGCCGTGGACTGTCAGGGACTGACAACCAATTTTCACGGCACTATTTTTGCTAGTGCAGTGGAAAGGTGCACTAACAGGTCAGAGGTCAGGCTGTCTAATCAGAAGTGGTGATGCAGAAAATGCTGTGGAACATTTTTTATCAGAATTTTTCTATCTGCAGTGAGGATGTAGCCGTTCACTGGAAACATGCTCAAAATGGTGATATGCAAGGACGGTAGCAATTATACGCCGGCATTAGTGGGAGACAGATGCCAAGTGTGGCCGTGCTGTAACAAAGTATGAGTTTGTTTATCAAGTCGATGTTCCTACGATTCATGTTTTCTAAATTCGTAAATGATTTTTATGATAATAGCTATGTGTTTTCGGGGTTTCCTGTCCTACTGCTTTGGTATTTAACCGGTCAAAACGAAACCAATTGGATTCATAATGAAAAGACTCCTTTACATGTGATACGGAGTTCAGCATGTTGCCGTAGCCATGCATGCGATAATGCTCAAGTGTCTAATAATATGGCAACAGCAATTTTAAGCAATAGTTATGATGTACTTTATAACCGTCGACTTACGTACAGTAATCTCATAGAATACATCCGAAGTACCAAGACTTTACCCCCAGATCTCGCCACTTGCTGGTTTAGGAGACTTTCTTTCCCAATTTAAAATTATAGTTCCTACTTAAATTGTGAACAGCGTCCTCGATTCTCTCACTGTACATCATGGTCATTACATTTCCATCAACATTTCACAATACAGTCTGGCCAGTTGTCAGTCCCTTTAACTGTCTCGCTTCCACCGACGTTGGTGAGGGGGTTAAAGGGGGACGTGCATGCGAGGCCGGCAATGCCCTGTGAAGACATGCCATACAGAGTACGCGGCATTAAGGTGATGTGACAAAGCTGCATAAATTCATTTTATTGCATGGACAGTCTAGGTGCATTTCTGCTGTCGGCGTCACTGTTGCCCTGATGTTCCGTATGAAGTCCAAAGGGAAGAAGCGCGTCGTCTGCCGTCGTGCGCAAGGCACCAGGCGAGGGGAGTGAGGTGGGGGGGGGGGGGGAGTGCGTTCTGCTCCGGCGGTGTTAGAGTTTGGCACAGCCGCACGGGCCGTATATTGAAAGTGATCAGCGATGCGGACAGAGTGCGCGGAGTGCTGTTAGCTTCGTGTGCACCGTGTTTTCGCCGCTTAGTTCGCATGGAAGCGAGAGGTAGCACGGAGGTCATTTCGTTCGCTGCTGCCGCGCATCCTATGTCCAGCATTTTAACAGCGAGTTTCCGTGGTCATTGAGTGAGATGTGTTCATGTTTGCTTGTGCGCGTGACACCATGCTTGTGGATCCTTGTGTGACACCATGCGCGTTGACACCATCCTTACTTCGTATAGATGTCTGCTAATTTCCTATCACAATCGATGCTTTGCCTTTCCGGCGAAACTGCGACTTCACCACCCCCCTGTTTTTCTTTTTTCCGGGGCAACTAGACGAAGGCGCGCCATGCGGGGTGGACGGCGCAAAAGTAGGTGTGGCGAAGCGGCTCACCTTTCTTTAAGGTTCTTTTTCTTCTCAGCGCATACACTCAGTAGCCAGACTTGTTATAAATGATAACGTGGCATGGGAGCATTACAGTAAGTGGTTAAATTTACTCTAATACACATACAAAAGTTGATGGTGCATCGTCCTCATCGTTATATCCAATATATTTTTAAAACCGGTATCGTTATAAGGTTTCGTCGTAGTGGAAGTGCTGTACGGTCCAGTTTTGCAATCATGCTCGCCCCCCTACCCCCCATTAGATATATCGCCCTTGTGGCCGAACTCGTTGTCGATGAAGACGGGTTGAACCGCACTGCAGTCAACTCCCAGCGCCCGTGATATACTCAGGCACACAAGTAATCCGCTCTTGCTTTGGTCCCACACTGTGACAGCTTGTTGTGCCCTGGAGTCTCTTGGTGGATGCTGACTGGCTGCTGGTGTCGTCTGCCTCCAGTGTAAAGCTACTGTATATGGCTGGGCAGTCAGATATAGTAATCCTACTCCATTGCGGTTAGTCAGTGACCACCCTTTAGTGGCGTGCGGGGCTGCCGTGTACCGCTCGAGTCCGCCGCCAGTGTAGATGGTGGGGGCTCCTGCGTCGCGCATTCTATGGAGACGAAAACATTCTATGCCTTGTTGCCACGGCACTGATCGAAGCCACCACCACCGCCATTTTGATTATCTCGCCACCTCGAACAGGCGCTCTCGCACGCTGATTCACTGGCAGCTGTAGCCACCACCGCGGCTATAGGCCTGGCTATTTCGACGTTCGCTACCAACCTTCTCGCTATTTGGTGCTTTTCACTAAAACAATTCCCCGCTGTTAGCAATGGCGCCGACGCAACCTTCGTAAGCCTATAAACAATGGCATGGAAGCTCAATAAGCGCGACGCGTTGCATGATGCTGGTTCCCGAAAGTCCGCTTCGGCTCTATACACCAATGTTACGCGCTGAAGCATGGCAAGAGTAGAAAGAAGCAATTGTCTCGGTACACAGAATGTATTGCTTAATTATACACGCATGTACCCGCCGTATCCCATCACTTTTCGAGCACCTATACGCCTAATAATTGTACTGGAAGGCTTCCAAAGCTATTTTGGATGTGCCCTGTGGTAATTTGAGCCCTTGGGGGCAGTAAAAGGTAGTGATTCCAAAGGTCGGTCGGTATCGGCGACAAAAGTTATGGCTTTGCGACGAATCGACTCATATCTATTTGCAGAGGCCATACAACGCACGGGAAGCCGACAAACCGCCTCTCAACGAAAGCGAGGGCACGAGATGGTACGAACGTTGTTATTCACCGCCATCACCATTTTAGCGACTCACTGTACGTCGGCATTTCACCTTGGCGTCGTTCATAGACGCATATTCTCTTGTCGACCTTCTAGCATCATTATTGGGTGTTATACCTTTTTTGTCTAGTGCGGTAAATCTGATCAAAGCACTTCTGCCATTTGGAATGCACATAAGACATTTGCCATCACCTTTTGTCTTGTGCCAAATTAATTGTATTGTGACAAACTGACGGCGCGAATTGTTCTAGCTCATTTGTAATTTTATGTCTGTCTTGCACCCAGGCAAATATCTTTGTTCTCGTTAGCCTAGAAAATTATATAAGTTTGCAAAATTAAGTTTCTTGCCTACCCAAATAAATATATTTGCAAATACCGTATACGGCATACCGTCCGTGGCAAGGTAAGCCTAATTGGTCACAGTTGGCTTTGTGTTTTGCTTCACTGTTGAGCAGCACTTACTGATTGTACAGTAATAACAAGCTTCGCCAATCGGCTACAGATTACTGCTGTACTACTTCACGTGTTCCAAAAAGGCCTTAATTTTTCTGCTCCGAAACTGCTCCAAAATGCTGATGTGGTTACTTCTAAACTGCTCCAAAATGACATTTTCTCCTGGTCCAAAAATTGCTCCTACTCCTAAAATTGCTGCAAATCCTAAGTTGGCTGGACCACCACTGCATTATGTATGCATCCCCTAGTGGCACATATGTCAAATGCTGAGCAGTTCAGAATAGGGCTGCCCGTTTCATTTCACGCAATTATGACAACCATAACAGCATAACACAAATTAAGCTCAATCTTTCACTTGAACCCCTTAGTGCTCGTCGTGACATTGCCCTTTTATGCCTTTTTCACAAATACGCATGCAGCAACAGACCATTCCCATTTCACCTTGATGCTCCTTCCATCACATCACGTCGGTTGCATAATCACTTAAGTTTCACGCAATTATATGGGTCAACTCACACCTTCAATGCATCTGCTCTTCCACGCGCCACACGTTTGTGGAATGATCTTCCAGACAACATTGCATCCGAACCAGACCACGATAATTGCCGTCAACGCCTGCACTCTTTCTTTTCGCAATAAAAACTTGCCACTAGTATTTCCAGTTTTATTTTACTTCCGGTGCCATGTTCTGTATACTACCCATGTATTTATTTATTTGTTATATTGACAGCTTTAAGACCAAAGACATCCGTCATTTTTTTGTACCACTGCACGTGTTTTTTTTTTTTTCTTCAGTATCCCACTTTGTGCCCGACTGCATTCCTTATATTGATAAATGTTTTTACTGTGCACGCCATTAGTTCCTGCGTTTTTATCATGCGCTACCATTGTGCGTATTTTATACCCTGCCAACTGTTCATGCGCCTAGATTTCGCATACTTGTCAGTCTATCTTTGGTTGTAGTATCTTTTCTTGTTACTGTTGTCATTGTAATCGGTATACTTTATAGTTCTTGTATCCAGTTTTTCCATATGTATAATGCCAGCCAATATTTTTTTTTTCTCTCTTCGTGTTATCCTTTTCCCGCCCGACCTTGTACTTGCCGCCATACCGCATTATCATCGATTCCTCTCCTTTATGTTAAACTGCAAATCTGGGCCGTACGTTGTACACCGACAAGTTACTTTGTACTTTCTTTATTACCCCCCTTACTCAATGCCCTGTAAAGGGGCCTGTAAGGTATGTTCAATAAAAAAATTTGAAAACATGGCAAAATTCAAGAGGACGTAGCAAATCCAAGAACTTGTTTAATATAATGCACTATTGTATCAAATGTTCAGTGTGTTTTAGAGGCCCCTATGAGGCCGATATTATATGTACGGGTTTTATGCAGGAATTTATTTTTATTACGCAGAAGAGCGGTGCGCTTACTGGCTCTACATATGGCGGTCAGCAACAGGGGTGATACAAGCTAATTTGAGGTGCTAGCATTCGCCATGCATTTAAACTTCGTCTATATATGTCCACAAATATATACGCCGAGATACCGACCGACTCATCAGCAGACAGCATGCAGCCAGTACTCGTAAGGGGGAAGGGGGCTGGGGGGGAGGCAGCAAGGCAAACATCGCTTTGAAACTCCCTTAATGTGTGCGTTGGGGGGCAAGGCGGTGTCTGTAAGAATATCTTGTATGAGCACTGGACAGGGAAATCAGCTAATGGATGTCGGGGAAGATGTAATGACAATGGAAAAACCAAAGATTAACTCAGTAAATACGCGCGTTCTGACATTATGGCGCTCATTCCGCAAATAAACGCAAAATGAGCTTGTCTTGTCAATATAGTAACTGGTTGCACATAATTGATTGGTGGAAAATGTAACTGGATCACAGTGAGTGTTACGGAGTAAAAAAATGTAGACGATCGATTAGAAAACTACCAAAAAATCTAATTACTTATACGTAATTCGTTACGTAAAAGTTGGACGTTGATGAAGGCTCGCGTCTGCTATCGTTCGAGAAGTCGTGTGCAATCTTTGAACATATTTCAATGTCCAACGCCACATTTTTATTTCTCAAGCTGCCCCCCCCCCCCCCAATGTCCCCTTTAAAAAATCTACCCGAAAACAAGAAGAGTGCTATCGTTAATAGGAAGCTGTAGCTCGATCCAGAGCTCCCATCTACGCACACGAGAACTGAGAAAACATTTCTCTCGGCAACGAAACCAGAGTTTGACGTTTACATGTTAAAGGAAAAGTCAAAATTCAGCAAAATATATTTAGTCGTTGAATATGTATAACAATTTGAAAAGAAAAGAAAAGCATTCATGAATTTTACAACTCTGCAACTCACCAATAAAAATGGATAGCATGATCTTCTCAACTGCCCAAAATGATACATCTAAAGCGTACAAAACTGATGAATCATACACCGCTCTGAATTGTACCCCTGACTTATGCCTGTATACGACTTTTTCAAAACCCTTTCAAACATTGTAACAATTCACCGTAGGGTGTAAATTCGTAC
Source organism: Dermacentor albipictus (assembly GCF_038994185.2). NCBI lineage: Eukaryota > Metazoa > Arthropoda > Arachnida > Ixodida > Ixodidae > Dermacentor > Dermacentor albipictus. Next base: position 239,644,630 of record NC_091821.1, on the reverse strand, counting down.
ATCAAATTTGTAAGCTTGAGGTGCTCAAATATATGCGGTTTGCATAAGTGCCATACATGTTTTTGGTGCAGATTTAAAGAGTTGTAAACTTCGTGCTTCAGTTTTAATAAAGTTACCATACGCTGCACTGTTTTACAAATATTATGAAATAAAGTGGTGAGCAAAGAAATGGGAAAACGTATACACCATATAAATGCAAATTTCTGACTATTCACAAGTGTAAAGTACACTTCCACGCTGAAAATTGCAGCGTGCTCTTTTTTTTGTTTTTGCAAGATCATTGTTAGTAATCATCTTATCGTTTAGTTCCTTCTATACTTTATAATTCCAGATCATTCTTTTTTCAGCTCATATAAATTTCGCATTTGCAATAAGCGCTGGCACATACGGAAGAAAGTTAATTATGGGGTCTTAAATTACAAAACCATGATCTGATAATGAGGCAAGCCGTAGTGGGGGACTCCGGAAAAATTTTGACACCCTGGGGTTCTTTAACGTGCACCTAAATCGAAGTACGCCGGTGTTTTTGCATTTCGTCCCCATCAAAATGCGACCACCCTGACCGGGACTTTATTCCGCGACCTCGTGCTTAGCAGCGACACAGCATAGCCACTAAGCAACCACGGCGGCTATAAACGGAAGAAAGTGCGGTTCTGTGTCACAGTTGTATATACCGTCACGTCGTGGTGAGAGTGAAAAACGAATACTACCAAAACGGTGAGCACTGCCTCGGAGCAGCCAGAGCGCCTCCGCCGAACGCGCCTAAAGCGACGGAAATGGATCCACGGTCATCTTCCGCAATTACGCGACTGCAGCACAGATAGAGTGAGCTAGCACAAACGCAGATTAACGTTGTCTAGCACAGACCCGATAAAAATGGCGACTTCGGCTTTCGCCGCGCAACAATAAATGGAAATTGGCGGCGGTCACATAATCGGAGCTCGGCAAGATCTTATCGCACGGACAGAACCAACCAATGCAGCGCTCGATATCAACCAGCCGCAGATACCATAACTCTTTATTGGGCGAACTTTGGGCAACATTGCTGGGCAACAAATAGGTGTAGGCGTGCCAACCTGTGAACTTCAGAATTCGCGAAAATCTCGCACACACGAAAAAGCAGGCGGGAGGGAGCGGAGATAGCACGCACTTTGCTCTAAGCGCACAGCCTTTTGTAGGACACACACACTTTATTAACGATGACTTAGGGTAGTAAATCTGGAACACCAGAGACTGACAACACTCCTTACAGATCAATGACTTCATCAGCAACTTTGATGCTGCCGATTTATGCCGCTTCAAAAGAAAGAAAAAATACACCCGTCTAAAAAACTTGCCCGAAGCAGGCACCTCCGGTGTATGGATTCTTGTGTTGCCATGAGAACGCAGAGCATAGTTCCACCCCAAATTCTTTTTTCTTCTTTTTTCAATCTCGCGCCGCGCCGTCTTTCAACAGCCTTAAACTATTTTCGCGAACACAATTTATTTTTCGTAATAGTTGACATTGTCGTGAAATTGTAGAAAGATCCTAAACTCGTAAATATTACGAAAAATTCAGGAGAGATGGCCGCAGTGAAGAGAATACTTAGAAAAGCGAACAAACAGCGGCGCTTTCTTGCTTTTAGGTCCCCTGTTTTCTGGCGCTTTTTTCTCGACATGAATGTGTATACCGATTTCGCTTACACTGATAACTCATCGGTCACCTGAAACTTGTTGTTACTTAACACTGTTGCGGCAAACCTTCAGAAAACACAGCGGAAATGCATGATTCGAGGACATGCAACGCGGCCGTAACAACGGCATGGCCGTCGAGCTGCGTGAAGAGGCGACGCGCCGAACCGTTCATGGGCGTCAGAAGTTCGTTCCTTGCTCTTTGTTCTTCAGAGCGAGAATTGTGGGCGCTCGTTATGTGTTTAAAGTGTTATGTTACCCTTCATACTATATCTCGAGTAGCATGCGTGAGCCTTTGCAAACATCTCCACTTGGACTACAGCCTCTTCTTGCAAAGCTGCTAGGCTTAATGTTGGCAGTCCCACGGCACGGTGTGTAGCTGCCGCAGGTTCATACAGAATTCCAAAGCCAGGCGTCCGAGATATCGTCACTAAATTGGTCTACAAAGTCTTGCAATGACATGCAAGTCCAATCGCGAGGACGCTCTGAAATGCGTTCACCATCAATGGAGGCGTCATCTGTGCGAGAACTCTTCGCATTCCATAGCGACGGCTCTTTAGCTTGCTGGAGAAAGACAAATGTAGAGATTACATCGGCTAATTCAATTTTTACTGATCACAGTAAAATAGTATATGAAAGTAAATAAATAAATAAAGCATCATTGGTGACGAAGATTTGCACTTTCTCTAAGCACGTCTGACCAGACCGGCAAGCTGTGGCGGCCGCGGTGAAAGAGGTGTTCTGTCTGTCTTGCCCCCTTTGGATGCGTGTCAGCTTCACCATTTTCTTCAGCAGGAAAACAGTGCAATAGACAGGACACGTGCAAGTGACAAACGAGTGAGAACACGTAGGTTGGTCAGTCTCATCTTACTGCCGTGTCAATTGTGCTGCTTTCTGCTAAAGTCATTAAGAACCAGCCGTACGCTTCATTTTCCTTTTTAACCACCATTCTTTTCTCTTCCCTATCAAAACTTACCCACTAGCGGAATATTGCATTGCTATTGCGATAAGTTGTATTGAAAAAAATATATCTATTCAAATTCCTGAAATTTGTATTTTTTTTTTTTTCTTGCAGGAAATCGGCGCCAGCGAAGGCGGACGGACGCCTCTACGCAACGAGGAGAGGCCTCTGCACAACTGCGTCGTCATAGCAGCATTCACGCTGTGGCTGTTCATCCTGGCGCGGAGCTGAAGGCCGTGAAAACTATGCATACGAGCAACAACACACACTATATATTCACTCGTATGGCACGACGTACCTACTCCACACAATTGCAATACCTGTACAGGGGCCCGGAGAGAGCAAAATGTATATGGAGAAGAAATTCGCACTCAGCATGTAGCCGACCATTCCAAAGGCTCTTCCAACACCCCACTTGCTTCAAATCAGGAGTTAAAAAAAAAAAAAACGCGAATTTCATCAATGATGTACGCCACATCAGCGCTGTCTACTCTTATACGCGATGTATTTTTGAGGAGTGCCGAAAATTCTTAAATATAGAGCGCTCAAAATAAAAACGCGATCTTTTTAAAGAAGCCGGAATATAGAGAACGGCGGACTTCGGAAAACAGACTACGGTCCTAATTTTCTCGCTAATTAGTTATATGCACTAATTAACCTTAACTATCGCGTTTATATGGCTTCACAGAATGTAAACTTCCTGGCAATTGACGCCGTGATCTTATATATGTTTTCAAATTGCGCTATAAGTCCTCCTCCTCGGTCCTGCATGCTGCAGAAGAAATTTTCTTACATCTTCCGCTGGGAAACTGAAACTGGGCGCATGTGGGGAAACCACGTGTGCAAACCGTACCACGCAATGCGAGCCACCTTCATTACTTCGATGTGGCGATTACGGCTTATGAAGTATCCTTGGCTTCACTGTGACGTTGGCACTGCAGAATATGGGCAATGACCTATCATTGACCCCGCTAATGTAATTCTTTCCTTACTGCAAGAAATGTGCTCATTTTCGGTGACTTTATGTTTTAACGTTTTATTTCAAAGACGTAGTAGTCGCAGCGTATGTGACACATAAAACCACAGCCTGTTCACTGATGTTTTGAATGGATGTAAAGCAACAATACGTCGATTTGGGCGAGTTGGTTTATCTTGACGGTGTACACAAACCGCGCTAAAGACGAAGACGACAGGAACACATATATACGATAGGACGGGCGCTGAACTTCCAACTAGCGTTTATTTGAAACGATCGTCCATTTTATGCTCTTCACACCAGGTACTTCATGCACGCATCATCATAGCGAAGATTGTATGCATCGGAGCGACGGTAACGCTCCGCCGTCCACTGCTGGCATGGGCGCTAAGTCAATCAGTTCATACATAAGATTGCATAGTCAATATTTTCGCGTGTCTATATACCTATATTTCTTTCGACGTACCTATATAGACTCGTAAAAGCACTGACTATACAATCTTATGTATGAGATGACTGAGTTATACAAGATTTTACATGATGATGCGTGCATGTTGTACCTGAAGCGCAGAGCATAAAATGGATAATCGTTTCAAATAAACGCCAGTTGGAAGTTCAGTGCCCGTTCTTCTTTAGCGCGTTTTGTGAACACTGTCAAGATGTAAAGCAGTAATAACTGTGGAGGCAGTTTTTTAGAATGATTATGTTAAACTTGAGACGAACACCTCTAGGAACATCACCGAAAACAATAAGTACAGAGAGTAAAAAAAATTCAGAAATATAAACAAAATATGCGCCTGACTCCTAATGCTCAACTTTTGAAGTCAGACCACGCAATAAAATATTATGCAAATTTATTGGCGTCAATATTAGCCACAGTGGTGTCCATCCTATGCGGGAAAGCAGTAGCTTCACAAATGTGAAAACGGGTAAGTTCATATGGCACAGGGAACATTTGTTTTTGTAATTGCGGGAGGCACCTGGCTGGTTTTTTGTGCATTCTTTTGGCTCTCGAAGCAGTGGTTGTCAGGTCAAGGAGTATGCACAAGCCTCCTCGTACTTGATTAGTTGATTATTGCGGTCGATCATCTTTTCTGTGCAAGCAAGTTCGCCTATAGGTACTAGGCCATGAAAAAACGAGATCAGGATGTTATAGTTCTGAAGAAACCATTTAAGAGAAGTAGCTCTTATCGTCTACCTCGTGGGACAAAATTTCCAGAAGTTTACACTGTCATGTATAGTGCGCGCTCAACTAGCGCTGGAGCCTCCATCTGCTTTGTTCAGTTCCTGCACAGTACTGTACAGCAATGTGGAGTGTTTCACAACACTGTGTAGTAATGAATAAGGACAGTCGCACAAGCGGGGTTGCAAATGTGAGAGAATTAATACACTGGTAGTCAAGCTATGGCCGAAGGCCGGTCTGAAACCGACTGCGTGCTGTTGTGCTAGTGAAAACACCACACAACGGGAAGGATTGCTCGTAATAAGGTGTCAAAACGCTGATTAAAGCAAACCACGATGGGAAAAGTAAAGTTGCACTTTATATCAGTCGAATAAAGTTATCAAAGCGTGTTCTTGTGAGAGTGAAATCCCCGCACGACGGGAAGGATTGCTTTTAATAGTTTGTACATACGCTGTCGAATGGATAAAGACAATCCACTATGGGAAAAGACGCACTCATGAGCATCTGCCGTTGTTTCAGACATCGTTAAAACAGCTTAGACGTCGATCGGAAAATTAGACAACCCGACAGAAGGTCCTAAGCGCATTCTTTTTTTGTTTGTTTGTTCGATTGACGAAGTGCTAGGAGAAATGCACGCTAGTTTCGACGACAGCTGCAGTCAAGGTTTTATTCTTTCAGACTCCCCAATATGCCAACAACTGTCAAATCTGACCAATAGCTTAAGTTGAATCGTCATTTAACATGGCGCGTAGCGTTGGTAGTAGAATCATTCCTACAGACATGTTTGAGAACGCGTAGGAAAAAACTATGGATGAAATTGATCGGTTGCTATAGGCCTGGTAATTGCTATAGGCCCTACCACGCGCCCGCAAGTAAAATTCTAGACAAGTGCGACAAAAGAGCTAGTGCACTACGCTTCGTTTTGGCGCATCGATGACGTGTGAAAAAAGTGCCCACCACGAACCTACAGAGTACTAATACACTGTAAAACGACGAAATAAGAAAGATGGTTCGGCTCACGTGACGCAGACTGGGAGACGTGAGAGGACGTCCACAACCGGCGATTACTGTGCACGTGGTTTCTTGCACTCCTTGAGCGCACAGTTTGTTTCCCACCGAAAAAGAAACTTTCTCCTGCTGCACGGCCAATAGATGAAGACTTCTCGCGTGATTTGAAAACTGTCGGTTTTCGTCAGCAGGTACAACTATTACATTGTCAACAGCTACGTATCTACGCTAATAAAATAGTACAGATGTGGTATTTGACTATACAGTCAGAACATTAGAACACCTAACGTGCTTTACTGATGTCCGCCGTTCCCGATAATTCGTCTTCTAACAAATCACATTTATGTAATATTTATTCATTTATTTAAATACTCTGAATGTCATTGCAGCGTTACAGTGAGGAGTACTGTTCGAAATGTTCACGTGTTCATGTTCAAAATGGGAGTCTTGAATGATGCATGCTCAGGGTTGCTGGCGATGGAGGTACGGATGTGATTCCATTTTTACCTTGACCTCTCTATCTTCGGGAATGTTTGGCACTCTTTGCAAAAAACACGCGTTATTGACTCACAACACATTGTGCACCCTATTGTGAAGAAATATAGGCCTGCCGCCCACTGTAGAAACGCCCATGTCGCCCACCGGCGGCAACGGCGGGCTATTCTTTCTTTTTCCAACTATACATTTAATATACAAGGTGCCCCGACTATCATGCACCAAGATTTAAACATAAGCAAGCGCCACGTGGACGGACAGAACCACGGATGTTATTTGCCGTCGCGTGGACATACTCTGATTATCTTTTGCATTCTATAGTTACCCTTAATTAGTCAACTTCCCAAATATCATACTTAGATTAAATGTGTCAGTCAGAAAATTGTGGAGCAACATGAAAAATTCCCGATACAGCTTTCTGTTGTCCAGTACGTGCTACATGAAAGTGTTCTTCCAAGCGTGAAGGAAGCCCGCGAATACACACAATGTGCCTCGAGCGGGCAGTCGTGCGGCAATTTTGCGTGTATTCGCGGGCTCCTTTCATGCTCGGAAGAACGCATTTATGTAGCACATATGGAGTAACAGAAAGCTGTATTGGGAGTTGTTTTTGTTGCTCTACAATTTTCATCACATTTAATCACATTTAATCTAATTACAGTATTTGAGAAGTTGCTTAATAAGATTAATTATATCATTAAGCGGAATGCAAAAATGTATCTGGGTATCTGCAAGCGACGGCAAACGACATTACCTTGGTTCTGTGCAGCTACATTGCATTTGTATATTTTTAAATCTTGGTGCATGATAGTTGGGACACCCTGTATGCTACGTGGTGCAGTGCAAATACTGCGAATACGGTAGAAAGTCTTGCGCACACTAAACGAAGATCACAAGGACACAATAACGGCAGTAGTGTTTAGTCCTCTTCTTTTTGTCTTCGTTTAGTGTGCGCAAAACTTTCCACAATAAAATCAAACCAACTAGCCCGCCTCTCAATCTTATTGCTGAATACAGCAGTATTTGCGCAGCATGGTACGTGGGTCGTACAGTTGACCCTCGACATTGGGTACGCATAGTGCAAATGAAGCCGCATTTTTATTATAACGATAAAGAGTAAGGAGGTGGTTCAGAGCCCTTTTGCTTTGTTATGCCTATCACTGTGTGTGTGTGTGTGTGTGTGTGTGTGTGTGTGTGTGTGTGTGTGTGTGTGTGTGTGTGTGTGTGTGTGTGTGTGTGTGTGTGTGTGTGTGTGTGTGTGTGTGTGTGTGTGTGTGTGTGTGTGTGTGTGTGTGTGTGTGTGTGTGTGTGTGTGTGTGTGTGTGTGTGTGTGTGTGTGTGTGTGTGTGTGTGTGTGTGTGTGTGTGTGTGTGTGTGTGTGTGTGTGTGTGTGTGTGTGTGTGTGTGTGTGTGTGTGTGTGTGTGTGTGTGTGTGTGTGTGTGTGTGTGTGTGTGTGTGTGTGTGTGTGTGTGTGTGTGTGCGCCGACGAAAGCGGGTGCGGGGGGCTTCCTTGCACGCAATAAAACTGCGTTTTATGATATGCAGTTATTTATTGAATCTCTACGGTACTGAACTTCGCCACAAAGCTGACTCCTCAGTTTTGTTTGTGCGTGTTTGTGTGTGTTTTTTTAAAGACAATGTTTTCCTTGGCGATCCTGGATATATATCTATGTCTCGATATGTGGGCCTACGGCGAAGGTAATGCAGACACGGAAGTGAATGTCTATGTCAGAGCGCCTAACTTTTTTCGAAGTCCGACGCTCTTCGTATACTCCCCTCACGCTACGGGTGACGCCATAAAGTGCCATGCACAGTGATCCGCGCCTCAGCAAGTAGAGGAGCGCTACGCCGCGATCGCGCGGGGCAACTTTCAGCACATCGGCGGAGCCTCATGGAATGAGACAGACAGACATACATTATTGATAGGAAAGACAAAGACGTCGACATGAGTTAGTGCGCTCTAGTTTGCTACGCTACATTAGTTACTGCACGTATATGCTACCTATGCATTAACTCTAGGATGAGAGAGGAGGACCGATGTTCTTTCTTAAGGGGCCCGGCGGTTACGGTGTCCTGTTGGTTGGCGACGTCCGCGTTCCGATTGGAGACGCCGGACGTTGTCGCTCCAGCGGGGCTCACAATAAAATGTACGCTTCAAACGCCACACTCTCACCCCGAACTCGCCAAGGAAGACATTGCCTTTCATCGACATCAGCTATAGGTGGAATCGCCTTCAAACTTTCCTTTTTTCTCTCGACGCTAACCAGGTAAGAATTGCAGCAGTGGACCACATATTTTCTGCAGCGCAACCCTATAGACAAGGAATTTCGATGCGGCGCGGGAACTTCGGTCAAAGGTGGATATGCATTATCGGCGTACACATGTGCGCTGTGCCGACGCTCGTGCAACCTTTGTGGGCCGGTTGTCATGGTTCAGTGTCTGTGTGGAGCGCTGCTGCTGCTGCTCAGCACGACGTCGCGGGATTCCTGACCCCGGTGGCCGCTTTCCGCATACTGTTCTTTGTGTCGTTGGTGCCCATCAATAAAACCGAAGTCTGTAAACGATGCTTCCATTATTCATTGCAAATTATTATGCTATCAGCCACTCTACCTAAATGGCCAGGCACGTACCCAGAATGTTTTTTTTTTTTTCGGGGGGCTCGGGGGGGGGGGGGGGCACAACTCAACGTAACCTTTCTAGGCAAGTGAGTGGGGGGGGGGAGGGCTTCAAATAGTCCAAGTGTGCATGATGCCCGCTATTGGCCATAAAGTTGCGTAAACCCGCAAACGAGAATTGAAATAAGGTGTACCTCACAGGTACGCCCCTCTCCCCCTATGAGATGTGCTTCACCTTCGCCGCGGGTCGGCCCGGAGGTTGTGCAGTGCCGGGCCGACCCTCGGCAAAGCTGAAGCAGGCATTAGGCACTCCCCATACGTGGGCCGATCCCGAAGATAGTGCAATTCCGGGCTCACCCGTGTCGGTGTTCGCGAAACAGGCGCTGATTCGATTCGATTATGGGGTTTTACGTGCCAAACCCACTTTCAGATTATGAGGCACGGCGTTGTGGAGGACTCCGGAAATTTTGACTACCTGGGGTTCTTTAACGTGCACCTAAATCTAAGTACACGGGTGTTTTCGTATATCGCCCCCATCGAAATGCGGCCGCCGTGGCCATGATTCGATCCCGCGACCTCGTGCTCAGCAGCCCAACACCATAGCCACTAAGCAACCACGGCGGGTAAACAGGCGCTGAGTGCTCCGCATATGTGAATCCATAGCCAAGGTAGTCCAATGCCGGGGCGAACCCCGGCGTAGGTGAAGCAGGCGTTAAGCATTCCCCATACGTGGGCCCACTCCGAATATTGCTAAGGGCGCGTTACAGGTTTCCGGGCACAGAGGGGTATGTGCCATTGAGCTTGGACCGTTTCTGCACTATCACCAGGATCGGCCCACATGATAATTTTTTTTGACGGCTGCCGAAAAGCTTCGGAAGGTTAGTCACATACAGCTTTCACGGTACAAGGCAGCAAAATATTGACTGCGGAATAGATTGATTTCTCGGCGCTCTATGAATATGTGTGAGGAGTGGTGGCATGGGCGGGGAGAGGGGGAGGGTATGCCGCATAATTCCGCCCCCCTCCCTGGGTACGTGGCTGACCATGGCAATGGCTACTTTTCTTGGCTTAGCTACGCTGAAGTGACGCCGTATTGGTGCGCACCTCGGAAAGTTGCCTGACGTCGGCAACGACATTTGTATGCTAAGGGCTGCTTACATGTGTACTGATTTCGCACCCAAAACGAGGAGTAAAAGAAAGCCGTTACTGACTCCTCGTGATCGATCCTACCGATTAAGGTTCCTACCGGCAGTTGAAATTGTGGTTACAATTTGTCAGCGTATGCCCGACAGGTACTCGGGAAGGTATCTGCGTTCATAATCATGTCTGTTTATCTCGCACAAAACTCTCGGTAGTGACCATTGCACAGACTAGCTTTTTGCTTTGACTTCGTCACGGGGCTGTCATGTAACGTCCTGCTACCCGACGATCCAACGTTGACTCGTGACGCATATATGTTCACATAAAGTATACAGAAATTGGCCGCTTATTCCAAGCTGTCGCGAAATTCTCGCGAGAAAAAGAAAGGGGGTGGAGGGAATGGTAGAATTGAGGCGCGTGTACGGAGCTTCGTATGGCAATCAGAAAGCACAAATACTAAACGGCTGCTCATTCTCAGCAGCAAGGAAGCCGACCTGAGAAAAATAAATAAAATTCAAACAAAAGTTAATGAACATTTCTGTTACAACAATCGAGACGTATGATTCAGGTTGGTACACGCGTACGAACGCATCCCTTGCCTTTGTACAACTAAAGACAACCACGAAGGAACGAATTATTATTTCTCATACATTCAGGCTCAGCCCTGGGGTGCATGTAACACAACATTCACGCGAAAGTTCCTTGTAGTTGTATTCGTGTTCCAGCTGGAATTTAGGTAAATGAAGACAGAATCGCGATAGCAGACGCCGAATCTACTAGCCGACGAGGCCTCTTCCGGAACTCACAATGATTATGCAATGAAAAGCCGTCTTCGCGAAAGTATTTGGCACTGCAGACGGGTGAAGCAAACGGTCGGCCTGGCTGGGCAGCTGCCATTACGACCTACGCAATGGAAACGTGTCGCAGACTGCGTTCGCACCCCACCGTGGTTCTCCCGGAAGCAAGAGGAGACCCACTGAGCACGCAGCGCAGTAAGCTCGCAAAGAACACACTGCAAATTATGACACGAGTAAATGTAGTCTAGTCGCATCCATCGCACCATTCTGTTCAATGAAGGAGCTTGATTGTGTTCCGCCACAAGTAAAGGCCACTCTCCTGCATATTACCACTAGGAATCCTACATACTCACCAAATCAAGAGGCTATTAAAGTTTAAACATTTCCGAAAGCGCCGTTTGCAAACCCCGTATAAGTAACCAAAACATTTATGCCAGTTTTTTGCGCTACCGCCACGTAAACAAAACTGATGCAGTATCACCCAAGTCACCCTTTATTGGTCTGAACAAAACGCTGCAACGTCAACCGTGTAAGCAAGAATATGGACTTCAGAACAGTGTGCGCAAAGTGTGTGCGAACATAAATGTGCAAAGTGTGCTACGTCTTTGGGCACTTGGACACATTCAAGGGGGCAATATAAACGCGCAAAAAGACTGGAGGCATTCCCGACACATTTCTGCGCCCTCGAAGGCTACTAAATGCTCTTCAAGCAACAAATTCGCGAAAAAGCACCCGTGATGATCGTGGCGTCTGCTACGTCGTCTGCTACAGCGTCACATGATGCATACCTCAAATAAGAGAAGGAACGTTTGGTAACACGCACAGGTACATAACTTGCTTTCTAAATATTTTAGCCAACACTTTATTGCGCAAATAACTGAGTTAGTTGTGAAAATATAAGGTGACATGAGAGCAGATAAACGTCATACATGGCTTGGATTTCAGTTTGACAGGAACATAGACGCTTTCGTAAATGCGAACAGACACACTTTCGTTGTTATAACTTCTTGGCCAAATTATAGAGGATGACTAGTTTGTCGGACTGACTGTTTTTCAATTCGTATGTTGTAATATAAGTGAGAAACTGCGGCCCGTGGGCGTGTTGTCAAAACTGGCCGTTTATGAGTAATGGTCAAGTTTTGCTGCATTGTTGTATCTTACTATTGTATACAATTGTTTACTTTTTGTTTTCACAAGGACTGAAAGACAAGATATGGCGGACTTTGTTCAAAATTTTACCATAAATACCAGACTTTTAGAATTACACATGGTTGCCTTACTTTTGTGTTTACTGACATTGTAATTGTGCACAATCCTCTTCCTAGTAACTGCAAACTAATTAAAATTGTTTAGCAAATGATAATAAAATGCAACCATTACAAATGCTTTTGTTTCAATGTTATGTTGCCCAATGTAGCCAGGGTTTTGCAATTACACATGGTGCAGGTTGCTTGACTTTTATGCTATTAAGTGCAAGTTATAAATATGTTTTTCAGTATTATTTTGTACAAATAACACAATTTTGTGTCCTAATAGTTTCTATTTATTTACTTTTGTTTACTTTTTTTAACGCAATGACATTGCCAGTTGCAATATGAATCGGCCGGTCTTCAGTGAAGCGACGTGGACGTGAAAAGGCAGCTTTTCCACACAGTGATCTAAGAATTACTGACGATCACGCCGTGTAAGAAAATAATTATGACGTGTCTAGCTAGCTAAACTATAATGAATTCCTTTCAAATTATAAAGGTGGCGCAGGCGTCCAACAAGCAGACGCAGCGTTGACGAAGCCAGGAAAACAACATGAAATGTGGTTACTGTGTTTACATTTCTGTCGGCTACGACTGCTACGACTCGTAGTTATACGGTTAAACATTCTTCTGTTCTGCAGTCAAGTATAGGCGAAGATCGAACGTCGTTGGTGTGTTCGCAATGTGCGGATGACGCATCGAAAGTGACCATAGAAAGCGCCCAGCCAAGGTCCGGATCGCAGTGAATGTATACGCGCCCTCGAATCGGGGTAAGCAAACCTAGGACCGACGTTTTTTCCCAAATGACCCAGCGGCTATGGTGTGTCCTGTTGATCGCGAAGTCGCAGCGTCCGCTTTGCGAGTGGAGACGCCCGACGCAAAAACGCCCGTGCACCGCGAGCTTTGGGTGACGCACTAAAGAAGCCGAAGTGTTTCTTGGGAAGTTGTCGACGGCATATCGGACCACAAAGCTACTAAATGTTGCTTACTGTTAGGCACACCTCCGCCTACCCAAAAAGGGAGTACACGAATTTTCGACTGGGCGAATGCCGACGACGTCAGCGTTCTTGATTATCTAGATCACTCTTACTCCACTTTTACAACGTTCTCGAATGATAATACAGTTTCAGTGAATAGATTATGGTCAACATTGGAAAGAATCATTCAGCATCAGCACTGTTTATCAAAATATATTCCCACAAAGATCAAACCAGTACGTAGGACGAACCCTTGGATAACAAGAAACATAATACAACTAAAGCGAAAAATTGCCAGATTAGGGAAACTGGGAAATAAACTACCGCTACCAGGCTACACTAATAAAATACGCGAAAACTCCCTGGCACTAAAGTCAGCCGTAAAAAAGGCAAAAGATGAATACATGAATGTAACCTTAAGTAATTTTATCAAAACATCTCCGTGTAAGTTTTGGCCATACCTTAATCCAAAGTCACGTCAGACCAGTAATCCATCACCAACTGAAGCTATGGCAAAGGCTACAGAGTTCAATGAATACTTTATTTCAGTATTTACGCAAGACAACAGCAGACAACCCAACCTTCAATCCCTTCCTAGCTACTCAGCAGAACTAGACGACTTAATCTTAACCGAGTCGGGAATTTTTTCCCTCTTACTTGAAATAGACCCCAAAAAATCCTGTGGCCCTGACAACATACCGAATGCATTTTTGAAGCGCTACGCGGAATGGATGTCCAAGTTCTTACTGATTATTTTTTTAAAATCATTGCAAATGGGCGAGGTTCTGGTGAAATGGAAAACTGCTAAGGTTATCCCTATATATAAATCCGGTGACCCAACCAGCACAGCAAATTACAGACCAATCTCGCTTACTTGTACGGCCGGCAAAATCCTTGAACATATAATCCTAAAGCACATAATGTCATTCATAGAAAAAAATAATTTAATTGTCCCTAATCAGCATGGTTTTAGAAAAGGATTGTCTACGACTACTCAATTGATTGAGACAATCCACGACTTAGCGATTACATTGGACAAATGCAGTCAAACCGACATGATATTCCTAGATCTATCTAAAGCATTCGATCGAGTTTCCCATCCAAAGTTGCTTCAAAAACTTATCCACTACCTCGGTGACAACAACATCACCAAGTGGATAAAAAGTTATCTTACAGGTCGACGTCAATATGTATGTTTCAAGAACTACTCTTCGGATTTCGGCGATGTGCTATCTGGCGTCCCACAAGGAGCCGTTTTAGCTCCTATCCTCTTCTTTTTATCAATGATTTACACATTAATACTAACGCCACAGTAAGAATGTTTGCAGATGACTGTGTTATCTACAAGGAAATACCCTGTCGTGATGATCAGATAACCTTAAACAGTGCACTTGAAAATATAACACAATGGTGCCAAACGTGGCAGATGGTGATTAACACAGAGAAAACAGTTTGTATGACTGTAACGAATAAAAGAGCGCCCATGAACTACCCGTATTATTTACAAGGACAGATGTTAAAGAAAGTAGAAGAGTATAAATATTTAGGCGTTATAATTTCATCAGATCTTAAATGGGACAAGCAGTTAACATATATTGTTAATAAATCACTGGCAGTTCTATACTCGTTAAAACGCTCGCTCAGATCCGCATCAATAGATACTAAACGCTTAGCATACGTGTCACTATTTCGCTCTATACTGGAATATGGAATAGTCTGTTGGTTTCCCTTCCGTAAGCAGTGCATAGCAAAATAGGAGAGCGTACAAAGGAAAGCGATTAGATTTATTTTTAATAAGTATCGCCGTCTTGACTCCCCCACAGAACTATTAAGGCGAGCTGAACTTCCCACTATACAAAATCGAGCTCGACTACTTCGTCTTAAGTTTCTTTTCCTTCTCCTTAATGGAAGCACGAAAATCAATACGAGTGACTGCTTGCTACAGACAGATACACGTAGTTCTCGAACAAAACACACCAAGCACTTAACAGAATACAGATTTTACAATGACATATTTAGGTACTCATTTTTCCCACATGCAATCCGTGAATGGAACATGTTGCCCGATGACGTTGTCACCTGTACATCACTCGAAACCTTTATCGCCAAGTTATCAAACTATGTTCTGTAGCTACGACCTGCACACAGGTGCGCTGCGTCGTACAATGGCATTCTAATTCACTTAGCAGTGTCTTGTATTCTGCCGGGACGTGAACACCTGCTGAATCTTGTCTTTTGCGCATTGTACATAAAAAAAAAGTATTTTCTTTCCTTGTTCTTCTGTGTGCTAAACCTTCCATCATGGCGTTAACTACCATTTTTCCCCGCTCCTGTTATAAAAATTGTGTAATAATTATAGAGTGCATATGTACTGCCTTGTACACCTAAACTTATCTATGTCTGCGCCTATACTTGAACTGTGTTCTCTTGAAGATGTATCTTACCCCTTTCCCGCAACAGCCTCATATGTGAAGCTAGCAGTATGTTCAAATAAATAAATAAAAATAAAAAAAGTGGTCATGCGTTGCATAATAATTGATTCCTCATAATCAGCTTCGCCACAGTACAGCGCTCAAATGCGGTGAAGAATACACGATGAACCGCGGTAATACAGTAAAGCACAAGACCGGCACGGGGGCAATATCACGGGGCTTAAGTTAGTATGTTTTCCTTAAAAATACACGCGCGCACGCAGCGTCTCCGGTCACGGTACGACCACAGATATATCTTAAGTGTGCAGACATGCCTTCAGAGCTATTATCTGCCGCAAGTGTGGCTATATTGTTTGACCCGCCTTGCGTAGCCTGTTTATGAGATCGTAACAAGGCACAGTACGCGCTCCTTAATTAATACATCACAGAAGGCGTTGTTTCAATAGTATGAGCTGCCACATTTGGAATGGTAAAACATGTTGGAAGGAAATGAAACGCCGTCTCATGAGAAATGGTCAAAAAGTCCCGGAAGCGCTCTGGAGTCGAAGCTCACGTGTATTCAATACCGCTCGATTAACGGTTGTAAACCGTGGCGTGATCCGAACCTGCGATTCCTCAAAACCAATTAATTGTGGCACCTCGTATGAAGACTTCATTTCCGTTAGCTTGCTGTAAATAAGGAGGTTGTCTCTAATGACGTCATTTATTACTTACAAAGTTAGCACGTACAGAGTTCCATGAGCTACGTATCTCCACGTCTAATCTCTTCATCTTGGAAGAGAACTTCGAATGCCTTTTAATTCTTTTCTAGTTAGAAAGAGACACCATAGATATAAAAAGTAGACACACATTTTGAGACAATGCTTTATTATATAGCGTCAGATCGTGTCGTGTGATGACCATCACGTATTTCCACGAACCTAAAGTAAGCTGGTGTTCTGATACTTTTATGTAATATTTTACGGGTATTATAGCCAAATCTTTGTCCTTACGGATTCATAAAATTACTTCCTTTTTTATTCTTTTTTTTTGAACTACTGCAAGTTGCTTCTTGGTGAACGCGCATGAAACATGAGCCCTCCGAAAACACAACGCTGCCAAGCCACGACACTGCAATACAGGAGGCGCAACGGCTTTTGTTGCATTTTGAGAACCTGCGCAACTCCATGTCATTCCCTTTTCATGCTGTAAAGCTTAATTTCATTTGCCTTACGCGATGCAAGACGCACCGTGCTGGCGTATACTAGTGGCTTTCGCGTTGCGCTTGCAAATCCCGAGGACGCAGGATCGAATCCTGGCCGCGGCGACCGCATTTCAACGGTGGCGAAATGCAAGAGCAGCGTACATTGGATGCACGTTAAATAGACCAAGGTGGTCAAGATTATTTCGTAGTCCCCCACTACCGCAAGCCTCACAATCGTATCGGGGCTTTGGTACATAAATCTCCAGAATTAAATTTTTTAACAGGATGCAAGTATAATAGACGATTTTACAACAAGAATCGATTCATTTCCTTAATATTTATAGCTGAGTAGTTGGCAGAACCGTTTACACCGCCTCAGAGCAGACTCGCATATAGGGTTATAAGATATTCCGAAGTAGAAGGGTGTGGATTACGTTACACTACCTCTTAGACTTTAAGTTTACATAAAAATAAGTACTGAAGTGAATATTCGTTCGTCTCCATTCGAATGCGGCCTCCGCGGTAGCGAGTCGAACACGCGAAATCGTGTTCAGCAGGAGTACGCCACGTCCACTGAGCTACAGTAACTAGAACTAGTGACGCCTTTGTATTTCTGATAAAAGGCACCTGTGTTCCTTCTGTAGCAACAGAGCACATGGCACAAACCATAGGCGCATATACCGAGGGTGGGGTAATCTGCCCTTCCATTTCTGAAAGTAGCCACTGTCGGCGGCATGCTGGAAAGTCCAACAGAAGTACAGCTGAAGCTAAATTTCCTTTCTTAATATATGCACATGCATATGGAGAGAAGTCATAAGGAAAAAGCAGAGTCACCACTTAAGTAACGCTTTTCTTTACTACGCATCCTCTGATTGGACAGCGAGGATCGTCCTCTGGGCCTTCTTGGGACGCCCAGTATCGGACGACGCGCGGGATTCACCATGGATGCTGGCGTTGCGAACTCCTGGCGCTGGGCCGTTCCCGCCTTAACAAATGTCAACTTGCGCGGTTTTCATCATGTCCAGATTTTGGGGGCGGCTATATCCGTATTCGAATCAGCTTGCTACATTTAAGCTGCGGGCGAGGGGGAGGGTAGGATAAAGTATTATAATCAGCCGCACCCAACAATTGTGTGCCTTATGGCATGAAATCATTGGATTATCGAATGCTGGAACTTTTTATCTCTGTCCAGAGATGGCCTACGCAGCGTTGTTGTCTCAGTATCTTATCATCATAAAAAATCGAATCAACTTCTTACAGGTGTAACTGTCGGCACATATGCCGTATTAACATATATTATTTTAACGAATTATATATATTTAAAATATAATAAATAAATACATATATTAATTATATATACTATAAATACAGTAATATATATATTAAAAAGGTAATAAACGAGAAGCCAACAAACTTTTGTTGGCTTCTTATGACTAATAAAAATCGGGCCCCTCTGCTATAACCCCCTTTCTTCTCGTTTATTACATAAGAGGGTCTCGAATCCGGCTACATTGATGCATTCAGGTAGCAAATGTTAGTTCATTGACCAGTTGCCTTCAACCAAAAAGGTCACATTCTCGTGACTCCTGCGTCAAAAAGGACGTTCCACGTCCGCCGCCAAGGTTTGTGAGTGGTGGCCCTGGCTAACACTCCCAGGGTTCTACTAGTACACATAAATACCCAAGAAAGTGGGTGGGGAAACAGCGCCGCGGAAGCTCAGTTTGGTAGAGCATCGCACGCGAAATACGAAGGTTGTGGGTTCGGTTCCCACCTGCGGTAAGTTGTTTTTTCATCCACTTTAATTACCATTATTTTTCATTGATTTATTCATTTATTGAGCACTAGTAATTTCTCCTATGTTGTCCTTGGTGTCAGTGTTTGTTGGCTTCTTATGATATCGTCTGAGGAAGACATGCGTAATCTTCCTTCAATATAGTCAAGGTTTTTTTACCATTAGTTATCGTCCGCGTGCGATTTATCCGCTGTTATTCGAGCCCTAAGATTAAAAGTTGTAGCATCGTCGTTCAATTCGAAAACTACTACAACGTAATTTGTGTACAAAAGCAAAATTGTAGCAGCCGTCATCGCCTTCCATCGTTCCCACTCGCTTCGCCCTTTCCTTCTTTCAAGGACAATCAAAACGCTGCTTTATTTTTTTTTTCTTTTTCGTGGCCTTAGGCGCTGTATCGCTTCGGCACCACTCGGCCACGCATTTGCACCGTCATGCAATAAGAGCCGCATGCCCAGATACCTACACCAGACATAACGCCCTGTCGCAGGCCAGTCTCGCTGCAGCCGACCTCGTTCATTCATCGCACGCTTGAGAGCAGCAGAAAAACAGTGTGGAAGTGCCCGATCACGTGGTATTCTTTCATGTTTCGCGGGCTTTCTATGGAACGCTGAAAAAAGCATCACGGGAAATATCTCGTGTTGGAAAAAATTTATTGAGAGGTTTCTCAAGGTGCTCTACAACTTTTGTATCACACTTGGGGTCTGCAGCCAGTACTGAAAAAGTTGATTAGTTAAACAGGACTTATCCGTTAGTTAATAGGAAAAAAAAAAAGCCTGAGTAACTCTAGGCCAGTGCTAACATTATGCATTCGGTTCAACTCGCCTCCGGAGTGCCTTTCATTTTTAAAGCTTTCGCTGAAGTTATGTGGGACAAGGTATACACAGGACAATTTTTTAAAAGTATGCGATACAAGAAACTGAAACTTTTACTACAGCTGTTCGAAAGAAACAGCTTCGTTGGAAATCGGGTTGTAATTCTCCATGGTCGCACACATCTGCTGTCTTTTTGTTGTGAATATTGCAAGTAGTTCCGTAGCCTAGCCTATACTGGTATCCGTAGCCTATACTTCACAATTATTCGGTTTTTTATCAGAACAAAAAAAAAATGCCGCATGCATTTTGCATATAGCAGATTACCAATGAGGAGAGACAATGAGGAAATTTGTGCGAAACAAAAAACGGTGGCCTGTTCTAGTGCGTGATCGGAAATGTTCAACTTTTCGACGCGTTAATAATAAATATTAATAAATGAATTTATTAACGGCGGTATGTAGGAAACATAAAATACAGATTTCTGCGCGTTTAGCATACAGCAAAGTATGAACACAAACACACGATAACAAGACGCGTTAAAGAATTAAAAAAAGATCCATTTTGTAGCACTTGTTCAAAAACCATGTTTGCCTTTATTTGTTTGTGTTGAGTGCTCGCGCATAATTTCGAGTTTATTTTATACCCGTACCAAAGTTCTGTAAAGTAGGTAAAAGAGCATGAAAACAAAAAGCTTTACTAACATTTCTTATTCTCTCAAAGTGAGAACGTGATGCCGCAGTTCCCACTTTTCTAAGTTCATATCTTTTTCTGCTGAAACAAAGGCAATAATGAACTTCCGAGCAGTTGTGAAGTCGTGTTTGCTTAGCAGAAATCCTCAGACTAGCACCACAAGAGATATCCGCATTCAAAGTGTGCTACGCAGTGCATTGGCGTCGATGTTTCCCAAAATAATTTTCCTATCAGTTTGATTGATTGATTGATTGATTGATTGATTGATTGATTGATTGATTGATTGATTGATTGATAGCAGTCGGGTAAGACTTTAACTTGAAGGCCAACGCACTGTTTTAGCTGATTTCGGAGACAGATACATCTGAATGTGGGGCTCAGCAGGCATGACTTCGCTTGTGCTCGGCTTCAATTTCGCAATCGCACCATATAACCTAATATAACTAACTAAGAAAGATATAGTTCATTACCAACTTATGTCGGCCTAGTTCCGCAGAGGAATAACGGGTCTTTTGATTCGGTTTTTATCGCCCAGGGCTGCGGTGTAGCGAGGTAGGAATACGAAGGCATTCCTTTTTTGTGTTTGTTGGCATGGGCTTGTAGCTGAACTGGAACATCGCCCAGGCGTTGCACGTCGTGCTACCCAACGGCATTTTACGGGATTGTGAAGTCGTAACCGAGCCACCGTGTCGGCCCGCTCTTCCAATGGACAGAGAACAAAAGTGGAGCTCACCTGCATGTCAAGACGATGCTTGAAGACTGGAGTTTCGGTCTGCGATGGAAAATGAAAGAATTATACGTCAGTATACATGTATCTCTTACATACTATGTTCAACAACTCTCAAGTTGAATTGCAACAGATGATTGAGGGCCTTGGTCGGGAAAGTGTAAGAGCAGACTTGAAGATTCATATGCAGAAAGCAAAGGTAATGTTGAATACCCTGGAAAGAGAACAAAAATTCATGATCCCCAGTCACCCTCTAGGGTCTGCGCAAGGAGTACGTTTATCTAGGTCAATTGCTCACACTGGATCCTGATCACGGCAAGGAAGTATACAGAAGGATAGCAATGTCTGGGAGCGCATTCCCGCAGGCATTACCAAACCATTACCGGCAACTTACCGCTATCCTCGAAAAGAAAAGTGTACAATCGTTGCATTCTACCGGTACTAACGTATGGGGTAGAGAAACGCTGAGGTTAAGAAAGAGGCTTGAGCAAAAAAAAAAGTTGACTGCGCAACGAGTGATGGAACGAAAAATTTTAGTCGTAATGTTGTTGATTAGAGAGCAAAAGGGGAAGTCGATTGTCTAGTTGACGTTAAGAGGAAGCTTTAGCTCGGGTGATCCTATCTATCTACATGAAAAGGAGAATTCCTGGTGACTGTTGGTTTCGGATTTTTGAATTAGGTCGTCAATTTTTTGTTAAAAATTGGCAAAAATCGGAAATTTTGAAAAACGAAACTATCAAGTTTACAACTCTCTAACTCATCAAGAAAAAATTATAACACAATTCTCTGAAATGCATCTAATAGCACATCCAAAGCGGACAAAATTGATATGTTACACATGAATCTCAAAAAAATTAATAACATGGAAATACAGCTTTTGCAGATCTCTTGTAAACAATGTAACAACTTCACGCAAGATGTAAAATGACACATCGAATTTGTCCGCTTTCAATGATCTAGTGGATGCCGTTTACAGAACTGCGATATCTGTTCTTGATGCAGAGCTATGAATTTGTAAACCTCGTGCTTGTATTTTTTCAAACTGTGGAATATTTGAAAATCATTTTAACAAAATTCAGGCCCGAAATTGAAATTCCGGTTCCAACATGCAGTCACTAGAATTTGGCTTTCTCCCTCAAATGCAACAAACTTCATTAGAATCGGTCGAGAAGTTACCTTAGAAAAATGTTTTTGCATTTTACATGCATTTGAATAGGCCGCGTTGGAGTTGGGCCCGAGCTAAAGCTTCCTCTTAAGAGGAAGCTTTAGCTCGGGCCTAACTCCGACACGGCCTATTCAAATACACGTAAAACGTGAAAACACTTTTATGAGAAACCCCTGGAACGATTTTGATGAAATTTGTTGCATTTGAGAGAGAAAGGTCAATTCTAGTGACAGTTGGAAGCTGAATTCCGATTTAGGTCGTGAATGTTTGAAAAATATAGAAGCACGAAGTTTAAAAATTAATAGCTCTGCATCAAGAATAGATATCGCAGTTGTGTAAACGGCATCTATTGTATCATTGAAAGCGGACAAATTCGACATGTAATTTTACAGCTTATTTGTTTGTTACGTTGTTTACAAGGGTGTTGCAAAAGCTGTATTTCCATATAACTAGTTCTTTTTTGCTTCATGTGTAACATATCAATTTTGTCCGCTTTAGATGAACTATTAGATGCAATTTACAGAATTGTATTATAATTTTTCGATGCTCAGTTACAGGGTTGTAAACCTGATAGTTTTGTTTTTGCCAATTTTCAGTAAAAAATTGACAACCAAAGTAAAAAATTCGATACCAAGAGTCACTAGATTTTCAGTTATTCTTTTAAGTGCAACAAACCTCATCAAATTTGGTGCCGTGGTTTCCCAGAAAAACGAATTATCCTTTTACATGTATTTAGATAGGAGCACCCGTGCTAAAGCTTCCTCTTAAGAGCAAGGAACGGAGCTGGGGAGGTGGTGTAATGCACAGGACAGATGGGTGCCAAGAGAAGGCAACCACAGTCGACGACGGCAAATAATTAGGTGGTCTGATGAGCACATATCCTGTGCTCTTTTGCAAAGAATATTCAGACCGATCTAATTACTCCAATTTACTACTACTATTGGTGTTCTTCTTCTTATTATTGTTGTTGTCTTTGTCGCTGTTGCATGTGGGCGCCAGCATTACTATGACACCAAAGCGCCTCAACACATCGGAACCGAGCTTAATTTTTTAGCACATGCCTTTGTTTCAGCACGAAAAAACGTAAACTCTCACAAATTGTAAACAGCTGCTTACGCAGTTCCGCTGTTTTCCGACTTTGAGAGAGCTAGTGTACAAAAATTACGAAACATTTTATGCTCTCACACTTTTTATACCTATCAAAGACAACTTCGTAAAATTCACTCAATTTTTTTTTTTACGCAAGCGCATAACACAACGAAAAAATGGCCGACCTGGCTTTTGAATAAGAGACAGGAAAGTCGGCCACTTTGTACATTTTTAATGTTTTGTTACCGTGAATTTATTGCGAGTTTCTTCCTCTCCACACTTGGCTACGTGTTAAACCAACAACAGTATTTAGTCTGTTTTTCCTACCAGTATATTTAATTTTGGCGGCAAAATCAGAAGAATCGCACAACGTCGACAAATTGAGAGTTTTCGCGCACGAATTAGGAAAAACAGCCTTCCCCATTTCGATCAAATTTTCCTGGGTTATCTACTGACATTGGTTATCTGTTGTATGCAAAAAATATGTGCCCTCCTTTTAGTCCTAGTACAAAATAAACCAATGAACAGTGCTGTTTAGGCTGAGGTGTTCTGGGCCCCATGACTTGTCCTTCAGGATGTGGCACCGTGAAAACGTCAACTTCAGCTACGGCTCCCCTTTGTGCTCCGAATAAATAAGCAACCTAATTACGGTGGCTCACTGGATATGGCGTTCTTCTGAACACGATGTCGCGGGTTCAGCTCCCTGCCGCGCTGGCCGTAGTCTAACGGAAACGAACGCAAAGACAACCCAGTACTTAAATTTAGGTAAACTTGAAGGAGGACGGGTGGCATGATATAAGCCACAACCTTCTACTGCGGCGTCTCTCATAGCCGCGCTGATGTGTTTGAAGCAAAGAAAACGTCCCATCAACCTAACAATGAACCATAAACGTTATATAAATAAATCTTTTTTTTTTCCTGAATTTGAAAAAAAAAAAAACGTGTATTAGACTTGCATCGTGCATACCTTAGCATGATATAACAATAATTAGCCTTTACAGCATGAAAAGAGAAAGGCGGCGGGTGGCGTAGGTCCACAAAAAACGCAAAACGTTGTTGCGTCTCGCGTACAGCGTCGTGTTTTGTGATGGCGCCTGCCTGATGTATAAGGAAGGATGTATAATATTATTCAAATGGCAAGTTGGGGCTAGTATACGCGCGAAACTTTACCTCAAACGTCTAACAACACAGGCTGACTTGAGACGCGTGGAAATCTGTGTTGGTCATCACGCCACCAAATTTGACGCTACATGAAAAAGAAATACACCTAAGTACATTTGCAGCTCATTTCTCTAAGCAGAACCCACGCACGCACGCACGCACACACATACACACACACACAACCACACACAAACACACACAGAACATGCGCTATCAACATCTCCGCTAATTATCTCCAATAAATGGGAACAGCACACAAAGCTTCGCTTACATCGATTCCCAGAGTGCGTACAATCCATATATATATATATATATATATATATATATATATATATATATATATATATATATATATATATGTGTGTGTGTGTGTGTGTGTGTGTGTGTGTGTGTGTGTGTGTGTGTGTGTGTGTGTGTGTTGTTAAGAAAGGCCAGCTGCAGTACAAGTTTTGCCAACCAGTTGCGACTGTGGAAGCAACATCTCGGGAGCATCGCCGCCAACCTCTAGCCAGGGCGTGGCGAAGTCGACTTTGTGTCGATATCAATACGCGCATCCTCCACTCTTAGTCGGTTCAGCTAGGATGCGTTGTGACTGAAGGAGTTCGATGAAGCAGGCTTTGTGCGCAACACGACAAAGCGGACCTAATCTACGGGCGGGGGAGCTGCCGCGGGGACGCCGACGGACACTCCTTCCCACGCACCGACCAAGACGCAAGGCAACGCGCTACCCGGAACGGTCCCGAGTTCTATGAAATTCGTGTGCTGTCGGTTTCGCACCGTAAACACGTGTGTGTGTGGACCGTCCTGCGGGGAGGCGGCTAGTTTGTGATGACGAAACGAATGTTCGCATCACCTTGTATCGGGAGAGGACCGAGTGTTTAAAAACCGCTGTTGTGCGGATGCTCGAGACACTTCTCTTAAAGGGAAGCTGAAGCGGTTTTCAATTTCCATGAATTGCTGGGATTGGGAAGAACAGACCTAATAATTTACGGTTCCGAAATTTTTTTCTTCGTTTTGTTAATATAAGGGGCGGAAATCACTTTCTAAATCACCCCCGCGGACACGCCCCCATCGCTTCCCGGAGCGCCGGGTGAGGAGGTTACCAGAGGAGAGAACCGGTGAGAGTGACGTCACTGGCGGGGACCGAGCTGCCGGACCGGCGTGCTGGCATGCGCTGGCATGCCTCTTTCCGTCCTTCGCTTTACTGAACGACGCTACGAGAGATTTGCCGCCGCCGCCG
Source organism: Dermacentor albipictus (assembly GCF_038994185.2). NCBI lineage: Eukaryota > Metazoa > Arthropoda > Arachnida > Ixodida > Ixodidae > Dermacentor > Dermacentor albipictus. The sequence continues at coordinate 239,619,268 of NC_091821.1, read as the reverse complement.
CTCACGTTTGTTTTGCGATTTTCGTAAACTGTTCTTTCCTTCTGTGCTGCGTGAGTGCCTACAGCCAAGGGCGCCCAACATGCCCTCGTTCTGTGCAGCATTCGGCTGCGCGAACACACGCGGGCGAGACGATGTGGTGTTTCACAGGTTCCCGAAGCACAAGAAGCTTGCAGCGCAGTGCGGTGAGGAGAGATAAGTTCGTGCCGACGAAATCAACTGTGCTGTTCTCGGACCATTTCCGCGATAGCCGGATGGCCTTACGACAAATGCGGAAACGCGTTGTTGCTAGCGTTGCTATACTCCGTTTCATACATCAGGTGCAACGCTGTGGAGGCTTGAGATACTTCTTGCAGCGGCTGCGTTCGCACTTAGAAAAAGTTCGGTGTTTCTTGACCCGATTTTTGGGAAAACTTTTCATATATAAGCTCAGTTCTGAATGAAAAAAAAGAATTTACCCATAGAAACAATCCGTGTACTTATACGGCTGCTAACACGTTATTTTAACACGTTTTTTTTTAACACAGCATTCTTTAATTGCAGCCCGTCGCGGCAGCTTCACGTGCATGCTCGCGCGAGCAAATGCCGCTGGCACGCTGCGAACCATAGACGGAAACGCGCGCAGTAATAAATTTTGGTAACCGGATTTCGTGCGTAGCTTCCACAGCGTTGCACCTGAGGTATAAATTGGAGTATAGGCTTGCCTAGTGACATTCGACGTACGGTTGCAGTTATCATGTTTACCACACGGCGGTGCTAAAACTGCCTAATATCTTTATGTCAACACTAGCATGGAGCGCGCATACCGATTCTTGATCGAGCCACAATCGCAAAGTCGTCGAACCATATTCTGAATATTGCACATATAATACCCTGACCATCTCGATCTGGATGTGTATGATAAGCAACTTCCATGACTGTACCTCGCAGCACTGCATGTGTGCGCTTTGAAACGCGGCACTTATGTTAGCGATCGTGTATCAACGCTCAGAAAACCACGGGACTTCAGACAAGCAGCGGCAAGGTGCTTGACATCGCGGAATTGTACCCGTGTTTACAATCTAATGAGAAGTTAGTGCTTCGGCATTCTTCCAGCAGCAAGTTCCCAGTGACACTTTAGCGCATTTTTTCTCCCGTCATTGGAACGGCAGCTACATGAAAAAAAAAAAGCATACGTAACAGCTAAGATTTCCAGCGCGCGAGAAGGTGTACACATCGCTCTCGGCACACTCAACATCGTCGTTGCCGCCGTTGCCGCCATCGTTTTCCGTATCGGCTGTCGGTTCGAACATGTACGGCGAAAATACAAGCTGTCCGAGACAGCGAGAACGTTCCATAATGCTTACAACTCAGCTATGCAGCCAGAACAGAACAGCGTGCTACGCTCTCAAACGGCGGCGCCGACCGGCGACTGCCGCCACTGACGTCACAGCGGCTCCGACCAATCACGGGCAACAGCGGCGTTCGCGCGATACCCTGAGGCGCTGGTGCGCGTTTTCATGAAAAAACAGCCGCTTGCGCTTGTTTCCGCCCTTTTTGAACGAGATATTCGTGTTCAGGGGACTCAAAACTGTAGAATGCCGCAGAGAACTCATTTTTTTCGAAAAGTGTTTCAGCTTCCCTTTAAGAAGAAGCTTTAGCTCGGGCCCAACTCCGACGCGGCCTATTCAAATACGTGTAAAACGCAAGAACGTCTTTATGAGATAACCCCTGGACCGATTTTGATGAAATTTGTTGCATTTGAAAGAGAAAGTTAAATTCTAGTGACGTTTGGAAGCCGAATTTCGATTTAGGGCTTCAATTTTCTTAAAACGATTTTCAAATATTTGACCGTTAGAAAAAATAGAAGCACGAAGTTTACAAAGTCATAGCTCTGCATCAAGAATAGATATCGCAGTTGTGTAAACGGCATCTATTGTATCATTGAAAGCGGACAAATTCGACATGTAATTCGACATGTCGAATTCATGTCGACATCGAATTCATGAAATCGACATGTGATCTGTGAACTTTTGCAAAGTTCACAGATCACTTTCTAAAAACAACACTACCTGCATGCTGTCTTAGAATTAACCAAGTGCCTTTATTTATGTTTAGAAAAATGAACGCATAATACATGGGTAGTTAAATGCTAGATTAAGTATAGTCATATTCTACAGTATGGATCACGAGCGCCAGCAGCATTACATGATTATACTCACAAAACAATTTCGGCTCACTTAATTTGTTTTACTAAATAACTGCAGTATGGTGTCCAAATTCCTCGAACATAGAAGGTTCGACGAATTATAGCCTCTTTATTTCGGATTAGTGAAAAACCTCACCTTAATTGAAGTGAACGTTCTTGGTGTAGGGCTTCTTTAGACAATGATTCATCTACATTGCACATTACTTGTAGGTAGTTGTAACGTGGTATCACAAATTGCTGACGCAAGCATCAGTCATCCTAACGTAGTGGTTGCAAGCCACACCGTGACCATGTCACCGAAAGCTGGATGCGCACCCCATAGATCGTTATTTGCTCTTTTCACTGTCTTTTCACTGTCACGCTCTTTTCACTTTTTTATCACTGTCTTTAACGCTGCACTTGCTTCTCTTCATTCGAGATGAGATGGCAAGCTTAGTCCCCTGCATTTGCTTCTTTGAGAATGTCCAGTGCCCTTCTCACAATCTCTGCCCCAATTATCTTGTCATCCAAAGCTTTCAATGCGGTTTCTGCCATTACACCAACCTTCGCATCACCGATGACGGGTGACAATTGGCCCAAATTTTTGTCACGACGAGTCCAGTAGTATTTATCTTTTGCAGAAGATATTGCTGAGCAGTAATTTTTTAAAAAGTCTTTCTATATCTGCCAGGCCTCAGCAGTACGCACGCGTTTAGCCCTGTTATACGAACGCTTCTTTATACTCCTTACTTTGCGAAGAGACTTGTTCAACCAAGGGCTGGATTTGTCGTTAGTTATGGAGACTATCGGGACGTACCGGTGTACGAATGCAGTTCATTTTTCCTTGTAGAGTACCCAGTTGTTATTTACAGATTGACAATTAAATAAAGGTAGTAGCACTTTACAAAAAATTCTAGTTTGTAGTTAATCTCATCGGAATTTGCTCCGTTATAATTGTGAATTTGTTTTGTTGTTCTGCCAGACACTGGCTTCGTGATGCTAACAGCTGAATGAGGTTATGATTGCTAAAGCCGCTCATATCTGAAATGGAAATTATTGTGTCAGGAGCGTTTCTGAACACTATGTCCATGATAACGGAGGTGTGTGTAGACACCTTAATTATTTGGGAGAGGTTTATAACTATTTGGAATGGGTATTAGGTTCACATTTCTTCACTAATCATGGTAACTTGATAGCTATGGCATCATACTGCCGAGCTAGTAGTCTGTGTTCAGTCCAAGCTGAGGGGGCCGCATTTCGGTGTATACTTAATATTAGGTACAAGTCTTAGAATTCCAGGTAGTCCAAAATTCTCTGATTTTTCCAATTCGGCGTACTTCATATAAGTAGGTTGTTCTTTTGGTGCGTAAGGCGAGATAATTTTTTTCTAATTGACGTTGCTTAATTCTGCTACTTTAGTTTTATTCACATTACGGTGATAGACGATTTAGAGCATATAAGAAATGCAGCAGACTTCAGCTATTCTCTCGGCTCTGAACTTGCTTACTTCGACAGCAGTGAGGACGGCCATCTGAATTATTTTCTGTCTGCTTGTTCCTCAAATAATTGGGTTTGTCCCTACAAGGAACTGGACAAGAAAACATCGATTATATGTAACCCGCTTTTTAATGGGTAGGATGCGGTCATATATAAACTTCTTAATTTAAAGTAAGAATTTCAAAATAAAAGAAATGGATATTATAATATTTTAAACAGTAATATATTTATGTGATACTACAGAAAGAATGCTGTGGATTAGATAAAAAGGTTTTGACTTCTTCTTTGTGATGTACACAACTTCCTTTTTGCATAATATTGCAATCCATGTTGTGTATGTCGAGCTACACACTTAGACGGACTTTACCATTCTCACACTCCCTCTGTCTAAGGGAGCTATATTTATTCAATTATAGCAAGTAACTTTATAAAACCTTTTCTTTGTAGTTGTGTGCAAAAGCTATCCAATTATGTTTTCTCAAGATGGCTCTATATATTACTATTTAAATATATTTGGTTCAGATAATATTGGTACGTCATGTTTATGTTCATTTGTTTTCTGTGGAACAGTCACATGACTTTGTTTTTATTTCTAATTCGGACAATGTTTAGTATTTGTCAGTGTGACAGCAGCATGTCATTTGAAAGGATCATCAAACAGTTTTAAAGTTCCTGCTTAGTGATTAATGAACATTGAGGCCAAAACTTCTACTGACAGGGATGCCACAAGCAAAATAATGCAGTGCCACCAATTAGCATTATTCTTAGTTTTACGTTACTTTCTCCCCATCAACTTACGTTACCATTGCTCGAATACAGTGAACAGAACGAGTTGACCTGGCTCTTTCAGTATGTCCTCTGTATACCATTTCACACATTCTTTATCCTCGCAAACGATACCTTTTCAAAAATCTTCGCAGTCATCTTTTCTCGTTTTCTTGTTAGCACACCACCAGCAACATTGAAAAAAAATCAGGCGGGCTGTATCAGGGACGCAGCCGCAGTGGTGCACATGACGTCTTGTGCGTGCTGCTGAGGGTGTTTGCGCACTAGGATACAGAAATGACATAACCAAACAAACAAGTGACATTTATTCGTGCATTACAAAGCTTATCTGTGGTGAACTTATCATACAAATACAGTTGAAACGATGTACAAAAATATTCAAGTGCCAAGAAAATCCCATTGTTACAACCGATAGTTGTTATAACTAGGTAGCTAAAAAGAAAGCATAGGAGATAAATATTTCAATTAGACAGAAAGAAGTACAATCAAACCCACTAATATCATTACCGATTTTAACACTACTAGGGTGAGCACCCTGTGAACTTTTGTGTGTGTTCTACTCGGTGTTTGCACAGAAAAGAGAAGACACATGAAATCCGGGAAAAGAAAAAAAGATACGAGCCATTTCGCCACACTTTCTGTGAATGCACCCCGCACGGCACGCCTTCATGCCGTGGACTGTCAGGGACTGACAACCAATTTTCACGGCACTATTTTTGCTAGTGCAGTGTAAAGCTGCACTAGCAGGTCAGAGGTCAGGGTGTCTAATCATGAAGTGGTGATGCAGAAAATGCTGTGGAACATTTTTTATCAGAATTTTTCGATCTGCAGTGAGGATGTAGCCGTTCACTGGAAACATGCTGAAAATGATGATAGACAAGGACGGTAGCAATTATACGCCGGCATTAGTGGGAGACAGATGCCAAGTGTGGCCGTGCTGTAACAAAGTATGAGTTTGTTTATCAAGTCGATGTTCCTACGATTCATGTTTTCTGAATTCGTAAATGATTTCTATGATAATTAGCTATGTGTTTTCGGGGTTTCCTGTCCTACTGCTTTGGTATTTAACCTGTCGAAACGAAACCAATTGGATTCATAACGAAAAGACTCCTTAACACTGTTAAGAATGACGAGCTGCAAGGCAAGATTGCCACCCACTTACGACTGGGCGACACGACGCGCATCCCCACTCACCGTCGCTGCAGCTAGAAGGCGTTCGAAGAAGCGGCCTTTGTGCTGAAAACCGCCTCCTTCAACCAGCCCCATCGACATTGTGACGGAACGAGTTCGGTGTGCGAACAATGGTTTCGGAGTTCTCCAGCGCAGACCTGATCTGATACGCATGGACAAGCTGCCGCGGGAAAGCCGTATTTTGGTGCTTCCCATGCCTCGGCGTGACGCAGGACAACGAGCTACCCACGATTAGAATCGATACTTCCCGGAATGGCACCCCTCCAACGCCGTCGTTTGGGCATCGGAATGTGTGTGCCTTTGTGTACGTAAACTGTTCTGCGGAGCGGCAGCAAGTTGGGGATGAGTAAACGAAGAGTCGCCGCCTCGTATGGCCGGCGGACCGAGTGTATAAAAACTGTTGTTGTGTGAATGCTGGACACACTTCTCTTGAGCAGTCATGTTAGACTGATTTAATTTCTGTAAATAAACCCATATTCCTCGTTCTCGATGAGAAGCAGTTCTTCACTTCATCGACGTCCTCAGCGTAAATAAGTAGGACGACGGCATGGGCCAGCTACCTTCGAATTCATGTCGTACTCCAATCTTGGCAAAGGACCACGAGCGATGGGATTGAGCCCCCAATCCTGACAACTGCCTAACAGCGGTGAGATGGACTTTGCGACATGGTGCTGTATCTGCGGTGATTGCTTGGTTTATGCTTTGACTCTCTAGGCTTCATTTTGTGGTTGTTCTGTTTAGAACAGTAGGGAAGCTAGATTGTTGTGTGTTAGCTAGGTTGCGTTTTCCTAGCTAGATTTAGAGAGCAGAATCAAGGCAGTAAAGCAGCAGCCATGGAGTTAAGGACACTGCTGAGAGACGAGTTGTTGATTGTTGGTGAGGAACTGGGCCTATATGTACGCAAGGAAATGCTCAAATCGGAATTATTGGAGCTAATTTCCAATCAGGCCAGTGACGAAGATATTGAAATGGGAATGGAACTTCTCAAAAAGAGAGAGAAACGGGAAAGAGAAAGAGAAGAACAGGACAGGGAAAAACGAGAGAGAGAGGAACGTGATAAAGATCGCGAGTTTCAGTTAAGGAAAATGCAAATTGAACTTGAAAGCAAACGTTTGGAGTTGTCTCAAGGAAGTGAAGGCGCTCTGGGACGATAAAGTGAGGCAGAATCGTACCGCATGGACAGGCTATTAAAGCCATTTGAGGTCGGGACCGACATAGGCTTGTTCCTAAGCAATTTTGAAAGGACTTGCGAGAAGATGAACTTCGGTCCGAGTACATGGCCAAAGCGGTTGCTGTCTATGTTGCCGTGTGAGGCGGCGGAAGTAATTGCCAGATTGAGTGTGCAGGATGCATATGATTATGCAAAAGTTAAGGCTAGTCTCCTGAAGAAATACCGCCTTTCAGCCGAAGCTTTTCGGCAAAGGTTTAGGAGCACAGGCAAGAAAGATAGCGAGGGCGATCCAGAGTTTGCATATAGCTTAAAGGCCAACCTAGTCGAGTCGCTTAAAAGCGCGGAAGCGTACGACAGCAGAGACATGATCATTGAATGCATGTGTCTAGAGCAGTTTTACAAAACCATCCCCCAAGCTGTGAAACTGTGGGTGCAAGACAGAGGTAATGTAAACACTGTGGAAAGGGCGGCTGAATTAGCCGAAGAGTACGCAACCCGAAGAAAGTTGAACGCCGAGGAGGGAAACTGGGACGGTCGAAATGGACCACGGAAACCATTTCCGTTCAAAAAAGGTGCGCAAACTAGACGATCAGAGCCCGTAGACATGGCGGAAAAGCCCGCAGAAAAGAGCGAGGAGAAACTTAACGGAGAAACCGCACAAAAAGAACAGAAAAGAAAATTCGAATCTGTTAGACCAATTCGCTGTTACAAATGCCACAAACTGGGACATATAGCTGTAAACTGCGAGAAGTCTAGCGTAGTTTTTTCCTACGTGGAGGAAAAAAGATGAGAATATGGAACTTTTAAGTCCATATCTCCACGACCTGCAAGTTAATGAAAAAACATGCCGAGTGCTAAGAGACAGTGCCGCCACGCTGGACATTGTCCATCCGTCTTACGTGACGGTAGATGACTTCATCGGAGAAGTAGCATGGATAAAACAGGTTGTAGAAGAACACAGCGTGTGTCTGCCCATGGCCAAAGTCAAAATCAGTGGACCATTCGGGGAGCTAGAAACTGAGGCTGCAGTTTCCAAATTTTTTTCACTGCAGTATCCCTACATCTTTTCGAATCGTTCGAATCAGTTACTGCGTGACAGAGGGCTCAAACTGGGAGAGGGCATAGTACAGGCATTGACCCAAGGCCAAGCTCGTAAGATCGCGGCGCTTTCGGCTGAAAATGCTCAAGCTCCTCCAGCTGAAGCAGAAAAGGGGATAGCTTCAATACCCGAATCCGAGCTAGGCCCGAGGGACAAAAGAACAATTGAGGAGAGCCTGCCAGTTGACCAGCTCAATGAGAGCGTAGCACTAGAGTGTCAGAGTTCTAGCCTGCAGGAAGAGCAAGCAGACGCGCTCACAAGCGAGACAGGGTCGTTATTATCACCGGCCTCAAAGAACTTTGATCAACTCTTACGCGTGGATAGAGAGTCACTGGCAGCTGAGCAAAAGAATGATGAGAGCTTAGCTAAATTACGTGACACAGCTAAAGAAGGCATTGCTAGGCGCAACGTAACGATACATGAGAGAGGAGGATTGTTGTATCGGCATTACAGAGATCGAAAGGGTAGGATTTTATATCAGTTAGTCATGCCTACTAAGTATAGGGAGGACCTTTTGAGTCTTTGTCATGGAAATGGGTGGTCCGGCCACCTAGGCATAAACAAATCAAAGGAAAGATTGCTTATGGAATACTACTGGCCTGGCTGTTTCAAAGACGTAGAAAACTTTGTAAGATCATGCGATGCCTGCCAGCGTTCTGGTAAACCAGGAGAGACATGGAAAGCTCCACTGAAGGTAGTGCCCTTAATAACAGAGCCTTTCAGACGACTTGTAATAGACACGGTAGGGCCTCTTCCAAAAACAAAATCGGGCTACAGGTACTTGTTTACCATGCTGTGTCCGGCTACCAAGTTTCCAGAAGCAATCCCTTTGAAAGAGCTCAGCTCCACCGAAGTAGTAGACGCGCTTTTGACAGTGTTTGCACGAGTTGGGTTTCCAGCCGAAATTCAGGCAGATCAAGGGTCAGTATTGACGAGCGCACTGACTTCCACATTCTTGCAAAAGTGCGGCGTAAAGTTAATACACAGTTCTGTCTATCACCCTCAGTCAAACAGTGTAGAGAGGTGGCATTCGGTGCTTAAGCGAGTTTTGCGTGCGCTATGTTACGAGCACAAGGAGGACTGGGAGAACTGTCTGCCGGCAACTTTGTTTGCTTTGCGAATGGTTCCACATGAAGCGACAGGGTTCTCACCAGAAGAACTAGTGTATGGGAGGACACTCCGTTCTCCACTGAGAATGTTAAGAGAGATGTGGGAGGAAAGAGGAGGGAGTGCAACAGTGGTTGAATACGTGCTAAATTTACTGGAACGGCTAAGCGTAACCCAAGAACTAGTCGGAAAGAACATGGCAGTAGCTCAAAAGAACGCCAAATTCTATTACGACAAGAATGCGAGGCTTCGCACGTTTAACGCCGGAGACCAGGTAATGATCCTCAAACCTTCAAGAAAGAACAAGCTTGAAGATCACTGGGACGGGCCCGTTAAAGTGTTGCACAAACTTTCAGAGACTAACTATGCTTTGAGAATGCCCGGTCGCAGGAAGGAAGTGAGGATATATCACTGTAATTTGATGAAGCCGTATGTAGGGCGGAGCGGAGTCGTTAACTATACCATCAAAGAGCCGGATGGCACTAGTACCAAGTTTAACGAGTATAGGGCGACCTCCAACTCTGAAATCGGCCTAGAAGAAGTAGTAGAACACTCGGTAAGCTCGCACGCTCTAAGACCCGAGCAGCTAGATGAGCTAAAAGGGGTGTTAGGGGAATATCTCGACAGATTCAGCGATCGGCCGGGTAGAACCGAACTGATAACGCATGAAATTGAGCTGACCTCTACCGAACCAGTAAGATCAAAACCTTACAGGGTGTCTCCAAGACAGAGAGAGATTATGGAGGCAGAGATACAGCGCATGCTAGAGTTGGGAGTTATTGAGCCCGCTGAGAGTGACTACACGTCACCTCTAATACTCGTAGAAACCCCTAACAAGAATGCTCCCATTGGTCGAAGGTTAACAACTGCACGGCCGTTTTCTCTCACCTAGGGATCTAGGGAAGACAGAGCATTTTTAAGCAGCTGATTAGCGGCTGCTCAGTGTGCATTCTTTCAGTCCTGTTAGACTGATGAACTGTAACGTTCTCCACTCTTCATGTAGATATCGTAAATAAATCGCATATTCCTCGTTCTCGATGAGAACAAGTCCCTCCCTTCAACAACGTCCTCAGCGTGGATGAGTTGGACGACGGCATGGGCCAGCTACCATTTATTTCATGCCTGACCCTAACCCTTACAGTACACATAATTGCACACTTTAGCCACGCATTTATTTTCATCCATGTTGCTGAGTCTTTCTTCAAAATTAATTTTGCTCTGCGTTTCTCTAGCTTCAAAATACGCCTAAACCATGTCACCCTGTACTGCCTGATTGGTGGTCTCACCGTGGGATCCTAAAGCCGATCGGCCTACCGATCTAACAATATATTCGATTTTAAGCAAAGAATCACATTAGCGCGGGCACCATAACTCCTTTTCAAGTTCCTCGCACCACCTCATATTTACTGTAGCCGCAAGAGGCTCAATGTTTCGATATTGGTGGATTCCACTTCCCCTTTATATTCAGCTTATCTTGGTGGGTGCTTGAGTAAGTCTTCGTTAATGTATACACCTAGGTTTTTATATTGCTTGATTCTACGCATGACTTCCTGTTGAACTGATACCACCTAATTACTCGTCTCTTCATTAAAAATCATAATTCGCGATTTCTCTGTGCTAAACTTAAGGTCCAAATTAATGGCTGCATTGGCCCACATATTCGCATGTCTCGGTAACTATCTTGCATTGTCCGCTAGTAGCACTATGTCGTCCGGATACATCAGCCCATGGACCGTCTGTTGTACCTTTTGTCCACATTACGAATTTAAGATAGATGAAACCTTAATCCACTGTTTCCCAGTCGTCATTTTATGCCCTTGTCATAAAGCGTGAACATCAATGAAGACCGAGTACATCCTTGCTTCAATCCTCGGTGAATATCCACTACTTCAATGTTGCATTTCCGGCCTTCCTGTACAATATGTACTCGGTTGTCCCTATACTCTTAAATGTACACGCTCTGGGACGTATCTTGCCATTCAAGAATAATCGTCATCTGTCTTGCTTGCATTTCCTTCCTTGAAAACGGTGCGCTTGCTACTTTCAAGTCGAGAATGCTCCGTTATGCTGATAACACGCATGCCGTTCGCGACATGGAAGTACCAAACTGGCAACGGTAAAGAAAGGAAATGCGGACAAGAATGACGACAATTATTAAACCCCAAATTAAACCCAGTGTTTAATATTGATTAAGCGTGTATATATATGTATATATCAGCAGCGCCACGACGTCCGAATCTAGGCCTTCGTGCTTGACAAGCTTCGCCACAGCCAGGGTTCAATACGACCCAAACTGGTACGACCTAGGTGTCGTTTCCGGCGGCGCCACCAGGCGCCGCTACTATACCTCAATCTCCACCGCAGCATGTCCACATAAAAAATTCACTTGTAATAACCTACTGTTGCGGAGTTAACGCACTCTATATCGACAGACAGTATATTTATACCATGTCCATCAAAAGCTTTAAGAATCGTCCTTCGCATATATTAAGCCCATTCAAATAAAATACCCGGAACAATGTCTGCTCAAAAAATATCTTTCGAAACTTTTGCGAAAACGGAAACCGGCAAGAGGCGAAGACGACAAACGTCGCGCGCGACCTACGTGATGTTGGCAGCGAGCAAGGCGGACAAACTTATTGCACACAACTTAATTTCATTTTATTTCGGTTTCTTTCTCATCCTCGATTATTCATCTATTGTTTTTTTTTCTATATCAGTCTAACACCCGGTTCGTGGCCTATCCTCTGCAGGGGATTTGTGCCATTGAATAAGGCGTCATCATCATCATTATCATTGGCGGCGAGAGAATGACGTGGCTCGTAAAGAAGCGTCGAGCACTTCCAGTCTGCCATGCAAGGAACGCTTCGTCAGCAGAAGTGTCAACCACGGGGAACCGGGCTATAGGGAGACAACGTATCAGCTGCCAGATTCCCTTCCCCGAAAAGACTTTTGAAGACGACCAGAAGGCGTCTGAACAACGTGGGCAGCAACATGGCGAGGTGGGTGGCGCTTCAACTCGGCGACAAGCGGGACGCCATCTTTGGCTGGCGGACGTTGGCTCTACGAGCCGCGGCCGCCGCGGCGACCTGATTTTCTCCAAAGTGACCAACCCGCTGCGGAACATCCAGCGCAGCAACGGACTACACGGCGTATGGGACAACACAGCGCACAACGTCATCTGCACTACCGACATCCTGCTGCTGCTCGGTGAGGTGCCCGCTACGAAACGCCTGCTGAAGGTGATCCTTACGAACCCTACATTATTCACAGCTTCACGATAGTCCCTTCAAGGCCTGTGCGACACTGCGCGGTCTCCGCCTGTGGCAGCAGCTAGCACTGTGCGACAGCGAGCGGTCCCAGTCCGCGGCGGCTGTTAGCACTAAAGGTACCTGCTAGGTATGACGAATATGATCCTTGACTGTAAGCTCATCTGTACATCAATTTGCTACCGCGAGCGGTCCCATCCGTTGGGTGCTATCGCCGAAGTGAGCTGCTCTTTGGACGTACAGAGGGCGGTCCCAGCCCGCGGGCGCTGCAATCGCCGAAGGGAGCTGCTAGACATGACGAAGCTGCTCTTTGGACGTACAGCGGGCATGCCCAGCCCGTGCGCGCTGCTATCGCCGAAGGGAGCTGATAGGCCTCACGATGGTGGCCCTTGATTGGAAGCTGTTCTACCCATTAATTTGCAACCGCGAGTGGTCCCAGCCCGTAGGCCCTGCTATCACTGAAGTAAGCTGCTAGACATGACGAAGCTGGTGTTTGTACGCTGTTCTGCCAGTCAATTTGTAACAGGAGGCTGTCCCACACTGTGGGCGCCGCCATCACCAAAGAGAGCTGCTAGATATGAAGACACTGGTGTTTGTGTGCTGTTCTGTCCATCAAAGCACAACAGTGGGCGATCTGATTGTAAGCTGTTCTGTCCAACGATATAGAGCAGTGGGCTGCAGAGATTGTAAGCTGTTCTGTCCAACGAAATACAGCAGTGGGCTGTAGAGATTGTAACTATGTGCAGCAGTGGGCTGTATACATTGTAAGCTGTTCTGTCCAACAATGTGCAGCAGTTGGCTGTATAGATTGTAAGCTGTTCTGTCCAATGATTGTAAGCTGTTCTGTCCAACCATGTGCAGCAGTGGGCTGTGTAAGCTGTTCTGTCCAACTATGTGCAGCGTAAGCTGTTCTGTCCAACCATGCGCAGCAGTGGGCTATGTAAGCTGTTCTGTCCAACCATGCGCAGCAGTGGGCTATGTAAGCTGTTCTGTCCAACCATGCGCAGCAGTGGGCTATGTAAGCTGTTCTGTTCAACCATGCGCAGCAGTGGGCTATGTAAGCTGTTCTGTCCAACCATGCGCAGCAGTGGGCTATGTAAGCTGTTCTGTCCAACCATGCGCAGCAGTGGGCTATGTAAGCTGTTCTGTCCAACCATGCGCAGCAGTGGGCTATGTAAGCTGTTCTGTCCAACCATGCGCAGCAGTGGGCTATGTAAGCTGTTCTGTCCAACCATGCGCAGCAGTGGGCTATGTAAGCTGTTCTGTCCAACCATGCGCAGCAGTGGGCTCTGTAAGCTGTTCTGTCCAACCATGCGCAGCAGTGGGCTGTGTAAGCTGTTCTGTCCAACCATGCGCAGCAGTGCGCTGTGTAAGCTGTTCTGTCCAACCATGCGCAGCAGTGGGCTATGTAAGCTGTTCTGTCCAACCATGCGCAGCAGTGCGCTATGTAAGCTGTTCTGTCCAACCATGCGCAGCAGTGGGCTCTGTAAGCTGTTCTGTCCAACCATGCGCAGCAGTGGGCTATGTAAGCTGTTCTGTCCAACCATGCGCAGCAGTGCGCTGTGTAAGCTGTCCTGTCCAACCATGCGCAGCAGTGCGCTGTGTAAGCTGTTCTGTCCAACCATGCGCAACAGTGGGCTATGTAAGCTGTTCTGTCCAACCATGCGCAGCAGTGGGCTATGTAAGCTGTTCTGTCCAACCATGCGAAGCAGTGGGCTATGTAAGCTGTTCTGTCCAACCATGCGCAGCAGTGGGCTATGTAAGCTGTTCTGTCCAACCATGCGCAGCAGTGGGCTATGTAAGCTGTTCTGTCCAACCATGCGCAGCAGTGGGCTGTGTAAGCTGTTCTGTCCAACCATGCGCAGCAGTGGGCTGTGTAAGCTGTTCTGTCCAACCATGCGCAGCAGTGGGCTATGTAAGCTGTTCTGTCCAACCATACGCAGCAGTGGGCTATGTAAGCTGTTCTGTCCAACCATGCGCAGCAGTGGGCTATGTAAGCTGTTCTGTCCAACCATGCGCAGCAGTGGGCTATGTAAGCTGTTCTGTCCAACCATGCGCAGCAGTGGGCTATGTAAGCTGTTCTGTCCAACCATGCGCAGCAGTGGGCTATGTAAGCTGTTCTGTCCAACCATGCGCAGCAGTGGTCTATGTAAGCTGTTCTGTCCAACCATCCGCAGTAGTGGGCTATGTAAGCTGTTCTGTCCAACCATGCGCAGCAGTGGGCTATGTAAGCTGTTCTGTCCAACCATGCGCAGCAGTGGGCTATGTAAGCTGTTCTGTCCAACCATGCGCAGCAGTGGGCTATGTAAGCTGTTCTGTCCAACCATGCACAGCAGTGGGCTATGTAAGCTGTTCTGTCCAACCATGCACAGCAGTGGGCTATGTAAGCTGTTCTGTCCAACCATGTGCAGCAGTGGGCTATGTAAGCTGTTCTGTCCTAGCATGTGCAGCAGTGGGCTATGTAAGCTGTTCTGTCCAACCATGTGCAGCAGTGGGCTATGTATGCTGTTCTGTACAAAGACTGTAAGCTGTTCTGTCCAACCATGTGCAGCAGTGGGTATGTAAGCTGTTCTGTCCAACCATGTGCAGCAGTAAGCTAAGTAAGCTGTTCTGTCCAACCATGTGCAGCAGTGGGCTATGTATGCTGTTCTGTACAAAGACTGTAAGCTGTTCTGTCCAACCATATGCAGCAGTGGGCTATGTAAGCTGTTCTGTCCAACCATGTGCAGCAGTGGGCTATGTATGCTGTTCTGTCCAACCATGTGCAGCAGTGGTTATGTAAGCTGTTCTGTCCAACCATGTGCTGCAGTGGGCTTTGTAAGCTGTTCTGTCCAACCATGTGCAGCAGTGGGCTATGTATGCTGTTCTGTACAAAGACTGTAAGCTGTTCTGTCCAACCATGTGCAGCAGTGGGCTGTGTATGCTGTTCTGCACAAAGACTGTAAACTGTTCTGTTCAACCATGTGCAGCAGTGGGTATATAAGCTTTTCTGTCCAACCATGTGCTGCAGTGGGCTATGTAAGCTGTTCTGTCCAACCATGTGCAGCAATGGGCTATGTATGCTGTTCTGTACAAAGACTAAGCTGTTCTGTCCAACCATGTGCAGCAGTGGGTATGTAAGCTGTTCTGTCCAACCATGTGCTGCAGTGGGCTGTGTAAGCTGTTCTGTCCAACCATGTGCAGCAGTGGGCTATGTATGCTGTTCTGTGCAAGGACTGTAAGCTGTTCTGTCCAACCATGTGCAGCAGTGGGCTGTGTAAGCTGTTCTGTCCAACCATGTGCAGCAGTGGGCTGTGTAAGCTGTTCTGTCCAACCATGTGCAGCATTGGGCTGTGTAAGCTGTTCTGTCCAACCATGTGCAGCAGTGGGCTATGTAAGCTGTTCTGTCCAACCATGCGCAGCAGTGGGCTATGTAAGCTGTTCTGTCCAACCATGCACAGCAGTGGGCTACGTAAGCTGTTCTGTCCAACCATGCGCAGCAGTGGGCAGTGGATGCGCAGCAGTGGACTTTACCCAGCATGTGGCTTCTTCCTCATGGACCAATGTAACTGTGAACTCTGGGTTAATTTTTGTCTCTGGAACTCTTCAAGCAAGTCCACAGAAATGACCCCACTAAAAGTACACGTGAACTGCAATGTAGCTGTCTTCCACCGCTGAGCTAACGTGCAGTGAGCCTTAGTGAAATGTTTAGTCGCCGAGATACCTGCAATCTTTTCAAAAGTATTTGTATCTGCTGCCATGGATGAACAGCCACACTCTGCCTCTGGTAACTTCCAGTGAGGCTGTCTGATACCGGTGAATTTTTAGTATGAAACTGTGCTTGTGTGTGGCTGCTGAAGCAAGTCCACACAAATCCTCTGTTAGCTTCTGGTACAGGTGAACTCATAATGCACCTTTCTGTCTATGACTGCTGAAGTGAGCATGCTGCAAGCTTTTATTTGTGCAGTAGCCAAGGTACCTGCGACGACTTCATCAATATTTTTCTGTGACCACGGAAAGGTCACATTCAGCTTATGTTTATTTGCTTTGAAGCCTTCAAGCGTATGAACACTCATGGTGAATTTGTGTTTGTGACCACTCAAGTACAGCAAGTGTCTTGCAACTTCTAGTACCTGTGAAATCAGTTTCGTATTGTGTTGAAGCAAGTGTCTTGTAACTGCTTGTCTATCTCTGAACTCTCGAGTACTGTTCGTGTTGGCAACTGCTAAGTGATCCTTCAGTAATTTTTTTAATGCCCAGTGTGTCTATAAAATATTTAGTACTGTTATAGTGTGCGACCACTGAAGTAGCCCTGCAGAAAGTCTGGAGTAGCTTCCTTTATGGCTAAGACACCTGTAAACTATCCAGCAAATATCGCATTTATATGCCTGCGACCGTTAAAGCGAGCCTGCCCACAGTAGCTCTCCTACTAACTTCCTTTGTACCCCACCCTTGCAGAGAGCTTTTTAAAGTTCTTTAACTGGCCGAGGTGCATCTGCAAATTATTAGCTCAACTGAAATGGTCTCGTCACTACACGAAAGTGTTTGTTTGCTCTGGTGACGTTTACCAGAACTTGTTATGAATGCTAGCGCATTTGCTCTATAAATGGATGATCATACAGCAGCTGTCTGTGTATATATGATCACTGAACTAATCTCATGTAATTTTGTTAATGCCTAATGTAGTTGTGACATCTCTAGTGTAACTTGTGTTGGTGTAACTACTGAACATGGCCTAGGGAAAGGCTGTGGCAAGCTAAAGTGGCTAACATATCTGAACTGTTCAGCAAATTTTGCATTGATGTGCCTTCGACCACGGAAGTGAGCCCACAGCAAGCCTCATGATGAGTTGCATAGTGGCCCCATTGCAAATTCTTAAATGTTCTTGCTACCCAAAGTGCATTTGTAAACAGTTTCAGTCATGTGCACTTTTATTAACCTTGGTGCGGTATAAATAACTCCTAATGGCTGAGCATGTATGATGAAATTATTGAGTTTTATTTGTTTGCATTCATGGGCTTTACTGAAAACTGCTGAGTGCATTTCAGAGTAGAACTTGTGGTCTTCCTGCAACTGTTTTATTGAAATAAATGCTGTATTTTTAATGAGATTGTCAAATGATTCAACAGCCTGCAGAACTAAGTTCTGTAGCTTCGTTCCTAGCACAAAAAAAAGTATAGCTTGCATGTCTGTATGTTCTCAATTAATGCATTTTTATCAAGTTGTATGTAATGTATTTGCATAGCATAGCAGGGCACCATGTGCACAATGCTTAGCTGCACTGCACCCTTCATTTAATGTGCTCTGAGATGCGATGGGCTGTATTCTTTGCCTGTCTGCTGGTACTTCAGCTTTCCCACACGACACAGTGAAAACACGCACATAAGTTTTAAAAAGCAAAGCAACAAACCGATCCATCTGATTGCGGTCAAGCTCGAACGCAACTGCAACGCTTCTATCGAGTGCGCCGTGCTTCTGTACGGCATTCCTCCCACCGCTGCCGCGGCGTTCAGAAAAAGGCGACGGTAGTGCCATGGGGATTTTCAAGAAAATATGCTCAGTGCGAAGCCTTTCGTGGACCCACTCTCCCAATGTAGTACACGCTACTTGTAGGAGCCGCGTGCCCACTCCCTTGGTTGATTGGATTGTAGGAGCCACCCTAAACATTTTCTCCCATGCGTAGTGTTGTCTGGTGAATACTCATTCAACCAGCACCCGGCGTTTGAGAATCTGCCGCTTCGAGACGAGCGGAGTCGGCGCTCTTGTCTTTATTTTCCTCCGTGTTCCTGCTCAAGAAAGCGAAATTTCATTTCCCAAGGCGACTTCCTTTACCTTTCCTGGCAGCTCAAGGAAAGGCCGAAGAAATAATAAACGCAGCTGCTAAGAAAAAAAAAAACTAAATTAGTGCGAGCACTCAACCTTTCACGAATGTAAAATTAAACGTGCACCCACACAAAAAAGATACAGTCGAGCACAACTGTTTTGGGAATAAAGGTGCTTAATTTTTTGTTTCTTTACAGGCTAGGCATAACGACCGAAATCAAGTGCGACCTACGTGCGCCGGATTGACCAGCGTCGTGCGCATTAAGGCAATGTCACTACATGGCTGTTAAAGAAGAAATTAGTTCTTCTTTCTTTTTTTTTCCTGGTGCAGTTGTCTCTACTTTTTCTCTCGACTATATTTATGAGGTGTAGGAACACATCTACATGAAAATGTTTAATTGTATTAACCTACTGTTCTGCAGTGAACATAAACTAAGTGTTCCACGTCCAGCAACTGCTTTGAAATCGTCCTTCGCATATGTTAAGCTTGTTGAAAAAAAAATACCCGAAACTGTCTGCTTGAAAACCATTTTGCGAAACTTTTCCAAAAAAGTAAATCTACATGCTGTATTTCTGGCAAGAGGCGAAGACGACGAAGGTCGTGTGCGATCTACGAGGAGTTGGCAGCGAACAACCCTGACTTACTTATTGTACACGCCTAATTTCATTTAATTTCGCTTTCTTTCAAATCTCATGGAGGGTAGAGGTACACAGCGAAGCTGTGTACCTCTACCCTCCAAGAAAATTTGCTTGTCGTAAGCAAAAAACTCCCCATACGTGGGCCGATCCCGGAGATAGTGCAATACCGGCCCGACACGCGGCGGAGGCGAAGCCGACCTTAAGCAGTCCCCATACATGCGCCGATCCCGAAAATAGTGCAATTCCGGGCCAACTTGCGGCGGAGGCGAAGCAGGCGTTAAGCACTCCCCATACAGAGGGTAGAGGATTACCCTCCAAGAAAATTGGAGGGATTATTTTGTTTACTTAGTCGTTAGTTATGAGGCAAATTAGTTCGTTAGTTGTTTTAGTAACTTCAGTTGGTTATTAGTTATGGAATTAGCTTAAATCATTTGTAAGTTTATGTGCATGGTTAGTTTAGTATTTATTAGAGTCGTTACTGAATTGGTTAATTTTGCTAGTTAGGTCATTTGCATTGTGTTTACTAAGTTGGCAATTTACAGTCACATTTAGTTAGATTGGTTAGTTAACACTTGGTTTGGTTGGTTAATTACTTAGCTGCTTACTTATTCGGTAATTATCAGTTAGCTTTGTTAGTTGGTTTAGTTACCTAAGTTAGTAAACATTTAGTTAGCACACAGTGAGTTCAGTCAGATAATTAGCTAGTTCCTTATTAGTTATGGGATTAGCTAATTAGTAAATTTAGCCATTCAATTAGGTTAGTTAGGTCCCCTTGAAACTTGACCGGCACGTAGACACTCAACGAATCTTGGGTATTGTCGATATCACGAAGCATGTTGTCTCTACATAGAGAGATGCACCATGCAAAACCAAGCGCGAGCAACTAAAACCAGTAGCGCAGGTCTTTTACGCTCAAGTACAGAAAAGGGCGAGGCGTAATCGCTTTGTAGCAAGTTCATAATGATGGAGCAGTCCCAAGTGTACCTTTTTACACATGAGCTAGGCCACTGTTACAAATGTACGTGAACCTGTAAATGAAACAACGCCTAATAGGTGTTTTGAAATTGTTCGCTATAAAATTGTTGAACACTGTGCAGAAACGGGGCGGTGATTTCCACATTGGACCGACAGTATTCGGACCGCGATAATGGCAGCCGACCCTTGCACAAACGCAGATGTACGCATAGAATGACTGTGGCGTCCGTATAGGGCGTCTGCTTCATTGCCTGATTACATTCTCGATTAGGTGATCATGGAAATTTATCTGAATCCCCTTTTAAATGGCACGATGACAAATAGTCCCTTAGCCTTCTTGAATTAATCAGGTATAGAACTTTGTGCAGCGCTTTCGCAGGAGGAGAACTTTTCCATATACATTTCGTTAATCTTTATATTTTTTCTCTTCCTCAAAACTTATCTATCCACCGTTCGCATCAATATCTTCCCTGCATTTCTTTTCCCCCCACTTTTTCCCTTCTTGCGCCAGCAGCACGGTGCGTTTACATACCTACATAGCATATAAGTCCCAGTTACATGTTCGGAGGTCAGGACCTTCTCATATTGAGGAATTCCTGAAGTGCTTTGCTCTAGGTCGAATAAGTGGCTTCAAATGGGCGCTTCTATATTCTGCTAGTCATCCACAAGCATTTTTTAAAGCAAACTCCAAACTGTTTGTATGACCCACTGATAGAAAAAAAAAATGTATTTTAATACTACGATATGAAGTTCGGCAGAAATTATATCAAGTTGAAAATAAATTTATCTTGCTTTGAAAGAAAAATGGACTGTCCGAGAGAAAGCAAAAATAAATATAATATGAAGACTAAAATTTCCGGCAACATTTTTATGTTCGTTTATATAACTCACTAGTGTATATATCCTGGACATGCCTATTTATGGACTGCCAGCGGACGTTCAAAACGGGATGTCCCATGGACATTCCGCGGGGATATCCTTCGGACATCCAAACAGGATAAGGACTTCTCCTGTACGTCCCATGGACGTCCATGTTGGATATCCGGATGGATGGACGTAGGGAATTATGATGGACGTCCCACGGATATCCATGGTTACTTGGGAATATCACACAACACACGGAATTCTGCGAATTCTGGTTGCAGCGCTCTTAACCATGTTTTCAAAGAACGAAGCCTACACGACTGTCGTAAAAGGAGCTGATGATCGAGTGTTTTCCAATTCAAATAGTGACAGATTTCTACTTTTACGACGACTGTTCATGCTGAATTGCCTACCTGGGCGCCAAGTCGAATTCCTGGTTTTTACTACTGTCAATCTGCTCTTGACAGCGCCGCAAACCAGAGAGAGTGTGTGTGTGTCTGTGCCAAAAAATAGTAATAATGATAACACTTAGGTCTGGGCGCTGGTGCACAGAAAAACAAAAATCCAAAGAGGTAAAAATGTGAATTAAAAAACTACGATCAAGAGTGATGGGATAAAAAAAACGAAAAAACAAAACAAAAACTACACAATAACACAATTTTGAAACATGGAGAACGTGTACGGAAGGAGAGAAGACAAGAAAAAAGTGCCAGTGGAAAGAAGGCTCAAAAGAAAGCGCTAAGCTCGGCACAGATAGAAGACAATTAACAAAATTTCAAAGATACCAAGAATGAGAATATGACAGTTGTAAAGACTTTACATTCTGTGGAGATGTGACGTGCTGTCTGCTGAAAGAGGAAGGAAGCAGGGCGTATGTCCCTGGTAGTCTTCTGTGGAAACCATAGTGACAGAAGCTAGTGGTTCCGAACATGCAATAACGCCACTAACCTCTTTGTATAAAAATAGAACGTTGGTATGGCTACGTATGCAGCTGAGGGACGGAATCGTAGACTGGGGTAAATGAAGTTTGCTTGGTGCACGATGCACATTCGGTGCTCTCCGAAATCCATCTCCCCGGACCATCGCCTAAGCACTTCTTAAAGCCCCCGCTGCGCGTGATCTTCTCCAGTTCATTCCCAGCTGTCTCGATCGAGTAAGAGTCACGGTCCCACGGTCAAGGCACTGCACAGGAACGCCTCCAGCCTGTTGTGATGTAGCACAACGGCAGTCGTCGGGCCATGACACTCGGCAGAGTCGTAATCCCTGGCGCACACTCGAAGTCATAAGTCGGGGCACCGCAGATTGTTGAGTTGACGATTGCTGCTGCCGCTTTCTGCGTCCCTCGCAGTGGTTCATCCCCGCCGCACGGATGTACAGCACGAGGGG
The DNA here is from genome assembly GCF_038994185.2 of Dermacentor albipictus. Taxonomy (NCBI): domain Eukaryota; kingdom Metazoa; phylum Arthropoda; class Arachnida; order Ixodida; family Ixodidae; genus Dermacentor; species Dermacentor albipictus. The sequence continues at coordinate 239,597,318 of NC_091821.1, read as the reverse complement.
CGCTGAAACATTGCCACGGGAGTTCGAGGGCGCGCCTCCAGGAACATCCTGCCGGTGCAAGCTGCGACTTGTGACGACTACGGCATTTTGCCGGCCGCCGCTCGACGTCTGTGCTACTGTATTCGTGTATTGTCACAGGCTTCACGTCGCTCTGCCCGACAATGAGGTCAGAAAACGATGTCTACAGGGGGTGTTTTATTTTACTGTTATTGGAACTTCTAATAATCACCCACGACATGTAGCACAATTCTGCTTCTTGAGCTAGATCACTCTCAGAGGCCGACATTATCTTCAGAAAAAGTTAACGTAAATATTAGACAAATTACCATATCTTCATAATCATTTTAAGTTAATTACTGCCCACACTGCAAGTTAAAATTATATTCGTTGACTTTAAAGTCCTATCTACTAAGGACTGAAAATGACACCAGTTTCGAGATATGCGTTACCAAATCTTGCGAAGAAATGCATTGGTGTTCCAGTGACTTTGGAGGTTCACTGCATAAAAGGGCACTTTGTGGAAAGTGCAACAACAGTGCATTTTTACGGCAAGTTTGACTGCGCTATCTCAAAACTGGTGTGTATTTCAAAATTTGTTCTAACTAGATGTAATTCGTTGAAAAGTTATTTTTATGAAATTATGTTAGTCAGTTACACGTATTGATTTCCACCGTAAGTTATGTATATCTCTTCCGAGTATTACAGATTAATACGTCAATTCCTCTCTTTGCAACCTAAAAGTGATGAGATTCTTAAGGTAAAAGACGGTTTGCCATTCCGGGGCAAGGTATTCTGTAAATGTCTGCATAGTGGACCGTCAATTTCAGCTGCTGCTGATTGACTGAGCTGTACGATCAAAGAGACAGGCTGGGGCAGCCTTCCTTCTCGCTCGTACCCCAGCCAAGCAGCACTTGAGCAGCTGCCGCAATGGACAGTACACTAGGCGGGCACTTACAGAATACTCCCCCCGGTGTTGCATTCCCAACACGTGCACTGCTGTTTAAATGTAAAATGCAAGTATAGATACTACAACTTTCCGTTATACGGCACTTTCATAGTCAATTCGAAACCATTGTGACCGCCTTGGCACAAACCCATGGAGTGTCTCGCCCTGCATGGTTTTCTAAAATTGATCAGTTGAAAAATGAATGAGAAAATCTTCAACATATCAAGTCTTTCACATCTTCTAGAGGGGCTTCAAGTTCTTTTCCTTTCCTAGAAAGACATCAAACAGATCAGGTGCTATAAATGAAGCAACGCAAATGCCAGTGTTTCTTTAATTAAGTGAATGTAAGGGTAATCGATTACATTTTTTTCTGTAACATATACAAATCTTTAGCAGGCTCCTTTGCACAAGCCTCGCATGGATCTCTTCGCAAGCATTATGTAAAAATACAGCGCGCAAAACGCTCCTGCATCTTCTATGGGGGCTAACTGCCAACGCTGTCTTCAACAGCTTGCATGATTTCACACTGAGGTATGTTGCAAAAAAAGTTTCCGTTTTGTTTTTTGTCCATCCACAGAAGGGGATTTCAGTGGAATCAAAACATAGAGGCACTTGGCAACTTGTCAGAGTTGCATGCCGTAAAGGGGTCATGAGTCACCACGGCGGCAGCAGCAGGCATTTCCTTCCAAGGCTAAGCGCGCAGACGCTTAAGGTGACTTCGAAAAAAATGACACGAAGTTCTGTTGCCATGTCAGCTGCTAATCTTACGCAATAACTTTTACCTGGCTCGTTCTCTTCTTGGAGTTTTCGCACAAAAGAAAGAACTCAGGTTGCGTTCTTGACTTGCGCTGCTTTCTTCAATCAAGACCGTCAAACCCACTTCTACCCATGTTACAGCTATAGTTATTCCATTTCATCTAGTACATTCTACTGAAAGTTTTTCTTTGAGTTTTTTTAAATCTTTGCTTGTACACTTTCCCGAGTGTAGTTCGCCCAGTCTTATCCAAACGAAGAAGGCACAAATTGTTGCTGCCACGAGATAGGTAAACTATTGACTGGCATTATAGTGAAAGTCTATGTCTGCAAGGAACACAGATGATCAGGAAAATGACGTCTGTATTACAGGCCTGTTTATCATTGATCTGAGCATGGATTAGACGGCATCACAACTCTTTGTGCTGTGAATGGTAATGCTAAATGCCATGTCTGTATTGATCTGTGTTCTTTGGAAGTACAGGTAACTACCACATTGGTTTCTGCATGCTAAATACATCTATGGATCATGAAATCTGCTCGTGCTAACAGGCCAGCTAGGCATTGAACATTTAATACGGGTTCAGTACTGATCTTGTGCACATGGCAAACTTCCTATGTTCATATTTCTTAAAATTGAAAATAGTTATTTTCATCACAATGAGCAATGGAGTGTTTCATCTTTAGAAAACAGCAGTTTGAAAGACAGTGAAGATACATTCTCCTTTTTTTTTTATTTTCGTACAAGAAGACACCGTGAGGGCAACGTGTTGCCGGATAATGGCAACCACATGCCATATTGTGTTTTTTCCTTTTCTCAAACACTTTATTAAGCACCCATATGAATTCGGTACTGGTGTGTCATCTGGTGATTAAAATTCAAGAAAGAGATGTGTGTTTCTTGTGAGAGAAGCGAATGTTGCACGTAAAGCACATTAATGCTGTGGTTCCTCTTTAAGTAGGCTGTTCCAGCTTTTGCCAAGTTTCTTTTACAAGTGGCCAGTGCCCCATGTTGTAATCCCAATGCCCACAGCTGGAACTGGCTTTGTAGGCCTCCTCCTCTTCGCCACTATGATTCATTTCATAGACAATAACTCCTTGTCAGTCCACTTTGGTGCAGTGTCCTTTTCCTGCTTTAGCATATTGCTTCATCGCGCCCTAGGGATCTCTTCCAGTCCAGAATCTCACATCGCTTCGTGTGGGATGGCTTCATCAGGTTCACGCCATATTTTTTATTGCTGGGAGGCAGGCGTTCAGGGTGACCCTTTCTTGCTCGTCCTGGTTGCTTGTGCCCTTTATTTCAGACATTGTACCTTGAAATAAACAGGTGCATTTCTCGTGATATTTGCCACTTGGACAGCTGTCGTGACTTTCTGCTTCCTGCAGTACACTTTTTTTGAGCCGACTTGATCCATACAAGGATGTATTCAGTATATGAATAAGCACGACAATGTGCAATTAGCACAAACTCTTCACTGAGGCATGCACCTGCGTTCAAAAATGTGTTTGCATGCATGTGTGTGTGCACATATCTCGTTCATGTCATATCCTGTTCAGATATATGAGATCACAGCCATTCTTTTTTTCTATTTGTTGCTGTCTGCTATGGCTGCTTTGTTGCCATAAGTTCCCATAAAGCACAGGAGTATCACACAGGCACACACTCAATGTTGCATTGCAGTGGCAGGATCAATGAAATTGAGGGTTCAAAGCACTGCCTGGGTTGCTACAACTGATGTCCATCGTCTGGTTATTCACCTCATTTCACCAGCACTGCTAAATCACGTCCCTAATGTACTTGTTGCCTCCTCCTCCGGTCCATTGCCACCTAACCCCAGGATAAAGTGCACAAGGCGAAATTCCCGTTATCGTGAACTCGAACATAAAGTGGAAATCCAGGCATTTTGCTGCCAAACTCGCATGCTGGTATGTTTATTATGGAAAATGCTTAGGCACGTGAGAACAAGCGGTTTTTTAGTAAGGCCATTCTCTTCTACTATATCTGTCCACAACAACAGAAAAATGTGGGCTTGCACGTTGCCGATTCCAGGCTAGTTGACTTGATACAGCTTCGCTTGTTCAACTGAATGCACAGAATTGACACTCTCATCGAAAGCCATACTCATGAAGAACACACAAAAACCAAAACTAGCCCGGAATTTCTGCGAGTTAATGTGGACTGAATGCAAATTGCACTTTCGTTATCTGAAACTTTACAATTGTCATAAATTTCCTAAGATGTCTGACACCATGGCTACCGTGGAGGTTAAAGAAAAACTGCCGGAGTGAAAACTATGTCCCGAAATCGAAGCCGCACAGGAGGGGCACGGTAAAACTATAAATAAATATAAAAATTATGAAGAAGCGCTTTTCGCACACTTCCGACGAGTTAATCAACCGCCTTGGTTAATCATAGTTAATTTCACCGGACAGATACTTATCTACGTGTATCCTTGTATTACTGGTTTTAGTGTGAAATCTGAATATTCTGGCATATTGTACTGGGGATGACATCATCAATATCTTGAAGAAATTACTGTTTTCGTTGGAAATAACCAGCTTTTATTTTCTAATTACCCTAGCATTAAAATCACAGAGCCAAGCCACTTAATCTGTAAGTGGACATCACCCGACAAGGCTCTATTTCAGGTGATGGAAATAAGCAGCATACACATGAATGTAACTTGAGTGGTTTACATGTTTCTTTTTCAATTCTTGCAGTTCACGTAAACAGAGATTCACTGTATCGTGGTTGCGACAAGTTCTTTTGATGTTGTAGTCAGGGCAACACAGAGGAATATGGAAGACGAGAAGAAACATCACACGTTCAGTAAAGCAAGCCCGAGATTATAAGAGAGTAGATGAGGTATTCCAATTTGGACTGAAATGTACTAGTGAACGGAGTGACAGAAAACATCACAAACAAGGCTGAAAGAGCACACGAATCCCAGACGAGGTTCAAGATGTGCATCTTTAGTCGGAGAATAAGAATGCATGTGTTCAGACATTTAAGCAGACACTGTATGGGCATATAACACATCAGTGAAAGCAAATAAAATTCTTATAGAGTACCACGAAGGTACAAAGGGAACCTAGGCGAATTTCTCAGAAAGGAAGATGGGCAGTAAGAGAAAACATTTTTTAAACTCGGGGTTCGAATTTTTTATTGGGTATTTGACAATCTTTCCATGAAAAATTTTAAGCACAGCTAGTTGGCACATATTAAATGACTTCTTATGAACTGCGATATATCAAGATATGACAGCATGATGTGCCGTGCAGTTGTTGCTCTTGTTTTCAATAAAACTTGCAGTACTTGGAAATATTCAGTCACTTTATTTGCGTAGTCCAGGCAAGGACTATGCCCGCCAGTCCTGTCACCATTACGCGCGCATGCTGCCCTCCGGCTTCTCCGATCGCGCCATAATCTTGGCATGGCAGCTGGCACCATTGTTACAGGCTGCACGGTCCTGTGTTAGGACAGCAGTTTCAGGTTCTTTGATTGTTTATTTCCCCAGCAAGAGGGGAAGGGTGACTGTTATCACCTTTGACAATGCCTCTGCCTTATTGTCAGACTAAACGCCGTACGCAGCAGCCACACCACATCAGGGAGGAGCTTTGTACAGATCCCAACTCTCTTGCATGCGTAATCATGCGAACGACAATTAAAATTTGGAGTCGGATATCTCGGAGCACATACGCGCCAGAAGAATTCTTCCAAGTGATATGGTGTAGAAACACGAGTCTCTCTAAATTTTCAATACAAACATACCCACTTACTGTAGTCAACAAAAAGTTAACTATTGAATTTTAGTTGATTGGGCTGCTGAATGCGATAATTATCATCTCACTTTGCACCACCCTGGCCACATAACTTATTTGCAAAGGTGGTCCTCGCGTGCCCCAGTGGCTAATCTTAAGAAAACCATAAAGCTTAATTTTGAACACCCCGTAGTTTCCACACGCAAACGCTATGGGTTCTTTCGCCCTTCTTGCGGAAGCTCTTCCACGTCCCTTAAGACATCGGAAGCCTATACAAATAAGGTCACTTTGCAAAGCTAATTAGGTTTACTAGCAATTAAGTCTTAGGCAACTAATGAGAAAATCTGTGAACAGAAAACAGAACTCTACAATCTTTCTAGTTTCACTGAGACATCTTTCCTTTTGATGCTGCTTATTTTCCCGGTCTCATCTCCTATTAATATAAATTGAAAACTGAGCTAGTTGGTCCTTATTCATCTTGTGGTTCATGCAGCGTTCACAAGATACGAGGACATTGAGAAGAAATGCACAGCGCATCCCTCGTGCATTTTTTTGTTTTTGTCTTCATTTTTGGTGAACGCTGCATGAACCACAAGATCATCATCCCTTTCCTCACTTTTCTGCTTATAGAAAATTTCCTGTCCAAGATGACATTCTGAAATAGGCGCGGACAGGGTTTTGAACCGGAACTGAACCTTTATTTTCATCTGAACCAGGATTGAACCAATATCTTTTCCACCATCTTGTAACCAAACTCAAACTTTTTGGAGGAAATGTTCCGAACCAGTTCGACCACAGGTTAAGCGCATGGTCACTGTTGTGGAAATTCTGTGAGAGCAAACGACATTTCTTGTGACACTTGATCACAGCACACAGAGTGCGGCCTTGGGAACAGTCATGTAGCTCACCACAGTGATCTGTTGGGCTCATTAAATTGTATGCACAGTCAGCTAAACTGAACACTATCCGTATAGTTGACATGCACTGGTCTGGACAGCGCCACCGATGCTGCCTGGTCACAAAGGAAACTGCTTGTGCTCAGGGCATGTACTGTATTCAGGCAGAGTAGCACCCTCGTTGTAACCGTCATGTACATTTGTTTTAATGTGTGCTTTACCTTGAGTGACTGGTGTTGGTTCTGCAGTACGATATTGGCTTCTCCACAGCAAGCGCAGGTGGCAACAACTGGATTTTGTTTCGTGGTGTTTGGCTATTAATAAGCAGCTTTGCCAATTTATGTAATTGCAGGTTATCGCTATAGATTTTAGATCGTATTCCTTTTTATCTGCACGACAGTTTGCAAGCACATTCAGGAGAAAGCCATATGAAACATGTATTGTCACAGAATGCCAACAAAGCTGTATTCTTCTGAGATCTTCATTCATCTCACTAGAAATGTAGCACAATGCATACCGAATTCTGCTCTAAGTGTCCGGACTACACTTGTTTGTTTGGTTTCAGTCAACATTAAAGGGACACTAAAGAAAAATAAGTGTAGCTATTTTAGTAACTTATCCTTCTACAATACAAAAAAAAAAAACACTCATACTGTGATAAGAGGCTTGGCAAGCCAGGAAAGATGGAAGAGTGAAAGATGGGGAGGGGTGCCACCTCCCTGAAGTTCCTGCACTAACACGGTATGACGTCATGGATTTTGACAATGTCTTCCTGGGGCTGGTTAATGTGATGAGGTTCAAGAACTTTTACTTATTCAGAATGAGCCAAATACGAAACAGTGCTTTGAAAGAGTATGCGATGTCACACTGACGTACCGGCGTAGGAGTTTTGTTGGAAAATTCAAATAATGTAAGTTTGACCTTCATTTTCTCTTCTAGCAATCGACCCATTACAGTAAAATAAATGATAATGCGGTTCTAAATGTATAATTTATCTGCTGAAACTAATCTAGTGTTCCTCTTTAGTGTCCCTTTAGGAAGCACAACTTTTTACACACATGAATTTTTAAAATTTTTTGTGGTGGCTATGCATATAAGTTAAAGCGCTTTGATTCCAATATTTATTTGCTCACTCGAAATATTGTAGCTATAAATTCATGGATTCATCAACTTTTGCAAAGTTCACTGATCACTTTCTAAAAACAACACTACCTGCATGCTGTCTGAGAATTAACCAAGTGCCTTTATTTATGTTTAGAAAAATGAACGCATAATACATGGGTAGTTAAATGCTAGATTAAGTATTGTCATATTCTACAGTATGGATCACGAGCGCCAGCAGCATTACATGATTATACTCACAAAACAATTTCGGCTCACTTAATTTGTTTTACTAAATAACTGCAGTATGGTGTCCAAATTCCTCGAACGTAGAAGGTTCGACGAATTATAGCCTCTTTATTTCGGATTAGTGAAAAACCTCACCTTAATTGAAGCGAACGTACTTGGTGTAGGGCTTCTTTAGACAATGATTCATCTACATTGCACATTACTGTAGGTAGTTGCAACGTGGTATCACAAACTGCTGACGCAAGCATCAGTCATCCTAACGTAGTGGTTGCAAGCCACACCGTGATCATGTCACCGAAAGCTGGATGCGCACCCCATAGATCGTTATTTGCTCTTTTCACTGTCTTTTCACTGTCACGCTCTTTTCACTTTTTTTATCACTGTCTTTAACGCTGCACTTGCTTCTCTTCATTCGAGATGAGATGGCAAGCTTAGTCCCCTGCATTTGCTTCTTTGAGAATGTCCAGTGCCCTTCTCACAATCTCTGCCCCAATTATCTTGTCATCCAAAGCTTTCAATGCGGTTGCTGCCATTGCACCAACCTTCGCATCACCGATGACGGGTGACAATTGGCCCAAATTTTTGTCACGACAAGTCCAGTAGTATTTATCTTTTGCAGAAGATATTGCTGAGCAGTAATTTTTTAAAAAGTCTTTCTATATCTGCCAGGCCTCAGCAGTACGCACGCGTTTAGCCCTGTTATACGAACGCTTCTTTATACTCCTTACTTTGCGAAGAGACTTGTTCAACCAAGGGCTGGATTTGTCGTTAGTTATGGAGACTATCGGGACGTACCGGTGTACGAATGCAGTTCATTTTTCCTTGTAGAGTACCCAGTTGTTATTTTCAGATTGACAATTAAATAAAGGTAGTAGCACTTTACAAAAAATTCTAGTTTGGAGTTAATCTCATCGTAATTTGCTCCGTTATAATTGTGAATTTGTTTTGTTGTTCTGCCAGACACTGGCTTCGTGATGCTAACAGCTGATAGAGGTTATGATTGCTAAAGCCGCTCATATCTGAAATGGAAATTATTGTGTCAGGAGCGTTTCTGAAAACTATGTCCAACATAACGGAGGTGTGTGTAGACACCTTAATTATTTGGGAGAGGTTTATAACTATTTGGAATGGGTATTAGGTTCACATTTCTTCACGAATCATGGTAACTTGATAGCTATGGCATCATACTGCCGAGCTAGTAGTCTGTGTTCAGTCCAAGCTGAGGGGGCCGCATTTCGGTGTATACTTAATATTAGGTACAAGTCTTAGAATTCCAGGTAGTCCAAAATTCTCTGATTTTTCCAATTCGGCGTACTTCATATAAGTAGGTTGTTCTTTTGGTGCGTAAGGCGAGATAATTTTTTTCTAATTGACGTTGCTTAATTCTACTACTTCAGTTTTATTCACATTACGGTGATAGACGATTTAGAGCATATAAGAAATGCAGCAGACTTCAGCTATTCTCTCGGCTCTGCACTTGCTTACTCCGACAGCAGTGAGGACGACCATCTGAATTATTTTCTGTCTGCTTGTTCCTCAAATAATTGGGTTTGTCCCTACAGGGAACTGGACAAGAAAACATCGATTATATGTAACCCGCTTTTTAATGGGTAGGATGCGGTCATATATAAGCTTCTTAATTTAAAGTAAGAATTTCAAAATAAAAGAAATGGACATTATAATATTTCAAACAGTAATATATTTATGTGATACTACGAAAAGAATGCTGTGGATTAGATAAAAAGGTTTTGACTTCTTCTTTGTGATGTACACAGCTTCCTTTTTGTATAATATTGCAATGCATGTTGTGTATGTCGAGCTACACACTTAGTCGGACTTTACCATTCTCAAACTCCCTCTGTCTAAGGGAGCTATATTTATTCAATTAAAGCAAATAACTTTAAAAAACCTTTTGTTTGTAGTTGTGTGCAAAAGACATCCAATTATGTTTTCTCGAGATGGCTCTATATTTTACTATTTAAATATATTTGGTTCAGATAATATTGGTACGTCATGTTTATGTTCATTTGAAAGGATCATCAAACAGTTTTAAAGTTCCTGCTTAGTGATTAATGAACATTGAGGCCAAAACTTCTACTGACAGGGATGCCACAAGCAAAATAATGCAGTGCCATCAATTAGCATTATTCTAAGTTTTACGTTACCTTCTCCCGATCAACTTGCGTTACCATTGCTCGAATACAGTGAACAGAACGAGTTGACCTGGCTCTTTCAGTACGTCCTCTAAATACCATTTCACACATTCTTTATCCTCGCAAACGATTCCTTCTGAAAGATCTTCGCAGTCATCTTTTCTCGTTTTCTTGTTAGCACACCACCAGCAACATTGAAAAAGAATCAGGCAGGCTGTATCAGGGACGCAGCCGCAGTGGTGCACATGACGCCTTGTGCGTGCTGCTGAGGGTGTGTGCGCACTAGGATACAGAAATGACATAACCAAACAAACAAGTGACATTTATTCATGCATTACGAAGCTTATCTGTGCTGAACTTATCATACAAATAGAGTTGAAACCATGTACAAATATATTCAAGTGCCAAGAAAATCCCATTGTTACAACCGATAGTTGTTATAACTAGGTAGCTAAAAAGAAAGCATAGGAGATAAATATTTCAATTAGACAGAAAGAAGTACAATCAAACCCACTTATACCATTACCAATTTTAACACTACTAGGGTGAGCACCCTATGAACTTTTGTGTGTGTTCTATTGGGTGTTTGCACAGAAAAGAGAAGACACACGAAATCCGGGAAAAGAAAAAAACATACGAGCCACTTCGCCACACTTTCTGTGAATGCACCCCGCACGGCACACCTTCATGCCGTGGACTGTCAGGGACTGACAACCAATTTTCACGGCACTATTTTTGCTAGTGCAGTGGAAAGGTGCACTAACAGGTCAGAGGTCAGGCTGTCTAATCAGAAGTGGTGATGCAGAAAATGCTGTGGAACATTTTTTATCAGAATTTTTCTATCTGCAGTGAGGATGTAGCCGTTCACTGGAAACATGCTCAAAATGGTGATATGCAAGGACGGTAGCAATTATACGCCGGCATTAGTGGGAGACAGATGCCAAGTGTGGCCGTGCTGTAACAAAGTATGAGTTTGTTTATCAAGTCGATGTTCCTACGATTCATGTTTTCTAAATTCGTAAATGATTTTTATGATAATAGCTATGTGTTTTCGGGGTTTCCTGTCCTACTGCTTTGGTATTTAACCGGTCAAAACGAAACCAATTGGATTCATAATGAAAAGACTCCTTTACATGTGATACGGAGTTCAGCATGTTGCCGTAGCCATGCATGCGTTTTTGATTTCCAATAATGCTCAAGTGTCTAATAATATGGCAACAGCAATTTTAAGCAATAGTTATGATGTACTTTATAACCGTCGACTTACGTACAGTAATCTCATAGAATACATCCGAAGTACCAAGACTTTACCCCCAGATCTCGCCACTTGCTGGTTTAGGAGACTTTCTTTCCCAATTTAAAATTATAGTTCCTACTTAAATTGTGAACAGCGTCCTCGATTCTCTCACTGTACATCATGGTCATTACATTTCCATCAACATTTCACAATACAGTCTGGCCAGTTGTCAGTCCCTTTAACTGTCTCGCTTCCACCGACGTTGGTGAGGGGGTTAAAGGGGGACGTGCATGCGAGGCCGGCAATGCCCTGTGAAGACATGCCATACAGAGTACGCGGCATTAAGGTGATGTGACAAAGCTGCATAAATTCATTTTATTGCATGGACAGTCTAGGTGCATTTCTGCTGTCGGCGTCACTGTTGCCCTGATGTTCCGTATGAAGTCCAAAGGGAAGAAGCGCGTCGTCTGCCGTCGTGCGCAAGGCACCAGGCGAGGGGAGTGAGGTGGGGGGGGGGGGGGGGGAGTGCGTTCTGCTCCGGCGGTGTTAGAGTTTGGCACAGCCGCACGGGCCGTATATTGAAAGTGATCAGCGATGCGGACAGAGTGCGCGGAGTGCTGTTAGCTTCGTGTGCACCGTGTTTTCGCCGCTTAGTTCGCATGGAAGCGAGAGGTAGCACGGAGGTCATTTCGTTCGCTGCTGCCGCGCATCCTATGTCCAGCATTTTAACAGCGAGTTTCCGTGGTCATTGAGTGAGATGTGTTCATGTTTGCTTGTGCGCGTGACACCATGCTTGTGGATCCTTGTGTGACACCATGCGCGTTGACACCATCCTTACTTCGTATAGATGTCTGCTAATTTCCTATCACAATCGATGCTTTGCCTTTCCGGCGAAACTGCGACTTCACCACCCCCCTGTTTTTCTTTTTTCCGGGGCAACTAGACGAAGGCGCGCCATGCGGGGTGGACGGCGCAAAAGTAGGTGTGGCGAAGCGGCTCACCTTTCTTTAAGGTTCTTTTTCTTCTCAGCGCATACACTCAGTAGCCAGACTTGTTATAACTGATAACGTGGCATGGGAGCATTACAGTAAGTGGTTAAATTTACTCTAATACACATACAAAAGTTGATGGTGCATCGTCCTCATCGTTATATCCAATATATTTTTAAAACCGGTATCGTTATAAGGTTTCGTCGTAGTGGAAGTGCTGTACGGTCCAGTTTTGCAATCATGCTCGCCCCCCTACCCCCCATTAGATACATCGCCCTTGTGGCCGAACTCGTTGTCGATGAAGACGGGTTGAACCGCACTGCAGTCAACTCCCAGCGCCCGTGATATACTCAGGCACACAAGTAATCCGCTCTTGCTTTGGTCCCACACTGTGACAGCTTGTTGTGCCCTGGAGTCTCTTGGTGGATGCTGACTGGCTGCTGGTGTCGTCTGCCTCCAGTGTAAAGCTACTGTATATGGCTGGGCAGTCAGATATAGTAATCCTACTCCATTGCGGTTAGTCGGTGACCACCCTTTAGTGGCGTGCGGGGCTGCCGTGTACCGCTCGAGTCCGCCGCCAGTGTAGATGGTGGGGGCTCCTGCGTCGCGCATTCTATGGAGACGAAAACATTCTATGCCTTGTTGCCACGGCACTGATCGAAGCCACCACCACCGCCATTTTGATTATCTCGCCACCTCGAACAGGCGCTCTCGCACGCTGATTCACTGGCAGCTGTAGCCACCACCGCGGCTATAGGCCTGGCTATTTCGACGTTCGCTACCAACCTTCTCGCTATTTGGTGCTTTTCACTAAAACAATTCCCCGCTGTTAGCAATGGCGCCGACGCAACCTTCGTAAGCCTATAAACAATGGCATGGAAGCTCAATAAGCGCGACGCGTTGCATGATGCTGGTTCCCGAAAGTCCGCTTCGGCTCTATACACCAATGTTACGCGCTGAAGCATGGCAAGAGTAGAAAGAAGCAATTGTCTCGGTACACAGAATGTATTGCTTAATTATACACGCATGTACCCGCCGTATCCCATCACTTTTCGAGCACCTATACGCCTAATAATTGTACTGGAAGGCTTCCAAAGCTATTTTGGATGTGCCCTGTGGTAATTTGAGCCCTTGGGGGCAGTAAAAGGTAGTGATTCCAAAGGTCGGTCGGTATCGGCGACAAAAGTTATGGCTTTGCGACGAATCGACTCATATCTATTTGCAGAGGCCATACAACGCACGGGAAGTCGACAAACCGCCTCTCAACGAAAGCGAGGGCACGAGATGGTACGAACGTTGTTATTCACCGCCATCACCATTTTAGCGACTCACTGTACGTCGGCATTTCACCTTGGCGTCGTTCATAGACGCATATTCTCTTGTCGACCTTCTAGCATCATTATTGGGTGTTATACCTTTTTTGTCTAGTGCGGTAAATCTGATCAAAGCACTTCTGCCATTTGGAATGCACATAAGACATTTGCCATCACCTTTTGTCTTGTGCCAAATTAATTGTATTGTGACAAACTGACGGCGCGAATTGTTCTAGCTCATTTGTAATTTTATGTCTGTCTTGCACCCAGGCAAATATCTTTGTTCTCGTTAGCCTAGAAAATTATATAAGTTTGCAAAATTAAGTTTCTTGCCTACCCAAATAAATATATTTGCAAATACCGTATACGGCATACCGTCCGTGGCAAGGTAAGCCTAATTGGTCACAGTTGGCTTTGTGTTTTGCTTCACTGTTGAGCAGCACTTACTGATTGTACAGTAATAACAAGCTTCGCCAATCGGCTACAGATTACTGCTGTACTACTTCACGTGTTCCAAAAAGGCCTTAATTTTTCTGCTCCGAAACTGCTCCAAAATGCTGATGTGGTTACTTCTAAACTGCTCCAAAATGACATTTTCTCCTGGTCCAAAAATTGCTCCTGCTCCTAAAATTGCTGCAAATCCTAAGTTGGCTGGACCACCACTGCATTATGTATGCATCCCCTAGTGGCACATATGTCAAATGCTGAGCAGTTCAGAATAGGGCTGCCCGTTTCATTTCACGCAATTATGACAACCATAACAGCATAACACAAATTAAGCTCAATCTTTCACTTGAACCCCTTAGTGCTCGTCGTGACATTGCCCTTTTATGCCTTTTTCACAAATACGCATGCAGCAACAGACCATTCCCATTTCACCTTGATGCTCCTTCCATCACATCACGTCGGTTGCATAATCACTTAAGTTTCACGCAATTATATGGGTCAACTCACACCTTCAATGCATCTGCTCTTCCACGCGCCATACGTTTGTGGAATGATCTTCCAGACAACATTGCATCCGAACCAGACCACGATAATTGCCGTCAACGCCTGCACTCTTTCTTTTCGCAATAAAAACTTGCCACTAGTATTTCCAGTTTTATTTTACTTCCGGTGCCATGTTCTGTATACTACCCATGTATTTATTTATTTGTTATATTGACAGCTTTAAGACCAAAGACATCCGTCATTTTTTTGTACCACTGCACGTGTTTTTTTTTTTTTTCTTCAGTATCCCACTTTGTGCCCGACTGCATTACTTATATTGATAAATGTTTTTACTGTGCACGCCATTAGTTCCTGCGTTTTTATCATGCGCTACCATTGTGCGTATTTTATACCCTGCCAACTGTTCATGCGCCTAGATTTCGCATACTTGTCAGTCTATCTTTGGTTGTAGTATCTTTTCTTGTTACTGTTGTCATTGTAATCGGTATACTTTATAGTTCTTGTATCCAGTTTTTCCATATGTATAATGCCAGCCAATATTTTTTTTTTCTCTCTTCGTGTTATCCTTTTCCCGCCCGACCTTGTACTTGCCGCCATACCGCATTATCATCGATTCCTCTCCTTTATGTTAAACTGCAAATCTGGGCCGTACGTTGTACACCGACAAGTTACTTTGTACTTTCTTTATTACCCCCCTTACTCAATGCCCTGTAAAGGGGCCTGTAAGGTATGTTCAATAAAAAAATTTGAAAACATGGCAAAATTCAAGAGGACGTAGCAAATCCAAGAACTTGTTTAATATAATGCACTATTGTATCAAATGTTCAGTGTGTTTTAGAGGCCCCTATGAGGCCGATATTATATGTACGGGTTTTATGCAGGAATTTATTTTTATTACGCAGAAGAGCGGTGCGCTTACTGGCTCTACATATGGCGGTCAGCAACAGGGGTGATACAAGCTAATTTGAGGTGCTAGCATTCGCCATGCATTTAAACTTCGTCTATATATGTCCACAAATATATACGCCGAGATACCGACCGACTCATCAGCAGACAGCATGCAGCCAGTACTCGTAAGGGGGAAGGGGGCTGGGGGGGAGGCAGCAAGGCAAACATCGCTTTGAAACTCCCTTAATGTGTGCGTTGGGGGGCAAGGCGGTGTCTGTAAGAATATCTTGTATGAGCACTGGACAGGGAAATCAGCTAATGGATGTCGGGGAAGATGTAATGACAATGGAAAAACCAAAGATTAACTCAGTAAATACGCGCGTTCTGACATTATGGCGCTCATTCCGCAAATAAACGCAAAATGAGCTTGTCTTGTCAATATAGTAACTGGTTGCACATAATTGATTGGTGGAAAATGTAACTGGATCACAGTGAGTGTTACGGAGTAAAAAAATGTAGACGATCGATTAGAAAACTACCAAAAAATCTAATTACTTATACGTAATTCGTTACGTAAAAGTTGGACGTTGATGAAGGCTCGCGTCTGCTATCGTTCGAGAAGTCGTGTGCAATCTTTGAACATATTTCAATGTCCAACGCCACATTTTTATTTCTCAAGCTGCCCCCCCCCCCCCAATGTCCCCTTTAAAAAATCTACCCGAAAACAAGAAGAGTGCTATCGTTAATAGGAAGCTGTAGCTCGATCCAGAGTTCCCATCTACGCACACGAGAACTGAGAAAACATTTCTCTCGGCAACGAAACCAGAGTTTGACGTTTACATGTTAAAGGAAAAGTCAAAATTCAGCAAAATATATTTAGTCGTTGAATATGTATAACAATTTGAAAAGAAAAGAAAAGCATTCATGAATTTTACAACTCTGCAACTCACCAATAAAAATGGATAGCATGATCTTCTCAACTGCCCAAAATGATACATCTAAAGCGTACAAAACTGATGAATCATACACCGCTCTGAATTGTACCCCTGACTTATGCCTGTATACGACTTTTTCAAAACCCTTTCAAACATTGTAACAATTCACCGTAGGGTGTAAATTCGTACATCAAATTTGTAAGCTTGAGGTGCTCAAATATATGCGGTTTGCATAAGTGCCATACATGTTTTTGGTGCAGATTTAAAGAGTTGTAAACTTCGTGCTTCAGTTTTAATAAAGTTACCATACGCTGCACTGTTTTACAAATATTATGAAATAAAGTGGTGAGCAAAGAAATGGGAAAACGTATACACCATATAAATGCAAATTTCTGACTATTCACGAGTGTAAAGTACACTTCCACGCTGAAAATTGCAGCGTGCTCTTTTTTTTGTTTTTGCAAGATCATTGTTAGTAATCATCTTATCGTTTAGTTCCTTCTATACTTTATAATTCCAGATCATTCTTTTTTCAGCTCATATAAATTTCGCATTTGCAATAAGCGCTGGCACAAACGGAAGAAAGTTAATTATGGGGTCTTAAATTACAAAACCATGATCTGATAATGAGGCAAGCCGTAGTGGGGGACTCCGGAAAAATTTTGACACCCTGGGGTTCTTTAACGTGCACCTAAATCGAAGTACGCCGGTGTTTTTGCATTTCGTCCCCATCAAAATGCGACCACCCTGACCGGGACTTTATTCCGCGACCTCGTGCTTAGCAGCGACACAGCATAGCCACTAAGCAACCACGGCGGCTATAAACGGAAGAAAGTGCGGTTCTGTGTCACAGTTGTATATACCGTCACGTCGTGGTGAGAGTGAAAAACGAATACTACCAAAACGGTGAGCACTGCCTCGGAGCAGCCAGAGCGCCTCCGCCGAACGCGCCTAAAGCGACGGAAATGGATCCACGGTCATCTTCCGCAATTACGCGACTGCAGCACAGATAGAGTGAGCTAGCACAAACGCAGATTAACGTTGTCTAGCACAGACCCGATAAAAATGGCGACTTCGGCTTTCGCCGCGCAACAATAAATGGAAATTGGCGGCGGTCACATAATCGGAGCTCGGCAAGATCTTATCGCACGGACAGAACCAACCAATGCAGCGCTCGATATCAACCAGCCGCAGATACCATAACTCTTTATTGGGCGAACTTTGGGCAACATTGCTGGGCAACAAATAGGTGTAATAATAATAATAATAATATTTGGGGTTTTACGTGCCAAAACCACTTTCTGATTATGAGGCACGCCGTAGTGGAGGACTCCGGAAATTTGGACCACCTGGGGTTCTTTAACGTGCACCTAAATCTAAGCACACGGGTGTTTTCGCATTTCGCCCCCATCGAAATGCGGCCGCCGTGGCCGGGATTCGATCCCGCGACCTCGTGCTCAGCAGCCCAACACCATAGCCACTGAGCAACCACGGCGGGTAACAAATAGGTGTAGGCGTGCCAACCTGTGAACTTCAGAATTCGCGAAAATCTCGCACACACGAAAAAGCAGGCGGGAGGGAGCGGAGATAGCACGCACTTTGCTCTAAGCGCACAGCCTTTTGTAGGACACACACACTTTATTAACGATGACTTAGGGTAGTAAATCTGGAACACCAGAGACTGACAACACTCCTTACAGATCAATGACTTCATCAGCAACTTTGATGCTGCCGATTTATGCCGCTTCAAAAGAAAGAAAAAATACACCCGTCTAAAAAACTTGCCCGAAGCAGGCACCTCCGGTGTATGGATTCTTGTGTTGCCATGAGAACGCAGAGCATAGTTCCACCCCAAATTCTTTTTTCTTCTTTTTTCAATCTCGCGCCGCGCCGTCTTTCAACAGCCTTAAACTATTTTCGCGAACACAATTTATTTTTCGTAATAGTTGACATTGTCGTGAAATTGTAGAACGATCCTAAACTCGTAAATATTACGAAAAATTCAGGAGAGATGGCCGCAGTGAAGAGAATACTTAGAAAAGCGAACAAACAGCGGCGCTTTCCTGCTTTTAGGTCCCCTGTTTTCTGGCGCTTTTTTCTCGACATGAATGTGTATACCGATTTCGCTTACACTGATAACTCATCGGTCACCTGAAACTTGTTGTTACTTAACACTGTTGCGGCAAACCTTCAGAAAACACAGCGGAAATGCATGATTCGAGGACATGCAACGCGGCCGTAACAACGGCATGGCCGTCGAGCTGCGTGAAGAGGCGACGCGCCGAACCGTTCATGGGCGTCAGAAGTTCGTTCCTTGCTCTTTGTTCTTCAGAGCGAGAATTGTGGGCGCTCGTTATGTGTTTAAAGTGTTATGTTACCCTTCATACTATATCTCGAGTAGCATGCGTGAGCCTTTGCAAACATCTCCACTTGGACTACAGCCTCTTCTTGCAAAGCTGCTAGGCTTAATGTTGGCAGTCCCACGGCACGGTGTGTAGCTGCCGCAGGTTCATACAGAATTCCAAAGCCAGGCGTCCGAGATATCGTCACTAAATTGGTCTACAAAGTCTTGCAATGACATGCAAGTCCAATCGCGAGGACGCTCTGAAATGCGTTCACCATCAATGGAGGCGTCATCTGTGCGAGAACTCTTCGCATTCCATAGCGACGGCTCTTTAGCTTGCTGGAGAAAGACAAATGTAGAGATTACATCGGCTAATTCAATTTTTACTGATCACAGTAAAATAGTATATGAAAGTAAATAAATAAATAAAGCATCATTGGTGACGAAGATTTGCACTTTCTCTAAGCACGTCTGACCAGACCGGCAAGCTGTGGCGGCCGCGGTGAAAGAGGTGTTCTGTCTGTCTTGCCCCCTTTGGATGCGTGTCAGCTTCACCATTTTCTTCAGCAGGAAAACAGCGCAATAGACAGGACACGTGCAAGTGACAAACGAGTGAGAACACGTAGGTTGGTCAGTCTCATCTTACTGCCGTGTCAATTGTGCTGCTTTCTGCTAAAGTCATTAAGAACCAGCCGTACGCTTCATTTTCCTTTTTAACCACCATTCTTTTCTCTTCCCTATCAAAACTTACCCACTAGCGGAATATTGCATTGCTATTGCGATAAGTTGTATTGAAAAAAATATATCTATTCAAATTCCTGAAATTTGTATTTTTTTTTTTTTCTTGCAGGAAATCGGCGCCAGCGAAGGCGGACGGACGCCTCTACGCAACGAGGAGAGGCCTCTGCACAACTGCGTCGTCATAGCAGCATTCACGCTGTGGCTGTTCATCCTGGCGCGGAGCTGAAGGCCGTGAAAACTATGCATACGAGCAACAACACACACTATATATTCACTCGTATGGCACGACGTACCTACTCCACACAATTGCAATACCTGTACAGGGGCCCGGAGAGAGCAAAATGTATATGGAGAAGAAATTCGCACTCAGCATGTAGCCGACCATTCCAAAGGCTCTTCCAACACCCCACTTGCTTCAAATCAGGAGTTAAAAAAAAAAAAAACGCGAATTTCATCCATGATGTACGCCACATCAGCGCTGTCTACTCTTATACGCGATGTATTTTTGAGGAGTGCCGAAAATTATTAAATATAGAGCGCTCAAAATAAAAACGCGATCTTTTTAAAGAAGCCGGACAATAGAGAACGGCGGATTTCGGAAAACAGACTACGGTCCTATTTTTCTCGCTAATTAGTTATATGCACTAATTAACCTTAACTATCGCGTTTATATGGCTTCACAGAATGTAAACTTCCTGGCAATTGACGCCGTGATCTTATATATGTTTTCAAATTGCGCTATAAGTCCTCCTCCTCGGTCCTGCATGCTGCAGAAGAAATTTTCTTACATCTTCCGCTGGGAAACTGAAACTGGGCGCATGTGGGGAAACCACGTGTGCAAACCGTACCACGCAATGCGAGCCACCTTCATTACTTCGATGTGGCGATTACGGCTTATGAAGTATCCTTGGCTTCACTGTGACGTTGGCACTGCAGAATATGGGCAATGACCTATCATTGACCCCGCTAATGTAATTCTTTCCTTACTGCAAGAAATGTGCTCATTTTCGGTGACTTTATGTTTTAACGTTTTATTTCAAAGACGTAGTAGTCGCAGCGTATGTGACACATAAAACCACAGCCTGTTCACTGATGTTTTGAATGGATGTAAAGCAACAATACGTCGATTTGGGCGAGTTGGTTTATCTTGACGGTGTACACAAACCGCGCTAAAGACGAAGACGACAGGAACACATATATACGATAGGACGGGCGCTGAACTTCCAACTAGCGTTTATTTGAAACGATCGTCCATTTTATGCTCTTCACACCAGGTACTTCATGCACGCATCATCATAGCGAAGATTGTATGCATCGGAGCGACGGTAACGCTCCGCCGTCCACTGCTGGCATGGGCGCTAAGTCAATCAGTTCATACATAAGATTGCATAGTCAATATTTTCGCGTGTCTATATACCTATATTTCTTTCGACGTACCTATATAGACTCGTAAAAGCACTGACTATACAATCTTATGTATGAGATGACTGAGTTATACAAGATTTTACATGATGATGCGTGCATGTTGTACCTGAAGCGCAGAGCATAAAATGGATAATCGTTTCAAATAAACGCCATTTGGAAGTTCAGTGCCCGTTCTTCTTTAGCGCGTTTTGTGAACACTGTCAAGATGTAAAGCAGTAATAACTGTGGAGGCAGTTTTTTAGAATGATTATGTTAAACTTGAGACGAACACCTCTAGGAACATCACCGAAAACAATAAGTACAGAGAGTAAAAAAAAATCAGAAATATAAACAAAATATGCGCCTGACTCCTAATGCTCAACTTTTGAAGTCAGACCACGCAATAAAATATTATGCAAATTTATTGGCGTCAATATTAGCCACAGTGGTGTCCATCCTATGCGGGAAAGCAGTAGCTTCACAAATGTGAAAACGGGTAAGTTCATATGGCACAGGGAACATTTGTTTTTGTAATTGCAGGAGGCACCTGGCTCGTTTTTTGGTGCATTCTTTTGGCTCTCGAAGCAGTGGTTGTCAGGTCAAGGAGTATGCACAAGCCTCCTCGTACTTGATTAGTTGATTATTGCGGTCGATCATCTTTTCTGTGCAAGCAAGTTCGCCTATAGGTACTAGGCCATGAAAAAACGAGATCAGGATGTTATAGTTCTGAAGAAACCATTTAAGAGAAGTAGCTCTTATCGTCTACCTCGTGGGACAAAATTTCCAGAAGTTTACACTGTCATGTATAGTGCGCGCTCAACTAGCGCTGGAGCCTCCATCTGCTTTGTTCAGTTCCTGCACAGTACTGTACAGCAATGTGGAGTGTTTCACAACACTGTGTAGTAATGAATAAGGACAGTCGCACAAGCGGGGTTGCAAATGTGAGAGAATTAATACACTGGTAGTCAAGCTATGGCCGAAGGCCGGTCTGAAACCGACTGCGTGCTGTTGTGCTAGTGAAAACACCACACAACGGGAAGGATTGCTCGTAATAAGGTGTCAAAACGCTGATTAAAGCAAACCACGATGGGAAAAGTAAAGTTGCACTTTATATCAGTCGAATAAAGTTATCAAAGCGTGTTCTTGTGAGAGTGAAATCCCCGCACGACGGGAAGGATTGCTTTTAATAGTTTGTACATACGCTGTCGAATGGATAAAGACAATCCACTATGGGAAAAGACGCACTCATGAGCATCTGCCGTTGTTTCAGACATCGTTAAAACAGCTTAGACGTCGATCGGAAAATTAGACAACCCGACAGAAGGTCCTAAGCGCATTCTTTTTTTTTTTTTTGTTCGATTGACGAAGTGCTAGGAGAAATGCACGCTAGTTTCGACGACAGCTGCAGTCAAGGTTTTATTCTTTCAGACTCCCCAATATGCCAACAACTGTCAAATCTGACCAATAGCTTAAGTTGAATCGTCATTTAACATGGCGCGTAGCGTTGGTAGTAGAATCATTCCAACAGACATGTTTGAGAACGCGTAGGAAAAAACTATGGATGAAATTGATCGGTTGCTATAGGCCTGGTAATTGCTATAGGCCCTACCACGCGCCCGCAAGTAAAATTCTAGACAAGTGCGACAAAAGAGCTAGTGCACTACGCTTCGTTTTGGCGCATCGATGACGTGTGAAAAAAGTGCCCACCACGAACCTACAGAGTACTAATACACTGTAAAACGACGAAATAAGAAAGATGGTTCGGCTCACGTGACGCAGACTGGGAGACGTGAGAGGACGTCCACAACCGGCGATTACTGTGCACGTGGTTTCTTGCACTCCTTGAGCGCACAGTTTGTTTCCCACCGAAAAAGAAACTTTCTCCTGCTGCACGGCCAATAGATGAAGACTTCTCGCGTGATTTGAAAACTGTCGGTTTTCGTCAGCAGGTACAACTATTACATTGTCAACAGCTACGTATCTACGCTAATAAAATAGTACAGATGTGGTATTTGACTATACAGTCAGAACATTAGAACACCTAACGTGCTTTACTGATGTCCGCCGTTCCCGATAATTCGTCTTCTAACAAATCACATTTATGTATTATTTATTCATTTATTTAAATACTCTGAATGTCATTGCAGCGTTACAATGAGGAGTACTGTTCGAAATGTTCACGTGTTCATGTTCAAAATGGGAGTCTTGAATGATGCATGCTCAGGGTTGCTGGCGATGGAGGTACGGATGTGATTCCATTTTTACCTTGACCTCTCTATCTTCGGGAATGTTTGGCACTCTTTGCAAAAAACACGCGTTATTGACTCACAACACATTGTGCACCCTATTGTGAAGAAATATAGGCCTGCCGCCCACTGTAGAAACGCCCATGTCGCCCACCGGCGGCAACGGCGGGCTATTCTTTCTTTTTCCAACTATACATTTAATATACAAGGTGCCCCGACTATCATGCACCAAGATTTAAACATAAGCAAGCGCCACGTGGACGGACAGAACCACGGATGTTATTTGCCGTCGCGTGGACATACTCTGATTATCTTTTGCATTCTATAGTTACCCTTAATTAGTCAACTTCCCAAATATCATACTTAGATTAAATGTGTCAGTCAGAAAATTGTGGAGCAACATGAAAAATTCCCGATACAGCTTTCTGTTGTCCAGTACGTGCTACATGAAACTGTTCTTCCAAGCGTGAAGGAAGCCCGCGAATACACACAGTGTGCCTCGAGCGGGCAGTCGTGCGGCAATTTTGCGTGTATTCGCGGGCTCCTTTCATGCTCGGAAGAACGCATTTATGTAGCACATATGGAGTAACAGAAAGCTGTATTGGGAGTTGTTTTTGTTGCTCTACAATTTTCATCACATTTAATCACATTTATTCTAATTACAGTATTTGAGAAGTTGCTTAATAAGATTAATTATATCATTAAGCGGAATGCAAAAATGTATCTGGGTATCTGCAAGCGACGGCAAACGACATTACCTTGGTTCTGTGCAGCTACATTGCATTTGTATATTTTTAAATCTTGGTGCATGATAGTTGGGACACCCTGTATGCTACGTGGTGCAGTGCAAATACTGCGAATACGGTAGAAAGTCTTGCGCACACTAAACGAAGATAACAAGAAAAGGACACAATAACGGCAGTAGTCTTTAGTCCTTTTCTTTTTGTCTTCGTTTAGTGTGCGCAAAACTTTCCACAATAAAATCAAACCAACTAGCCCGCCTCTCAATCTTATTGCTGGATACAGCAGTATTTGCGCAGCATGGTACGTGGGTCGTACAGTTGTCCCTCGACATTGGGTACGCATAGTGCAAATGAAGCCGCATTTTCATTATAACGATAAAGAGTAAGGAGGTGGTTCAGAGCCCTTTTGCTTTGTTATGCCTATCACTGTGTGTGTGTGTGTGTGTGTGTGTGTGTGTGTGTGTGTGTGTGTGTGTGCGCGTGTGTGTGCGTGCGTGTGTGTGTGTGCGTGTGTGTGTGTGTGTGTGTGTGTGTGTGTGTGTGTGTGTGTGTGTGTGTGTGTGTGTGTGTGTGTGTGTGTGTGTGTGTGTGTGTGTGTGTGTGCCGACGAAAGCGGGTGCGGGGGGCTTCCTTGCACGCAATAAAACTGCGTTTTATGATATGCAGTTATTTATTGAATCTCTACGGTACTGAACTTCGCCACAAAGCTGACTCCTCAGTTTTGTTTGTGCGTGTTTGTGTGTGTTTTTTTAAAGACAATGTTTTCCTTGGCGATCCTGGATATATATCTATGTCTCGATATGTGGGCCTACGGCGAAGGTAATGCAGACACGGAAGTGAATGTCTATGTCAGAGCGCCTAACTTTTTTCGAAGTCCGACGCTCTTCGTATACTCCCCTCACGCTACGGGTGACGCCATAAAGTGCCATGCACAGTGATCCGCGCCTCAGCAAGTAGAGGAGCGCTACGCCGCGATCGCGCGGGGCAACTTTCAGTACATCGGGGGAGCCTCATGGAATGAGACAGACAGACATACATTATTGATAGGAAAGACAAAGACGTCGACATGAGTTAGTGCGCTCTAGTTTGCTACGCTACATTAGTTACTGCACGTATATGCTACCTATGCATTAACTCTAGGATGAGAGAGGAGGACCGATGTTCTTTCTTAAGGGGCCCGGCGGTTACGGTGTCCTGTTGGTTGGCGACGTCCGCTTTCCGATTGGAGACGCCGGACGTTGTCGCTCCAGCGCGGCTCACAATAAAATGTACGCTTCAAACGCCACACTCTCACCCCGAACTCGCCAAGGAAGACATTGCCTTTCATCGACATCAGCTAGAGGTGGAATCGCCTTCAAACTTTCCTTTTTTCTCTCGACGCTAACCAGGTAAGAATTGCAGCAGTGGGCCACATATTTTCTGCAGCGCAACCCTATAGACAAGGAATTTCGATGCGGCGCGGGAACTTCGGTCAAAGGTGGATATGCATTATCGGCGTACACATGTGCGCTGTGCCGACGCTCGTGCAACCTTTGTGGGCCGGTTGTCATGGTTCAGTGTCTGTGTGGAGCGCTGCTGCTGCTGCTCAGCACGACGTCGCGGGATTCCTGACCCCGGTGGCCGCTTTCCGCATACTGTTCTTTGTGTCGTTGGTGCCCATCAATAAAACCGAAGTCTGTAAACGATGCTTCCATTATTCATTGCAAATTATTATGCTATCAGCCACTCTACCTAAATGGCCAGGCACGTACCCAGAATGTTTTTTTTTTCGGGGGGGTCGGGGGGGGGGGCACAACTCAACGTAACCTTTCTAGGCAAGTGAGTGGGGGGGGGAGGGCTTCAAATAGTCCAAGTGTGCATGATGCCCGCTATTGGCCATAAAGTTGCGTAAACCCGCAAACGAGAATTGAAATAAGGTGTACCTCACAGGTACGCCCCTCTCCCCCTATGAGATGTGCTTCACCTTCGCCGCGGGTCGGCCCGGAGGTTGTGCAGTGCCGGGCCGACCCTCGGCAAAGCTGAAGCAGGCATTAGGCACTCCCCATACGTGGGCCGATCCCGAAGATAGTGCAATTCCGGGCTCACCCGTGTCGGTGTTCGTGAAACAGGCGCTGATTCGATTCGATTATGGGGTTTTACGTGCCAAACCCACTTTCAGATTATGAGGCACGGCGTTGTGGAGGACTCCGGAAATTTTGACTACCTGGGGTTCTTTAACGTGCACCTAAATCTAAGTACACGGGTGTTTTCGTATATCGCCCCCATCGAAATGCGGCCGCCGTGGCCGGGATTCGATCCCGCGACCTCGTGCTCAGCAGCCCAACACGATAGCCACTAAGCAACCACGGCGGGTAAACAGGCGCTGAGTGCTCCGCATATGTGAATCCATAGCCAAGGTAGTCCAATGCCGGGGCGAACCCCGGCGTAGGTGAAGCAGGCGTTAAGCATTCCCCATACGTGGGCCCACTCCGAATATTGCTAAGGGCGCGTTACAGGTTTTCGGGCACTTGAGCTTGGACCGTTTCTGCACTATCACCAGGATCGGCCCACATGATGATTTTTTTTGACGGCTGCCGAAAAGCTTCGGAAGGTTAGTCACATACAGCTCACTCATACATACATACATACTCATACATACACTCACTCACTCACTCACTCACGGTACAAGGCAGGAATATATTGACTGCGGAATAGATTGATTTCTCGGCGCTCTATGAATATGTGTGAGGAGTGGTGGCATGGGCGGGGAGAGGGGGAGGGTATGCCGCATAATTCCGCCCCCCTCCCTGGGTACGTGGCTGACCATGGCAATGGCTACTTTCTTGGCTTAGCTACGCTGAAGTGACGCCGTATTGGTGCGCACCTCGGAAAGTTGCCTGACGTCGGCAACGACATTTGTATGCTAAGGGCTGCTTACATGTGTACTGATTTCGCACCCAAAACGAGGAGTAAAAGAAAGCCGTTACTGACTCCTCGTGATCGATCCTACCGATTAAGGTTCCTACCGGCAGTTGAAATTGTGGTTACAATTTGTCAGCGTATGCCCGACAGGTACTCGGGAAGGTATCTGCGTTCATAATCATGTCTGTTTATCTCGCACAAAACTCTCGGTAGTGACCATTGCACAGACTAGCTTTTTGCTTTGACTTCGTCACGGGGCTGTCATGTAACGTCCTGCTACCCGACGATCCAACGTTGACTCGTGACGCATATATGTTCACATAAAGTATACAGAAATTGGCCGCTTATTCCAAGCTGTCGCGAAATTCTCGCGAGAAAAAGAAAGGGGGTGGAGGGAATGGCAGAATTGAGGCGCGTGTACGGAGCTTCGTATGGCAATCAGAAAGCACAAATACTAAACGGCTGCTCATTCTCAGCAGCAAGGAAGCCGACCTGAGAAAAATAAATAAAATTCAAACAAAAGTTAATGAACATTTCTGTTACAACAATCGAGACGTATGATTCAGGTTGGTACAGGCGTACGAACGCATCCCTTGCCTTTGTACAACTAAAGACAACCACGAAGGAACGAATTATTATTTCTCATACATTCAGGCTCAGCCCTGGGGTGCATGTAACACAACATTCACGCGAAAGTGCCTTGTAGTTGTATTCGTGTTCCAGCTGGAATTTAGGTAAATGAAGACAGAATCGCGATAGCAGACGCCGAATCTACTAGCCGACGAGGCCTCTTCCGGAACTCACAATGATTATGCAATGAAAAGCCGTCTTCGCGAAAGTATTTGGCACTGCAGACGGGTGAAGCAAACGGTCGGCCTGGCTGGGCAGCTGCCATTACGACCTACGCAATGGAAACGTGTCGCAGACTGCGTTCGCACCCCACCGTGGTTCTCCCGGAAGCAAGAGGAGACCCACTGAGCACGCAGCGCAGTAAGCTCGCAAAGAACACACTGCAAATTATGACACGAGTAAATGTAGTCTAGTCGCATCCATCGCACCATTCTGTTCAATGAAGGAGCTTGATTGTGTTCCGCCACAAGTAAAGGCCACTCTCCTGCATATTACCACTAGGAATCCTACATACTCACCAAATCAAGAGGCTATTAAAGTTTAAACATTTCCGAAAGCGCCGTTTGCAAACCCCGTATAAGTAACCAAAACATTTATGCCAGTTTTTTGCGCTACCGCCACGTAAACAAAACTGATGCAGTATCACCCAAGTCACCCTTTATTGGTCTGAACAAAACGCTGCAACGTCAACCGTGTAAGCAAGAATATGGACTTCAGAACAGTGTGCGCAAAGTGTGTGCGAACATAAATGTGCAAAGTGTGCTACGTCTTTGGGCACTTGGACACATTCAAGGGGGCAATATAAACGCGCAAAAAGACTGGAGGCATTCCCGACACATTTCTGCGCCCTCGAAGGCTACTAAATGCTCTTCAAGCAACAAATTCGCGAAAAAGCACCCGTGATGATCGTGGCGTCTGCTACGTCGTCTGCTACAGCGTCACATGATGCATACCTCAAATAAGAGAAGGAACGTTTGGTAACACGCACAGGTACATAACTTGCTTTCTAAATATTTTAGCCAACACTTTATTGCGCAAATAACTGAGTTAGTCGTGAAAATATAAGGTGACATGAGAGCAGATAAACGTCATACATGGCTTGGATTTCAGTTTGACAGGAACATAGACGCTTTCGTAAATGCGAACAGACACACTTTCGTTGTTATAACTTCTTGGCCAAATTATAGAGGATGACTAGTTTGTCGGACTGACTGTTTTTCAATTCGTATGTTGTAATATAAGTGAGAAACTGCGGCCCGTGGGCGTGTTGTCAAAACTGGCCGTTTATGAGTAATGGTCAAGTTTTGCTGCATTGTTGTATCTTACTATTGTATACAATTGTTTACTTTTTGTTTTCACAAGGACTGAAAGACAAGATATGGCGGACTTTGTTCAAAATTTTACCATAAATACCAGACTTTTAGGATTACACATGGTTGCCTTACTTTTGTGTTTACTGACATTGTAATTGTGCACAATCCTCTTCCTAGTAACTGCAAACTAATTAAAATTGTTTAGCAAATGATAATAAAATGCAACCATTACAAATGCTTTTGTTTCAATGTTATGTTGCCCAATGTAGCCAGGGTTTTGCAATTACACATGGTGCCGGTTGCTTGACTTTTATGCTATTAAGTGCAAGTTATAAATATGTTTTTCAGTATTATTTTGTACAAATAACACAATTTTGTGTCCTAATAGTTTCTATTTATTTACTTTTGTTTACTTTTTTTAACGCAATGACATTGCCAGTTGCAATATGAATCGGCCGGTCTTCAGTGAAGCGACGTGGACGTGAAAAGGCAGCTTTTCCACACAGTGATCTAAGAATTACTGACGATCACGCCGTGTAAGAAAATAATTATGACGTGTCTAGCTAGCTAAACTATAATGAATTCCTTTCAAATTATAAAGGTGGCGCAGGCGTCCAACAAGCAGACGCAGCGTTGACGAAGCCAGGAAAACAACATGAAATGTGGTTACTGTGTTTACATTTCTGTCGGCTACGACTGCTACGACTCGTAGTTAAACGGTTAAACATTCTTCTGTTCTGCAGTCAAGTATAGGCGAAGATCGAACGTCGTTGGTGTGTTCGCAATGTGCGGATGACGCATCGAAAGTGACCATAGAAAGCGCCCAGCCAAGGTCCGGATCGCAGTGAATGTATACGCGCCCTCGAATCGGGGTAAGCAAACCTAGGACCGACGTTTTTTCCCAAATGACCCAGCGGCTATGGTGTGTCCTGTTGATCGCGAAGTCGCAGCGTCCGCTTTGCGAGTGGAGACGCCCGACGCAAAAACGCCCGTGCACCGCGAGCTTTGGGTGACGCACTAAAGAAGCCGAAGTGTTTCTTGGGAAGTTGTCGACGGCATATCGGACCACAAAGCTACTAAATGTTGCTTACTGTTAGGCACACCTCCGCCTACCCAAAAAGGGAGTACACGAATTTTCGACTGGGCGAATGCCGACGACGTCAGCGTTCTTGATTATCTAGATCACTCTTACTCCACTTTTACAACGTTCTCGAATGATAATACAGTTTCAGTGAATAGATTATGGTCAACATTGGAAAGAATCATTCAGCATCAGCACTGTTTATCAAAATATATTCCCACAAAGATCAAACCAGTACGTAGGACGAACCCTTGGATAACAAGAAACATAATACAACTAAAGCGAAAAATTGCCAGATTAGGGAAACTGGGAAATAAACTACCGCTACCAGGCTACACTAATAAAATACGCGAAAACTCCCTGGCACTAAAGTCCGCCGTAAAAAAGGCAAAAGATGAATACATGAATGTAACCTTAAGTAATTTTATCAAAACATCTCCGTGTAAGTTTTGGCCATACCTTAATCCAAAGTCACGTCAGACCAGTAATCCATCACCAACTGAAGCTATGGCAAAGGCTACAGAGTTCAATGAATACTTTATTTCAGTATTTACGCAAGACAACAGCAGACAACCCAACCTTCAATCCCTTCCTAGCTACTCAGCAGAACTAGACGACTTAATCTTAACCGAGTCGGGAATTTTTTCCCTCTTACTTGAAATAGACCCCAAAAAATCCTGTGGCCCTGACAACATACCGAATGCATTTTTGAAGCGCTACGCGGAATGGATGTCCAAGTTCTTACTGATTATTTTTTTAAAATCATTGCAAATGGGCGAGGTTCTGGTGAAATGGAAAACTGCTAAGGTTATCCCTATATATAAATCCGGTGACCCAACCAGCACAGCAAATTACAGACCAATCTCGCTTACTTGTACGGCCGGCAAAATCCTTGAACATATAATCCTAAAGCACATAATGTCATTCATAGAAAAAAATAATTTAATTGTCCCTAATCAGCATGGTTTTAGAAAAGGATTGTCTACGACTACTCAATTGATTGAGACAATCCACGACTTAGCGATTACATTGGACAAATGCAGTCAAACCGACATGATATTCCTAGATCTATCTAAAGCATTCGATCGAGTTTCCCATCCAAAGTTGCTTCAAAAACTTATCCACTACCTCGGTGACAACAACATCACCAAGTGGATAAAAAGTTATCTTACAGGTCGACGTCAATATGTATGTTTCAAGAACTACTCTTCGGATTTCGGCGATGTGCTATCTGGCGTCCCACAAGGAGCCGTTTTAGCTCCTATCCTCTTCTTTTTATCAATGATTTACACATTAATACTAACGCCACAGTAAGAATGTTTGCAGATGACTGTGTTATCTACAAGGAAATACCCTGTCGTGATGATCAGATAACCTTAAACAGTGCACTTGAAAATATAACACAATGGTGCCAAACGTGGCAGATGGTGATTAACACAGAGAAAACAGTTTGTATGACTGTAACGAATAAAAGAGCGCCCATGAACTACCCGTATTATTTACAAGGACAGATGTTAAAGAAAGTAGAAGAGTATAAATATTTAGGCGTTATAATTTCATCAGATCTTAAATGGGACAAGCAGTTAACATATATTGTTAATAAATCACTGGCAGTTCTATACCCGTTAAAACGCTCGCTCAGATCCGCATCAATAGATACTAAACGCTTAGCATACGTGTCACTATTTCGCTCTATACTGGAATATGGAATAGTCTGTTGGTTTCCCTTCCGTAAGCAGTGCATAGCAAAATAGGAGAGCGTACAAAGGAAAGCGATTAGATTTATTTTTAATAAGTATCGCCGTCTTGACTCCCCCACAGAACTATTAAGGCGAGCTGAACTTCCCACTATACAAAATCGAGCTCGACTACTTCGTCTTAAGTTTCTTTTCCTTCTCCTTAATGGAAGCACGAAAATCAATACGAGTGACTGCTTGCTACAGACAGATACACGTAGTTCTCGAACAAAACACACCAAGCACTTAACAGAATACAGATTTTACAATGACATATTTAGGTACTCATTTTTCCCACATGCAATCCGTGAATGGAACATGTTGCCCGATGACGTTGTCACCTGTACATCACTCGAAACCTTTATCGCCAAGTTATCAAACTATGTTCTGTAGCTACGACCTGCACACAGGTGCGCTGCGTCGTACAATGGCATTCTAATTCACTTAGCAGTGTCTTGTATTCTGCCGGGACGTGAACACCTGCTGAATCTTGTCTTTTGCGCATTGTACATAAAAAAAAAAGTATTTTCTTTCCTTGTTCTTCTGTGTGCTAAACCTTCCATCATGGCGTTAACTACCATTTTTCCCCGCTCCTGTTATAAAAATTGTGTAATAATTATAGAGTGCATATGTACTGCCTTGTACACCTAAACTTATCTATGTCTGCGCCTATACTTGAACTGTGTTCTCTTGAAGATGTATCTTACCCCTTTCCCGCAACAGCCTCATATGTGAGGCTAGCAGTATGTTCAAATAAATAAATAAAAATAAAAAAGTGGTCATGCGTTGCATAATAATTGATTCCTCATAATCAGCTTCGCCACAGTACAGCGCTCAAATGCGGTGAAGAATACACGATGAACCGCGGTAATACAGTAAAGCACAAGACCGGCACGGGGGCAATATCACGGGGCTTAAGTTAGTATGTTTTCCTTAAAAATACACGCGCGCACGCAGCGTCTCCGGTCACGGTACGACCACAGATATATCTTAAGTGTGCAGACATGCCTTCAGAGCTATTATCTGCCGCAAGTGTGGCTATATTGTTTGACCCGCCTTGCGTAGCCTGTTTATGAGATCGTAACAAGGCACAGTACGCGCTCCTTAATTAATACATCACAGAAGGCGTTGTTTCAATAGTATGAGCTGCCACATTTGGAATGGTAAAACATGTTGGAAGGAAATGAAACGCCGTCTCATGAGAAATGGTCAAAAAGTCCCGGAAGCGCTCTGGAGTCGAAGCTCACGTGTATTCAATACCGCTCGATTAACGGTTGTAAACCGTGGCGTGATCCGAACCTGCGATTCCTCAAAACCAATTAATTGTGGCACCTCGTATGAAGACTTCATTTCCGTTAGCTTGCTGTAAATAAGGAGGTTGTCTCTAATGACGTCATTTATTACTTACAAAGTTAGCACGTACAGAGTTCCATGAGCTACGTATCTCCACGTCTAATCTCTTCATCTTGGAAGAGAACTTCGAATGCCTTTTAATTCTTTTCTAGTTAGAAAGAGACACCATAGATATAAAAAGTAGACACACATTTTGAGACAATGCTTTATTATATAGCGTCAGATCGTGTCGTGTGATGACCATCACGTATTTCCACGAACCTAAAGTAAGCTGGTGTTCTGATACTTTTATGTAATATTTTACGGCTATTATAGCCAAATCTTTGTCCTTACGGATTCATAAAATTATTTCCTTTTTTATTCTTTTTTTTTTTGAACTACTGCAAGTTGCTTCTTGGCGAACGCGCATGAAACATGAGCCCTCCGAAAACACAACGCTGCCAAGCCACGACACTGCAATACAGGAGGCGCAACGGCTTTTGTTGCATTTTGAGAACCTGCGCAACTCCATGTCATTCCATTTTCATGCTGTAAAGCTTAATTTCATTTGCCTTACGCGATGCAAGACGCACCGTGCTGGCGTATACTAGTGGCTTTCGCGTTGCGCTTGCAAATCCCGAGGACGCAGGATCGAATCCTGGCCGCGGCGACCGCATTTCAACGGTGGCGAAATGCAAGAGCAGCGTACATTGGATGCACGTTAAATAGACCAAGGTGGTCAAGATTATTTCGTAGTCCCCCACTACCGCAAGCCTCACAATCGTATCGGGGCTTTGGTACATAAATCTCCAGAATTAAATTTTTTAACAGGATGCAAGTATAATAGACGATTTTACAACAAGAATCGATTCATTTCCTTAATATTTATAGCTGAGTAGTTGGCAGAACCGTTTTCACCGCCTCAGAGCAGACTCGCATATAGGGTTGTAAGATATTCCGAAGTAGAAGGGTGTGGATTACGTTACACTACCTCTTAGACTTTAAGTTTACATAAAAATAAGTACTGAAGTGAATATTCGTTCGTCTCCATTCGAATGCGGCCTCCGCGGTAGCGAGTCGAACACGCGAAATCGTGTTCAGCAGGAGTACGCCACGTCCACTGAGCTACAGTAACTAGAACTAGTGACGCCTTTGTATTTCTGATAAAAGGCACCTGTGTTCCTTCTGTAGCAACAGAGCACATGGCACAAACCATAGGCGCATATACCGAGGGTGGGGTAATCTGCCCTTCCATTTCTGAAAGTAGCCACTGTCGGCGGCATGCTGGAAAGTCCAACAGAAGTACAGCTGAAGCTAAATTTCCTTTCTTAATATATGCACATGCATATGGAAAGAAGTCATAAGGGAAAAGCAGAGTCACCACTTAAGTAACGCTTTTCTTTACTACGCATCCTCTGATTGGACAGCGAGGATCGTCCTCTGGGCCTTCTTGGGACGCCCAGTATCGGACGACGCGCGGGATTCACCATGGATGCTGGCGTTGCGAACTCCTGGCGCTGGGCCGTTCCCGCCTTAACAAATGTCAACTTGCGCGGTTTTCATCATGTCCAGATTTTGGGGGCGGCTATATCCGTATTCGAATCAGCTTGCTACATTTAAGCTGCGGGCGAGGGGGAGGGTAGGATAAAGTATTATAATCAGCCGCACCCAACAATTGTGTGCCTTATGGCATGAAATCATTGGATTATCGAATGCTGGAACTTTTTATCTCTGTCCAGAGATGGCCTACGCAGCGTTGTTGTCTCAGTATCTTATCATCATAAAAAATCGAATCAACTTCTTACAGGTGTAACTGTCGGCACATATGCCGTATTAACATATATTATTTTAACGAATTATATATATTTAAAATATAATAAATAAATACATATATTAATTATATATACTATAAATACAGTAATATATATATTAAAAAGGTAATAAACGAGAAGCCAACAAACTTTTGTTGGCTTCTTATGACTAATAAAAATCGGGCCCCTCTGCTATAACCCCCTTTCTTCTCGTTTATTACATAAGAGGGTCTCGAATCCGGCTACATTGATGCATTCAGGTAGCAAATGTTAGTTCATTGACCAGTTGCCTTCAACCAAAAAGGTCACATTCTCGTGACTCCTGCGTCAAAAAGGACGTTCCACGTCCGCCGCCAAGGTTTGTGAGTGGTGGCCCTGGCTAACACTCCCAGGGTTCTACTAGTACACATAAATACCCAAGAAAGTGGGTGGGGAAACAGCGCCGCGGAAGCTCAGTTTGGTAGAGCATCGCACGCGAAATACGAAGGTTGTGGGTTCGGTTCCCACCTGCGGTAAGTTGTTTTTTCATCCACTTTAATTACCATTATTTTTCATTGATTTATTCATTTATTGAGCACTAGTAATTTCTCCTATGTTGTCCTTGGTGTCAGTGTTTGTTGGCTTCTTATGATATCGTCTGAGGAAGACATGCGTAATCTTCCTTCAATATAGTCAAGGTTTTTTTACCATTAGTTATCGTCCGCGTGCGATTTATCCGCTGTTATTCGAGCCCTAAGATTAAAAGTTGTAGCATCGTCGTTCAATTCGAAAACTACTACAACGTAATTTGTGTACAAAAGCAAAATTGTAGCAGCCGTCATCGCCTTCCATCGTTCCCACTCGCTTCGCCCTTTCCTTCTTTCAAGGACAATCAAAACGCTGCTTTATTTTTTTTTCTTTTTCGTGGCCTTAGGCGCTGTATCGCTTCGGCACCACTCGGCCACGCATTTGCACCGTCATGCAATAAGAGCCGCATGCCCAGATACCTACACCAGACATAACGCCCTGTCGCAGGCCAGTCTCGCTGCAGCCGACCTCGTTCATTCATCGCACGCTTGAGAGCAGCAGAATAACAGTGTGGAAGTGCCCGATCACGTGGTATTCTTTCATGTTTCGCGGGCTTTCTATGGAACGCTGAAAAAAGCATCACGGGAAATATGTCGTGTTGGAAAAAATTTATTGAGAGGTTTCTCAAGGTGCTCTACAACTTTTGTATCACACTTGGGGTCTGCAGCCAGTACTGAAAAAGTTGATTAGTTAAACAGGACTTATCCGTTAGTTAATAGGAAAAAAAAAAAGCCTGAGTAACTCTAGGCCAGTGCTAACATTATGCATTCGGTTCAACTCGCCTCCGGAGTGCCTTTCATTTTTAAAGCTTTCGCTGAAGTTATGTGGGACAAGGTATACACAGGACAATTTTTTAAAAGTATGCGATACAAGAAACTGAAACTTTTACTGCAGCTGTTCGAAAGAAACAGCTTCGTTGGAAATCGGGTTGTAATTCTCCATGGTCGCACACATCTGCTGTCTTTTTGTTGTGAATATTGCAAGTAGTTCCGTAGCCTAGCCTATACTGGTATCCGGAGCCTATACTTCACAAATATTCGGTTTTTTATCAGAACAAAAAAAAAAATGCCGCATGTATTTTGCATATAGCAGATTACCAATGAGGAGAGACAATGAGGAAATTTGTGCGAAACAAAAAACGGTGGCCTGTTCTAGTGCGTGATCGGAAATGTTCAACTTTTCGACGCGTTAATAATAAATATTAATAAATGAATTTATTAACGGCGGTATGTAGGAAACAAAAAATACAGATTTCTGCGCGTTTAGCATATAGCAATGTATGAACACAAACACACGATAGCAAGACGCGTTAAAGAATTAAAAAAAGACCCATTTTGTAGGAACTTGTACAAAAACCATGTTTGCCTTTATTTGTTTGTGTTGAGGGCTCCCGCATAATTTCGAGTTTATTTTATACCAGTACCAAAGTTCTGTAAAGTAGCTAAAAGAGCATGAAAACAAAACGCTTTACTAACATTTCTTATTCTCTAAAAGTCAGAACGTGATGCCGCAGTTCCCGCTTTTCTAAGTTCATATCTTTTTCTGCTGAAACAAAGGCAATAATGAAATTCGAGCAGTTGTGAAGTCGTGTTTGCTTAGCAGAAATCCTCAGACTAGCACCACAAGAGATATCCGCATTCAATGTGTGCTACGCAGTGCATTGGCGTCGATGTTTCCCAAAATAATTTTCCTATCAGTTTGATTGATTGATTGATTGATTGATTGATTGATTGATTGATTGATTGATTGATTGATAGCAGTCGGGTAAGACTTTAACTTGAAGGCCAACGCACT
Source organism: Dermacentor albipictus (assembly GCF_038994185.2). NCBI lineage: Eukaryota > Metazoa > Arthropoda > Arachnida > Ixodida > Ixodidae > Dermacentor > Dermacentor albipictus. The sequence continues at coordinate 239,560,502 of NC_091821.1, read as the reverse complement.
GTTTTAGCTGATTTCGGAGACAGATACATCTGAATGTGGGGCTCAGCAGGCATGACTTCGCTTGTGCTCGGCTTCAATTTCGCAATCGCACCATATAACCTAATATAACTAACTAAGAAAGATATAGTTCATTACCAACTTATGTCGGCCTAGTTCCGCAGAGGAATAACGGGTCTTTTGATTCGGTTTTTATCGCCCAGGGCTGCGGTGTAGCGAGGTAGGAATACGAAGGCATTCCTTTTTTGTGTCTGTTGGCATGGGCTTGTAGCTGAAGTGGAACATCGCCCAGGCGTTGCACGTCGTGCTACCCAAGGGCATTTTACGGGATTGTGAAGTCGTAACCGAGCCACCGTGTCGGCCCGCTCTTCCAATGGACAGAGAACAAAAGTGGAGCTCACCTGCATGTCAAGACGATGCTTGAAGACTGTAGTTTCGGTCTGCGATGGAAAATGAAAGCATTATACGTCAGTATACATGTATCTCTTACATACTATGTTCAACAACTCTCAAGTTGAATTGCAACAGATGATTGAGGGCCTTGGTCGGGAAAGTGTAAGAGCAGACTTGAAGATTCATATGCAGAAAGCAAAGGTAATGTTGAATACCCTGGAAAGAGAACAAAAATTCATGATCCCCAGTCACCCTCTAGGGTCTGCGCAAGGAGTACGTTTATCTAGGTCAATTGCTCACACTGGATCCTGATCACGGCAAGGAAGTATACAGAAGGATAGCAATGTCTGGGAGCGCATTCCCGCAGGCATTACCAAACCATTACCGGCAACTTACCGCTATCCTCGAAAAGAAAAGTGTACAATCGTTGCATTCTACCGGTACTAACGTATGGGGTAGAGAAACGCTGAGGTTAAGAAAGAGGCTTGAGCAAAAAAAAAAGTTGACTGCGCAACGAGTGATGGAACGAAAAATTTTAGTCGTAATGTTGTTGATTAGAGAGCAAAGGGGGAAGTCGATTGTCTAGTTGACGTTAAGAGGAAGCTTTAGCTCGGGTGATCCTATCTATCTACATGAAAAGGAGAAGTCCTGGTGACTGTTGGTTTCGGATTTTTGAATTAGGTCGTCAATTTTTTGTTAAAAATTGGCAAAAATCGGAAATTTTGAAAAACGAAACTATCAAGTTTACAACTCTCTAACTCATCAAGAAAAAATTATAACACAATTCTCTGAAATGCATCTAATAGCACATCCAAAGCGGACAAAATTGATATGTTACACATGAATCTCAAAAAAATTAATAACATGGAAATACAGCTTTTGCAGATCTCTTGTAAACAATGTAACAACTTCACGCAAGATGTAAAATGACACATCGAATTTGTCCGCTTTCAATGATCTAGTGGATGCCGTTTACAGAACTGCGATATCTGTTCTTGATGCAGAGCTATGAATTTGTAAACCTCGTGCTTGTATTTTTTCAAACTGTGGAATATTTGAAAATCATTTTAACAAAATTCAGGCCCGAAATTGAAATTCCGGTTCCAACATGTAGTCACTAGAATTTGGCTTTCTCCCTCAAATGCAACAAACTTCATTAGAATCGGTCGAGAAGTTACCTTAGAAAAATGTTTTTGCATTTTACATGCATTTGAATAGGCCGCGTTGGAGTTGGGCCCGAGCTAAAGCTTCCTCTTAAGAGGAAGCTTTAGCTCGGGCCTAACTCCGACACGGCCTATTCAAATACACGTAAAACGTGAAAACACTTTTATGAGAAACCCCTGGAACGATTTTGATGAAATTTGTTGCATTTGAGAGAGAAAGGTCAATTCTAGTGACAGTTGGAAGCTGAATTCCGATTTAGGTCGTGAATGTTTGAAAAATATAGAAGCACGAAGTTTAAAAATTAATAGCTCTGCATCAAGAATAGATATCGCAGTTGTGTAAACGGCATCTATTGTATCATTGAAAGCGGACAAATTCGACATGTAATTTTACAGCTTATTTGTTTGTTACGTTGTTTACAAGGGTGTTGCAAAAGCTGTATTTCCATATAACTAGTTCTTTTTTGCTTCATGTGTAACATATCAATTTTGTCCGCTTTAGATGAACTATTAGATGCAATTTACAGAATTGTATTATAATTTTTCGATGCTCAGTTACAGGGTTGTAAACCTGATAGTTTTGTTTTTGCCAATTTTCAGTAAAAAATTGACAACCAAAGTAAAAAATTCGATACCAAGAGTCACTAGATTTTCAGTTATTCTTTTAAGTGCAACAAACCTCATCAAATTTGGTGCCGTGGTTTCCCAGAAAAACGAATTATCCTTTTACATGTATTTAGATAGGAGCACCCGTGCTAAAGCTTCCTCTTAAGAGCAAGGAACGGAGCTGGGGAGGTGGTGTAATGCACAGGACAGATGGGTGCCAAGAGAAGGCAACCACAGTCGACGACGGCAAATAATTAGGTGGTCTGATGAGCACATATCCTGTGCTCTTTTGCAAAGAATATTCAGACCGATCTAATTACTCCAATTTACTACTATTATTGGTGTTCTTCTTCTTATTATTGTTGTTGTCTTTGTCGCTGTTGCATGTGGGCGCCAGCATTACTATGACACCAAAGCGCCTCAACACATCGGAACCGAGCTTAATTTTTTAGCGCATGCCTTTGTTTCAGCACGAAAAAACGTAAACTCTCACAAATTGTAAACAGCTGCTTACGCAGTTCCGCTGTTTTCCGACTTTGAGAGAGCTAGTGTACAAAAATTACGAAACATTTTATGCTCTCACACTTTTTATACCTATCAAAGACAACTTCGTAAAATTCACTCAATTTTTTTTTTTACGCAAGCGCATAACACAACGAAAAAATGGCCGACCTGGCTTTTGAATAAGAGACAGGAAAGTCGGCCACTTTGTACATTTTTAATGTTTTGTTACCGTGAATTTATTGCGAGTTTCTTCCTCTCCACACTTGGCTACGTGTTAAACCAACAACAGTATTTAGTCTGTTTTTCCTACCAGTATATTTAATTTTGGCGGCAAAATCAGAAGAATCGCACAACGTCGACAAATTGAGAGTTTTCGCGCACGAATTAGGAAAAACAGCCTTCCCCATTTCGATCAAATTTTCCTGGGTTATCTACTGACATTGGTTATCTGTTGTATGCAAAAAATATGTGCCCTCCTTTTAGTCCTAGTACAAAATAAACCAATGAACAGTGCTGTTTAGGCTGAGGTGTTCTGGGCCCCATGACTTGTCCTTCAGGATGTCGCACCGTGAAAACGTCAACTTCAGCTACGGCTCCCCTTTGTGCTCCGAATAAATAAGCAACCTAATTACGGTGGCTCACTGGATATGGCGTTCTTCTGAACACGATGTCGCGGGTTCAGCTCCCTGCCGCGCTGGCCGTAGTCTAACGGAAACGAACGCAAAGACAACCCAGTACTTAAATTTAGGTAAACTTGAAAGAGGACGGGTGGCATGATATAAGCCACAACCTTCTACTGCGGCGTCTCTCATAGCCGCGCTGATGTGTTTGAAGCAAAGAAAACGTCCCATCAACCTAACAATGAACCATAAACGTTATATAAATAAATCTTTTTTTTTCCTGAATTTGAAAAAAAAAAACGTGTATTAGACTTGCATCGTGCATACCTTAGCATGATATAACAATAATTAGCCTTTACAGCATGAAAAGAGAAAGGCGGCGGGTGGCGTAGGTCCACAAAAAACGCAAAACGTTGTTGCGTCTCGCGTACAGCGTCGTGTTTTGTGATGGCGCCTGCCTGATGTATAAGGAAGGATGTATAATATTATTCAAATGGCAAGTTGGGGCTAGTATACGCGCGAAACTTTACCTCAAACGTCTAACAACACAGGCTGACTTGAGACGCGTGGAAATCTGTGTTGGTCATCACGCCACCAAATTTGACGCTACATGAAAAAGAAATACACCTAAGTACATTTGCAGCTCATTTCTCTAAGCAGAACCCACGCACGCACGCACGCACGCACACACATACACACACACACAACCACACACAAACACACACAGAACATGCGCTATCAACATCTCCGCTAATTATCTCCAATAAATGGGAACAGCACACAAAGCTTCGCTTACATCGATTCCCAGAGTGCGTACAATCCATATATATATATATATATATATATATATATATATATATATGTGTGTGTGTGTGTGTGTGTGTGTGTGTGTGTGTGTGTGTGTGTGTGTGTGTGTGTGTGTGTTGTTAAGAAAGGCCAGCTGCAGTACAAGTTTTGCCAACCAGTTGCGACTGTGGAAGCAACATCTCGGGAGCATCGCCGCCAACCTCTAGCCAGGGCGTGGCGAAGTCGACTTTGTGTCGATATCAATACGCGCATCCTCCACTCTTAGTCGGTTCAGCTAGGATGCGTTGTGACTGAAGGAGTTCGATGAAGCAGGCTTTGTGCGCAACACGACAAAGCGGACCTAATCTACGGGCGGGGGAGCTGCCGCGGGGACGCCGACGGACACTCCTTCCCACGCACCGACCAAGACGCAAGGCAACGCGCTACCCGGAACGGTCCCGAGTTCTATGAAATTCGTGTGCTGTCGGTTTCGCACCGTAAACACGTGTGTGTGTGGACCGTCCTGCGGGGAGGCGGCTAGTTTGTGATGACGAAACGAATGTTCGCATCACCTTGTATCGGGAGAGGACCGAGTGTTTAAAAACCGCTGTTGTGCGGATGCTCGAGACACTTCTCTTAAAGGGAAGCTGAAGCGGTTTTCAATTTCCATGAATTGCTGGGATTGGGAAGAACAGACCTAATAATTTACGGTTCCGAAATTTTTTTCTTCGTTTTGTTAATATAAGGGGCGGAAATCACTTTCTAAATCACCCCCGCGGACACGCCCCCATCGCTTCCCGGAGCGCCGGGTGAGGAGGTTACCAGAGGAGAGAACCGGTGAGAGTGACGTCACTGGCGGGGACCGAGCTGCCGGACCGGCGTGCTGGCATGCGCTGGCGTGCCTCTTTCCGTCCTTCGCTTTACTGAACGACGCTACGAGAGATTTGCCGCCGCCGCCGCTCACGTTTGTTTTGCGATTTTCGTAAACTGTTCTTTCCTTCTGTGCTGCGTGAGTGCCTACAGCCAAGGGCGCCCAACATGCCCTCGTTCTGTGCAGCATTCGGCTGCGCGAACACACGCGGGCGAGACGATGTGGTGTTTCACAGGTTCCCGAAGCACAAGAAGCTTGCAGCGCAGTGCGGTGAGGAGAGATAAGTTCGTGCCGACGAAATCAACTGTGCTGTTCTCGGACCATTTCCGCGATAGCCGGATGGCCTTACGACAAATGCGGAAACGCGTTGTTGCTAGCGTTGCTATACTCCGTTTCATACATCAGGTGCAACGCTGTGGAGGCTTGAGATACTTCTTGCAGCGGCTGCGTTCGCACTTAGAAAAAGTTCGGTGTTTCTTGACCCGATTTTTGGGAAAACTTTTCATATATAAGCTCAGTTCTGAATGAAAAAAAAGAATTTACCCATAGAAACAATCCGTGTACTTATACGGCTGCTAACACGTTATTTTAACACGTTTTTTTTTAACACAGCATTCTTTAATTGCAGCCCGTCGCGGCAGCTTCACGTGCATGCTCGCGCGAGCAAATGCCGCTGGCACGCTGCGAACCATAGACGGAAACGCGCGCAGTAATAAATTTTGGTAACCGGATTTCGTGCGTAGCTTCCACAGCGTTGCACCTGAGGTATAAATTGGAGTATAGGCTTGCCTAGTGACATTCGACGTACGGTTGCAGTTATCATGTTTACCACACGGCGGTGCTAAAACTGCCTAATATCTTTATGTCAACACTAGCATGGAGCGCGCATACCGATTCTTGATCGAGCCACAATCGCAAAGTCGTCGAACCATATTCTGAATATTGCACATATAATCCCCCTGACCATCTCGATCTGGATGTGTATGATAAGCAACTTCCATGACTGTACCTCGCAGCACTGCATGTGTGCGCTTTGAAACGCGGCACTTATGTTAGCGATCGTGTATCAACGCTCAGAAAACCACGGGACTTCAGACAAGCAGCGGCAAGGTGCTTGACATCGCGGAATTGTACCCGTGTTTACAATCTAATGAGAAGTTAGTGCTTCGGCATTCTTCCAGCAGCAAGTTCCCAGTGACACTTTAGCGCATTTTTTCTCCCGTCATTGGAACGGCAGCTACATGAAAAAAAAAGCATACGTAACAGCTAAGATTTCCAGCGCGCGAGAAGGTGTACACATCGCTCTCGGCACACTCAACATCGTCGTTGCCGCCGTTGCCGCCATCGTTTTCCGTATCGGCTGTCGGTTCGAACATGTACGGCGAAAATACAAGCTGTCCGAGACAGCGAGAACGTTCCATAATGCTTACAACTCAGCTATGCAGCCAGAACAGAACAGCGTGCTACGCTCTCAAACGGCGGCGCCGACCGGCGACTGCCGCCACTGACGTCACAGCGGCTCCGACCAATCACGGGCAACAGCGGCGTTCGCGCGATACCCTGAGGCGCTGGTGCGCGTTTTCATGAAAAAACAGCCGCTTGCGCTTGTTTCCGCCCTTTTTGAACGAGATATTCGTGTTCAGGGGACTCAAAACTGTAGAATGCCGCAGAGAACTCATTTTTTTCGAAAAGTGTTTCAGCTTCCCTTTAAGAAGAAGCTTTAGCTCGGGCCCAACTCCGACGCGGCCTATTCAAATACGTGTAAAACGCAAGAACGTCTTTATGAGATAACCCCTGGACCGATTTTGATGAAATTTGTTGCATTTGAAAGAGAAAGTTAAATTCTAGTGACGGTTGGAAGCCGAATTTCGATTTAGGGCTTCAATTTTCTTAAAACGATTTTCAAATATTTGACCGTTAGAAAAAATAGAAGCACGAAGTTTACAAAGTCATAGCTCTGCATCAAGAATAGATATCGCAGTTGTGTAAACGGCATCTATTGTATCATTGAAAGCGGACAAATTCGACATGTAATTCGACATGTCGAATTCATGTCGACATCGAATTCATGAAATCGACATGTGATCTGTGAACTTTTGCAAAGTTCACAGATCACTTTCTAAAAACAACACTACCTGCATGCTGTCTTAGAATTAACCAAGTGCCTTTATTTATGTTTAGAAAAATGAACGCATAATACATGGGTAGTTAAATGCTAGATTAAGTATAGTCATATTCTACAGTATGGATCACGAGCGCCAGCAGCATTACATGATTATACTCACAAAACAATTTCGGCTCACTTAATTTGTTTTACTAAATAACTGCAGTATGGTGTCCAAATTCCTCGAACATAGAAGGTTCGACGAATTATAGCCTCTTTATTTCGGATTAGTGAAAAACCTCACCTTAATTGAAGCGAACGTTCTTGGTGTAGGGCTTCTTTAGACAATGATTCATCTACATTGCACATTACTTGTAGGTAGTTGTAACGTGGTATCACAAATTGCTGACGCAAGCATCAGTCATCCTAACGTAGTGGTTGCAAGCCACACCGTGACCATGTCACCGAAAGCTGGATGCGCACCCCATAGATCGTTATTTGCTCTTTTCACTGTCTTTTCACTGTCACGCTCTTTTCACTTTTTTATCACTGTCTTTAACGCTGCACTTGCTTCTCTTCATTCGAGATGAGATGGCAAGCTTAGTCCCCTGCATTTGCTTCTTTGAGAATGTCCAGTGCCCTTCTCACAATCTCTGCCCCAATTATCTTGTCATCCAAAGCTTTCAATGCGGTTTCTGCCATTACACCAACCTTCGCATCACCGATGACGGGTGACAATTGGCCCAAATTTTTGTCACGACGAGTCCAGTAGTATTTATCTTTTGCAGAAGATATTGCTGAGCAGTAATTTTTTAAAAAGTCTTTCTATATCTGCCAGGCCTCAGCAGTACGCACGCGTTTAGCCCTGTTATACGAACGCTTCTTTATACTCCTTACTTTGCGAAGAGACTTGTTCAACCAAGGGCTGGATTTGTCGTTAGTTATGGAGACTATCGGGACGTACCGGTGTACGAATGCAGTTCATTTTTCCTTGTAGAGTACCCAGTTGTTATTTACAGATTGACAATTAAATAAAGGTAGTAGCACTTTACAAAAAATTCTAGTTTGGAGTTAATCTCATCGTAATTTGCTCCGTTATAATTGTGAATTTGTTTTGTTGTTCTGCCAGACACTGGCTTCGTGATGCTAACAGCTGAATGAGGTTATGATTGCTAAAGCCGCTCATATCTGAAATGGAAATTATTGTGTCAGGAGCGTTTCTGAAAACTATGTCCATGATAACGGAGGTGTGTGTAGACACCTTAATTATTTGGGAGAGGTTTATAACTATTTGGAATGGGTATTAGGTTCACATTTCTTCACGAATCATGGTAACTTGATAGCTATGGCATCATACTGCCGAGCTAGTAGTCTGTGTTCAGTCCAAGCTGAGGGGGCCGCATTTCGGTGTATACTTAATATTAGGTACAAGTCTTAGAATTCCAGGTAGTCCAAAATTCTCTGATTTTTCCAATTCGGCGTACTTCATATAAGTAGGTTGTTCTTTTGGTGCGTAAGGCGAGATAATTTTTTTCTAATTGACGTTGCTTAATTCTACTACTTTAGTTTTATTCACATTACGGTGATAGACGATTTAGAGCATATAAGAAATGCAGCAGACTTCAGCTATTCTCTCGGCTCTGAACTTGCTTACTTCGACAGCAGTGAGGACGACCATCTGAATTATTTTCTGTCTGCTTGTTCCTCAAATAATTGGGTTTGTCCCTACAAGGAACTGGACAAGAAAACATCGATTATATGTAACCCGCTTTTTAATGGGTAGGATGCGGTCATATATAAGCTTCTTAATTTAAAGTAAGAATTTCAAAATAAAAGAAATGGACATTATAATATTTCAAACAGTAATATATTTATGTGATACTACGAAAAGAATGCTGTGGATTAGATAAAAAGGTTTTGACTTCTTCTTTGTGATGTACACAGCTTCCTTTTTGTATAATATTGCAATGCATGTTGTGTATGTCGAGCTACACACTTAGTCGGACTTTACCATTCTCAAACTCCCTCTGTCTAAGGGAGCTATATTTATTCAATTAAAGCAAATAACTTTAAAAAACCTTTTGTTTGTAGTTGTGTGCAAAAGACATCCAATTATGTTTTCTCGAGATGGCTCTATATTTTACTATTTAAATATATTTGGTTCAGATAATATTGGTACGTCATGTTTATGTTCATTTGAAAGGATCATCAAACAGTTTCAAAGTTCCTGCTTAGTGATTAATGAACATTGAGGCCAAAACTTCTACTGACAGGGATGCCACAAGCAAAATAATGCAGTGCCATCAATTAGCATTATTCTAAGTTTTACGTTACCTTCTCCCGATCAACTTGCGTTACCATTGCTCGAATACAGTGAACAGAACGAGTTGACCTGGCTCTTTCAGTACGTCCTCTAAATACCATTTCACACATTCTTTATCCTCGCAAACGATTCCTTCTGAAAGATCTTCGCAGTCATCTTTTCTCGTTTTCTTGTTAGCACACCACCAGCAACATTGAAAAAGAATCAGGCAGGCTGTATCAGGGACGCAGCCGCAGTGGTGCACATGACGCCTTGTGCGTGCTGCTGAGGGTGTGTGCGCACTAGGATACAGAAATGACATAACCAAACAAACAAGTGACATTTATTCATGCATTACGAAGCTTATCTGTGCTGAACATATCATACAAATAGAGTTGAAACCATGTACAAATATATTCAAGTGCCAAGAAAATCCCATTGTTACAACCGATAGTTGTTATAACTAGGTAGCTAAAAAGAAAGCATAGGAGATAAATATTTCAATTAGACAGAAAGAAGTACAATCAAACCCACTTATACCATTACCAATTTTAACACTACTAGGGTGAGCACCCTATGAACTTTTGTGTGTGTTCTATTGGGTGTTTGCACAGAAAAGAGAAGACACACGAAATCCGGGAAAAGAAAAAAACATACGAGCCACTTCGCCACACTTTCTGTGAATGCACCCCGCACGGCACACCTTCATGCCGTGGACTGTCAGGGACTGACAACCAATTTTCACGGCACTATTTTTGCTAGTGCAGTGGAAAGGTGCACTAACAGGTCAGAGGTCAGGCTGTCTAATCAGAAGTGGTGATGCAGAAAATGCTGTGGAACATTTTTTATCAGAATTTTTCTATCTGCAGTGAGGATGTAGCCGTTCACTGGAAACATGCTCAAAATGGTGATATGCAAGGACGGTAGCAATTATACGCCGGCATTAGTGGGAGACAGATGCCAAGTGTGGCCGTGCTGTAACAAAGTATGAGTTTGTTTATCAAGTCGATGTTCCTACGATTCATGTTTTCTAAATTCGTAAATGATTTTTATGATAATAGCTATGTGTTTTCGGGGTTTCCTGTCCTACTACTTTGGTATTTAACCGGTCAAAACGAAACCAATTGGATTCATAATGAAAAGACTCCTTTACATGTGATACGGAGTTCAGCATGTTGCCGTAGCCATGCATGCGTTTTTGATTTCCGATAATGCTCAAGTGTCTAATAATATGGCAACAGCAATTTTAAGCAATAGTTATGATGTACTTTATAACCGTCGACTTACGTACAGTAATCTCATAGAATACATCCGAAGTACCAAGACTTTACCCCCAGATCTCGCCACTTGCTGGTTTAGGAGACTTTCTTTCCCAATTTAAAATTATAGTTCCTACTTAAATTGTGAACAGCGTCCTCGATTCTCTCACTGTACATCATGGTCATTACATTTCCATCAACATTTCACAATACAGTCTGGCCAGTTGTCAGTCCCTTTAACTGTCTCGCTTCCACCGACGTTGGTGAGGGGGTTAAAGGGGGACGTGCATGCGAGGCCGGCAATGCCCTGTGAAGACATGCCATACAGAGTACGCGGCATTAAGGTGATGTGACAAAGCTGCATAAATTCATTTTATTGCATGGACAGTCTAGGTGCATTTCTGCTGTCGGCGTCACTGTTGCCCTGATGTTCCGTATGAAGTCCAAAGGGAAGAAGCACGTCGTCTGCCGTCGTGCGCAAGGCACCAGGCGAGGGGAGTGAGGTGGGGGGGGGGGGGAGTGCGTTCTGCTCCGGCGGTGTTAGAGTTTGGCACAGCCGCACGGGCCGTATATTGAAAGTGATCAGCGATGCGGACAGAGTGCGCGGAGTGCTGTTAGCTTCGTGTGCACCGTGTTTTCGCCGCTTAGTTCGCATGGAAGCGAGAGGTAGCACGGAGGTCATTTCGTTCGCTGCTGCCGCGCATCCTATGTCCAGCATTTTAACAGCGAGTTTCCGTGGTCATTGAGTGAGATGTGTTCATGTTTGCTTGTGCGCGTGACACCATGCTTGTGGATCCTTGTGTGACACCATGCGCGTTGACACCATCCTTACTTCGTATAGATGTCTGCTAATTTCCTATCACAATCGATGCTTTGCCTTTCCGGCGAAACTGCGACTTCACCACCCCCCTGTTTTTCTTTTTTCCGGGGCAACTAGACGAAGGCGCGCCATGCGGGGTGGACGGCGCAAAAGTAGGTGTGGCGAAGCGGCTCACCTTTCTTTAAGGTTCTTTTTCTTCTCAGCGCATACACTCAGTAGCCAGACTTGTTATAACTGATAACGTGGCATGGGAGCATTACAGTAAGTGGTTAAATTTACTCTAATACACATACAAAAGTTGATGGTGCATCGTCCTCATCGTTATATCCAATATATTTTTAAAACCGGTATCGTTATAAGGTTTCGTCGTAGTGGAAGTGCTGTACGGTCCAGTTTTGCAATCATGCTCGCCCGCCTACCCCCCATTAGATACATCGCCCTTGTGGCCGAACTCGTTGTCGATGAAGACGGGTTGAACCGCACTGCAGTCAACTCCCAGCGCCCGTGATATACTCAGGCACACAAGTAATCCGCTCTTGCTTTGGTCCCACACTGTGACAGCTTGTTGTGCCCTGGAGTCTCTTGGTGGATGCTGACTGGCTGCTGGTGTCGTCTGCCTCCAGTGTAAAGCTACTGTATATGGCTGGGCAGTCAGATATAGTAATCCTACTCCATTGCGGTTAGTCGGTGACCACCCTTTAGTGGCGTGCGGGGCTGCCGTGTACCGCTCGAGTCCGCCGCCAGTGTAGATGGTGGGGGCTCCTGCGTCGCGCATTCTATGGAGACGAAAACATTCTATGCCTTGTTGCCACGGCACTGATCGAAGCCACCACCACCGCCATTTTGATTATCTCGCCACCTCGAACAGGCGCTCTCGCACGCTGATTCACTGGCAGCTGTAGCCACCACCGCGGCTATAGGCCTGGCTATTTCGACGTTCGCTACCAACCTTCTCGCTATTTGGTGCTTTTCACTAAAACAATTCCCCGCTGTTAGCAATGGCGCCGACGCAACCTTCGTAAGCCTATAAACAATGGCATGGAAGCTCAATAAGCGCGACGCGTTGCATGATGCTGGTTCCCGAAAGTCCGCTTCGGCTCTATACACCAATGTTACGCGCTGAAGCATGGCAAGAGTAGAAAGAAGCAATTGTCTCGGTACACAGAATGTATTGCTTAATTATACACGCATGTACCCGCCGTATCCCATCACTTTTCGAGCACCTATACGCCTAATAATTGTACTGGAAGGCTTCCAAAGCTATTTTGGATGTGCCCTGTGGTAATTTGAGCCCTTGGGGGCAGTAAAAGGTAGTGATTCCAAAGGTCGGTCGGTATCGGCGACAAAAGTTATGGCTTTGCGACGAATCGACTCATATCTATTTGCAGAGGCCATACAACGCACGGGAAGCCGACAAACCGCCTCTCAACGAAAGCGAGGGCACGAGATGGTACGAACGTTGTTATTCACCGCCATCACCATTTTAGCGACTCACTGTACGTCGGCATTTCACCTTGGCGTCGTTCATAGACGCATATTCTCTTGTCGACCTTCTAGCATCATTATTGGGTGTTATACCTTTTTTGTCTAGTGCGGTAAATCTGATCAAAGCACTTCTGCCATTTGGAATGCACATAAGACATTTGCCATCACCTTTTGTCTTGTGCCAAATTAATTGTATTGTGACAAACTGACGGCGCGAATTGTTCTAGCTCATTTGTAATTTTATGTCTGTCTTGCACCCAGGCAAATATCTTTGTTCTCGTTAGCCTAGAAAATTATATAAGTTTGCAAAATTAAGTTTCTTGCCTACCCAAATAAATATATTTGCAAATACCGTATACGGCATACCGTCCGTGGCAAGGTAAGCCTAATTGGTCACAGTTGGCTTTGTGTTTTGCTTCACTGTTGAGCAGCACTTACTGATTGTACAGTAATAACAAGCTTCGCCAATTGGCTACAGATTACTGCTGTACTACTTCACGTGTTCCAAAAAGGCCTTAATTTTTCTGCTCCGAAACTGCTCCAAAATGCTGATGTGGTTACTTCTAAACTGCTCCAAAATGACATTTTCTCCTGGTCCAAAAATTGCTCCTACTCCTAAAATTGCTGCAAATCCTAAGTTGGCTGGACCACCACTGCATTATGTATGCATCCCCTAGTGGCACATATGTCAAATGCTGAGCAGTTCAGAATAGGGCTGCCCGTTTCATTTCACGCAATTATGACAACCATAACAGCATAACACAAATTAAGCTCAATCTTTCACTTGAACCCCTTAGTGCTCGTCGTGACATTGCCCTTTTATGCCTTTTTCACAAATACGCATGCAGCAACAGACCATTCCCATTTCACCTTGATGCTCCTTCCATCACATCACGTCGGTTGCATAATCACATAAGTTTCACGCAATTATATGGGTCAACTCACACCTTCAATGCATCTGCTCTTCCACGCCCCATACGTTTGTGGAATGATCTTCCAGACAACATTGCATCCAAACCAGACCACGATAATTGCCGTCAACACCTGCACTCTTTCTTTTCGCAATAAAAACTTGCCACTAGTATTTCCAGTTTTATTTTACTTCCGGTGCCATGTTCTGTATACTACCCATGTATTTATTTATTTGTTATATTGACAGCTTTAAGACCAAAGACATCCGTCATTTTTTTGTACCACTGCACGTGTTTTTTTTTTTTTTCTTCAGTATCCCACTTTGTGCCCGACTGCATTCCTTATATTGATAAATGTTTTTACTGTGCACGCCATTAGTTCCTGCGTTTTTATCATGCGCTACCATTGTGCGTATTTTATACCCTGCCAACTGTTCATGCGCCTAGATTTCGCATACTTGTCAGTCTATCTTTGGTTGTAGTTTCTTTTCTTGTTACTGTTGTCATTGTAATCGGTATACTTTATAGTTCTTGTATCCAGTTTTTCCATATGTATAATGCCAGCCAATATTTTTTTTTTTCTCTCTTCGTGTTATCCTTTTCCCGCCCGACCTTGTACTTGCCGCCATACCGCATTATCATCGATTCCTCTCCTTTATGTTAAACTGCAAATCTGGGCCGTACGTTGTACACCGACAAGTTACTTTGTACTTTCTTTATTACCCCCCTTACTCAATGCCCTGTAAAGGGGCCTGTAAGGTATGTTCAATAAAAAAATTTGAAAACATGGCAAAATTCAAGAGGACGTAGCAAATCCAAGAACTTGTTTAATATAATGCACTATTGTATCAAATGTTCAGTGTGTTTTAGAGGCCCCTATGAGGCCGATATTATATGTACGGGTTTTATGCAGGAATTTATTTTTATTACGCAGAAGAGCGGTGCGCTTACTGGCTCTACATATAGCGGTCAGCAACAAGGGTGATACAAGCTAATTTGAGGTGCTAGCATTCGCCATGCATTTAAACTTCGTCTATATATGTCCACAAATATATACGCCGAGATACCGACCGACTCATCAGCAGACAGCATGCAGCCAGTACTCGTAAGGGGGAAGGGGGCTGGGGGGGAGGCAGCAAGGCAAACATCGCTTTGAAACAGGGGCGTAGCCAGGGGGGGGGCTTATGGGGCTTCAGCCCCCCCCGACATTTTTTCGTGCTGTCCATGGATGGATGGATGGATGTTATGAGCGTCCCCTTTGGAACGGGGCGGTGGCTTGCGCCACCAAGCTCTTGCTACTATGCTGCCTAATATCCTACCTAGGTTAACCCATGAGAACAAAAAAACACACTATGAACTACCACGTCCAAATTTTCTGATACCCTATTGCGAACTGTGCTTTTGTACGTCTCCGTCCTTTGTCGTTTCCCTACTTTTCTTCCACCAATCCTCCAATCGCCTCTTACTGATGTCTATTGCGGACCTGTTTGCTTTTCCACTGCTCCCGCTGAACCCAAGGGCTTCAAGGAGGCCAGTGGTGCCTAAATCGACCGCTGGATAGATGTCTTCACATTCTAATAAAATATGCTCCGTCGTTTCCCTAGCTTTACCGCGACCCCCGGCGCCGGAAATCACTCTGAATTTTGTCTAGAATGTCTTTTTGACGCTCGAAAAGACATTTAACCGCGAAGATTGCGAACTCGGGCTGGATTTCGTGGCAACGCCCATACACCGGCAGTCACATAACGCCAAGCAGTCCCATCCGAGCACAAAGTTTCAAGGGCGCTTTGGTGGTGAGCGGGCTCGCCGCGGCATCTCACTGAGGCCACGGAATCTATGGAGCGCATGGATATCAATTGCGAAACTTTATGGGTATAAATCTCATAAGCTCTTGACGTGAAACGTGCATTGACATTTCCAAAGTTGGGCTTTAAATTTTCAATTGTGGAACTTTGTGGGTTTAATGTTGTTATAAACATTTGACGCCAAAGGTCCACTGACTTTTCTAAAGTCTTACATGGGAACATACAACGAGACAAGCCAAATCAACACACTAGCAGACGAGTTTACAAAGCACGCAGCGAGGTCCAATGAGACGATGCGTTGGGGTGGTTCATTTGTGCCGTCATGTCACATAAAAAAATATCAACGTTTTTTTTAACCTACGCCAGAACATCCATGTCAAGACACTAAAGCCAGCCAAAGTAACTACGTTCTTATTTATTTTTTCTACTTTGACTTTTATTCGCCGAGGACACATTGAGCCCCTTCAATTTTTTTTTGTTCTCGCTACCCTACCCGCGGGCTGCCAGAGCGAGCCAGAGCGCATATGTTTTTCTTGTATGGCTCCGACCACCGCGCGGTGCACTTCGGTGGGCGTTCGGTTTGCTCAGGCCGAGTGGATTTTCACCTGACAGAGTTTTGGACGCTTTCTGGCTAGCAGACGAGAAAAAAAAAACAATGGTCGCTCACCGCCATCACTGTGGGCACTCGAAGGATTGCACCGCGTTCCTTGAGCGGAACCTTTCCGGAAAGTCTTGTTTCGCCGGTGTAGGATACTGAGCAGTATGCGTATGGTTCTCAGTGGGCCAATCGTCTCATGTTTTCTTCGGTATTAATTCCGCAGCCCCATTAGTGCCCGATGTAGGCATTCGATTCTGGCCAACATAGTTTCCTATGCGTTCTTTTTTTTCATTTCGGACGTGCCTCCGCCCCACAGAAAAAAATACATTGTTGCGGCACAGCGAATTGTCGCATGGTGAAAGTTCGATTTTGATACTTCTTTTGCGGAAAGTAACGGGCGACGGGACGCTTCAGTTTCCGGATACGTTTATTATATTATTGCGAAATCAATTATATGGACACTCCAGGCGCATTCCTGCCGTGGCCGTTGCCCTCATGTTTCGTATAAAGTCCAAGGGTGATAACATCGTCACCACGCGCTGCATTCTGTATGTGCGAGTGAAAGCGTAGGAGGGGAGGTGGAATGGGTGAGCCGACGATGGTGGCCCAGTCTTATGCGCGCAAAGGAGAAAAGCGGGGAGCAAGCGCGCCGCCTTCCGTCGCGCGCAATCCATCGGGGGGAGTGGATGGAATGGGGGCGGAATCTAGGATTCTGTGAATCTATGATTGTGCAACATGTTAATTTGCCTTGTTTGACACATTACATACAGTTACTTTTTCTTACATACATAGACTCATTGGAGACTTATACGTATACTTAAATATCTTGTTGCGAGGTTTTGTGTATACATGCCGTGAACTTTGTTTCCAGTGGCACTTTTTTGTCCTTTATCAAGCCATATTTTCGCATTTGTATACCCCATTGTATCTGCATTTTAATGTACGAAGGCGAGTCAAATGAAAGTGAGCCTACCCTAACCGCAATATAATGGTTCGGTTCATACGGTTCATGCTGCGAGGCATGCGCGTAGGAGAACGGCATGTCTCATTTACAAAAGTGACACGCAGGTGTGAAGATAACTGTTCTTTAATGCTCTCATACAATGGGTTGAATATGGTTGCGTCACATAATGTACTCTTCAAAAGTTGAACAGCTCGGTGTCGCGAAGTTTTTGACAGCTAAAGGTGTTTCCAAAACAGAAATTAATCGCCGTATGGCTGCCGTTTACGTTGAACACGGCATTTCATTGACCACTGTGAAGAGTTGGAGCAAACGGTTTAAAGGACGTTGTAAAGACATTCCAAGACCGGGCCAAAACCATCGTGCAATCACCCCCCACACAATTTCAAAGGTTGATGAACTGATGAAACAAGAACGGAGGATAAGCATCGATGAACTGGCAGACCGTCTGAACATCAGTCACGGTTTGGTTCACGCCATAATTCATGAGCTTCTCGGTTATCGGCTCTTTGGTGCGCAATGGATCCCCATGATTTTGATCCATAGCGAGAAGACGGAGAAGTTTCGCGCTGCCTTGACTCATCTGATCGGATATCACAATGAGGATGACGACTTCTTGTTTGCATTTGTGATCGGGGACGAACCTTGGTGCCACTACTACGAGCCTTAAACACGACGGCAAAGCTTACAGTGGAAACATTCGAATTCACCATGCCCAAAGAACGCAAAGGCCATCATTTCCGCTGGAAAGGTGTTGTTGACTTTTTTTCGGTCGTCAGGGTCCATTACTGATAGAATTTGCTAAATCTTGAGGGGCTATCAATTGTTTCCGATATTGTGAAACGCCAGAACGGCAGTATGTCGCAATCAAGAACGAACAACGTGGAAAATTGATGAATTGGGTCATCTTGTTCCACAACAATGCCTGTCCCCACGTCGCTTATGTGGTTAATACAAAACTGGCGAAGTTCAAGTGGGAAATGCTGCAGCATCCGCCATACAGCTCAGACCTGTCACCTTGCGACTTCTCCATTTTGGGGCAACCGAAAAAACAGCGCAAGGGAACCAGATACATACTTTTTGAAGCAGCAACCCAAGGAGTTTTATAAGACGGGAATCACGCGACTCGTTAGTCAATGGGACAAATGTCTAAATTCTCATGAAGACTACTTTTAAATAAATTACCCCGTTGTTGGCTCACATTCATTTGACTTGCCCTCGTATATCTTGCAGAATTCCTGCTTTTTATACGTTCCCTCTGTTGCGACTATGATCTCGGTGCAATTACTCACGATACACGACCGGCCAGCTGCTCCTGCGTAATACATTAAAACAAATTACAGCGTCATTGAGATTTTTCACTGGCCATTGCATATATACAAGAATGTAAGTATTGCTCTTGAATGACAAAGTTGCGTTAACATATTTGTCCTCAACTTGTTCAGTTCATTGCTTTTTAATTTTTGATATCAGTGGCATGCATTGCTTTCCTGGTTTCGAACTGATATAGTTCTAAAGTTCGTGTGATATTTTCTTTACTTAAATAGACAAAAATATGGAAGCACTGATATCAGTTATTTTGGGCAAAATGTTTGGCACATACGAGTATATTCTTTTATGAAAAAATATATATTTTATTGTTTTGACTGTGCGTAGCGTTCAAGAATTCGTTTGCAGCATCTTTGGCATTGACAATGCAGTTACTATTCATGGATTTGACCCCTTGACAAATTGTTTAAGAGGAAGCTTTAGCTCGGGCCCAGTCCGACGCGGCCTATTCAAATACTTGTAAAACGCAGAAACGCTTTTCTTAGATAATCCTTCTAATCGCTTTTGTTGAAATTCATTGCATTTGAGAGAGAAAGCTAAATCCTAGTTCTGTTGGAAACACAACTTCGATTTAGGGCCTGAATTTTGTTTAAAATATTTTGAAAAATTGGAAAGTTTGAAAAAATAGAAGCACGACTTTTACAACCTAATAGCTATGCATGAAGAACAGACATTGTGGTTCTGTAAACGGCATCTATTATAACAGTCAAAGCGGACAAGTTTGCTATGGCAATTTGTATCCTACGTGAATTGGTTACGTGGTGTAGAAGGGCTCTGCATAAGCCGTATTTCCACAATACTAAATTTTTTTTTTAGATTCATGTGTAACATATCCATTTTGTCCGCTGTAGATTTAGTATTAGATGCAATTCACAGAATTGTGATATCATTTTTCATTGTTGAGTCACGGAGTTTTAAACTTGATAGTTTCGTTTTCTGAAAATTTTTGATTTGGCCAATTTTTAATAAACAATTGACCACCTAAATGAAAAATTCAAAACCAGTAGTCACTAGAATTAAACGTTTTCTTTTAAATGCAACAAACCTCCTCAAATTTAGTGAAGTGGTTGCAGGGAAAAACGAATTCCCCTTCTACATGTATTTAAATAGGAGCACCCGAGCTAAAGCTTCCTCGACTACGCCACTGGCCCCATATATATATATATATATATATATATATATATATGGAGTCAGTGGCGTAGCCCCCCCCGAACCAAACTTCTGGCTACGCCACTGCTTTGAAACTCCCTTAATGTGTGCGTTGGGGGGCAAGGCGGTGTCTGTAAGAATATCTTGTATGAGCACTGGACAGGGAAATCAGCTAATGGATGTCGGGGAAGATGTAATGACAATGGAAAAACCAAAGATTAACTCAGTAAATACGCGCGTTCTGACATTATGGCGCTCATTCCGCAAATAAACGCAAAATGAGCTTGTCTTGTCAATATAGTAACTGGTTGCACATAATTGATTGGTGGAAAATGTAACTGGATCACAGTGAGTGTTACGGAGTAAAAAAATGTAGTCGATCGATTAGAAAACTACCAAAAAATCTAATTACTTCTACGTAATTCGTTACGTAAAAGTTGGACATTGATGAAGGCTCGCGTCTGCTATCGTTCGAGAAGTCGTGTGCAATCTTTGAACATATTTCAATGTCCAACGCCACATTTTTATTTCTCAAGCTGCCCCCCCCCCCCAATGTCCCCTTTAAAAAATCTACCCGAAAACAAGAAGAGTGCTATCGTTAATAGGAAGCTGTAGCTCGATCCAGAGCTCCCATCTACGCACACGAGAACTGAGAAAACATTTCTCTCGGCAACGAAACCAGAGTTTGACGTTTACATGTTAAAGGAAAAGTCAAAATTCAGCAAAATATATTTAGTCGTTCAATATGTATAACAATTTGAAAAGAAAAGAAAAGCATTCATGAATTTTACAACTCTGCAACTCAGCAATAAAAATGGATAGCATGATCTTCTCAACTGCCCAAAATGATACATCTAAAGCGTACAAAACTGATGAATCATACACCGCTCTGAATTGTACCCCTGACTTATGCCTGTATACGACTTTTTCAAAACCCTTTCAAACATTGTAACAATTCACCGTAGGGTGTAAATTCGTACATCAAATTTGTAAGCTTGAGGTGCTCAAATATATGCGGTTTGCATAAGTGCCATACATGTTTTTGGTGCAGATTTAAAGAGTTGTAAACTTCGTGCTTCAGTTTTAATAAAGTTACCATACGCTGCACTGTTTTACAAATATTATGAAATAAAGTGGTGAGCAAAGAAATGGGAAAACGTATACACCATATAAATGCAAATTTCTGACTATTCACGAGTGTAAAGTACACTTCCACGCTGAAAATTGCAGCGTGCTCTTTTTTTTGTTTTTGCAAGATCATTGTTAGTATAATCATCTTATCGTTTAGTTCCTTCTATACTTTATAATTCCAGATCATTCTTTTTTCAGCTCATATAAATTTCGCATTTGCAATAAGCGCTGGCACAAACGGAAGAAAGTTAATTATGGGGTCTTAAATTACAAAACCATGATCTGATAATGAGGCAAGCCGTAGTGGGGGACTCCGGAAAAATTTTGACACCCTGGGGTTCTTTAACGTGCACCTAAATCGAAGTACGCCGGTGTTTTTGCATTTCGTCCCCATCAAAATGCGACCACCCTGACCGGGACTTTATTCCGCGACCTCGTGCTTAGCAGCGACACAGCATAGCCACTAAGCAACCACGGCGGCTATAAACGGAAGAAAGTGCGGTTCTGTGTCACAGTTGTATATACCGTCACGTCGTGGTGAGAGTGAAAAATGAATACTACCAAAACGGCGAGCACTGCTCGGAGCAGCCAGAGCGCCTCCGCCGAACGCGCCTAAAGCGACGGAAATGGATCCACGGTCATCTTCCGCAATTACGCGACTGCAGCACAGATAGAGTGAGCTAGCACAAACGCAGATTAACGTTGTCTAGCACAGACCCGATAAAAATGGCGACTTCCGCTTTCGCCGCGCAACAAATGGAAATTGGCGGCGGTCACATAATCGAAGCTCGGCAAGATCTTATCGCACGGACAGAACCAACCAATGCAGCGCTCGATATCAACCAGCCGCAGATACCATAACTCTTTATTGGGCGAACTTTGGGCAACATTGCTGAGCAACAAATACGTGCAGGCGTGCCAACCTGTGAACTTCAGAATTCGCGAAAATCTCGCACACACGAAAAAGCAGGCGGGAGGGAGCGGAGATAGCACGCACTTTGCTCTAAGCGCACAGCCTTTTTTAGGACACACACACTTTATTAACGATGACTTAGGGTAGTAAATCTGGAACACCAGAGACTGACAACACTCCTTACAGATCAATGACTTCATCGGCAACTTTGATGCTGCCGATTTCTGCCGCTTCAAAAGAAAGAAAAAATACACCTGTCTAAAAAACTTGCCCGAAGCAGGCACCTCCGGTGTATGGATTCTTGTGTTGCCATGAGAACGCAGAGCATTGTTCCACCCCAAATTTTTTTTTTCTTTTTTCAATCTCGCGCCGCGCCGTCTTTCAACAGCCTTAAACTATTTTCGCGAACAGAATTTATTTTCCGTAATAGTTGACATTGTCGTGAAATCGTAGAACGATCCTAAATTCGTAAATATTACGAAAAATTCAGGAGAGATGGCCGCAGTGAAGAGAATACTTAGAAAAGCGAACAAACAGCGGCGCTTTCGTGCTTTTAGGTCCCCTGTTTTCTGGCGCTTTTTTCTCGACATGAATGTGTATACCGATTTCGCTTACACTGATAACTCATCGGTCACCTGAAACTT
This sequence comes from Dermacentor albipictus, assembly GCF_038994185.2. Taxonomy (NCBI): domain Eukaryota; kingdom Metazoa; phylum Arthropoda; class Arachnida; order Ixodida; family Ixodidae; genus Dermacentor; species Dermacentor albipictus. Next base: position 239,538,151 of record NC_091821.1, on the reverse strand, counting down.
GTTGTTACTTAACACTGTTGCGGCAAACCTTCAGAAAACACAGCGGAAATGCATGATTCGAGGACATGCAACGCGGCCGTAACAACGGCATGGCCGTCGAGCTGCGTGAAGAGGCGACGCGCCGAACCGTTCATGGGCGTCAGAAGTTCGTTCCTTGCTCTTTGTTCTTCAGAGCGAGAATTGTGCGCGCTCGTTATGTGTTTAAAGTGTTACGTTACCCTTCATACTATATCTCGAGTAGCATGCGTGAGCCTTTGCAAACATCTCCACTTGGACTATACAGCCTCTTCTTGCAAAGCTGCTAGGCTTAATGTTGGCAGTCCCACGGCACGGTGTGTAACTGCCGCAGGTTCATACAGAATTCCAAAGACAGGCGTCCGAGATATCGTCACTAAATTGGTCTACGAAGTCTTGCAATGACATGCAAGTCCAATCGCGAGGACGCTCTGAAATGCGTTCACCATCAATGGAGGCGTCATCTGTGCGAGAACTCTTCGCATTCCATAACGACGGCTCTTTAGCTTGCTGGAGAAAGACAAATGTAGAGATTACATCGGCTAATTCAATTTTTACTGATCACAGTAAAATAGTATATGAAAGTAAGTAAATAAATAAATAAAGCATCATTGGTGACGAAGATTTTCACTTTCTCTAAGCACGTCTGACCAGACCGGCAAGTTGTGGCGGCCGCGGTGAAAGAGGTGTTCTGTCTGTCTTGCCCCCTTTGGATGCGTGTCAGCTTCACCATTTTCTTCAGCAGGAAAACAGTGCAATAGACAGGACACGTGCAAGTGACAAACGAGTGAGAACACGTAGGTTGGTCAGTCTCTTCTTACTGCCGTGTCAATTGTGCTGCTTTCTGCTAAAGTCATTAAGAACCAGCCGTACGCTTCATTTTCCTTTTTAACCACCATTCTTTTCTCTTCCCTATCAAAACTTACCCACTACCGGAATATTGCATTGCTATTGCGATAAGTTGTATTGAAAAAATATATCTATTCAAATTCCTGAAATTTGTATTATTTTTTTTTTCTTGCAGGAAATCGGCGCCAGCGAAGGCGGACGGACGCCTCTACGCAACGAGGAGAGGCCTCTGCTCAACTGCGTCGTCATAGCAGCATTCACGCTGCGGCTGTTCATCCTGGCGCGGAGCTGAAGGCCGTGAAAACTATGCATATGAGCAACAACACACACTATATATTCACTCGTATGGCACGACGTACCTACTCCACACAATTGCAATACCTGTACAGGGGCCCGGAGAGAGCAAAATGTATATGGAGAAGAAATTCGCACTCAGCATGTAGCCGACCATTCCAAAGGATCTTCCAACACCCCATTTGCTTCAAATCAGGAGTTAAAAAAAAAAAAAACGCGAATTTCATCCATGATGTACGCCACATCAGCGCTGTCTACTCTTATACGCGATGTATTTTTGAGGAGTGCCGAAAATTATTAAATATAGAGCGCTCAAAATAAAAACGCGATCTTTTTAAAGAAGCCGGACAATAGAGAACGGCGGACTTCGGAAAACAGACTACGGTCCTATTTTTCTCGCTAATTAGTTATATGCACTAATTAACCTTAACTATCGCGTTTATATGGCTTCACAGAATGTAAACTTCCTGGCAATTGACGCCGTGATCTTATATATGTTTTCAAATTGCGCTATAAGTCCTCCTCCTCGGTCCTGCATGCTGCAGAAGAAATTTTCTTACATCTTCCGCTGGGAAACTGAAACTGGGCGCATGTGGGGAAACCACGTGTGCAAACCGTACCACGCAATGCGAGCCACCTTCATTACTTCGATGTGGCGATTACGGCTTATGAAGTATCCTTGGCTTCACTGTGACGTTGGCACTGCAGAATATGGGCAATGACCTATCATTGACCCCGCTAATGTAATTCTTTCCTTACTGCAAGAAATGTGCTCATTTTCGGTGACTTTATGTTTTAACGTTTTATTTCAAAGACGTAGTAGTCGCAGCGTATGTGACACATAAAACCACAGCCTGTTCACTGATGTTTTGAATGGATGTAAAGCAACAATACGTCGATTTGGGCGAGTTGGTTTATCTTGACGGTGTACACAAACCGCGCTAAAGACGAAGACGACAGGAACACATATATACGATAGGACGGGCGCTGAACTTCCAACTAGCGTTTATTTGAAACGATCGTCCATTTTATGCTCTTCACACCAGGTACTTCATGCACGCATCATCATAGCGAAGATTGTATGCATCGGAGCGACGGTAACGCTCCGCCGTCCACTGCTGGCATGGGCGCTAAGTCAATCAGTTCATACATAAGATTGCATAGTCAATATTTTCGCGTGTCTATATACCTATATTTCTTTCGACGTACCTATATAGACTCGTAAAAGCACTGACTATACAATCTTATGTATGAGATGACTGAGTTATACAAGATTTTACATGATGATGCGTGCATGTTGTACCTGAAGCGCAGAGCATAAAATGGATAATCGTTTCAAATAAACGCCAGTTGGAAGTTCAGTGCCCGTTCTTCTTTAGCGCGTTTTGTGAACACTGTCAAGATGTAAAGCAGTAATAACTGTGGAGGCAGTTTTTTAGAATGATTATGTTAAACTTGAGACGAACACCTCTAGGAACATCACCGAAAACAATAAGTACAGAGAGTAAAAAAAATTCAGAAATATAAACAAAATATGCGCCTGACTCCTAATGCTCAACTTTTGAAGTCAGACCACGCAATAAAATATTATGCAAATTTATTGGCGTCAATATTAGCCACAGTGGTGTCCATCCTATGCGGGAAAGCAGTAGCTTCACAAATGTGAAAACGGGTAAGTTCATATGGCACAGGGAACATTTGTTTTTGTAATTGCAGGAGGCACCTGGCTCGTTTTTTGGTGCATTCTTTTGGCTCTCGAAGCAGTGGTTGTCAGGTCAAGGAGTATGCACAAGCCTCCTCGTACTTGATTAGTTGATTATTGCGGTCGATCATCTTTTCTGTGCAAGCAAGTTCGCCTATAGGTACTAGGCCATGAAAAAACGAGATCAGGATGTTATAGTTCTGAAGAAACCATTTAAGAGAAGTAGCTCTTATCGTCTACCTCGTGGGACAAAATTTCCAGAAGTTTACACTGTCATGTATAGTGCGCGCTCAACTAGCGCTGGAGCCTCCATCTGCTTTGTTCAGTTCCTGCACAGTACTGTACAGCAATGTGGAGTGTTTCACAACACTGTGTAGTAATGAATAAGGACAGTCGCACAAGCGGGGTTGCAAATGTGAGAGAATTAATACACTGGTAGTCAAGCTATGGCCGAAGGCCGGTCTGAAACCGACTGCGTGCTGTTGTGCTAGTGAAAACACCACACAACGGGAAGGATTACTCGTAATAAGGTGTCAAAACGCTGATTAAAGCAAACCACGATGGGAAAAGTAAAGTTGCACTTTATATCAGTCGAATAAAGTTATCAAAGCGTGTTCTTGTGAGAGTGAAATCCCCGCACGACGGGAAGGATTGCTTTTAATAGTTTGTACATACGCTGTCGAATGGATAAAGACAATCCACTATGGGAAAAGACGCACTCATGAGCATCTGCCGTTGTTTCAGACATCGTTAAAACAGCTTAGACGTCGATCGGAAAATTAGACAACCCGACAGAAGGTCCTAAGCGCATTCTTTTTTTTTTGTTTGTTCGATTGACGAAGTGCTAGGAGAAATGCACGCTAGTTTCGACGACAGCTGCAGTCAAGGTTTTATTCTTTCAGACTCCCCAATATGCCAACAACTGTCAAATCTGACCAATAGCTTAAGTTGAATCGTCATTTAACATGGCGCGTAGCGTTGGTAGTAGAATCATTCCAACAGACATGTTTGAGAACGCGTAGGAAAAAACTATGGATGAAATTGATCGGTTGCTATAGGCCTGGTAATTGCTATAGGCCCTACCGCGCGCCCGCAAGTAAAATTCTAGACAAGTGCGACAAAAGAGCTAGTGCACTACGCTTCGTTTTGGCGCATCGATGACGTGTGAAGAAAGTGCCCACCACGAACCTACAGAGTACTAATACACTGTAAAACGACGAAATAAAAAAGATGGTTCGGCTCACGTGACGCAGACTGGGAGACGTGAGAGGACGTCCACAACCGGCGATTACTGTGCACGTGGTTTCTTGCACTCCTTGAGCGCACAGTTTGTTTCCCACCGAAAAAGAAACTTTCTCCTGCTGCACGGCCAATAGATGAAGACTTCTCGCGTGATTTCAAAACTGTCGGTTTTCGTCAGCAGGTACAACTATTACATTGTCAACAGCTACGTATCTACGCTAATAAAATAGTACAGATGTGGTATTTGACTATACAGTCAGAACATTAGAACACCTAACGTGCTTTACTGATGTCCGCCGTTCCCGATAATTCGTCTTCTAACAAATCACATTTATGTATTATTTATTCATTTATTTAAATACTCTGAATGTCATTGCAGCGTTACAGTGAGGAGTACTGTTCGAAATGTTCACGTGTTCATGTTCAAAATGGGAGTCTTGAATGATGCATGCTCAGGGTTGCTGGCGATGGAGGTACGGATGTGATTCCATTTTTACCTTGACCTCTCTATCTTCGGGAATGTTTGGCACTCTTTGCAAAAAACACGCGTTATTGACTCACAACACATTGTGCACCCTATTGTGAAGAAATATAGGCCTGCCGCCCACTGTAGAAACGCCCATGTCGCCCACCGGCGGCAACGGCGGGCTATTCTTTCTTTTTCCAACTATACATTTAATATACAAGGTGCCCCGACTATCATGCACCAAGATTTAAACATAAGCAAGCGCCACGTGGACGGACAGAACCACGGATGTTATTTGCCGTCGCGTGGACATACTCTGATTATCTTTTGCATTCTATAGTTACCCTTAATTAGTCAACTTCCCAAATATCATACTTAGATTAAATGTGTCAGTCAGAAAATTGTGGAGCAACATGAAAAATTCCCGATACAGCTTTCTGTTGTCCAGTACGTGCTACATGAAAGTGTTCTTCCAAGCGTGAAGGAAGCCCGCGAATACACACAGTGTGCCTCGAGCGGGCAGTCGTGCGGCAATTTTGCGTGTATTCGCGGGCTCCTTTCATGCTCGGAAGAACGCATTTATGTAGCACATATGGAGTAACAGAAAGCTGTATTGGGAGTTGTTTTTGTTGCTCTACAATTTTCATCACATTTAATCACATTTATTCTAATTACAGTATTTGAGAAGTTGCTTAATAAGATTAATTATATCATTAAGCGGAATGCAAAAATGTATCTGGGTATCTGCAAGCGACGGCAAACGACATTACCTTGGTTCTGTGCAGCTACATTGCATTTGTATATTTTTAAATCTTGGTGCATGATAGTTGGGACACCCTGTATGCTACGTGGTGCAGTGCAAATACTGCGAATACGGTAGAAAGTCTTGCGCACACTAAACGAAGATAACAAGAAAAGGACACAATAACGGCAGTAGTCTTTAGTCCTTTTCTTTTTGTCTTCGTTTAGTGTGCGCAAAACTTTCCACAATAAAATCAAACCAACTAGCCCGCCTCTCAATCTTATTGCTGGATACAGCAGTATTTGCGCAGCATGGTACGTGGGTCGTACAGTTGTCCCTCGACATTGGGTACGCATAGTGCAAATGAAGCCGCATTTTCATTATAACGATAAAGAGTAAGGAGGTGGTTCAGAGCCCTTTTGCTTTGTTATGCCTATCACTGTGTGTGTGTGTGTGTGTTTGTGTGTGTGTGTGTGTGTGCGTGTGCGTGTCCGCGCGCGCGCGCGCGCGTGTGTGTGTGTGTGTGTGTGTGTGTGTGTGTGTGTGTGTGTGTGTGTGTGTGTGTGTGTGTGTGTGTGTGTGTGTGTGTGTGTGTGTGTGTGCCGACGAAAGCGGGTGCGGGGGGCTTCCTTGCACGCAATAAAACTGCGTTTTATGATATGCAGTTATTTATTGAATCTCTACGGTACTGAACTTCGCCACAAAGCTGACTCCTCAGTTTTGTTTGTGCGTGTTTGTGTGTGTTTTTTTAAAGACAATGTTTTCCTTGGCGATCCTGGATATATATCTATGTCTCGATATGTGGGCCTACGGCGAAGGTAATGCAGACACGGAAGTGAATGTCCATGTCTGCGCGCCTAACTTTTTTCGAAGTCCGACGCTCTTCGTATACTCCCCTCACGCTGCGGGTGACGCCATAAAGTGCCATGTACAGTGATCCGCGCCTCAGCAAGTAGAGGAGCGCTACGCCGCGATCGCGCGGGGCAACTTTCAGTATATCGGGGGAGCCTCATGGAATGAGACAGACAGACATACATTATTGATAGGAAAGACAAAGACGTCGACATGAGTTAGTGCGCTCTAGTTTGCTACGCTACATTAGTTACTGCACGTATATGCTACCTATGCATTAACTCTAGGATGAGAGAGGAGGACCGATGTTCTTTCTTAAGGGGCCCGGCGGTTACGGTGTCCTGTTGGTTGGCGACGTCCGCTTTCCGATTGGAGACGCCGGACGTTGTCGCTCCAGCGCGGCTCACAATAAAATGTACGCTTCAAACGCCACACTCTCACCCCGAACTCGCCAAGGAAGACATTGCCTTTCATCGACATCAGCTAGAGGTGGAATCGCCTTCAAACTTTCCTTTTTTCTCTCGACGCTAACCAGGTAAGAATTGCAGCAGTGGGCCACATATTTTCTGCAGCGCAACCCTATAGACAAGGAATTTCGATGCGGCGCGGGAACTTCGGTCAAAGGTGGATATGCATTATCGGCGTACACATGTGCGCTGTGCCGACGCTCGTGCAACCTTTGTGGGCCGGTTGTCATGGTTCAGTGTCTGTGTGGAGCGCTGCTGCTGCTGCTCAGCACGACGTCGCGGGATTCCTGACCCCGGTGGCCGCTTTCCGCATACTGTTCTTTGTGTCGTTGGTGCCCATCAATAAAACCGAAGTCTGTAAACGATGCTTCCATTATTCATTGCAAATTATTATGCTATCAGCCACTCTACCTAAATGGCCAGGCACGTACCCAGAATGTTTTTTTTTTCGGGGGGGTCGGGGGGGGGGGGGGGGCAAGTCAACGTAACTTTTCTAGGCAAGTGAGTGGGGGGGGGGAGGCCTTCTAATAGTCCAAATGTGAATGATGCCCGCCATTAGCCATAAAGTTGCGTAAACCCGCAAACGAGAATTGAAATAAGGTGTACCTCACAGGTACGCCCCTCTCCCCCTATGAGATGTGCTTCACCTTCGCCGCGGGTCGGCCCGGAGGTTGTGCAGTGCCGGGCCGACCCTCGGCAAAGCTGAAGCAGGCATTAGGCACTCCCCATACGTGGGCCGATCCCGAAGATAGTGCAATTCCGGGCTCACCCGTGTCGGTGTTCGTGAAACAGGCGCTGATTCGATTCGATTATGGGGTTTTACGTGCCAAACCCACTTTCAGATTATGAGGCACGGCGTTGTGGAGGACTCCGGAAATTTTGACTACCTGGGGTTCTTTAACGTGCACCTAAATCTAAGTACACGGGTGTTTTCGTATATCGCCCCCATCGAAATGCGGCCGCCGTGGCCATGATTCGATCCCGCGACCTCGTGCTCAGCAGCCCAACACCATAGCCACTAAGCAACCACGGCGGGTAAACAGGCGCTGAGTGCTCCGCATATGTGAATCCATAGCCAAGGTAGTCCAATGCCGGGGCGAACCCCGGCGTAGGTGAAGCAGGCGTTAAGCATTCCCCATACGTGGGCCCACTCCGAATATTGCTAAGGGCGCGTTACAGGTTTCCGGGCACAGAGGGGTATGTGCCATTGAGCTTGGACCGTTTCTGCACTATCACCAGGATCGGCCCACATGATAATTTTTTTTGACGGCTGCCGAAAAGCTTCGGAAGGTTAGTCACATACAGCTTTCACGGTACAAGGCAGCAAAATATTGACTGCGGAATAGATTGATTTCTCGGCGCTCTATGAATATGTGTGAGGAGTGGTGGCATGGGCGGGGAGAGGGGGAGGGTATGCCGCATAATTCCGCCCCCCTCCCTGGGTACGTGGCTGACCATGGCAATGGCTACTTTTCTTGGCTTAGCTACGCTGAAGTGACGCCGTATTGGTGCGCACCTCGGAAAGTTGCCTGACGTCGGCAACGACATTTGTATGCTAAGGGCTGCTTACATGTGTACTGATTTCGCACCCAAAACGAGGAGTAAAAGAAAGCCGTTACTGACTCCTCGTGATCGATCCTACCGATTAAGGTTCCTACCGGCAGTTGAAATTGTGGTTACAATTTGTCAGCGTATGCCCGACAGGTACTCGGGAAGGTATCTGCGTTCATAATCATGTCTGTTTATCTCGCACAAAACTCTCGGTAGTGACCATTGCACAGACTAGCTTTTTGCTTTGACTTCGTCACGGGGCTGTCATGTAACGTCCTGCTACCCGACGATCCAACGTTGACTCGTGACGCATATATGTTCACATAAAGTATACAGAAATTGGCCGCTTATTCCAAGCTGTCGCGAAATTCTCGCGAGAAAAAGAAAGGGGGTGGAGGGAATGGCAGAATTGAGGCGCGTGTACGGAGCTTCGTATGGCAATCAGAAAGCACAAATACTAAACGGCTGCTCATTCTCAGCAGCAAGGAAGCCGACCTGAGAAAAATAAATAAAATTCAAACAAAAGTTAATGAACATTTCTGTTACAACAATCGAGACGTATGATTCAGGTTGGTACACGCGTACGAACGCATCCCTTGCCTTTGTACAACTAAAGACAACCACGAAGGAACGAATTATTATTTCTCATACATTCAGGCTCAGCCCTGGGGTGCATGTAACACAACATTCACGCGAAAGTTCCTTGTAGTTGTATTCGTGTTGCAGCTGGAATTTAGGTAAATGAAGACAGAATCGCGATAGCAGACGCCGAATCTACTAGCCGACGAGGCCTCTTCCGGAACTCACAATGATTATGCAATGAAAAGCCGTCTTCGCGAAAGTATTTGGCACTGCAGACGGGTGAAGCAAACGGTCGGCCTGGCTGGGCAGCTGCCATTACGACCTACGCAATGGAAACGTGTCGCAGACTGCGTTCGCACCCCACCGTGGTTCTCCCGGAAGCAAGAGGAGACCCACTGAGCACGCAGCGCAGTAAGCTCGCAAAGAACACACTGCAAATTATGACACGAGTAAATGTAGTCTAGTCGCATCCATCGCACCATTCTGTTCAATGAAGGAGCTTGATTGTGTTCCGCCACAAGTAAAGGCCACTCTCCTGCATATTACCACTGGGAATCCTACATACTCACCAAATCAAGAGGCTATTAAAGTTTAAACATTTCCGAAAGCGCCGTTTGCAAACCCCGTATAAGTAACCAAAACATTTATGCCAGTTTTTTGCGCTACCGCCACGTAAACAAAACTGATGCAGTATCACCCAAGTCACCCTTTATTGGTCTGAACAAAACGCTGCAACGTCAACCGTGTAAGCAAGAATATGGACTTCAGAACAGTGTGCGCAAAGTGTGTGCGAACATAAATGTGCAAAGTGTGCTACGTCTTTGGGCACTTGGACACATTCAAGGGGGCAATATAAACGCGCAAAAAGACTGGAGGCATTCCCGACACATTTCTGCGCCCTCGAAGGCTACTAAATGCTCTTCAAGCAACAAATTCGCGAAAAAGCACCCGTGATGATCGTGGCGTCTGCTACGTCGTCTGCTACAGCGTCACATGATGCATACCTCAAATAAGAGAAGGAACGTTTGGTAACACGCACAGGTACATAACTTGCTTTCTAAATATTTTAGCCAACACTTTATTGCGCAAATAACTGAGTTAGTTGTGAAAATATAAGGTGACATGAGAGCAGATAAACGTCATACATGGCTTGGATTTCAGTTTGACAGGAACATAGACGCTTTCGTAAATGCGAACAGACACACTTTCGTTGTTATAACTTCTTGGCCAAATTATAGAGGATGACTAGTTTGTCGGACTGACTGTTTTTCAATTCGTATGTTGTAATATAAGTGAGAAACTGCGGCCCGTGGGCGTGTTGTCAAAACTGGCCGTTTATGAGTAATGGTCAAGTTTTGCTGCATTGTTGTATCTTACTATTGTATACAATTGTTTACTTTTTGTTTTCACAAGGACTGAAAGACAAGATATGGCGGACTTTGTTCAAAATTTTACCATAAATACCAGACTTTTAGAATTACACATGGTTGCCTTACTTTTGTGTTTACTGACATTGTAATTGTGCACAATCCTCTTCCTAGTAACTGCAAACTAATTAAAATTGTTTAGCAAATGATAATAAAATGCAACCATTACAAATGCTTTTGTTTCAATGTTATGTTGCCCAATGTAGCCAGGGTTTTGCAATTACACATGGTGCAGGTTGCTTGACTTTTATGCTTTTAAGCGCAAGTTATAAAATTTTTTTTCAGTATTATTTTGTACAAATAGCAAACTTTGGTGTCCTAAATGTTTCTATTTATTTACCTTTGTTTACTTTTTTTAAACGGAATGACATTGCCAGTTGCAATATGAATCGATCGGCTGGTCTTCAGTGAAGCTACGTGGACGTGAAAAGGCAACCTTTCCGCGCAGTAATTTAAGAATTACTGACGATCATGATGTGTAAAAAAATAGTTATGACGTGTCTAGATAACTAAGCTATAATGAAGTCCTTTCAAATTATAAAGGTGGCGCAGGCGTCCAACAAGCAGGCGAAGCGTTGACGAAGCCAGGAAAACATGAAATGTGGTTACTGTGTTTACATTTCTGTCGGCTACGACTGCTACGACTCCTAGTTAAACGGTTCAACGTCCTATTCTGCAGTCAAGTATGGGCGAAGATCGAACGCCGGTGATGCGTTTGCAAAGTGCGTGTGACGGGGATCGAATGTGACCATAGAAAGCGCCCAGACAAGGTCCGGATCGCAGTGAATGTATACGCGCCCTCGAATCGGGGTAAGCAAACCTAAGACCGACGTTGTTTCACAAATGACCCAGCGGCTGTCGTGTGTCCTGTTGGTCGCGAAGTCGCAGCGTCCGCTTTGCGAGTGGAGACGCCCGACGCAAGAACGCCCGTGCACCGCGAGCTTTGGGTGACTCCCTAAACAAGCCGAAGTGGTCATGCGTTGCATAACAATTGATTCCTTATAATCAGCTTCGCCACATTACAGCGCTGAAATGCGGTGAAGAATACACGATGTAGTGCAGTAATACAGTAAAGCACAAGACCGGAACGTGGGAATTTCACGGGGCTTGGTACGTTTTCCTCAAAGATACACGCGCGGACGCATCGACTCCAGTCACGGTATGAGCACAGAGATATGTTAAGTGTGCAGACATGCCTTCAGAGCTATTATCTGCCGTGAGTGTGGCTATATTGTTTGACCCGCCTTGCGTAGCCTGTTTATGAGATCGTAAGAAGGTACGGTACGCGCTCCTTAATACATCACCGAAAGCGTTGTTTCTATATTATGAGCTGCCACATTCGGAATAGTAAAAGCTGTTGGCAGGAAATGAAACGCCGTCTAATGAGAAATGGTCAAAAAGTCCCGGAAGCACTCTGGAGTCCAAGCTCACGTGTATTCAATACCGCTCGATTAACGGATGTAAACCGTGGCGTGATCCGAACCTGCGATTCCTCAAAACCAACTAATTGTGGCACCTCGTATGAAGACTTCATTTCCGTTAGCTTGCTGTAAACGAGGAGGTCGTCTTTAATAATGTATGTATCTATTATTTAATAATGTATCTATTATTTAATAATATGCAGCTACATCTCCACGTCTAATCTCTTGATGTTGAAAGAGAACTTCGAATGCCTTTTCTTTTTTTCTAGTTAGAAAGAGACACCACAGATATAAAAAAGTAGACACACAGTGTGAGACATTGCTTTATTATCTAGCGTCAGATCGTGTCGTGTGATGACCAACACGGATTTCCACGAACCTAAAGTAAGCCGGTGTTCTGATACCTTTATGTAATGTTTTACGGCTATTATAGCCAAATCTTTGTCCTTACGGATTCATAAGATTATTTCCTTCTTTCTTTCTTTTCTTTTTTGAACTACTGCAAGTTGCTTCTTGGTGAACGCGCATGAAACATGAGCCCTCCCAAAACACAACGCTGCCAAGGCACGACACTGCAATACAGGAGGCGCAACGGCTTTTGTTGCATTTTGAGAACCTGCGCAACTCCATGTCATTCGCTTTTCATGCTGTAAAGCTTAATTTCATTTGACTTACGCGATGCAAGACGCACCGTGCTGGCATATACTAGTGGCTTTCGCGTTGCGCTTGCAAAGCCCGAGGACGCAGGATCGAATCTTGGTGGCCGCGGCGGCCGCATTTCAACGGTGGCGAAATGCAAGAGCAGCGTACATTGGATGCACGTTAAAGAAACCAAGGTGGTCAAGATTATTCCGTAGTCCCCCACTACAGCAAGCCTCACAATCGTATCGTGGCTTTGGTACATAAATCCCCAGAATTAAATTTTTTAACAGGATGCAAGTATAATAGACGATTTTACAACAAGAATCGATTCATTTCCTTAATATTTATAGCTGAGTAGTTGGCAGAACCGTTTTCACCGCCTCAGAGCAGACTCGCATATAGGGTGGTAAGATATTCCGAAGTAGAAGGGTGTGGATTACGTTACACTACCTCTTAGACTTTAAGTTTACATAAAAATAAGTACTGAAGTGAATATTCGTTCGTCTCCATTCGAATGCGGCCTCCGCGGTAGCGAGTCGAACACGCGAAATCGTGTTCAGCAGGAGTACGCCACGTCCACTGAGCTACAGTAACTAGAACTAGTGACGCCTTTGTATTTCTGATAAAAGGCACCTGTGTTCCTTCTGTAGCAACAGAGCACATGGCACAAACCATAGGCGCATATACCGAGGGTGGGGTAATCTGCCCTTCCATTTCTGAAAGTAGCCACTGTCGGCGGCATGCTGGAAAGTCCAACAGAAGTACAGCTGAAGCTAAATTTCCTTTCTTAATATATGCACATGCATATGGAGAGAAGTCATAAGGAAAAAGCAGAGTCACCACTTAAGTAACGCTTTTCTTTACTACGCATCCTCTGATTGGACAGCGAGGATCGTCCTCTGGGCCTTCTTGGGACGCCCAGTATCGGACGACGCGCGGGATTCACCATGGATGCTGGCGTTGCGAACTCCTGGCGCTGGGCCGTTCCCGCCTTAACAAATGTCAACTTGCGCGGTTTTCATCATGTCCAGATTTTGGGGGCGGCTATATCCGTATTCGAATCAGCTTGCTACATTTAAGCTGCGGGCGAGGGGGAGGGTAGGATAAAGTATTATAATCAGCCGCACCCAACAATTGTGTGCCTTACGGCATGAAATCATTGGATTATCGAATGCTGGAACTTTTTATCTCTGTCCAGAGATGGCCTACGCAGCGTTGTTGTCTCAGTATCTTATCATCATAAAAAATCGAATCAACTTCTTACAGGTGTAACTGTCGGCACATATGCCGTATTAACATATATTATTTTAACGAATTATATATATATTTAAAATATAATAAATAAATACATATATTAATTATATATACTATAAATACAGTAATATATATTAAAAAGGTAATAAACGAGCAGCCAACAAACTTTTGTTGGCTTCTTATGACTAATAAAAATCGGGCCCCTCTGCTATAACCCCCTTTCTTCTCGTTTATTACATAAGAGGGCCTCGAATCCGGCTACATTGATGCATTCAGGTAGCATATGTTGCTTCATTGACCAGTTGCCTTCAACCAAAAAGGTGAAGTTCTCGCGACGCCTGCAGCAAAAAGGACGTTCCACGTCCGCCGCCAAGGTCTGTGAGTGGTGGCCCTGGCTAACACTCCCAGGGTTCTACTAGTACATATAAATACCCAAGAAAGTGGGTGGGGAAACAGCGCCGCGGAAGCTCAGTTTGGTAGAGCATCGCACGCGAAATACGAAGGTTGTGGGTTCGGTTCCCACCTGCGGTAAGTTGTTTTTTCATCCACTTTAATTACACTATTTTTCATTTATTTATTCATTCATTAAGCACAAGTAATTTCTCCTATGTTGTCCTTGGTGTCAGTGTTTGTTGGCTTCTTATGATATCGTCTGAGGAAGACATGCGTAATCTTCCTTCAATATAGTCAAGGTTTTTTTACCATTACTTATCGTCCGCGTGCGATTTATCCGCTGTTATTCGAGCCCTAAGATTAAAAGTTGTAGCATCGTCGTTCAATTCGAAAACTACTACAGCGTCATTTGTGTACAAAAGCAAAATTGTAGCAGCCGTCATCGCCTTCCATCGTTCCCACTCGCTTCGCCCTTTCCTTCTTTCAAGGACAATCAAAACGCTGCTTTAGTTTTTTTCTTTTTCGTGGCCTTAGGCGCTGTATCGCTTCGGCACCACTCGGCCACTCATTTGCACCGTCATGTAATAAGAGCCGCATGCCCAGATACCTACACCAGACATAACGCCCTGTCGCAGGCCAGTCTCGCTGCAGCCGACCTCGTTCATTCATCGCACGCTTGAGAGCAGCAGAATAACAGTGTAGAAGTTCCCGATCACGTGGTATTCTTTCATGTTTCGCGGGCTTTCTATGGAACGCTGAAAAAAGCATCACGGGAAATATGTCGTGTTGGAAACAATTTATTGAGAGGTTTCTCAAGGTGCTCTACAACTTTTGTATCACACTTGGGGTCTGCAGCCAGTACTGAAAAACTTGATTAGTTAAACAGGACTTATCCGTTAGTTAATAGGAAAAAAAAAAGCCTGGGTAACTCTAGGCCAGTGCTAACATTATGCATTCGGTTCAACTCGCCTCCGGAGTGCCTTTCATTTTTAAAGCTTTCGCTGAAGTTATGTGGGACAAGGTGTATACACAGGACAATTTTTTAAAAGTATGCGAAACAAGAAACTGAAACTTTTACTGCAGCTGTTCGAAAGAAACAGCTTCGTTGGAAATCGGGTTGTAATTCTCCATGGTCGCACACATCTGCTGTCTTTTTGTTGTGAATATTGCAAGTAGTTCCGTAGCCTAGCCTATACTGGTATCCGGAGCCTATACTTCACAATTATTCGGTTTTTTATCAGAACAAAAAAAATGCCGCATGTATTTTGCATATAGCAGATTACCAATGAGGAGAGACAATGAGGAAATTTGTGCGAAACAAAAAACGGTGGCCTGTTCTAGTGCGTGATCGGAAATGTTCAACTTTTCGACGCGTTAATAATAAATATTAATAAATGAATTTATTAACGGCGGTAAGTAGGAAACATAAAATACAGATTTCTGCGCATTTAGCATATAGCAATGTATGAACACAAACACACGATAGCAAGACGCGTTAAAGAATTAAAAAAAGACCCGTTTTGTAGTACTTGTTCAAAAAACCATGTTTGCCTTTATTTGTTTGTGTTGAGGGCTCGCGCACAATTTCGAGTTTATTTTATACCAGTACCAAAGTTCTGTAAAGTAGGTAAAAGAGCATGAAAACAAAAAAGCTTTACTAACATTTCTTATTCTCTAAAAGTCAGAACGTGATGCCGCAGTTCCCACTTTTCTAAGTTCATATCTTTTTCTGCTGAAACAAAGGCAATAATGAACTTCGAGCGGTTGTGAAGTCGTGTTTGCTTAGGAGAAGTCCTCAGACTAGCACCACAAGAGATATCCGCATTCAAAGTGTGCTACACAGTGCATTGGCGTTCATGTTTCCCAAAATAATTTTTCTATCAGTTTGATTGATTGATTGATTGATTGATTGATTGATTGATTGATTGATTGATTGATTGATTGATAGCTGTCGGGTAAGACTTTAACTTGAAGGCCAACGCACTGTTTTAGCTGATTTCGGAGACAGATACATCTGAATGTGGGGCTCAGCAGGCATGACTTCGCTTGTGCTCGGCTTCAATTTCGCAATCGCACCATAGAACCTAAAATAAGTAATTAAGGAAGATATAGTTCATTACCAACTTATGTCGGCCTAGTTCCGCAGAGGAATAACGGGTCTTTTGATTCGGTTTTTATCGTCCAGGGCTGCGGTGTAGCGAGGTAGGAATACGAAGGCATTCCTTTTTTGTGTCTGTTGGCATGGGCTTATAGCTGAACTGGAACATGGCCCAGGCGTTGCAGGTCCTGCTACACAACGGCATTTTACGGGATTGTGAAATCGTAACCGAGCCACCATGTTGGGCCCGCTCTTCCAATGGACAGAGAACAAAAGTGGAGCTCACCTGCATGTCAAGACGATGCTTGAAGACTGGAGTTGCGGTCTGCGATGGAAAATGAAAGAATTATACGTCAGTATACATGTATCTCTTACATACTATGTTCAACAACTCTCAAGTTGAATTGCAACAGATGATTGAGGGCCTTAGTCGGGAAAGTGTAAGAGCAGAGTTGAAGATTCATATGCAGAAGACAAAGGTAATGTTTAGTACCCTGGAAAGAGAACAAAAATTCATGATCCCCAGTCACCCTCTAGGGTCTGCGCGAGGAGTACGTTTATCTAGGTCAATTGCTCACAATGGACCGTGATCACGGCAAGGAAATATACAGAAGGATAGCAACGTCTGGGAGCGCATTCTCGCAGGCATTACCAAACCATTACCGGCAACTTACCGCTATCCTCGAAAAGAAAAGTGTACAATCGTTGCATTCTACCGGTACTAACGTATGGGGTAGAGAAACGCTGAGTTTAAGAAAGAGGCTTGAGCAAAAAAAAAAGTTGACTGCGCAACGAGTGATGGAACGAAAAATTTTAGTCGTAATGTTGTCGATTAGAGAGCAAAGGGGGAAGTCGATTGTCTAGTTGACGTTAAGAGGAAGCTTTAGCTCGGGTGATCCTATCTAACTACATGAAAATGAGAATTCCTGGTGACTGTTGGTTTCGGATTTTCGAATTAGGTCGTCAATTTTTTGTTAAAAATTGGCAAAAATCGGAAATTTTGAAAAACGAAACTATCAAGTTTACAACTCTATAACTCATCAAGAAAAAATTATAATACAATTCTCTGAAATGCATCTAATAGCACATCCAAAGCGGACAAAATTGATATGTTACACATGAATCTCAAAAAAATTAATAACATGGAAATACAGCTTTTGCAGATCTCTTGTAAACAATGTAACAACTTCACGCAAGATGTAAAATGACACATCGAATTTGTCCGCTTTCAATGATCTAGTGGATGCCGTTTACAGAACTGCGATATCTGTTCTTGATGCAGAGCTATGAATTTGTGAACCTCGTGCTTGTATTTTTTCAAACTGTGGAATATTTGAAAATCATTTTAACAAAATTCAGGCCCGAAATTGAAATTCCGCTTCCAACATGCAGTCACTAGAATTTGGCTTTCTCCCTCAAATGCAACAAACTTCATTAAAATCGGTCGAGAAGTTACCTTAGAAAAATGTTTTTGCATTTTACATGCATTTGAATAGGCCGCGTTGGAGTTGGGCCCGAGCTAAAGCTTCCCTTAAGAGGAAGCTTTAGCTCGGGCCTAACTCCGACGCGGCCTATTCAAATACACGTAAAACGTGAAAACGCTTTTATGAGAAACCCCTGGACCGATTTTGATGAAATTTGTTGCATTTGAGAGAGAAAGGTCAATTCTAGTGACAGTTGGAAGCTGAATTCCGATTTAGGTCGTGAATGTTTGAAAAATATAGAAGCACGAAGTTTAAAAATTAATAGCTCTGCATCAAGAATAGATATCGCAGTTGTGTAAACGGCATCTATTGTATCATTGAAAGCGGACAAATTCGACATGTAATTTTACAGCTTATTTGTTTGTTACGTTGTTTACAAGGGTATTGCAAAAGCTGTATTTCCATATAACTAGTTCTTTTTTGCTTCATGTGTAACATATCAATTTTGTCCGCTTTAGATGTACTATTAGATGCAATTTACAGAATTGTATTATAATTTTTCGATGCTCAGTTACAGGGTTGTAAACCTGATAGTTTTGTTTTTTGCCAATTTTCAGTAAAAAATTGACAACCAAAGTAAAAAATTCGATACCAACAGTCACTAGATTTTCAGTTATTCTTTTAAGTGCAACAAACCTCATCAAATTTGGTGCCGTGGTTTCCCAGAAAAACGACTTATCCTTTTACATGTATTTAGATAGGAGCACCCGTGCTAAAGCTTCCTCTTAAGAGGAAGGAACGGAGCTGGGGAGGTGGTGTAATGCACAGGACAGATGGGTGCCAAGAGAAGGCAACCACAGTCGAGGACGGCAGATAATTAGGTGGTCTGATGAGCACATGTCCCGTGCTCTTTTGCAAAGAATATTCAGACCGATCTTACTACTCCAATTTACTACTATTATTGGTGTTCTTCTTATTGTTGTTGTCTTTGTCGCTGTTGTATGTGGACGCCAGCATTACTATGACAAGCGCCTTAACACATCGGAACCGAGCTTAATTTTTTAGCGCATGCCTTTGTTTCAGCACGAAAAAACGTAAACTCTCACAAACTGCAAACAGGTGCTTATGCTGTTCCGCGATTTTCCGACTTTGAGAGAGCGAGTGTACAAAAATTACGAAACGTTTTATGCTCTCACACTTTTTATACCTATCAAAGACAACTTCGTAAAATTCACTCAAATTTTTTTTTTACGCAAGCGCATAACACAACGGAAAAATGGCCGACCTGGCTTTTGAATAAGAGACAGGAAAGTCGGCCACTTTGTACATTTTTAATGTTTTGTTACCGTGAATTTATTGCGAGTTTCTTCCTCTCCACACTTGGCTACGTGTTAAACCAACAACAGTATTTAGTCTGTTTTTCGTACCAGTATATTTCATTTTAGCGGCAAAATCTAAACAATCGCAAAACGTCGACAATTTGAGTTTTCGCACGCGAACTAAGAAAAACAGTCTTCCGCATTTCGGTAAAATTTTCCTGGGTTATCTACTGTCATTGGTTGCCTGTTGTATGCAAAAAATATGTGCCATCCTTTTAGTCCTAGTACAAAATAAAGCAATGAACAGTGCTGTTCAGGCTGAGGTGTTCTGGGCCCCATGACTTGTCCTTCAGTATGTTGCTCCGTGAAAACGTCAACTTCAGCTATGGCTCCCCTTTGTGCTCCGAATAAATAAGCAACCTAATTTCGGTGGCTCACTGGACATGGCGTTCTTCTGAACACGATGTCGCGGGTTCAGCTCCCTGCCGCGCTGGCCGTAGTCTAATGGAAACGAACGTAAAGACAATCTAGTACCTAAATTTAGGTAAACGTGAAGGAGGTGATATGATATAAGCCACAACCTTCTACTGCGGCGTCTCTCATAGCCGTGCTGCTGTGTTTGGGGCAATGAAAACGTCCCATCAACCTAACAATGAACCATAAACGTTATATAAATAAATCTTTTTTTCTTTCCTGAATTTGAAAAAAAAAACGTGTATTACACTTGCATCGTGCATACCTTAGCATGATATAACAATAATTAGCCTTTACAGCATGAAAAGAGAAAGGCGGCGGGTGGCGTAGGTCCACAAAAAACGCAAAACGTTGTTGCGCCTCGCGTACAGCGTCGTGTTTTGTGATGGCGCCTGCCTGATGTATAAGGAAGGATGTATAATATTATTCAAATGGCAAGTTGGGGCTAGTATACGCGCGAAACTTTACCTCAAACGTCTAACAACACAGGCTGACTTGAGACGCGTGGAAATGTGTGTTGGTCATCACGCCACCAAATTTGACGCTACATGAAAAAGAAATACACCTAAGTACATTTGCAGCTCATTTCTCTAAGCAGAACCCACGCACGCACGCACGCACACACACACACACACACACACACACACACACACACACACACACACACACACACACACACACACACACACACACACAACCACACACAAACACACACAGAACATGCGCTATCAACATCTCCGCTAATTATCTCCAATAAATGGGAACAGCACACAAAGCTTCGCTTACATCGATTCCCAGAGTGCGTACAATCCATATATATATATATATATATATATATATATATATATATATATATATATATATATATATATATGTGTGTGTGTGTGTGTGTGTGTGTGTGTGTGTGTGTGTGTGTGTGTGTGTGTGTGTTGTTAAGAAAGGCCAGCTGCAGTACAAGTTTTGCCAACCAGTTGCGACTGTGGAAGCAACATCTCGGGAGCATCGCCGCCAACCTCTAGCCAGGGCGTGGCGAAGTCGACTTTGTGTCGATATCAATACGCGCATCCTCCACTCTTAGTCGGTTCAGCTAGGATGCGTTGTGACTGAAGGAGTTCGATGAAGCAGGCTTTGTGCGCAACACGACAAAGCGGACCTGATCTACGGGCGGGGGAGCTGCCGCGGGGACGCCGACGGACACTCCTTCCCACGCACCGACCAAGACGCAAGACAACGCGCTACCCGGAACGGTCCCGAGTTGTATGAAATTCGTGTGCTCTCGGTTTCGCACCGTAAACACGTGTGTGTGTGCATGTGTGTGTGTGGACCGTCCTGCGGGGAGGCGGCTAGTTTGTGATGACGAAACGAACGTTCGCATCACCTTGTATCGGGAGAGGACCGAGTGTTTAAAAACCGCTGTTGTGCGGATGCTCGACACACTTCTCTTAAGAGGAAGCTTTAGCTCGGGCCCAACTCCGACGCGGCCTATTCAAATAGGTGTAAAACGCAAGAACGTCTTTATGAGATAACCCCTGGACCGATTTTGATGAAATTTGTTGCATTTGAAAGAGAAAGTTAAATTCTAGTGACGGTTGGAAGCCGAATTTCGATTTAGGGCTTGAATTTTCTTAAAACGATTTTCAAATATTTGACCGTTAGAAAAAAATAGAAGCACGAAGTTTACAAATCCATAGCTTTGCATAAAGAAATGATATCGCGGTTCTGTAAACGGCATCCATTAGATCACTCAAAGCGGACAAATTCAATATGTGATTTTACACCTTACGTGAATTTGTTACGTTGGTTACAACGGTTTTGGAGAAGTTGTATTTCTCTATGATTAAATTATTTTTATTTTCATGTGTAACATATCAATTTTGTCCGCTTTGGATGTACTACTAGATGCAATTTACAGAATTGCATTATCATTTTTAATGGTTGAGTTACAGAGTTGTAAACTTGATAGTTTCGTTTTTTGAAAATTTTCGATTTTCGCCAATTTGTAATAAAAAAATTGACAACCTAACTCAAAAATTCGAAACCAACAGTCACTAGATTTTAAGTTTTTTCTTTTAAATGCAACAAACCCCGTCAAATTTGGTGCAGTGGTTGCCGAGAAAAACGAATTCTCCTTTTACATGTATTTAGATAGGAGCACCCGAGCTAAAGCTTCCTCTTAAAAGGAAGCTTTAGCTTTAAGAGGAAGCTTTAGGCTCAAGAATGGTTGACGCAGAAACCTGCTACGGCTCTTATGGTTGGCTCATATGGCCGCGATTACAGCATTCGACGTTATGGCGAAAGTTGTCGATGTCTAGAATAGCACCCCAGTGCTCCTAGTGCCGTGTCCATGTCGGTAACGCTACAGCGGGATAACAAAGACAAGTTCTGAATTCTTTTTTCCATGTTGTCCTCGAGCCACCCTATTTCTGACACCAGAATCCGGTGCTACAAAAGTATAATTATATCACCTCGATAGGTTCAGAGGTTAAAGAAGAAATCGAAGAGCAATGAACAATCAGCCGAAGAAAGGGCTGGAGGCTATATACCGGGTGATAATGTTCAAGTTTTACGGAATTTTTAAATATCTCTTGTTGCAGATAATAGTCTTAGTCCTTGAGCTGGATTATTACGATAGGCGGATATTACTTTCAGGTGAAATCTAAACAGACAAGCATCTAATGAACAAAAATTAACTTAGTTACTTTACGGCACATATAGCAATTAACGAATTGTAGCCGGTGAGTACGCAAGGCATATCCACTTAGAATGCATTTCCAGAATGATACCTGTTTAAAAATATGCGCCATCAAACTCGCCGTAAAAAGACACCGTCGTGCGGAAATGTAACTGGAACGCCCATGTATTTCGCCCCACACTTTGGAAAATAACATCTCGAAATTGGTGTAATTCTGGAAATTAATTTGAAGTGGATATTTCTTGCATACTCAACGGCTACAATTCGTAAAGTGTAACATGTGTCGTAAAGTATATAAGCAGCTAATTAGTGAATTTCTATTATTTAAATAAGCGCTTTGATTTCTTGTGCTAGTAATGTCTACCTCTTCGAATACGCTTGCTCAGGCAGGTACCCAGGACACTTTCTTCGGCGGGGGGGGGGGGGAGGCAGGGGGGGGGGGGGCATTTCAACGTAACTTTTCCATGCGAATTTGGGAGGGCGGGTACTTTTACTAGCACAAATGTTAATCACGCCCGCCATTCACCTACAGACGCGTAAACCCGCAAAAGAGAAATGAGATAAGGTGTATCTCAGAAGTACGCCTGTGATACACCTCTCCTTTACTTGGCAAACAAGGAACCACGTACAATGTATTCGCGCAGGAAAGAATCGCAGGAATAAAAATGCCAAGAACAAGTAAACAAGCGAAAGGGTAACATAAAGATTACTATAGCAGAATACAACTTAAAAATACAGCAGTTGGAAACCAAGGCGCACGGACTGTGCGGGGTTGTGTTACCCCGGCTGCCAATCACAGAAGCAAACAAAATCGTTGTCATGCGGACTTTTGAAAATGGCGTCATACTTGATACCTCCAGAGCGTCTGCTGTTCTTGAAGAGTCTTTTCATCGGCGGAAGCAATGAGGTGGGCAACAGACATGGACAAATTGTATGGAGTCTGAGAATTTCACTCTTCAAGTCTGCGGTACAGTTCATTTCACTGCCGAACACGTTTTACTCATGAAACTTCCCTGCCAACTGAAGTGAAACTTGACAATAGATAGTTGAAGCGAAGCAAGCATTTTATTTCAGTTCAATAAAGAATTAGGCTTTCGCCATTCCATTATAATAGGCAAGGGAAAACATATACAATTACCCACTAATAATTTTATTTTTGCTTGTTGCCTTATTTGGGTAACAAGAATAGTTTGAAGTACGAATCATTTGCAGCCTCGCGGAGGATCAGTGGCTGGCGGTTGTAAGGGCGTGGGCGGGACTTCACTGCAGACTTAAGTTGTATCCGGCTATAGTAGCGTTTTTTGAATTAGCTCTGGAAAAATTATAGACAAATATATATTTGCGGAAGAATCACAGTTCTTTCGGATACCTCGTTTACTCCTCTACCAAGTGCCAAATCGACTCGTATTGGTATTTGGGAAGCTGCGTAACAATGCGGGGCGGCCAGTCGCGTACAAGCGCGTAGAGCGCAGGACGCTGCGGTTCTAGACGTACTGTACCAACCGCGGAAGGTTAGAACACCCACATAAGCACAGCAGAGAAGTGCCTACGTCAGGCGGCCCGACTGATAACTGTAAAAGCGTCATTAAAAATACACGCAATTATTCTCCACTTCTGTCGGCGTTTTCCCTACTTTCTTTTTAAATAAAACGATGCTGATCCATAAATATTTTCATAACGGTTAAATTTGTTAATTTTAGCTTTTAATTCCTGTTTGGCTGTTGCCTTGGCTCTCGCTTAGTAGATAGCTTAATTTCTCAACTCCTTGGAACTCTTGTTTTCAGTAGCCAATTATGTGTGGGCAAAACCAGACGAGGTAACGTGTGACAGCCATATAGCTTATGGGTTTAAGGCTTATTGCGGGGTTTAATGAAAGACACTGTCTCGCATTATTTTATTTTCCGCCTTATCTAACCCATATCGCGGGTATATGGTTCCGAGGTTATGCCAGCGTCGCGGCGAGCCGTCACTCGAGGAAAAAAATGAAGCAAAAGGAAAAGTTAAACGTAACGGGCGTTTTCTCCGGCTGCAACTTGTTCCAAGAGCATACAGCCCAGCTGACCACGAACCGAATTCCTTTCATGGCCCCTGGATCAGTTTAAACAAAGCAGGTTGAACTAACGAATCAACAGCGGTGCGCGTGACCGTTGAATAGAAAGTGACAGCTAAACGCGTCTCAAGTTAATCGCGCGGGCACCGAATCGATGAGAAAATTGGCCTTCACACACCAGGAGATGCCGATAACTACTGCCATCGAAAAGGAGTGAAAAAGGCAGCAAAATGTTGGCCGCCGAATAGCTGTGCAGTTTCAACATTGATTTGGCGGCACTTTAGGAATGTATATGAGGAGTGGTGGCTTGGGCGGGGAGGGTGAGGGGGTTGTGCCACTTAATTACGGGGGGGGGGGGCACCCCCCTTTGCATACGTGCCTGTTCCAGCTCAAGGACAATAACTATGCTATCTGCCACAGGCGATTTTTAAAAATTCCGCAGAACTTAGAAATGATCACCCCGCATGTCCTTACAGTAAATGGCTGTGCCATAGTCCTGTACAGCGCTGAAACGAAGCGCCGCCAGGAAAAAATCTGAAGCATAGGACATAAAAGCCCCTAAAGGTACAGCCACCGTTCACACACAAAGAGAAGTTATACAGAGAACGCAAAGTTTCCGAATACGTATACAAACGAGCCGTCTGTTATAATTGAAACGAATTTCTCTTTCAATTGTATTTAAGCGGAAGCTCTTTAGCTCGGGCCCAACCTCCGAGGCGGCCAATTCAAATACATGTAAAACGCCAAAACGTTTTTTTTTTTTTTTAAGATAACCCCTGTACGATTTTAATGAAAGTCGCTGCATTAGAGAGAAAGCTAGATTCTAGTGATTGCTGTAAGCGGAATTTCGATTATAGGCCTAACGTTTGTTACAATTATTTTTTAAAATTCGCAAGTTTTAAAATATAGAAGCACAAAGTTAACAAATTAATAGCTCTGCATTAAGAACAGATATCGCCGTTATGTAAACGGCACCCATTAGATCATCGAAGGCGGACAAATTCAATATGTCATTTTATATCTTATGTGAATTTGTTACGTTCGGTACAAGTAAGGGTTCTGCGAAAGCTGTATCTTCATATTACTAAATTTTTGAGATTCATTTGTGACATATCAATTTGGTTCGTTTTAGATGTACTATTAGAGGCAATTGACAGAATTTTGGTATATTTCATTGCTGAGTAACATAGTTCTAAACTTGATTGTTTCGTTTATTGAAAATTTACGCCTTTCCTCCTCTCTGGCTTGGGCGATCCGGCACGGCGCTGCTTGAAAGTATACTGCTGTCGCGTGCTCCGGAACGATTTCGAGATGTTTTAGATGGCACTTTGTGAAATTTACGCCATATCGGTTCATATAAGGTCGTCAGGGATGCGTTTCGCTGCATCGGTTACTACAGTACGCGGAAATATCTCTTGGGGGCGCAAAAATGTGACGTGCTTTATCAGCTGCGGTGTATGCACATTATCAGTCGCGGTGCGTGTATGTGTTGTCAACTATTTTGCTCATATCAGTTTTAATTCAACAAAGAAGACCGGTGGCTCTGTATTAGCAGCATGAAATGGTAAATCTGCTCACCATCTGATCCCTTGACGTAGGGAGTAAAACAAGGCATAAGAGCGCATGCTCGTGCACGGCCAACCTAAGGCAACCACGAAATATCTAAAAGGTAGGCGCTATCAAATATTTGTGATGTACCGGCATCGTTCTCGCGCATTTCAAGTCTAGTAGGCTTCAAATTACGATATGTATGCCCTAGCCTTCCTGCATGAGGCCGATGGCGCTGCTCAACAGAGCGATCACTGCGACTGATTGGTGAACCAGCATGCACGATACATATGTAAGCTGCGCGCTTCGGCATTGTCTTTGTGGCCTGTATAGAACCATAATATGTGAGAGGGTTCGAATAAAAAGAATGCGATGCCTATTTCTGAGGACAAAATTTCCGTAATTCGTGTCAGTGCATCGTAGAGAAAGGAATGAACACAACCGAAAAAAAAATTGGTGATCTTCTTTCTCGAAAAAGGAAGAAAAAACGAGCTAACGCCGCAATACGACCTCGCATAGTCACGCCGCACAACGTTTAGAGATATATAACCGCTGATGCTTTATGCTTATCCGGTATATAGAACAAAGATATATGTAATCCAGCACCTACCACTGCTTAGGACGCTCACGCAGTTTGTAAACAGTCCCTTGGCTGGACAAGCTAAATTCAGACTGTAAGGTATGCTGCTAGTACTTGTCAAAACTATTTTATTCAGCGGCGGAAACCTCATCCACACAATCAAGTAGTCATGCAATGTAACCTGCAGCGAACAGTTTGAACGCTTGTCAAAGTAAAACATCACATGCAGCTTCTATCATAGCAGAATGGTACCCACGCTGCTACGATCGTCGCGTATGTTTCATGGCTCCTAAACCGCAGCTGAGAAATAGAGGTGAATACTGCAATAGGGTCACATTTAGTGATTGGAACATTCAGAAATACACAATTGATCTCCGAGGCTGATTGTAGGCGCTGCGCGCACACATCGCGCTGCGTGTTCCGTCCACCTCAACGCCAGAAGAAATTCTGGCCATGACGCCTTAAACCACTTCAGCACGTCTCACAGAACCTTTTACCACGTAGAAGACGCGCGTAATACTAAACAGACCGCACGACCGAAAAAAAACAAAAGAAAAAACGCCACAGCCTATACCGCCGAGCGTATACCTGCCATGCAAAAGACCGCTTTCACCCAAGTCAATATGGCGCTGCTCATAGGCGGCGCCACTGCGTCCACAATATGGCGGCACCTACGAAAAAACGGCCTATATAAACGAGCCGTCTATTATAACTGAAACGGATTTCGCTTTAAATAGTATTTAAGGGGAAGCTCTTTAGCTCGGGCCCAACTACGACGCGGCCTATTCAAATACATGTAAAAGGCAGAAAGGATTTTAAATGAGATAACCCCGGACCAATTTTAATTACATTTTCTGCATTTCAGACAGCAACATAAATTCTACTGACAGTTGGAAGCGGAATTTCGATTAAGGGCCTCAAATTTGTTACAGGCATATTCAAAAATTCAAAACTTTGAAAAACATAGAAGCACGAAATTTACAAATTAATAGCTCTGTATCGAAAACAAGCAGGTAAACTGGGTGTGCCACTGTACCTGCCGCGTCTTCGAAAACTGACTGTGTAAGAAAGAACACTATAACCATATTAGCCATATTTAACGAGAGCGTAACCACTGGAATATAAAACACAGGGCATACTAACAAAGAACAGAATAAGCTTTCACATTTTTACTGGCACGTATCCAGGCAGTGAGTACAGGGGACAGATAAGGCAAAGGTGGGTAAACTGATTATTTCGGCGAGGTAATCTAGTAACGTTGATTTCCGCGACGCATGACTGATCACTCTAGGCGACGGATCACTGTATGCGAAGGGTTTCATGAGATGCTACTTTGGGCAAAGGAATGTGAAAGTGCACAGTCAAGGCAGTGGCAATATTGCGAGAACTATAGTAGTGGTGTTCAACGAAGGGTGGAGACGCTGCCTGAAGATGTCCTTGCGTTAATAGCGAAGCCAAACCACCGCACAACATAAGTCAATAAATTTAAGCTATATGAGAGAAAAAAAAAAGGTCAAGATATCACAAAAAATTGAATCGGCCTCTTCTGAATCCCCTCTACAATACAACGAAACCCACTTGGCCCTAAAGCAGGATGTCTACCAATCGGGAAAACCGGGAAAACCGGGAATTCTCAAGGATTTTGAGTAGTCTGGAAAAACTCAGGCAATTTGTGCCTCTATCAGGGAAAATCAGCTGTAATTGAAAGGGTCGAAAGTCGAGCTAATGCTGGCTCGTGTAACAGACAGGAATCGTAATGAATCGTCTTTGAGGACCTGTCGTCAGCTGGAGGAGTTGCCAAGTACAGTCAACGACCGACTTTCCGGATTCCCGATAATTTGGACGGCATCGCGGCACCACCACGTACCCCATAGAAGCAATGTATCAGAACGTATGAAATTTCGGATGCAAGAACTCTTGGCCGTCTGATTTTCCGGACGTTTTGCCGTGACCGCAGGTCCAAAACGGCATTTGATTATCTCGGCCCCTTGAACCGGCGCTCTCGGACGCAGATTCGCTGGCACCCGTAGCCACCACTGCGGCTACGCTATGCCTAGCTGCATCGACGTTCGCTATGAAGCTTCTTGCCGTTGGGTGCCGCGTTTTTTATTGAAAAAATTCGCTGCTGTCAGCAATGGCCCGGACTCCGCCTTTGTGGTCCTTGCGATTGGCGTAGAAGCTTGGAAAGTACGTTGCGTTGCATAATGCCGGTTTCCAAAAGTCAGCTTCGCCTTTATACAGGAATGTTACTTGGTGAAGCATATGCAAAAGTATTGCAAGGAAGCATAACAAGCCTGGGAAGGGGCTATTGCCACGGGACATGGTATGTATTCCTTAATTATACATGCGTGCACCCGGTGTTCTCTGTCACAGAACGAGCGCGAAGATGCCTAATAGGTGTACCGACAGGCCTGCAGAGCGTTTTCGAATGTGCCTGTTGCGGATTGAGCCCTTAAGGGCAGTAAAGGACATGCATTTATTTTTTCCAACTGGCCGATTTTTCGCACGTTTTCGCGGCTCCGAAGGAGTTCAAAAAATCGGACGTGGACTGTGCAACTGACCAAGAAGATGCTTCAAATGGTCCGTGGGGCGAACGAGTGGCGGAAGGAGGACCTACGCATTGGGGAATGAACGGGAAAGGAAGGTTGCTGCCGCCGTGTTGGCTGATGTTGAGATGCAGGTGTCCCTCATCCAAACCAAAATAAACTATTTAAAGCAGTGAAACACAACACTGGGGCGTCGTGCGCGGGCTGAGAGTATGTCAGCACAGTTGAGGTTGACCTACAAGCTATTGAGAGAGAATATCAACTGTGACAAAGTTCGGGCCTCATACCACTGAGCTTACTATCAGTTGCTAGAAATAGCTCATATTCAAAAATGTTTGCTTCTGTATGCATCTCCTATTTAGTTGTATTTTAGAATGTCCGACTCGATTTGCAATTTTTTTTGGAAGGCATTTTATTTGCTGTGCATTTTACTAACCCCTCCATTCTATTCTTTTTTTAATAACCTAATCACTACTCCTACGTTTTGAAATTGGATTAAGTCGTTTTTTTTAAGTTTTTCATAAGCTTACTAGAGAGTGACAGCATGGAGCGATATGGTTTCAGCCCGTTTTGACATAAAACATAGTTCTGCATCACTCAGGGAATTTCGCAAAGGCAGTCAGGAAAATCCTGGAAAACTCAGGGAAATTGGAAATGTCAACTTGGTAGACACCCTGTAAAGTGAATATTGAAAATTTTGCATCATTTATCCTTATTTAAAGAACTAATTAAGAAGAATGTAAAATATACTCTAAGGAGTGCCAAGTGACAGCAAACCATATGCCATTAGTTTGATTCAACTGCGGCTAACCACTTCTTGTTAAATCTTTAACACAATTTGCGTGAAACACCTTGAAGCATACCCCCCAGCGCCCGTGACCTGTATTCCATTTGTGTAAATAATCTTGTTATGTATTGTATTAATTATAGTTGTATTGTAATCAAGTTAAAATTTTTCTTAATCGTCTACCTTATGACCAAACAATTTGTGTGAAAAACGTGTTACACACTTGTTTCACCTTGTTCTTCTGTGCATATAATCTTTTGTATTTTCCTCACATTGCTTAGACTTCTCGTCCGCAGTATTGTACAAATAAAAAAATAAATAAATAAATAAATAAATAAATAAATACTCATACATGACCACACTATGCATGTCAGGTGCTATATATGTGAGCAAAACTAGGTAGACAGTAAGTGTGAAAAGGAGAGCAGACAGGGCCAGCGCGAAAAGAGTCATCGTCTGAGAAGACATGCGTAATCTTCCGTCAATATAGCCGATTACTACAAGGTCATCTGCGTACAAAGGAAAAGTCGTTGCAGCCATCATCGCATTCCATCGTTCCCACGAGCTTCGCCCTTCTTTCAAGCATTCAAGCAGAATCAAAATGCTGCTTTCGTCTTTTATCGCTTCTACAACGCTCGGCCAGCAGCACACATTTGCACCGTCATGTGATAAGAGCCGCATGCCCAGATACCTACTTCAGGCATAACGCCCTGTCGCGGGCCAGTCTCGATGCAGCCGACGTTGTTCATCCATCGCATGCTGTTACGCCTTTGCACCGCTAACACCACTATTACGACTTTGAGGTAGTCCCGTAGCGCTCGTACCCGTTTCGTGACAGAGCGTTGGTAGCGAAGACTTCGAGTCAGGCGTCGGTGAGAATAACGAAAGGGACTTTATACATTATATACAGGTCATTATACAGGACAAGATCGGATCGGTACGGGGGCCGAGAGCTCACAGCAAACGCGACTGTTCCCGCAGAGCGACGTCCGGCGAAAACGCGTGACACATCTCACTCCAGTCGAGAGCGGCACTCTGCTCCCGGTGGGTCGGCGGATCCAGTTTTCCAGGCGGCCGCGTCCGGCCTTATAATCCCCGAGAAACCATTGTCACTCAAACGGCCCAATACAAAGCCAGCACTCGACGGTCGTCCGAGAGGTCCAACCAGCGACCGCGCTGGCCCCCGGTTCAAAGTTGGCGGGCGCGGTGACCTCCAGACAAAGGGAGGTACGGCGCCGGACTGTCTGGCACTTGGTTGTACGTTTGGACATGTCGCTCGCCGATGCTTTTCCGCAGGACTCCGCTGCCTGACGGCTCAGCATCGTGACATGGCAAGGGAGAATTAGGGCGCTGTGCCTTTCGGCGCAGCCCCGGGTTTGTCCAAAGGGCGTTCGCAGCATCGATTCGGCATCTTGTAGATTGGGAATCCGGGCTGGTGGTAATGGCACAACAACGCTTAGAGCAGCACAATAACAGTGCCCAACACCCCGCACGTGGTATTTTTTCATATTTCGCGGGCTTTCTTTGGAACGCGGAACAAAGGACTAAGTGAGATATATCGTGTTGGAAACAATTTATTGAGAGGTTTCTCAAGGTGCCCTAACTTTGCGTATCACACATGGGGTCTGCAGCCAATGCTTAAAAAGTTGATTAATTAAACATGACTAATCTGTTAGTTAAGGGGAAAATAAAAAATAACCTAACTCTAGTCTAGTGCCAACATTATGCGTTCGATACAAATCACGTCCGGAGTGCCTTTCATTTTTAAACCTTTGGTTCATGTTATGTGGGACAACCTGTAAACTAGCTGTTTCACGCAACTTGAAACAATCATTAAGAAAAGAACTAAAAATAAACGCAACACAGCTTAGGCAATTGAGCTCATCATAGGCATTTGTTCCTATATTGGGTGTTATAAGTAGCTTCGTTCAGTGCTTCAGGTATTTAAATATTCCTGGTAAATTAAAGGCTGGATATGTGAAGTTGTAGAGCGTGCCCAAAAACACCAAATGCTGTTTACATCACACCGAATCTTACGTGGTTAACTCTTTCCTGGTATTAATAAAGGCCGCGAAGTATGCAAAAAAGAGAGAAAAAAATGACGTCACTGCTGGCTTGCGATGATGATGATTTATTGCACCCCCTTGGAAATGGGGCGGTGAAAAATAGTTAGGATATTTGAGTTAATCAGGTATGCTATATATGTGTTTAATTCTGGCATATTGTATACATCGTCTTCTTTCTCTTTCTTGAAATTTGTATAACGAACTTGTATCGCTGCTTATGCCTGCAGCGGATCCGGTCCTTTCATTCTCTTCCCTG
Source organism: Dermacentor albipictus (assembly GCF_038994185.2). Classification (NCBI taxonomy): domain Eukaryota; kingdom Metazoa; phylum Arthropoda; class Arachnida; order Ixodida; family Ixodidae; genus Dermacentor; species Dermacentor albipictus. The sequence continues at coordinate 239,506,412 of NC_091821.1, read as the reverse complement.
CTCTTTTTCTTTTTTTCACTGCGAGGTCAGCTTTGGGATCAAGAGGCGCCTCCTCGGGTCAAGACATCTGTCTATGGAAACCCTCTCACCTCGGTGCGTTCAGTGAAACCAAAGTGCGGAAGTGAGTTTGTGAACGTTCCCCCTCAAAGGCCGGTTGACTCCAATGGCTTTGGATGCTCCCATTGGTCGAAGGTTAACAACTGCACGGCCGTTTTCTCTCACCTAGGGATCTAGGGAAGACAGAGCATTTTTAAGCAGCTGATTAGCGGCTGCTCAGTGTGCATTCTTTCAGTCCTGTTAGACTGATGAACTGTAACGTTCTCCACTCTTCATGTAGATATCGTAAATAAATCGCATATTCCTCGTTCTCGATGAGAACAAGTCCCTCCCTTCAACAACGTCCTCAGCGTGGATGAGTTGGACGACGGCATGGGCCAGCTACCATTTATTTCATGCCAGACCCTAACCCTTACAGTATACATAATTGCACATTTTTGCCACGCATTTATTTTCATCCATGTTCCTGAGTCTTTCTTCAAAATTAATTTTGCTCTGCGTTTCTCTAGCTTCAAAATACGCCTAAACCATGTCACCCTGTACTGCCTGATTGGTGGTCTCACCGTGGGATCCTAAAGCCGATCGGATTACCGATCTAACAATATATTCGATTTTAAGCACAGAATCACATTAGCGCGGGCACCACAACTCCTTTTCAAGTTCCTCGCACCACCTCATATTTACTGTAGCTGCAAGAGGCTCAACGTTTCAATATTGGTGAATTCCACTTCCCCTTTATATTCAGCTTATCTTGGTGGGTGCTTGAGTAAGTCTTCGTTAATGTATACACCTAGGTTTTTATATTGCTTGACTATACGTATGACTTCCTGTTGAACTGATACCACCTAATTGCTCGTCTCTTCATTAAAAATCATAATTCGCGATTTCTCTGTGCTAAACTTAAGGTCTCAATTAATGGCTGCATTGGCCCACATATTCGCATGTCTCGGTAATTCTATCTTGCATTGTCCGCTAGTAGCACTATGTCGTCCGGATACATCAGCCCATGGACCGTCTGTTGCACCTTTTGTCCACATTACGAATTTAAGATAGATGAAACCTTAATCCACTGTTTCCCAGTCGTCATTTTATGCCCTTGTCATAAAGCGTGAACATCAATGAAGACCGAGTACATTCTTGCTTCAAACCTCGGTGAATATCCACTACTTCAATGTTGCATTTCCGGCCTTCCTGTGCAATATGTACTCGGTTGTCCCTATACTCTTAAATGTACACGCTCTGGGACGTATCTTGCCATACAAGAATAATCGTCATCTGTCTTGCTTGCATTTCCTTCCTTGAAAACGGTGCGCTTGCTACTTTCAAGTCGAGAATGCTCCGTCATGCTGATAACACGCATGCCGTTCGCGACATGGAAGTACCAAACTGGCAACGGTAAAGAAAGGAAATGCGGACAAGAATGACGACAATTATTAAACCCCAAATTAAACCCAGTGTTTAAGATTGATTAAGCGTGTATATATATGTATATATCAGCAGCGCCACGACGTCCGAATCTAGGCCTTCGTGCTTGACAAGCTTCGCCACAGGCAGGGTTCAATACGACCCAAGCTGGTACGACCTAGGTGCCGTTTCCCGCGCCGCCACCAGGCGCCGCTACTATACCTCAAACTCCACCGCAGGACGTCCACATAAAAATTGACTTGCAATAACCTACTGGTGGGCAGTGGACGCACTCTAAAGGAGTGATATGGACATACACTATATTTATACCATGTCGATCAAAAGCTTTAAGAATCGTCCTTCGAATATATTAAGCCCATTCAATTAAAATACCCGGAAATATGTCTGCTTAAAAAATATTTTTCAAAACCTTTCCGAAAAAGGAAACCGGCAAGGGGCGAAGACGACAAACATCACGTGCGACCTACGTGATGTTGGCAGCGAGCAAGGCGGACAAACTTAATTATTGCACACAACTTAATTTCATTTAATTTCGGTTTCTTTCTCATCCTCGCTTATTCATCTATTGTTTTTTTTTTCTATATCAGTCTACTACCCGGTTCGTGGCCTATCTCTGCAGGGGTTTGTGCCATTGAATAGAGCGTCATCATCATCATTATCATTGGCGGCGAGAGAATGACGTGGCTCTTCAAGAAGCGTCGAGCACTTCCAGTCTGCCGCATTGCAAGGAACGCTTCGTCAGCAGAAGTGTCAACCACGGGGAACCGGGCTATAGGGAGCCAACGTTTCAGCTGCCAGATTCCCCTCCCCGAAAAGACTTTTGAAGACGACCAGAAGGCGTCTGAACAACGTGGGCAGCAGCATGGCGAGGTGGGTGGCGCTTCAACTCGGCGACAAGCGAGACGCCATCTTTGGCTGGCGGACGTTGGCTCTACGAGCCGCGGCGACCTGATTTTCTCCGAAGTGACTGCGGAACATCCAGCGCAGCAACGGACTACACGGCATCTGGGACAACACAGCGCACAACGTCATCTGCACTACCGACATCCTGCTGCTGCTCGGTGAGGTGCCCGCTACGAAACGCCTGCTGAATGTGATCCTGACGAACCCTACATTATTCACAGCTTCACGACAGTCCCCTCAAGGCCTGTGCGACACTAGCACATAAGGCCTGACCTATCGAGGGTGGTCCCTCACTAACCAATTTTGTCCATCAATGTGCGACAGCGAGCGGTCCCAGTCCGCGGCGGCTGTTAGCACTAAAGGTACCTGCTAGGTATGACGAATATGATCCTTGACTGTAAGCTCATCTGCACATCCTTTTACTACCGCGAGCGGTCCCATCCGTTGGGTGCTATCACCGAAGTGAGCTGCTCTTTGGACGTACAGAGGGCGGTCCCAGCCCGCGGGTGCTGCGATCGCCGAAGGGAGCAGCTAGACATGACGAAGCTGCTCTTTGGACGTACAGCAGGCATGCCCAGCCCGTAGGCCTTGCTATCGCCGAAGGGAGCTAATAGGCCTCACGAAGGTAGTCCTTGATTGTAAGCTGTTCTACCCATTAATTTGCAACCGCGATTGGTCCCAGCCCGTAGGCCCTGCTATCAGCGAAATGAGCTGCTAGACATGACGAAGCTGGTGTTTGTACGCTGTTCTGCCAGTCAATTTGTAACAGGGGGCTGTCCCACCCCGTGGGCGCCGCCGTCACCAAAGAGAGCTGCTAGATATGAAGAGACTGGTGTTTGTGTGCTGTTCTGTCCATCAATGCACAACAGCGGGCGATCTGATTGTAAGCTGTTCTTTCCAACGATGTGCAGCAGTGGGCAGTATAGATTGTAAGCTGTTCTGTCCAACGATATACAGCAGTGGGCTGTGTAAGCTGTTCTGTGCAAAGATTGTGAGCTGTTATGTCCAACCATGTGCAGCAGTGGGGTGTGTAAGCTGTGCTGTCCAACCATGTGCAGCAGTGGGGTGTGTAAGCTGTTCTGTCCAACCATGTGCAGCAGTGGGGTGTGTAAGCTGTTCTGTCCACCCATGTTCAGCAGTGGGGTGTGTAAGCTGTTCTGTCCAACCATGTGCAGCAGTGGGCTGTGTAAGCTGTTCTGTCCAAAGATTGTAAGCTGTTCTTTCCAACCACGTGCAGCAGTGGGCTGTGTAAGCTGTTCTGTCCAACCATGTGCAGCAGTGGGGTGTGTAAGCTGTTCTGTCCAACCATGTTCAGCAGTGGGGTGTGTAAGCTGTTCTGTCCAACCATGCGCAGCAGTGGGGTGTGTAAGCTGTTCTGTCCAACCATGCGCAGCAGTGGGCTATGTAAGCTGTTCTGTCCAACCATGCGCAGCAGTGGGCTCTGTAAGCTGTTCTGTCCAACCATGCACAGCAGTGGGCTGTGTAAGCTGTTCTGTCCAACCATGCGCAGCAGTGGGCTATGTAAGCTGTTCTGTCCAACCATGCGCAGCAGTGGGCTATGTAAGCTGTTCTCTCCAACCATGCGCAGCAGTGGGCTATGTAAGCTGTTCTGTCCAACCATGCGCAGCAGAGGTCTATGTAAGCTGTTCTGTCCAACCATGCGCAGCAGTGGGCTATGTAAGCTGTTCTGTCCAACCATGCGCAGCAGTGGGCTATGTAAGCTGTTCTGTCCAACCATGCGCAGCAGTGGGCTATGTAAGCTGTTCTGTCCAACCATGCGCAGCAGTGGGCTATGTAAGCTGTTCTGTCCAACCATGCGCAGCAGTGGGCTATGTAAGCTGTTCTGTCCAACCATGCACAGCAGTGGGCTCTGTAAGCTGTTCTGTCCAACCATGCGCAGCAGTGGGCTGTGTAAGCTGTTCTGTCCAACCATGCGCAGCAGTGGGCTGTGTAAGCTGTTCTGTCCAACCATGCGCAGCATTGGGCTCTGTAAGCTGTTCTGTCCAACCATGCGCAGCAGTGGGCTATGTAAGCTGTTCTGTCCAACCATGCGCAGCAGTGGGCTATGTAAGCTGTTCTGTCCAACCATGCGCAGCAGTGGGCTATGTAAGCTGTTCTGTCCAACCATGCGCAGCAGTGGGCTATGTAAGCTGTTCTGTCCAACCATGCGCAGCAGTGGGCTCTGTAAGCTGTTCTGTCCAACCATGCGCAGCAGTGGGCTATGTAAGCTGTTCTGTTCAACCATGCGCAGCACTGGGCTATGTAAGCTGTTCTGTCCAACCATGCGCAGCAGTGGGCTATGTAAGCTGTTCTGTCCAACCATGCGCAGCAGTGGGCTATGTAAGCTGTTCTGTCCAACCATGCGCAGCAGTGGGCTATGTAAGCTGTTCTGTCCAACCATGCGCAGCAGTGGGCTATGTAAGCTGTTCATTCCAACCATGCGCAGCAGTGGGCTATGTAGGCTGTTATGTCCAACCATGCGCAGCAGTGGGCTATATAAGCTGTTCTGTCCAACCATGTGCAGCAGTGGGCTATATAAGCTCTTCTGTCCAACCATGCGCAGCAGTGGGCTATGTAAGCTGTTCTGTCCAACCATGCGCAGCAGTGGTGTATGTAAGCTGTTCTGTCCAACCATGCGCAGCAGTGGTGTATGTAAGCTGTTCTGTCCAACCATGCGCAGCAGTGGGCTATGTAAGCTGTTCTGTCCAACCATGCGCAGCAGTGGGCTGTGTAAGCTGTTCTGTCCAACCATGTGCAGCAGTGGGCTGTGTAAGCTGTGCTGTCCAACTATGTGCAGCAGTGGGCTGTGTAAGCTGTGCTGTCCAACCATGTGCAGCAGTGGGCTATGTAAGCTGTTCTGTCCAACCATGCGCAGCAGTGGGCTATGTAAGCTGTTCTGTCCAACCATGCACAGCAGTGGGCTACGTAAGCTGTTCTGTCCAACGATGCGCAGCTGTGGGCAGTGGATGCGCAGCAGTGGACTTTACCCAGCATGTGGCTTCTTCCTCATGGACCAATGTACCTGTGAACTCTGGGTTAATTTTTGTCTCTGGGACCCTTCAAGCAAGTCCACAGAAATGCCCCACTAAAAGTACACGTGAACTGCAATGTAGCTGTCTTCCACCACTGAGCTAACGTGCAGTGAGCCTTAGTGAAATGTTTAGTCGCCGAGATACCTGCAATCTTTTCAAAAGTATTTGTATCTGCTGCCATGGATGAACAGCCACACTCTGCCTCTGGTAACTTCCAGTGAGGCTGTCTGATACCGGTGAATTTTTAGTATGAAACTGTGCTTGTGTGTGGCTGCTGAAGCAAGCCCACACAAATCCTCTGTTAGCTTCTGGTATAGGTGAACTCATAATGCATCTTTCTGTCTATGACTGCTGAAGTGAGCATGCTGCAAGCTTTTATTTGTGTAGTAGCCAAGGTACCTGCGACGACTTCATCAATGTTTTTCTGTGACCACGGAAAAGTCACGTTCAGCTTATGTTTATTTGCTTTGAAGCCTTCAAGCGTATGAACACTCATGGTGAATTTGTGTTTGTGACCACTCAAGTACAGCAAGTGTCTTGCAACTTTTAGTACCTGTGAAATCAGTTTCGTATTGTGTTGAAGCAAGTGTCTTGTAACTGCTTGTGTATCTCTGAACTCTCGAGTACTGTTCGTGTTGGCAACTGCTAATTGATCCTTCAGTAATTTTTTTAATGCCCAGTGTGTCTATAAAATATTTAGTACTGTTATAGTGTGCGACCACTGAAGTAGCCCTGCAGAAAGTCTGGAGTAGCTTCCTTTATGGCTAAGACACCTGTAAACTATCCAGCAAATATCGCATTTATATGCCTGCGACCGTTAAAGCGAGCCAGTCCACAGTAGCTCTCCTACTAACTTCCTTTGTACCCCACCCTTGCAGAGAGCTTTTTAAAGTTCTTTAACTGGCCGAGGTGCATCTGCAAATTATTAGCTCAACTGAAATGGTCTCGTCACTACACGAAAGTGTTTGTTTGCTCTGGTGACCTTTACCAGAACTTGTTATGAATGCTAGCACATTTGCTCTATAAATGGATGATCATACAGCAGCTGTCTGTGCATATATGATCACTGAACTAGTCTCATGTAGTTTTGTTAATACCTAATGTAGTTGTGACATCTCTAGTGTAAGTTGTGTTGGTGTAACTACTGAACATGGCCTAGGGAAAGGCTGTGGCTAGCTAAAGTGGCTAACATATCTGAACTGTTCAGCAAATTTTGCATTGATGTTCCTTCGACCACGGAAGTGAGCCCACAGCAAGCCTCATGATGAGTTCCGTAGTGGCCCCACTGCAAATTCTTAAATGTTCTTGCTACCCAAAGTGCATTTGTAAACAGTTTCAGTCATGTGCACTTTTATTAACCTTGGTGCGGTATAAATAACTCCTAATGGCTGAGCTTGTATGATGAAATTATTGAGTTTTATTTGTTTGCATTCATGGGCTTTACTGAAAACTGCTGAGTGCATTTCAGAGCAGAACTTGTGGTCTTCCTGCAACTGTTTTATTGAAATAAATGCTGTATTTTTAATGAGATTGTCAAATGATTCAATAGCCTGCAGAACTAAGTTCTGTAGCTTCGTTCCTAGCACAAAAAAAGTATAGCTTGCATCTCTGTATGTTCTCAATTAATGCATTTTTATCAAGTTGTATGTAATGTATTTGCATAGCATAGCAGGGCACCATGTGCACAATGCTTAGCTGCACTGCACCCTTCATTTAATGTGCTCTGAGATGCGATGGGCTGTATTCCTGGCCTGTCTGCTGGTACTTCAGCTTTCCCACACGACACAGTGAAAACACGCACATAAGTTTTAAAAAGCAAAGCGACAAACCCGATCCATCTGATTGCGGTCAATCTCGAACGCAACTGCAACGCTTCTATCGAGTGCGGCCGTGCTTCTGTACGGCATTCTCCCCTGCTGCCGCGGCGTTCAGAAAAAGGCGACGGTAGTGCCATGTCGATTTTCAAGAAAATATGCTCAGTGCGAAGCCTTTCGTTGGACCCACTCTCCCAATGTAGTACACGCTACTTGTAGGAGCCGCGTGCCCACTCCCTTGGTTGATTGGATTGTAGGAGCCACCCTCCACATTTTCTCCCATGCGTAGTGTTGTCTGGTGAATACTCAGTCAACCAGCACCCGGCGTTTGAGAATCTGCCGCTTCGAGACGAGCGGAGTCGGCGCTCTTGTCTTTATTTTGCTCCGTGTTCCTGCTCAAGAAAGCAAAATTTCATTTCCAAAGCGACTTCCTTGTCCTGAAAACTATGTCCTGAAATCGAAGCCGCACAGGAGGGGCACGGTAAAACTATAAATAAATGATAAAAATGATGAAGAAGCGCTTTTCGCACACTTCCCACGACTTAATCAACCTCCTTGGTTAATGACAGTTAATTTTACCAGACAGATACTTGTCAACTTGTATCCTTGTATTACTGGTTTTAGTATGAAATCTGAATATCCTGGCATATTGTACTGGGAATGACATCATCAATATCATAAAGAAATTACTGTTTTCATTGGAAACAACCTGCTTTTATTTTTTATTTAGCCTAGCAATAAAATCACAGAGCCAAGTCACTTAATCTGTAAGTGGACCTCACCTCACAAGGCTCTATTTCAGGTGATGGAAATAAGCAGCATACACATGAATGTAACTTGAGTGGTTTACATGTTTCTTTTTTCAATTCTTGCAGTTCACGTTAACAGAGATTCACTGTATCATGGTTGCGACAAGTTCTTTTGATGTCGTAGTCAGGGCAACACAGACGAATATGGAAGATGAGAAGAAACATCACACGTTCAGTAAAGCAAGCCCGAGATTACAAGAGAGTAGATGAGGTATTCCAATTTGGACTGAAATGTACAAGTGCACGGAGTGATAGAAAACATGACATACAAGGCTGAAAGAGCACATGAAGGTACAAAGGGAACCTATGCAAATTTCTCAGAAAGGAAGATGGGCAGAAAGAGAAAAATTATTTAAAATTTGGTGTTCGAATGCGGGGTTCCAATTTTCGATTGGGTACTTGACAATCTTTACTTGAAAAATTTTAAGCACAGCTAGTTGGCACATATTAAATGAATTCTTAGGAACGGCGAAATCAAGATATGACAGCATGATGTGCCGTGAAGTTGTTGCTCTTGTTTTCAATAAAACTTGCAGTACTTGGAAAAATTCAGTCACTTTATTTGCGTTGTCCAGGCAAGGACTATGCCCGCTAGTCCAGTCACCATTACGCATGATGCTGCCTCCGGCTTCTGTGATCACGCCATAATCTTGGCATGGCAGCTGGCGCCATCGTTACAGGCTGCACGGTCATATGTTAGGACGGCAGTTTCAGGTTCTTTGTTTATTTCCTCAGCCGAGAGGGGAAGGGTGACTGTTATCATCTTTGACATTGCCTCTGCCTTATTGTCAGACTAAACGCCGTACGCAGCAGCCGCACCACATCAGGGAGGAGCTTTGTACAGATCCCAACTCTCTTGCATGCGTAATCATGCGAACGACAATTAAAATTTGGAGTCAGATATCTCGGAGCACATACACACCAGAAGAATTCTTCCAAGTGATACGGTGTAGAAACATGAGTGCCTCTAAATTTTCAATACAAACATACCCACTTACTGTTGTCAACAAAAAGTTAACTATTGAATTTTAGTTGATTGGGCTGCTGAAAGTAATAATTATCATCTCACTTTGCACCGCCCTGGCCACATAACTTATTTGAAAAGGTGGTCCTCGCGTGCCCCAGTGGCCAATTTTAAGAAAACCAAAAAGCTTAATTTTGAACACCCCGTAGTTCCCACATGCAAACGCTATGCGTTCTTTCACCCTTCTCGCGGAAGCTCTCCCACGTCCAACAAGGCATCAGAAGCCTATACAAATAAAAGCTCTTTGCAAAGCTAATTATGTTTACCAGCAAATAAGTCTTAGGCAACTAATGAGAAAATCTGTGAACAGAAAACAGAACTCTACAATCTTTCTAGTTTCACTGAGACATCTTTGCTTTTGATGCTGCTTATTATCCCGGTCTCATCTCCTATTAATGAAAATTGAAAACTGAGCTAGTTGGTGCTTATTCATCTTGTGGTTCATGCAGCGCTCACAAGATACGAGGACATTGACAAGAAATGCACAGCGCTTGCCTCGTGCATTTTTTTGTTTTTGTCTTCATTTTATGTGAACGCTGCATTAACCACAATATCATCTTCCCTTTCTTCACTTTTCTGCTTATGGAAAATCTCCTGTCCAAGATGACATTCTGGAATAGGCGCGTAGAGGGTGTTGAACCGGAACTGAACCTTTATTTTCATCTGAACCAGAATTGAACCACTATCTTTTCCACCATCTTGTAACCAAACTCAAACTTTTTGGAGGAAATGTTCCGAGCCAGTTCAACCACAGGTTAAGCGCATAGTCACTGTTGTGGAAATTCTGTGAGAGCAAACGACATCTCTTGTGACACTTGATCACAGCGCATAGAGTGTGGCCTTGGGAACAGTCATGTAGCTCACCACAGTGATCTGTTGGGCTCATTAAATTGTATGCACAGTCAGCTAAACTGAACGCTGTCCCTATAGTTGACATGCACTGGTCTGGACAGCGCCACCGATGCTGCCTGGTCACACAGGAAGCTGCTTGCGCTCAGGGCATGTACTGTATTCAGGCAGAGTAGCACCCTCATTGCAACCGTCATGTACATTTGTTTTAATTTGTGCTTTACCTTGAGTGACTGGTGTTGTTTCTGCAGTATGATATTGGCTTCTCCACAGCAAGCGCAGGTGACGACAACTGGATTTTGTTTCGTGGTGTTTGGCTACTAATAAGCAGCTTTGCCAATTTATGTAATTGCAGGTTATCGCTATAGATTTTCGATGGTATTCCTTTTTATCTGCACGACAGTTTGCAAGCACATCAAGGAGAAAGCCATATGAAACATGTATTGTCATAGAATGCCAACAAAGCTGTATTCTTCTGAGATCTTCATTCATCTCACTAGAAATGTAGCACAATGCATAACAAATTCTGCTCTAAGTGTCCGGACTACACTTGTTTGTTTGGTTTTAGTCAACATTAAAGGGACACTAAAGAAAAATAATTATAGCTATTTTAGTAACTTTTCCTTCTACAATGCAAAAAAAAAAAACACTCATACTGTGATAAGAGGCTTGGCAAGCCAGGAAAGATGGAAGAGTGAAAGATGGGGAGAGGTGCCACCTCCCTGAATTTCCTGCACTAACACGCTATGACGTCATGAATTTTGACACTGTCTTCTTGGGGCTAGTTAATGTGATGAGATTCAAGAACTTTTACTTATTCAGAATGAGCCAAATACGAAACAGTGCCTTGAAAAAGTATGTGATGTCACACTGACGTACTGGCGTAGGAGTTTTGGCGGAAAATTCAAATAATGTAAGTTTGACCTTCATTTTCTCTTCTAGTAATCGACCCATTACAGTAAAATAAATGATAATGGGGTTCTTAATGTATAATTTATCTGTTGAAACCAATCTAGTGTTCCTCTTTAGTGTCCCTTTAGGAAGCATAACTTTTACACACATGAATTTTTAAAATTTTTTTGTGGTGGCTATGCACATAAGTTAAAGTGCTTTGATTCCAATATTTATTTGCTCACTCGAAATATTGCAGCTATAAATTCATGGATTCATCAACTTTTGCAAAGTTCACAGCTCACTTTCGAAAAACAACACTACCTGCATGCTGTTTTAGAATTAACCAAGCGCCTTTATTTATGTTTAGAAAAATGAACACATAATACATGGGTAGTTAAGTGCTAGATTAAGTATACTCATATTGTGCAGTATGGATCACCAACGTCAGCAACATTACATGTATATACTGACACAAAAATTTTGGCTCACTTAATCTGTCTTACTAAATAACTGCAGTATGGTGTCAAAATTTTTCGAACGTACAAGGTTCGACGAATTATAGCCTCTTTATTTAGGATTAATGAAAAACCTCACCTTAATTGAAGCGAACATTCTTGGTGTAGGGCTTCTTTAGACAATCATTCATCTACATTGCACAATACTTGTAGGTAGCTGTAACGTGGTATCACAAACTGCTGACGCAAGCATCAGTCGTCCTAACGTAGTGGTTGCAAGCCACACCGTGACCATGTCACCGAAAGCTGGATGCGCACCCCATAGATCGTTATTTGCTCTTTTCACTGTCTTTTCACTGTCACGCTCTTTTCACTTTTTTTATCACTGTCTTTAACGCTGCACTTGCTTCTCTTCATTCGAGATGAGATGGCAAGCTTAGTCCCCTGCATTTGCTTCTTTGAGAATGTCCAGTGCCCTTCTCACAATCTCTGCCCCAATTATCTTGTCATCCAAAGCTTTCACTGCGGTTTTTGCCATTACACCAACCTTCGCATCACCGATGACGGGTGACAATTGGCCCAAATTTTTGTCACGACGAGTCGAGACAAACAAAACCTAGGCCAAGAAGCTGCGTTCCATTTGGAGCATGTTTTTGAATTCCTTGGATTAGATGATTGTTTAATTCATGATTTGCTGCACATTCGAAAAATTGAGGTCTCATAACGTGATTGCAAAGCCAGCAGCTATCTAATAATAAAAAAAGAAAGATAACAATTCCGTGAAAATACTCCTGCGAGAATCCAATGACGATTATTTGCATGAGGGGGGACCTAACCCATTGGAGAGCCGTTCAGGATGCTACGAAGCCCATTGAATGTACAAATTCTAAAGCGCTTGTATACACCAGTACATGATACCTAATTTTCAGGATAGTTTAAAAAGTTATTGGTACTGCAAAAAATGGTCTGCAGTAGTTCTGCACACTATTCAACTGAAGTTGTTTCTCTAAATACACCGCAAGTTTTTATGGTAACTGGAGGCATGTGAATGTTTTATTTTTATTACGACCCATTTGAACCTAAGTGAACCAATTCAAAAAGCTTTGAACCGGTTCGAGTTGTTTCCTTAAACTCCGGAGCTGAACTTGGACTAAGCTAAAGAGCATCAACCTGAATTAGGGAATCCCAACTATTCATTCCCCGGGATGTAGATTGGCAGTTAATGATTCCTTTTTCTGAGGTCACGGGGTGACAAAGCTTGAAAAGCACGGAACTACATTATTTATATATTTATTTATTTATTTATTTAATTATTTATTCAAAGGAACCTTAAAGACCCTATGGCAGCTGCCATAGGGTCTGTAATCTTATCATAATTCGCTCCGTTATAATTGCGAATTTGTTTTATTGTTCTGCCAGACACTGGCTTCGTGATGCTAACAGCTGAATGAGGTTATGATTGCTAAAGCCGCTCATATCTATCGGGACGTACCGGTGTACGAATGCAGTTCATTTTTCCCTGTAGAGTACCCAGTTGTTATTTACAGATTTACAATTAAACAAAGCTAGTAATAAAGGTCATAGTGGCCTGCAAGGTCCTAAGGCCACTGTGAAGACTTGTGAGCTTCTAGGTGGACGTACATGTGTGAAGTGATTATGTGCTCAAGCATTTTGCAACATATGCACGTTAAAGATATGGGCTGATAGTTGTCAGGCGAGTGAACATCTTCAGATTTGTGGATTGGTATTATTTTTCCTATTAATCAATCGGTGGGTAACTTTCCAGATGCTAGGGATTGTTGAAAAATATGGCATAAGATCTTGCTTGAGGCAGCGACGGTGTTCTTTAATATCTTGGAATTAATGTTGTCAATACCAGCTGAAGTGTATAGTATTTTGAGGTTAGTTATGAATAATTTAATGCATTCAACAGTGACAACAATTAGTTCCATGTATGCGGCGTCAAGTTCGGGAAGAGTTGGAACATTGGAAATGTCTTCGCGAGTGAAAACAGATGAAAAAAATGTTTTAATACAGTGAGGCAATCGGCGCTAGAAAAAGGTATATTTTCTGTTCAGTGTAAAGTTATGGTGTTAGTATCTCTTGTCGGAGATATGGTTGGGCAAAATTTTTTGGGGATTGAAAGTTAGCAGCGATGGTAGGTCTTGCGAGTAGTATTTATCTTTTGCAGAAGATATTGCTGAGCAGTAATTTTTTAAACAGTCTTTCTATATCTGCCAGGCCTCAGCAGTACGCACGCGTTTAGCCCTGTTATACGAACGCTTCTTTATACTCCTTACTTTGCGAAGAGACTTGTTCAACCAAGGGCTGGATTTGTCGTTAGTTATGGAGACTATCGGGACGTACCGGTGTACGAATGCAGTTCATTTTTCCTTGTAGAGTACCCAGTTGTTATTTACAGATTGACAACTAAATAAAGGTAGTAGCACTTTACAAAAAATTCTAGTTTGGAGTTAATCTCATCGTAATTTGCTCCGTTATAATTGTGAATTTGTTTTGTTGTCCTGCCAGACACTGGCTTCGTGATGCTAACAGCTGAATGAGGTTATGATTGCTAAAGCCGCTCATATCTGAAATGGAAATTATTGTGTCAGGAGCGTTTCTGAAAACTATGTCCAAGATAACGGAGGTGTGTGTAGACACCTTAATTATTTGGGAGAGGTTTATAACTATTTGGAATGGGTATTAGGTTCACATTTTTTCACTAATCATGGTAACTTGATAGCTATGGCATCATACTGCCGAGCTAGTAGTCTGTGTTCAGTCCAAGCTGAGGGGGCCGCATTTCAGTGTATATTTAAATTTAGGTACAAGTCTTTAAATTCTAGGTAGTCCAAAATTCTCACGTTTTTCCACTACGGCGTATAAGCAGGTTCTTTTGGGGCGTAAGACGAGATAATTTTTTTTTTAATTGATGTTGCTTCTACTACTTTAGTTTTATTCACATTACGGTGATAGACCATTTAGAGCATATAAGAAATTCAGCAGACTTCAGCTATTCGCTCGGCTCTGAACTTGCTTACTTCGACAGCAGTGAGGACGACCATCTGAATTATTTTCTGTCTGCTCGTTCCTCAAATAATTGGGTTTGTCCCTACAGGGAACTGGACAAGAAAACATCGATTATATGTAACCCGCTTTTTAATGGGTAGGATGCGGTCATATATAAGCTTCTTAATTTAAAGTAAGAATTTCAAAATAAAAGAAATGGACATTATAATATTTCAAACAGTAATATATTTATGTGATACTACGAAAAGAATGCTGTGGATTAGATAAAAAGGTTTTGACTTCTTCTTTGTGATGTACACAGCTTCCTTTTTGTATAATATTGCAATGCATGTTGTGTATGTCAAGCTACACACTTAGTCGGACTTTACCATTCTCAAACTCCCTCTGTCTAAGGGAGCTATATTTATTCAATTAAAGCAAAAAACTTTAAAAGACCTTTTGTTTGTAGTTGTGTGCAAAAGACATCCAATTATGTTTTCTCGAGATGGCTCTATATTTTACTATTTAAATATATTTGGTTCAGATAATATTGGTACGTCATGTTTATGTTCATTTGTTTTCTGTGGAACAGTCACATGACTTTGTTTTTATTTCTAATTCGGACAATGTTTAGTATTTGTCAGTGTGACAGCAGCATGTCATTTGAAAGGATCATCAAACAGTTTTAAAGTTCCTGCTTAGTGATTAATGAACATTGAGGCCAAAACTTCTACTGACAGGGATGCCACAAGCAAAATAATGCAGTGCCACCAATTAGCATTATTCTTAGTTTTACGTTACTTTCTCCCCATCAACTTACGTTACCATTGCTCGAATACAGTGAACAGAACGAGTTGACCTGGCTCTTTCAGCATGTCCTCTGTATACCATTTCACACATTCTTTATCCTCGCAAACGATTCCTTTTCAAAAATCTTCGCAGTCATCTTTTCTCGTTTTCTTGTTAGCACATTACCAGCAACATTGAAAAAAAATCATGCAGGCTGTATCAGGGACGCAGCCGCAGTGGTGCACATGACGTCTTGTGCGTGCTGCTGAGGGTGTGTGCGCACTAGGATACAGAAATGACATAACCAAACAAACAAGTGACATTTATTCATGCATTACAAAGGTTATCTGTGCTGAACTTATCATACAAATACAGTTGAAACGATGTACAAAAATATTCAAGTGCCAAGAAAATCCCATTGTTACAACCGATAGTTGTTATAACTAGGCAGCTAAAAAGAAAGCATAGGAGATAAATATTTCAATTAGACAGAAAGAAGTACAATCAAACCCACTTATACCATTACCAATTTTAACACTACTAGGGTGAGCACCCTGTGAACTTTTGTGTGTGTTCTACTCGGTGTTTGCACAGAAAAGAGAAGACACACGAAATCCGGGAAAAGAAAAAAAGATACGAGCCATTTCGCCACACTTTCTGTGAATGCACCCCGCACGGCACGCCTTCATGCCGTGGGCTGTCAGGGACTGACAACCAATTTTCACGGCACTATTGTTGCTATAACTCCATTTCAAGTTCCTCGCACCACCTCATATTTACTGTAGCCGCAAGAGGCTCAATGTTTCGAGATTGGTGGATTCCACTTCCCCTTTATATTCAGCTTATCTTGGTGGGTGCTTGAGTAAGTCTTCGTTAATGTATACACCTAGGTTTTTATATTGCTTGATTCTACGTATGACTTCCTGTTGAACTGATACCACCTAATTACTCGTCTCTTCATTAAAAATCATAATTCGCGATTTCTCTGTGCTAAACTTAAGCTCTAAATTAATGGCTGCATTGGTCCACATATTCGCATGTCTCGGTAACTAACTTGCATTGTCCGCTAGTAGCACTATGTCGTCCGGATACATCAGCCCATGGACTGTCTGTTGCACCTTTTGTCCACATTACGAATTTAAGATAGATGAAACCTTAATCCACTGTTTCCCAGTCGTCATCTTATGCCCTTGTCATAAAGCGTGAACAACAATGAAGACCGAGTACATCCTTGCTTCAATCCTCGGTGAATATCCACTACTTCAATGTTGCATTTCTGGCCTTCCTGTACAATATGTACTCGGTTGTCCCTATACTCTTAAATTTACACGCTCTGGGACGTATCTTGCCATTCAAGAATAATCGTCATCTGTCTTGCTTGCATTTCCTTCCTTGAAAACGGTGCGCTTGCTACTTTCAAGTTGAGGATGCCCCGGCATGCTGATAACACGCATGCCGTTCGCGATGTGGAAGTACCAAACTGGCAACAGGTAAAGAAAGGAAATGCGGACAAGACAGATGACAATTATTAAACCCAAAATTGAACCCAGAGTTTAATATTGATTAAGCGTGTGTATATATATATATATATATATATATATATATATATATATCAGCAGCGCCACGAAATCCGAATCTACGCCTTCGTGCTTGACAAGCTTCGCCACAGCCAGGGTTCAATACGACCCAAGCTGGTACGACCTAGGTGTCGTTTCCCGCGCCGCCACCAGGCGCCGCTACTATACCTTAATCTCCACCGCAGCATGTCCACATAAAAAATTCTCTTGTAATAACCTACTGTTGCGGAGTTAACGCACTCTATATCGACAGACAGTATATTTATACCATGTCCATCAAAAGCTTTAAGAATCGTCCTTCGCATATATTAAGCCCATTCAAATAAAATACCCGGAACAATGTCTGCTTAAAAAATATTTTTCAAAACTTTTCCGAAAAAGGAAACCGGCAAACGGCGAAGACGACAAACGTCGCGTGTGACCTACGTGCTGTTGGCAGCGAGCAAGGCGGACAAACTTATTGCACACAACTTAATTTCATTTTATTTCGGTTTCTTTCTCATCCTCGATTATTCATTTATTGTTTTTTTTCTATATCAGTCTAACACCCGGTTCGTGGCCTATCCTCTGCAGGGGGTTTGTGCCATTGAATAAGGCGTCATCATCATCATTATCATTGGCGGCGAGAGAATGACGTGGCTTGTAAAGAAGCGTCGAGCACTTCCAGTCTGCCATGCAAGGAACGCTTCGTCAGCAGAAGTGTCAACCTCGGGGAACCGGGCTATAGGGAGACAACGTATCAGCTGCCAGATTCCCCTCCCCGAAAATACTTTTGAAGACGACCAGAAGGCGTCTGAACAACGTGGGCAGCAACATGGCGAGGTGGGTGGCGCTTCAACTCGGCGACAAGCGGGACGCCATCTTTGGCTGGCGGACGTTGGCTCTACGAGCCGCGGCGACCTGATTTTATCCAAAGTGACCAACCCGCTGCGGAACATCCAGCGCAGCAACGGACTACACGGCGTATGGGACAACACAGCGCACAACGTCATCTGCACTACCGACATCCTGCTGCTGCTCGGTGAGGTGCCCGCTACGAAACGCCTGCTGAAGGTGATCCTTACGAACCCTACATTATTCACAGCTTCACGATAGTCCCTTCAAGGCCTGTGCGACACTGGGCGGTCTCCGCCTGTGGCAGCAGCTAGCACTGTGCGACAGCGAGCGGTCCCAGTCCGCGGCGGCTGTTAGCACTAAAGGTACCTGCTAGGTATGACGAATATGATCCTTGACTGTAAGCTCATCTGTACATCAATTTGCTACCGCGAGCGGTCCCATCCGTTGGGTGCTATCGCCGAAGTGAGCTGCTCTTTGGACGTACAGAGGGCGGTCCCAGCCCGCGGGCGCTGCAATCGCCGAAGGGAGCTGCTAGACATGACGAAGCTGCTCTTTGGACGTACAGCGGGCATGCCCAGCCCGTGGGCGCTGCTATCGCCGAAGGGAGCTGATAGGCCTCACGATGGTGGCCCTTGATTGGAAGCTGTTCTACCCATTAATTTGCAACCGCGAGTGGTCCCAGCCCGTAGGCCCTGCTATCACTGAAGTGAGCTGCTAGACATGACGAAGCTGGTGTTTGTACGCTGTTCTGCCAGTCAATTTGTAACAGGGGGCTGTCCCACACTGTGGGCGCCGCCATCACCAAAGAGAGCTGCTAGATATGAAGAGACTGGTGTTTGTGTGCTGTTCTGTCCATCAATGCACAACAGTGGGCGATCTGATTGTAAGCTGTTCTGTACAACGATGTACAGCAGTGGGCTGTATAAATTGTAAGCTGTTCTGTCCAACGATATAGAGCAGTGGGCTGCGGAGATTGTAAGCTGTTCTGACCAACGAAATACAGCAGTGGGCTCTAGAGATTGTAACAATGTGCATCAGTGGGCTGTATACATTGTAAGCTGTTCTGTCCAACAATGTGCAGCAGTTGGCTGTATAGATTGTAAGCTGTTCTGTCCAATGATTGTAAGCTGTTCTGTCCAATGATTGTAAGCTGTTCTGTCCAACCATGTGCAGCAGTGGGCTGTGTAAGCTGTTCTGTCCAACCATGTGCAGCAGTGGGCTATGTAAGCTGTTCTGTCCTACCATGCGCAGCAGTGGGCTATGTAAGCTGTTCTGTCCAACCATGCGCAGCAGTGGGCTATGTAAGCTGTTCTGTCCAACTATGCGCAGCAGTGGGCTATGTAAGCTGTTCTGTCCAACCATGCGCAGCAGTGGGCTATGTAAGGTGTTCTGTCCAACCATGCGCAGCAGTGGGCTATGTAAGCTGTTCTGTCCAACCATGCGCAGCAGTGGGCTGTGTAAGCTGTTCTTTCGAACCATGCGCAGCAGTGCGCTGTGTAAGCTGTTCTGTCCAACCATGCGCAGCAGTGGGCTATGTAAGCTGTTCTGTCCAACCATGCGCAGCAGTGGGCTATGTGAGCTGTTCTGTCCAACCATGCGCAGCAGTGGGCTCTGTAAGCTGTTCTGTCCAACCATGCGCAGCAGTGGGCTGTGTAAGCTGTTCTTTCGAACCATGCGCAGCAGTGCGCTGTGTAAGCTGTTCTGTCCAACCATGCGCAGCAGTGGGCTATGTAAGCTGTTCTGTCCAACCATGCGCAGCAGTGGGCTATGTAAGCTGTTCTGTCCAACCATGCGCAGCAGTGGGCTATGTAAGCTGTTCTGTCCAACCATGCGCAGCAGTGGGCTATGTAAGCTGTTCTGTCCAACCATGCGCAGCAGTGGGCTATGTAAGCTGTTCTGTCCAACCATGCGCAGCAGTGGGCTGTGTAAGCTGTTCTTTCGAACCATGCGCAGCAGTGCGCTGTGTAAGCTGTTCTGTCCAACCATGCGCAGCAGTGGGCTATGTAAGCTGTTCTGTCCAACCATGCGCAGCAGTGGGCTATGTAAGCTGTTCTGTCCAACCATGCGCAGCAGTGGGCTATGTAAGCTGTTCTGTCCAACCATGCGCAGCAGTGGGCTATGTAAGCTGTTCTGTCCAACCATGCGCAGCAGTGGGCTATGTAAGCTGTTCTGTCCAACCATGCGCAGCAGTGGGCTATGTAAGCTGTTCTGTCCAACCATGCGCAGCAGTGGGCTATGTAAGCTGTTCTGTCCAACCATGCGCAGCAGTGGGCTATGTAAGCTGTTCTGTCCAACCATGCGCAGCAGTGGGCTGTGTAAGCTGTTCTGTCCAACCATGCGCAGCAGTGGGCTGTGTAAGCTGTTCTGTCGAACCATGCGCAGCAGTGGGCTGTGTAAGCTGTTCTGTCCAACCATGCGCAGCAGTGGGCTCTGTAAGCTGTTCTGTCCAACCATGCACAGCAGTGGGCTCTGTAAGCTGTTCTGTCCAACCATGCGCAGCAGTGGGCTATGTAAGCTGTTCTGTCCAACCATGCGCAGCAGAGGGCTATGTAAGCTGTTCTGTCCAACCATACGCAGCAGTGGGCTGTGTAAGCTGTTCTGTCCAACCATGCGCAGCAGTGGGCTGCGTAAGCTGTTCTGTCCAACCATGCGCAGCAGTGGGCTGCGTAAGCTGTTCTGTCCAACCATGCGCAGCAGTGGGCTATGTAAGCTGTTCTGTCCAACCATGTGCAGCAGTGGGCTATGTAAGCTGTTCTGTCCAACCATGCGCAGCAGTGGGCTATGTAAGCTGTTCTGTCCAACCATGCGCAGCAGTGCGCTATGTAAGCTGTTCTGTCCAACCATGCGCAGCAGTGTGCTGTGTAAGCTGTTCTGTCCAACCATGC
Organism: Dermacentor albipictus; assembly: GCF_038994185.2. Taxonomy (NCBI): domain Eukaryota; kingdom Metazoa; phylum Arthropoda; class Arachnida; order Ixodida; family Ixodidae; genus Dermacentor; species Dermacentor albipictus. Next base: position 239,486,050 of record NC_091821.1, on the reverse strand, counting down.
GGCAGTGAGCTATGTAAGCTGTTCTGTCCTACCATGCGCAGAAGTGGGCTATGTAAGCTGTTCTGTCCAACCATGCGCAGCAGTGGCTCTATGTAAGCTGTTCTGTCCAACCATGCGCAGCAGTGGCTCTATGTAAGCTGTTCTGTCCAACCATGCGCAGCAGTGGCTCTATGTAAGCTGTTCTGTCCAACCATGCGCAGCAGTGGGCTCTGTAAGCTGTTCTGTCCAACCATGCGCAGCAGTGGGCTGTGTAAGCTGTTCTGTCCAACCATGCGCAGCAGTGGGCTATGTAAGCTGTTCTGTCCAACCATGCGCAGCAGTGGGCTATGTAAGCTGTTCTGTCCAACCATGCGCAGCAGTGGGCTATGTAAGCTGTTCTGTCCAACCATGCGCAGCAGTGGGCTATGTAAGCTGTTCTGTCCAACCATGCGCAGCAGTGGGCTATGTAAGCTGTTCTGTCCAACCATGCGCAGCAGTGGGCTATGTAAGCTGTTCTGTCCAACCATGCGCAGAAGTGGGCTCTGTAATCTGTTCTGTCCAACCATGCGCAGCAGTGGGCTGTGTAAGCTGTTCTGTCGAACCATGCGCAGCAGTGCGCTGTGTAAGCTGTTCTGTCCAACCATGCGCAGCAGTGGGCTATGTAAGCTGTTCTGTCCAACCATGCGCAGCAGTGGGCTGTGTAAGCTGTTCTGTCCAACCATGCGCAGCAGTGGGCTGTGTAAGCTGTTCTGTCCAACCATGCGCAGCAGTGGGCTATGTAAGCTGTTCTGTCCAACCATGCGCAGCAGTGGGCTGTGTAAGCTGTTCTGTCCAACCATGCGCAGCAGTGGGCTATGTAAGCTGTTCTGTCCAACCATGCGCAGCAGTGGGCTATGTAAGCTGTTCTGTCCAACCATGCGCAGCAGTGGGCTATGTAAGCTGTTCTGTCCAACCATGCGCAGCAGTGGGCTATGTAAGCTGTTCTGTCCAATCATGCGCAGCAGTGAGCTATGTAAGCTGTTCTGTCCAACCATGCGCAGCAGTGGGCTATGTAAGCTGTTCTGTCCAACCATGCGCAGCAGTGGGCTATGTAAGCTGTTCTGTCCAACCATGCGCAGCAGTGGGCTGTGTAAGCTGTTCTGTCCAACCATGCGCAGCAGGGGGCTGTGTAAGCTGTTCTGTCCAACCATGCGCAGCAGTGGGCTATGTAAGCTGTTCTGTCCAACCATGCGCAGCAGTGGGCTATGTAAGCTGTTCTGTCCAACCATGCGCAGCAGTGGGCTGTGTAAGCTGTTCTGTCCAACCATGCGCTGCAGTGGGCTGTGTAAGCTGTTCTGTCCAACCATGCGCAGCAGTGGGCTATGTAAGCTGTTCTGTCCAACCATGCGCAGCAGTGGGCTATGTAAGCTGTTCTGTCCAACCATGCGCAGCAGTGGTCTATGTAAGCTGTTCTGTCCAACCATGCGCAGCAGTGGGCTATGTAAGCTGTTCTGTCCAATCATGCGCAGCAGTGAGCTATGTAAGCTGTTCTGTCCAACCATGCGCAGCAGTGGGCTATGTAAGCTGTTCTGTCCAACCATGCGCAGCAGTGGGCTATGTAAGCTGTTCTGTCCAACCATGCGCAGCAGTGGGCTATGTAAGCTGTTCTGTCCAACCATGCGCAGCAGTGGGCTATGTAAGCTGTTCTGTCCAACCATGCGCAGCAGTGGGCTATGTAAGCTGTTCTGTCCAACCATGCGCAGCAGTGGGCTATGTGAGCTGTTCTGTCCAACCATGCGCAGCAGTGGGCTATGTAAGCTGTTCTGTCCAACCATGCGCAGCAGTGGGCTATGTAAGCTGTTCTGTCCAACCATGCGCAGCAGTGGTGTATGTAAGCTGTTCTGTCCAACCATGCTCAGCAGTGGGCTGTGTAAGCTGTTCTGTCCAACCATGCGCAGCAGTGCGCTGTGTAAGCTGTTCTGTCCAACCATGCGCAGCAGTGGGCTATGTAAGCTGTTCTGTCCAACCATGCGCAGCAGTGCGCTGTGTAAGCTGTTCTGCCCAACCATGCGTGCAGTGAGCTATGTAATCTGTTCTGTCCTACCATGCGCAGCAGTGCGCTGTGTAAGCGGTTCTGTCCAACCATGCGCAGCAGTGGGCTATGTAAGCTGTTCTGTCCAACCATGCGCAGCAGTGGCTCTATGTAAGCTGTTCTGTCCAACCATGCGCAGCAGTGGGCTCTGTAAGCTGTTCTGTCCAACCATGCGCAGCAGTGGGCTGTGTAAGCTGTTCTGTCCAACCATGCGCAGCAGTGGGCTATGTAAGCTGTTCTGTCCAACCATGCGCAGCAGTGGGCTATGTAAGCTGTTCTGTCCAACCATGCGCAGCAGTGGGCTATGTAAGCTGTTCTGTCCAACCATGCGCAGCAGTGGGCTATGTAAGCTGTTCTGTCCAACCATGCGCAGCAGTGGGCTATGTAGGCTGTTCTGTCCAACCATGCGCAGCAGTGGGCTATGTAAGCTGTTCTGTCCAACCATGTGCAGCAGTGGGCTATGTAAGCTGTTCTGTCCAACCATGCGCAGCAGTGGGCTATGTAAGCTGTTCTGTCCAACCATGCGCAGCAGTGGGCTATGTAAGCTGTTCTGTCCAACCATGCGCAGCAGTGGGCTGTGTAAGCTGTTCTGTCCAACCATGTGCAGCAGTGGGCTGTGTAAGCTGTTCTGTCCAACCATGTGCAGCAGTGGGCTGTGTAAGCTGTTCTGTCCAACCATGTGCAGCAGTGGGCTATGTAAGCTGTTCTGTCCAACCATGCGCAGCAGTGGGCTACGTAAGCTGTTCTGTCCAACCATGCGCAGCAGTGGGCAGTGGATGCGCAGCAGTGGACTTTACCCAGCATGTGGCTTCTTCCTCATGGACCAATGTACCTGTGAACTCTGGGTTAATTTTTGTCTCTGGGACTCTTCAAGCAAGTCCACAGAAATTCCCCACTAAAAGTGCACGTGAACTGCAATGTAGCTGTCTTCCACCGCTGAGCTAACGTGCAGTGAGCCTTAGTGAAATGTTTAGTCACCGAGATACCTGCAATCTTTTCAAAAGTATTTGTATCTGCTGCCATGGATGAACAGCCACACTTTGCCTCTGGTAACTTCCAGTGAGGCTGTCTGATACCGGTGAATTTTCAGTATGAAACTGTGCTTGTGTGTGGCTGCTGAAGCAAGTCCACACAAATCCTCTGTTAGCTTCTGGTACAGGCGAACTCATAATGCATCTTTCTGTCTATGACTGCTGAAGTGAGCATGCTGCAAGCTTTTATTTGTGTAGTAGCCAAGGTACCTGCGACGACTTCATCAATATTTTTCTGTGACCACGGAAAAGTCACATTCAGCTTATGTTTATTTGCTTTGAAGCCTTCAAGCGTATGAACACTCATGGTGAATTTGTGTTTGTGACCACTCAAGTACAGCAAGTGTCTTGCAACTTCTAGTACCTGTGAAATCAGTTTCGTATTGTGTTGAAGCAAGTGTCTTGTAACTGCTTGTGTATCTCTGAACTCTCGAGTACTGTTCGTGTTGGCAACTGCTAAGTGATCCTTCAGTAATTTTTTTAATGCACAGTGTGTCTATAAAATATTTAGTACTGTTATAGTGTGCTACCACTGAAGTAGCCTTGCAGAAAGTCTGGAGTAGCTTCCTTTATGGCTAAGACACCTGTAAACTATCCAGCAAATATCGCATTTATATGCCTGCGACCGTTAAAGCGAGCCAGCCCACAGTAGCTCTCCTACTAACTTCCTTTGTACCCCACCCTTGCAGAGAGCTTTTTAAAGTTCTTTAACTGGCCGAGGTGCATCTGCAAATTATTAGCTCAACTGAAATGGTCTCGTCACTACACGAAAGTGTTTGTTTGCTCTGGTGACCTTTACCAGAACTTGTTATGAATGCTAGCGCATTTGCTCTATAAATGGATGATCATACAGCAGCTGTCTGTGCATATATGATCACTGAACTAGTCTCATGTAGTTTTGTTAATACCTAATGTAGTTGTGACATCTCTAGTGTAACTTGTGTTGGTGTAACTACTGAACATGGCCTAGGGAAAGGCTGTGGCTAGCTAAAGTGGCTAACATATCTGAACTGTTCAGCAAATTTTGCATTGATGTTCCTTCGACCACGGAAGTGAGCCCACAGCAAGCCTCATGATGAGTTCCGTAGTGGCCCCACTGCAAATTCTTAAATGTTCTTGCTACCCAAAGTGCATTTGTAAACAGTTTCAGTCATGTGCACTTTTATTAACCTTGGTGCGGTATAAATAACTCCTAATGGCTGAGCTTGTATGATGAAATTATTAAGTTTTATTTGTTTGCATTCATGGGCTTTACTGAAAACTGCTCAGTGCATTTCAGAGTAGAACTTGTGGTCTTCCTGCAACTGTTTTATTGAAATAAATGCTGTATTTTTAATGAGATTGTCAAATGATTCAACAGCCTGCAGAACTAAGTTCTGTAGCTTCGTTCCTAGCACAAAAAAAGTATAGCTTGCATCTCTGTATGTTCTCAATTAATGCATTTTTATCAAGTTGTATGTAATGTATTTGCATAGCATAGCAGGGCACCATGTGCACAATGCTTAGCTGCACTGCACCCTTCATTTAATGTGCTCTGAGATGCGATGGGCTGTATTCCTGGCCTGTCTGCTGGTACTTCAGCTTTCCCACATGACACAGTGACACGCACATAAGTTTTAAAAAGCAAAGCGACAAACCCGATCCATCTGATTGCGGTCAAGCTCGAACACAACTGCAACGCTTCTATAGAGTGCGGCCGTGCTTCTGTACGGCATTCTCCCACGCTGCCGCGGCGTTCAGAAAAAGGCGACGGTAGTGCCATGTGGATTTTCAAGTAAATATGCTCAGTGCGAAGCCTTTCGTTGGACCCACTCTCCCAATGTAGTACACGCTACTTGTAGGAGCCGCGTGCCCACTCCCTTGGTTGATTGGATTGTAGGAGCCACCCTCCACATTTTCTCCCATGCATAGTGTTGTCTGGTGAATACTCAGTCAACCAGCACCCGGCGTTTGAGAATCTGCCGCTTCGAGACGAGCGGAGTCGGCGCTCTTGTCTTTATTTTGCTCCGTGTTCCTGCTCAAGAAAGCGAAATTTCATTTCCAAGGCGACTTCCTTGTCCTGAAAACTATGTCCTGAAATCGAAGCCGCACAGGAGAGGCACGGTAAAACTATAAATAAATGATAAAAATGAAGAAGCGCTTTTCGCACACTTCCCACGACTTAATCAACCTCCTTGGTTAATGACAGTTAATTTTACCAGACAGATACTTATCAACTTGTATCCTTGTATTACTGGTTTTAGTATGAAATCTGAATATCCTGGCATATTGTACTGGGAATGACATCATCAATATCATAAAGAAATTACTGTTTTCATTGGAAACAACCTGCTTTTATTTTTTATTTAGCCTAGCAATAAAATCACAGAGCCAAGTCACTTAATCTGTAAGTGGACATCACCTCACAAGGCTCTATTTCAGGTGATGGAAATAAGCAGCATACACATGAATGTAACTTGAGTGGTTTACATGTTTCTTTTTTCAATTCTTGCAGTTCACGTTAACAGAGATTCACTGTATCATGGTTGCGACAAGTTCTTTTGATGTCGTAGTCAGGGCAACACAGAGGAATATGGAAGATGAGAAGAAACATCACACGTTCAGTAAAGCAAGCCCGAGATTATAAGTGAGTAGATGAGGTATTCCAATTTGGACTGAAATGTACAAGTGCACGGAGTGATAGAAAACATGACAAACAAGGCTGAAAGAGCACATGAAGGTACAAAGGGAACCTATGCGAATTTCTCAGAAAGGAAGATGGGCAGAAAGAGAAAAATTATTTAAAATTTGGTGTTCGAATGCGGCGTTCCAATTTTCGATTGGGTATTTGACAATCTTTACTTGAAAAATTTTAAGCACAGCTAGTTGGCACATATTAAATGAATTCTTAGGAACGGCGAAATCAAGATATGACAGCATGATGTGCCGTGAAGTTGTTGCTCTTCTTTTCAATAAAACTTGCAGTACTTGGAAAAATTCAGTCACTTTATTTGCGTTGTGCAGGCAAGGACTATGCCCGCTAGTCCAGTCACCATTACGCACGATGGTGCCCTCCGGCTTCTGTAATCACGCCATAATCTTGGCATGGCAGCTGGCGCCATCGTTACAGGCTCCACGGTCATATGTAAATTAGGACAGCAGTTTCAGGTTCTTTGTTTATTTCCCCAGCCGAGAGGGGAAGGGTGACTGTTATCATCTTTGACATTGCCTCTGCCTTATTGTCAGACTAAACGCCGTACGCAGCAGCCGCACCACATCAGGGAGGAGCTTTGTACAGATCCCAACTCTCTTGCATGCGTAATCATGCGAACGACAATTAAAATTTGGAGTCAGATATCTCGGAGCACATACGCACCAGAAGAATTCTTCCAAGTGATACGGTGTAGAAACATGAGTGCCTCTAAATTTTCAATACAAACATACCCACTTACTGTAGTCAACAAAAAGTTAACTATTGAATTTTAGTTGATTGGGCTGCTGAAAGCAATAATTATCATCTCACTTTGCACCGCCCTGGCCACATAACTTACTTGAAAAGGTGGTCCTCGCGTGCCCCAGTGGCCAATTTTAAGAAAACCAAAAAGCTTAATTTTGAACACCCCGTAGTTCCCACATGCAAACGCTATGCGTTCTTTCACCCTTCTCGCGGAAGCTCTCCCACGTCCAACAAGGCATCAGAAGCCTATACAAATAAAAGCTCTTTGCAAAGCTAATTATGTTTACCAGCAAATAAGTCTTAGGCAACTAATGAGAAAATCTGTGAACAGAAAACAGAACTCTACAATCTTTCTAGTTTCACTGAGACATCTTTGCTTTTGATGCTGCTTATTTTCCCGGTCTCATCTCCTATTAATGAAAATTGAAAACTGAGCTAGTTGGTGCTTATTCATCTTGTGGTTCATGCAGCGCTCACAAGATACGAGGACATTGACAAGAAATGCACAGCGCTTGCCTCGTGCATTTTTTTGTTTTTGTCTTCATTTTATGTGAACGCTGCATTAACCACAATATCATCTTCCCTTTCTTCACTTTTCTGCTTATGGAAAATCTCCTGTCCAAGATGACATTCTGGAATAGGCGCGTAGAGGGTGTTGAACCGGAACTGAACCTTTATTTTCATCTGAACCAGAATTGAACCAATATCTATTCCACCATCTTGTAAGCAAACTCAAACTTTTTGGAGGAAATGTTCCGAGCCAGTTCAACCACAGGTTAAGCGCATAGTCACTGTTGTGGAAATTCTGTGAGAGCAAACGACATCTCTTGTGACACTTGATCACAGCGCATAGAGTGTGGCCTTGGGAACAGTCATGTAGCTCACCACAGTGATCTGTTGGGCTCATTAAATTGTATGCACAGTCAGCTAAACTGAACGCTGTCCCTATAGTTGACATGCACTGGTCTGGACAGCGCCACCGATGCTGCCTGGTCACACAGGAAGCTGCTTGCGCTCAGGGCATGTACTGTATTCAGGCAGAGTAGCACCCTCATTGCAACCGTCATGTACATTTGTTTTAATTTGTGCTTTACCTTGAGTGACTGGTGTTGTTTCTGCAGTACGATATTGGCTTCTCCACAGCAAGCGCAGGTGACGACAACTGGATTTTGTTTCGTGGTGTTTGGCTACTAATAAGCAGCTTTGCCAATTTATGTAATTGCAGGTTATCGCTATAGATTTTCGATGGTATTCCTTTTTATCTGCACGACAGTTTGCAAGCACATCAAGGAGAAAGCCATATGAAACATGTATTGTCATAGAATGCCAACAAAGCTGTATTCTTCTGAGATCTTCATTCATCTCCCTAGAAATGTAGCACAATGCATAACGAATTCTGCTCTAAGTGTCCGGACTACACTTGTTTGTTTGGTTTTATTCAACATTAAAGGGACACTAAAGAAAAATAATTATAGCTATTTTAGTAACTTTTCCTTCTACAATGCAAAAAAAAAAAACACTCATACTGTGATAAGAGGCTTGGCAAGCCAGGAAAGATGGAAGAGTGAAAGATGGGGAGAGGTGCCACCTCCCTGAATTTCCTGCACTAACACGCTATGACGTCATGGATTTTGACACTGTCTTCTTGGGGCTAGTTAATGTGAGGAGATTCAAGAACTTTTACTTATTCAGAATGAGCCAAATACGAAACACTGCCTTGAAAAAGTATGTGATGTCACACTGACGTACTGGCGTAGGAGTTTTGGCGGAAAATTCAAATAATGTCAGTTTGACCTTCATTTTCTCTTCTAGTAATCGACCCATTACAGTAAAATAAATGATAATGGGGTTCTTAATGTATAATTTATCTGTTGAAACCAATCTAGTGTTCCTCTTTAGTGTCCCTTTAGGAAGCATAACTTTTACACACATGAATTTTTAAAATTTTTTTGTGGTGGCTATGCACATAAGTTAAAGTGCTTTGATTCCAATATTTATTTGCTCACTCGAAATATTGCAGCTATAAATTCATGGATTCATCAACTTTTGCAAAGTTCACAGCTCACTTTCGAAAAACAACACTACCTGCATGCTGTTTTAGAATTAACCAAGCGCCTTTATTTATGTTTAGAAAAATGAACACATAATACATGGGTAGTTAAGTGCTAGATTAAGTATACTCATATTGTGCAGTATGGATCACCAACGTCAGCAACATTACATGTATATACTGACACAAAAATTTTGGCTCACTTAATCTGTCTTACTAAATAACTGCAGTATGGTGTCAAAATTTTTCGAACGTACAAGGTTCGACGAATTATAGCCTCTTTATTTAGGATTAATGAAAAACCTCTCCTTAATTGAAGCGAACATTCTTGGTGTAGGGCTTCTTTAGACAATCATTCATCTACATTGCACAATACTTGTAGGTAGTTGTAACGTGGTATCACAAACTGCTGACGCAAGCATCAGTCGTCCTAACGTAGTGGTTGCAAGCCACACCGTGACCATGTCACCGAAAGCTGGATGCGCACCCCATAGATCGTTATTTGCTCTTTTCACTGTCTTTTCACTGTCACGCTCTTTTCACTTTTTTTATCACTGTCTTTAACGCTGCACTTGCTTCTCTTCATTCGAGATGAGATGGCAAGCTTAGTCCCCTGCATTTGCTTCTTTGAGAATGTCCAGTGCCCTTCTCACAATCTCTGCCCCAATTATCTTGTCATCCAAAGCTTTCACTGCGGTTTTTGCCATTACACCAACCTTCGCATCACCGATGACGGGTGACAATTGGCCCAAATTTTTGTCACGACGAGTCGAGACAAACAAAACCTAGGCCAAGAAGCTGCGTTCCATTTGGAGCATGTTTTTGAATTCCTTGGATTAGATGATTGTTTAATTCATGATTTGCTGCACATTCGAAAAATTGAGGTCTCATAACGTGATTGCAAAGCCAGCAGCTATCTAATAATAAAAAAAGAAAGATAACAATTCCGTGAAAATACTCCTGCGAGAATCCAATGACGATTATTTGCATGAGGGGGGACCTAACCCATTGGAGAGCCGTTCAGGATGCTACGAAGCCCATTGAATGTACAAATTCTAAAGCGCTTGTATACACCAGTACATGATACCTAATTTTCAGGATAGTTTAAAAAGTTATTGGTACTGCAAAAAATGGTCTGCAGTAGTTCTGCACACTATTCAACTGAAGTTGTTTCTCTAAATACACCGCAAGTTTTTATGGTAACTGGAGGCATGTGAATGTTTTATTTTTATTACGACCCATTTGAACCTAAGTGAACCAATTCAAAAAGCTTTGAACCGGTTCGAGTTGTTTCCTTAAACTCCGGAGCTGAACTTGGACTAAGCTAAAGAGCATCAACCTGAATTAGGGAATCCCAACAATTCATTCCCCGGGATGTAGATTGGCAGTTAATGATTCCTTTTTCTGAGGTCACGGGGTGACAAAGCTTGAAAAGCACGGAACTACATTATTTATATATTTATTTATTTATTTATTTATTTAATTATTTATTCAAAGGAACCTTAAAGACCCTATGGCAGCTGCCATAGGGTCTGTAATCTTATCATAATTTGCTCCGTTATAATTGCGAATTTGTTTTGTTGTTCTGCCAGACACTGGCTTCGTGATGCTAACAGCTGAATGAGGTTATGATGGCTAAAGCCGCTCATATCTATCGGGACGTACCGGTGTACGAATGCAGTTCATTTTTCCCTGTAGAGTACCCAGTTGTTATTTACAGATTTACAATTAAACAAATCTAGTAATAAAGGTCATAGTGGCCTGCAAGGTCCTAAGGCCACTGTGAAGACTTGTGAGCTTCTAGGTGGACGTACATGTGTGAAGTGATTATGTGCTCAAGCATTTTGCAACATATGCAGGTTAAAGATATGGGCTGATAGTTGTCAGGCGAGTGAACATCTTCAGATTTGTGAATTGGTATTATTTTTCCTATTAATCAATCGGTGGGTAACTTTCCAGACGCTAGGGATTGTTGAAAAATATGGCATAAGATCTTGCTTGAGGCAGCGACGGTGTTCTTTAATATCTTGGAATTAATGTTGTCAATAGCAGCTGAAGTGTATAGTATTTTGAGGTTACTTATGAATAATTTAATGCATTCAACAGTGACAACAATTAGTTCCATGTATGCGGCGTCAAGTTCGGGAAGAGTTGGAACATTGGAAATGTCTTGGCGAGTGAAAACAGATGAAAAAAATGTTTTAATACAGTGAGGCAATCGGCGCTAGAAAAAGGTATATTTTCTGTTCAGTGTAAAGTTATGGTGTTAGTATCTCTTGTCGGAGATATGGTTGGGCAAAATTTTTGGGGGATTGAAAGTTAGCAGCGATGGTACGTCTTGCGAGTAGTATTTATCTTTTGCAGAAGATATTGCTGAGCGGTAATTTTTTAAACAGTCTTTCTATATCTGCCAGGCCTCAGCAGTACGCACGCATTTAGCCCTGTTATACGAACGCTTCTTTATACTCCTTACTTTGCGAAGAGACTTGTTCAACCAAGGGCTGGATTTGTCGTTAGTTATGGAGACTATCGGGACGTACCGGTGTACGAATGCAGTTCATTTTTCCTTGTAGAGTACCCAGTTGTTATTTACAGATTGACAATTAAATAAAGGTAGTAGCACTTTACAAAAAATTCTAGTTTGGAGTTAATCTCATCGTAATTTGCTCCGTTATAATTGTGAATTTGTTTTGTTGTTCTGCCAGACACTGGCTTCGTGATGCTAACAGCTGAAAGAGGTTATGATTGCTAAAGCCGCTCATATCTGAAATGGAAATTATTGTGTCAGGAGCGTTTCTGAAAACTATGTCCAAGGTAACGGAGGTGTGTGTAGACACCTTAATTATTTGGGAGAGGTTTATAACTATTTGGAATGGGTATTAGGTTCACATTTTTTCACTAATCATGGTAACTTGATAGCTATGGCATCATACTGCCGAGCTAGTAGTCTGTGTTCAGTCCAAGCTGAGGGGGCCGCATTTCAGTGTATATTTAAATTTAGGTACAAGTCTTAGAATTCTAGGTAGTCCAAAATTCTCACGTTTTTCCACTACGGCGTATAAGCAGGTTCTTTTGGGGCGTAAGACGTGATAATTTTTTTTTTTAATTGATGTTGCTTCTACTACTTTAGTTTTATTCACATTACGGTGATAGACCATTTAGAGCATATAAGAAATTCAGCAGACTTCAGCTATTCGCTCGGCTCTGAACTTGCTTACTTCGACAGCAGTGAGGACGACCATCTGAATTATTTTCTGTCTGCTCGTTCCTCAAATAATTGGGTTTGTCCCTACAGGGAACTGGACAAGAAAACATCGATTATATGTAACCCGCTTTTTAATGGGTAGGATGCGGTCATATATAAAGTTCTTAATTTAAAGTAAGAATTTCAAAATAAAAGAAATGGATATTATAATATTTTAAACAGTAATATATTTATGTGATACTACAGAAAGAATGCTGTGGATTAGATAAAAATGTTTTGACTTCTTCTTTGTGATGTACACAACTTCCTTTTTGCATAATATTGCAATGCATGTTGTGTATGTCGAGCTACACACTTAGACGGACTTTACCATTCTCACACTCCCTCTGTCTAAGGGAGCTATATTTATTCAATTAAAGCAAATAACTTCATAAAACCTTTTCTTTGTAGTTGTGTGCAAAAGACATCCAATTATGTTTTCTCAAGATGGCTCTATATATTACTATTTAAATATAATTGGTTCAGATAATATTGGTACGTCATGTTTATGTTCATTTGTTTTCTGTGGAACAGTCACATGACTTTGTTTTTATTTCTAATTCGGACAATGCTTAGTATTTGTCAGTGTGACAGCAGCATGTCATTTGAAAGGATCATCAAACAGTTTTAAAGTTCCTGCTTAGTGATTAATGAACATTGAGGCCAAAACTTCTACTGACAGGGATGCCACAAGCAAAATAATGCAGTGCCATCAATTAGCATTATTCTAAGTTTTACGTTACCTTCTCCCGATCAACTTACGTTACCATTGCTCGAATACAGTGAACAGAACGAGTTGACCTGACTCTTTCAGTACGTCCTCTAAATACCATTTCACGCATTCTTTATCCTCGCAAACGATTCCTTTTGAAAGATCTTCGCAGTCATCTTTTGTCGTTTTCTTGTTAGCACACCACCAGCAACATTGAAAAAGAATCAGGCGGGCTGTATCAGGGACGCAGCCGCAGTGGTGCACATGACGTCTTGTGCGTGCTGCTGAGGGTGTGTGCGCACTAGGATACAGAAATGACATAACCAAACAAACAAGTGACATTTATTCATGCATTACGAAGCTTATCTGTGCTGAACTTATCATACAAATAGAGTTGAAACCATGTACAAATATATTCAAGTGCCAAGAAAATGCCATTGTTACAACCGATAGTTGTTATAACTAGGTAGCTAAAAAGAAAGCATAGGAGATAAATATTTCAATTAGACAGAAAGAAGTACAATCAAACCCACTTATACCATTACCAATTTTAACACTACTAGGGTGAGCACCCTGTGAACTTTTGTGTGTGTTCTATTGGGTGCTTGCACAGAAAAGAGAAGACACACGAAATCCGGGGAAAGAAAAAAACATACGAGCCACTTCGCCACACTTTCTGTGAATGCACCCCGCACGGCACACCTTCATGCCGTGGACTGTCAGGGACTGACAACCAATTTTCACGGCACTATTTTTGCTAGTGCAGTGGAAAGGTGCACTAACAGGTCAGAGGTCAGGCTGTCTAATCATGAAGTGGTGATACAGAAAATGCTGTGGAACATTTTTTATCAGAATTTTTCAATCTGCAGTGAGGATGTAGCCGTTCACTGGAAACATGCTGAAAATGGTGATATGCAAGGACGGTAGCAATTATACGCCGGCATTAGTGGGAGACAGATGCCAAGTGTGGCCGTGCTGTAACAAAGTATGAGTTTTTTTATCAAGTCGATGTTCCTACGATTCATGTTTTCTAAATTGGTAAATGATTTTTATGATAATAGCTATGTGTTTTCGGGGTTTCCTGTCCTACTGCTTTGGTATTTAACCGGTCAAAACGAAACCAATTGGATTCATAATGAAAAGACTCCTTTACACCTGATACGGAGTTCAGCATGTTGCCGTAGCCATGCATGCGTTTTTGATTTCCGATAATGCTCAAGTGTCTAATAATATGGCAACAGCAATTTTAAGCAATAGTTATGATGTACTTTATAACCGTCAACTTACGTATGGTAATCTCATAGAATACATCCGAAGTACCAAGATTTTACCCCTAGATCTCGCCACTTGCTGGTTTTGAAGACTTTCTTTCCCAATTTAAAATTATAGTTCCTACTTAAATTGTGAACAGCGTGCACGATTCTATCACTATACATCATGGTCATTACATTTCCATCAACATTTCACAATACAGTCTGGCCAGTTGTCAGTCCCTTTAACTGTCTCGCTTCCACCGATGTTGGCGAGGGGGTTAAAGGGGGACGTGCATGCGAGGCCGGCAATGCCCTGTGAAGGCATGCCATACAGAGTACGCGGCATTAAGGTGAGTGTGACAAAGCTGCATAAATTCATTTTATTGCAATAGCAATTACATGGACAGTCTAGGTGCATTTCTGCTGTCGGCGTCACTGTTGCCCTGATGTTCCGTATGAAGTCCAAAGGGAAGAAGCGCGTTGTCTGCCGTCGTGCGCAAGGCACCAGGCGAGGGGGGTGAGGGGGGGGGGTAGTGTGTTCTGCTGCGGCGGCGTTAGAGTTTGGTGCAGCCGCACGGGCCTTATATTGAAAGTGATCAGCGATGGAGACAGAGTGTGCGGAGTGCTGTTAGCTTCATGTGCACCGTGTTTTCGCCGCTTAGTTCGTATGGAAGCGAGAGGTAGCACGGAGGTCATTTCGTTCGCTGCTGCTGCCGCGCTTCCTATGTCCAGCATATTTTCACTGCGAGTTTCTGTGGTCATTGAGTGAGATGTGTTCATGTTTGCTTGTGCGCGTGACACCATGCATGTGGATGCTTGTGTGACACCATGCGCGTTGACACCATCCTTACTTCGTATAGATGTCTGCTAATTTCCTATCACAATCGATGCTTTGCCTTTCCGGCGAAACTGCGACTTCACCACCCCCCTGTTTTTCTTTTTTCCGGGGCAACTAGACGAAGGCGCGCCATGCGGGGTGGACGGCGCAAAAGTAGGTGTGGCGAAGCGGCTCACCTTTCTTTAAGGTTCTTTTTCTTCTCAGCGCATACACTCACTAGCCAGACTTGTTATAACTGATAACGTGGCATGGGAGCATTACAGTAAGTGGTTAAATTTACTCTAATACACATACAAAAGTTGATGGTGCTTCGTCCTCATCGTTATATCCAATATATTTTTAAAACCGGTATCGTAAGAAGGTTTCGTCGTAGTGGAAGTGCTGTACGGTCCAGTTTTGCAATCATGCTCGCCCCCCTACCCCCCATTAGATACATCGCCCTTGTGGCCGAACTCGTTGTCGATGAAGACGGGTTTGAACCGCACTGTAGTCAACTCCAGGCGCCCGTGATATACTCAGGCACACAAGTAATCCGCTCTTGCTTTGGTCCCACACTGTGGCAGCCTGTTGTGCCCTGGAGTTTCTTGGTGGATGCTGGCTGGCTGCTGGTGTCATCTGCCTCCAGTGTAAAGCTACTGTATATGGCTGGGCAGTCAGATATAGTAATCCTACTCCATTGCACTTAGTCGGTGACCACCCTTTAGTGGCGTGCGGGGCTGCCGTGTACCGCTCTAGTCCGCCGAACGCGTAGATGGCGGGGGCTCCTGCGTCGCGCATTCTATGGAGACGAAAATATTCTATGCCTTGTTGCCACGGCACTGATCGAAGCCACCATCACTGCCATTTTGATTATCTCACCACCTCGAACAGGCGCTCTCGCACGCTGATTCACTGGCAGCTGTATAGCCACCACTGCGGCTATAGGCCTAGCTATTTCGACGTTCGCTACCAACCTTCTCGCTATTCGGTGCTTTTCACTAAAACAATTCCCCGCTGTTAGCAATGGCGCCGACTCAACCTTCGTAAGCCTATAAATATTGGCACGGAAGCTCAATAAGCGCGAAGCTTTGCATGATGCTGGTTCCCAAAAGTCAGCTTCGGCTCTATACACCAGTGTTACGCGCTGAAGCATGGCAAGAGTAGAAAGAAGCAATTGTCTCGGTACACAGAATGTATTGCTTAATTATACACGCATGTACCCGCCGTATCCCATCACTTTTCGAGCACCTATACGCCTAATAATTGTACCGAAAGGCTTTCAAAGCTATTTTGGATGTGCCCTGTGGCAATTTGAGCCCTTGGGGGCAGTAAAAGGTAGTGATTCCAAAGGTCGGTCGGTATCGGCGACAAAAGTTATGGCTTTGCGACGAATAAACTCATATCTATTTGCAGAGGCCACACAACGCACGGGAAGCCGACAAACCGCCTCTCAACGAAAGCGAGGGTACGAGATGGTACGACCGTTGTTATTCACCGCCATCACGATTTTAGCGACTCACTGTACGTCGGCATTTCACCTTGGCGAAGTTCATATACGCATATTTTCTTGTCGACCTTCTAGCATCATTATTGGGTGTTATACCTTTTTTGTCTAGTGCGGTAATTCTGATCAAAGCACTTCTACCATTTGGAATGCACATAAGACATTTGCCATCACCTTTTGTCTTGTGCCAAATTAATTGTCTTGTGACAAACTGATGGCACAAATTGTTCTAGCTCATTTGTAATTTTATGTCTGTCTTGCACCCAGGCGAATATCTTTGTTCTCGTTAGCCTAGAAAATTTTATAAGTTTGCAAAATTAAGTTTCTTGCCTACCCAAAAAAATATATTTGCAACATACTGTGCACGGCATACCGTCCATGGCAAGGTAAGCTTAAAGGACCCCTGAAACGGTTCGGACAAATTTTGTAGACGCGTAGGGTACAGCTTAAGTAGAACATTCGCACCACAATTTAAGTGAAGCGTTACGTATTAATGGAGCTACAAGCGATTATAAGTTACCCTCCTCCCCAGCCATGCTTTTCCTTCTCAACTCGTCCGCCGAGCGAGCGGGGCTAAGCTCCGCCTTCACTGGTCCTGCGTCATGATGCGACGTCACATCGTCGACTTCCGGGTGTTTTGGAGCCCGCCCCAGCCCGCGCGAAACCTCTCCGCTAGCTGCTTGGCTGTCAACCCCAAGCGAGAGCTATCGAAGCAGCGTGCGTTGCGAGCATTCTGTCGTAGTGCCGAACGTGTCTGGTATTCCGTTAACCACAAGCAAGCTGGTCATTTCGGCAAATGACTGGAGGCATAAACTCAAGCTGATGACGGAACTTTGGCGTAGACGTACGTGAGCGGCCTGATCGGTCTGCATATGGTCCAGACACTTGTTGGCGCAGCGCTTAACCAGTCAAACAAAGCGCTAATAATGCTCTAATGAAGTGTAAAACATTTTAAACATTTATAAAAACAACGTGTTGATGATTACACTCCTGCGAAAAGTACGCACCAGCAGCAAAGAAGGAAAGGCTTCGTTGCTGCTACTGTGTATGGTTGAGCTCTATGCCACCAGGTGGCTGCATCGTGCAGACCATTCACATTTGCCCTTCTGCTCATTTCGGCTCATCCCGTTACGGCACAGTCAAGCGGCCAGATCCTGTCCCCTTGCGCTTACGTTTTCCTTAATGTGGGACTCGCGAAACGCTATTGCGTTAGTAATCTTCCGGTGTAAAGTGACGGCCACAAACGCGCAAATCCTGCGCAGCAGCCAGTTCGCCCGTACGCTGCCTTGCAGAGGGACACGATGTCGCAGCTTGACATATTGCCAGTCGCTACGTTTGCAGCCCACAAGGCAACAAAGTCGAATCATAGTGCTCGCGAAAAGACTGACACCAACTCTGACCGCGGAGCTCTCGTCAAAAAGGAGTACGTTGTAACGCAAGCAGACGACACTTGCTGTGTGCCGGAAGTGCTTAAGTGTACTGAAAAATTGTTCTTGTGCATTCTCTTTATGCTACTTTCTTTTTATAAAAACAAATTAACTAACATTCGAACTATTACGAAGATCATTTGTTTACCATAAAGTTGGAAAAATTATCGACCACGCGCCCTGGTCAGCCAATCAGATAGCTCGCCCATGTGACGTAATATGGGTTATTTGCATCATATGGGTAGGGGCGGCTTAAAACTCCGCCGAGCACTGCACTGCGATCGACAGCGATGTGCATCTTTAAAACCTTATAATAAATTACACGCTTTACGCAGAGCACTTAGATGTGTCAATTAATGATCAGAAGGACCTACTCTAACGATTCAGTACGTTTGTAGAAAATCGCCAAAATCGTTTCAGGGTCCCTTTAATTGGTCACAGTTGGCTTTGTGTTTTGCTTCACTGTTGAGCAGCACTTACTGATTGTACAGTAATAACAAGCTTTGCCAATCGGCTACAGATTACTGCTGTACTACTTCACGTGTTCCAAAAAGGCCTGAATTTTTCTGCTCCGAAACTGCTCCAAAATGCTGATGTGGTTACTTCTAAACTGCTCCAAAATGACATTTTCTCCTGGTCCAAAAATTGCTCCTGCTCCTAAAATTGCTGCAAATCCTAAGTTGGCTGGACCAACACTGCATTATGTATGCGTCCCCTAGTGGCACATATGTCAAATGGCAAAATTCAAGAGGACGTAGTAAATCCCAGAACTTGTTTAATATAATGCACTATTGTATCAAGAGGTCAGTGTGCTTTAGAGGCCCCTATGAGGCCGACATTATATGTACAGGTTTTATGCAGGAATTTATTTTTATTACGCAGAAGAGCAGTGCGCTTACTGGCTCTACATATGGCGGTCAGCAAGAGGGGTGATACAAGCTAATTTGAGGTGCTAGCATTCGCCATGCATTTAAACTTCGTCTATATATGTCCACAAATATATACGCCGAGATACCGACCGACTCAGCAGCAGACAGCATGCAGCCAGTATTCGTAGGGGGGAAGGGGGCTGGGGGGGAGGCGGCAAGGCAAACTTCGCTTTGAAACTCCCTTAATGTGTGCGTTGGGGGGCAAGGCGGTGTTTGTAAGAATATCTTGTATGAGCACTGGACAGGGAAATCAGCTAATGGATGTCGGGGAAGATGTAATGAGAATGGAAAAACCAAAGATTAACTCAGTAAATACGGGCGTTCTGACATTATGGCGCCCATTCCGCAAATAAACGCAAAATGAGCTTGTCTTGTCAATATAGTAACTGGTTGCATATAACTGATTGGTGGAAAATGTAATTGGATCACAGTGAGTGTTACGGAGTAAAAAAATGTAGTCGGTCGATTAGAAAACTACCAAAAAATCTAATTAATTATATGTAATTTGTTACGTAAAAGTCCGACGTTGATGAAGGCTCGCCTCTGCTATCATTCGAAAAGTCGTGTGCAGTCTTTGAAGATATTTCAATGTCCAACGCCACATTTTTATTTCTCAAGCTGCCCCCCCCCCCCCAATGTCCACTTCAAAAAATCTACCCGAAAACAAGAAGGGTGCTATCTGAGAAAACGAGAACTGAGAAAACATTTTTCTCGGCAACGAAAGCAGAGTTTGACGTTTACATGGTAAAGGAAAAGTCAAAATTCAGCAAAATATATTTAGTCGTTGAACATAAATAACAATTTGAAAAGAAAAGAAAAGCATTTATGAAGTTTACAACTCTGGAACTCGGCAATAAAGAAGGATAGCATGATTTTCTAAACTACACAAAATGATGCATATAAAGCGTACAAAACTGATGAATCATACACCGCTCTGAATTGTACCCCTGACTTATGCCTGTATACGACTTTTTCAAAACCCTTTCAAACATTGTAACAATTCACCGTAGGGTGTAAATTCGTACATCAAATTTCTACTCTTGAGGTGCTCAAGTATATGCGGTTTGCATAAGTGCCATATATGTTTTTGGTGCAGATTTAAAGAGTTGTAAACTTCGTGCTTCAGTTTTAATAAAGTTACCATACGCTGCACTGTTTTACAAATGTAATGAAATAAAGTGGTGAGCAAATAAATGGGAAAACGTATACACCATATAAATGCAAATTTCTGACTATTCGCGAGTGTAAAGTACACTTCCACGCTGAAAATTGCAGCGTGCTCTTTTTTTTGTTTTTGCAAGATCATTGTTAGTAATCATCTTATCGTTTAGTTCCTTCTATACTTTATAATCCCAGATCATTCTTTTTCCTGCTCATGTAAATTTGGCTTTTGCAATAAGCATGGCACAAACGGAAGAAGGTAATTATGGGGTCTTAAATTACAAAACCACGATCTGATTATGAGGCATGCCGTACTGGGGGCCTCCGGAAAAATTTTGACACCACGGAGTTCTTTAACGTGCACCTAAATCTAAGTGCGCCGGTGTTATTGCATTTCGTCCCCATCGAGATGCGACCACCCTGACCGGGACTTGATCCCGCGACCTCGTGCTTAGCAGCGCAACAGCATAGCCACTAAGCAACCACGGCGGCTATAAACGGAAGAAAGTGCGGTTCTGTGTCACAGTTGTATATACCGTCACGTCGTGGTGAGAGTGAAAAATGAATACTACCAAAACGGTGAGCACTGCCTCGGAGCAGCCAGAGCGCCTCCGCCGAACGCGCCTAAAGCGACGGAAATGGATCCACGGTCATCTTCCGCAATTACGCGACTGCAGCACAGATAGAGTGAGCTAGCACAAACGCAGATTAACGTTGTCTAGCACAGACCCGATAAAAATGGCGACTTCGGCTTTCGCCGCGCAACAAATGGAAATTGGCGGCGGTCACATAATCGGAGCTCGGCAAGATCTTATCGCACGGACAGAACCAACCAATGCAGCGCTCGATATCAACCAGCCGCAGATACCATAACTCTTTATTGGGCGACCTTTGGGCAACATTGCTGGGCAACAAATAGGTGTAGGCGTGCGAACCTGTGAACTTCAAAATTCGTGAAAATCTCGCACACACGAAAAAGCAGGCGGGAGGGAGCGGAGATAGCACGCACTTTGCTCTAAGCACACAGCCTTTTTTAGGACACACACACTTTATTAACGATGACTTAGGGTAGTAAATCTGGAACACCAGAGACTGACAACACTCCTTACAGATCAATGACTTCATCAGCAACTTTGATGCTGCCGATTTCTGCCGCTTCAAAAGAAAGAAAAAATACACCCGTCTAAAAAACTTGCCCGAAGCAGGCACCTCCGGTGTATGGATTCTTGTGTTGCCATGAGAACGCAGAGCATTGTTCCACCAGAAATTCTTTTTTTTTCTTTTTTCAATCTTGCGCCGCGCCGTTTTTCAACAGCTTTAAAACATTTTCGCGAACAGAATTTATTTTTCGTAAAGCTTCACACGACATTCGTAAAATCATACAACGACCTTAAATTCGTAAATATTACGCAAAAATTTAGGATATGGCCGCTGTGAAGATTAGACTTAGAAAAGCGAACACCCGCACATGCTTTTATACGTCCCCTGTTTTTTAGCGTTTTGTTCTTGACATGAATATGTATAACGACCAGTGGCGTAGCTAGGTCGTCTGGCAACCGGGGCCCATAGGTCTTCTGTCACCCCCCCCCCCCGGGTGTAACCGGCGGAAAAAGGGGTGCCTTCAGTCGTATATGACACCCCCCCCCCCCCACTCGCCCCTTGCACCCGGGGCCTACGGCGCCTGGCCACCCCCTGTTGCTACGCCACTGATAACGACTTCGCTTACACTGATAACTCATCGGTCACCTGAAAGTTATTGTCACTTAACACTTGCTGCCACTCTTCAGAAAACACAGCGGAAATGCATGATTCGAGGACATGCAACGCGGCCGTAACAACGGCATGGCCGTCGGGCTGCGTGAAGGGGCGGCGCGCCGAACCGTTCATGGGCGTCAGAAGTTCGTTCCTGAGACCGATTCACGCTCGAGCCGCCCGTCCACCGCCGCAAGCCGCACCGCATGCGTGCGGTCGCGCGAAAGATTGCACGTATCAAACACTTGTGCACTAATTTCAGTTTACAATGTGGAAGGTATACACTGTGCAGACAGTGTATATGGTAATTTGTGCACAAGTGCTGGATACGTGCAATTTTCAGCGCGACCGGAAGCGTGCGGTGCGGCTTGCGGCGATGGGCAGCTCGAGCGCAAATCGGCCCTTACGGTTTTTTTTTTCTTTCACGGCGAGAATTGTGCGTGCTCGTTACGTGTAGAAGTGTCACTTTACCATTCATACGGCATGCATGAGGCTTTGCTAACCTCTCCACTTGGACTACAGCCTCTTCTTGCAAAGCTGCTAGGCCTAATGTTGGCAGACCCCCGGCACCGTGTGTAGCTGCCGCAGGATTCTACAGAATTCCTAAGAGAGGCGTCTGAGATATCGTGACTAAATTGGTCTACGAAGTCTTGCAATGGCTTGCAAGTCCAATCGCGAGGACGCTCTGAAATGCGGTCATCGTCAGTGCAGGCGTCATCTGTGCTAGAACTCTTCGCATTCCATAACGACTGCTCTTTAGCTTGCAGTAGAAAGATAAATGTAGAGATTACATCGGCTAATTCAATTTTTACTGTTCACAGCAAAATAGTATATTGAAGTAAATAAATAAATAAATCATGGGTGATGAAATTTTCACTTTCCCTGAGCAAGTCTGACCAGACCGGCAAGCTGTGGCGGCCGCGGTGAAACAGGCGTTCTGTCTGTCTTGGCCCCTTTGGATGGGTGTCAGCTCCACCGTTTTCTTCAGCAAGAAAACAGTGCAATAGACAGGACACGAGCAAGTGACAAACGAGAGAGAACACCTAGGTTGGTGCCGTGTCAATTGTGCTGCTTTCTGCTAAAGTAATTAAGAACCAGCCGTACGCTTCATTTTCCAACCACCATTCTTTTTTCTTCCCTATCAACACTTACTCACTACCGGCATATTGCATTGCTATCGCGATAAGTTGTATTAAAAATATATATATATACTCAAATTCCTGAAATGTGTGTCTGTTTTTTTCTTGCAGGAAATCGGCACCAGCTGTTAAGAATGGCGAGCTGCGAAACAAGATTGCCACATAGTTATGACATTGCGACACGACGCGCACCTCCCCCTCTCCGTCGCTGCAGCTGGGAGGCGTTCGAAGAAGCGGCCTTTGCGCTGGAATCCGCCGCCTTCCACCCGCCCCATCGACATTGTGACGGAACTAGTTCGGCGTGTGTGAACAATGATTCCGGAGTTCCCCAACGCGGAGCTGATTTGACACGCATGGACAAGCTGCCGTGGGGACGACGTATTTTGGTGCGTCTCACGCTTCGGCGTGGCGCAAAACAACGAGCGACCCTCGATCGGCGCAGATAATTCCCGGAACGGCACCCCGCCATCGCCGTCGTTTGGGCTTCGGAATGTGTGTGCCTTTGTGTCTGTAAACTGATCTGCAGAGCAGCGGCGAGTTGGTGATGAGTAAACGAACAGTCGCCGCGTCGTATGACCGGCGGATCGAGTGCATAAAAACTGTGGTTGTGCGAATGCTGAGTCACTTCTCTTGAGCAGTCATGTTAGACTGCTTCACTTCTCTCATGCAGTCATGTTGGACTGATACTCTTTTTCTCAAGCAGTCATGTTAGACTGATTAAATTTCTGTAAATAAACCCTTTTCCTCGTTCTCGATGAGAAACAGTTCTTCACTTCATCAACGATCTCAGCGTAAATAAGTTGGACGACGGCATGGGCCAGCTACCTTCGAATTCCTGCCGTACTCCAATCTTGGCAAAGGACCACAGGCGATGGGATTGAGCCCCCAATCCTGACACAGCGAAGGCGGACGGGCGCCTCTACGCAGCGAGGCGAGGCCTCTGCTCAACTGCGTCGTCATAGCAGCATTCACGCTGCTCCTGTTCGTCTTGCAATGGAGCTGATGGCCATGAAAACCATGCACATGTGCAACAACGCACACTATATATTCACTCGTACGGTGCAGAAAATGGCGCGACATAGCCGCTCCACATAACTGCAATACCTGTACAGGGGCCCGGAGAGAGCAAAATGTATATTGAGAACAAATTCTCGCTTGGCATGGAGCTGGCCACTCCAAAGGTTCTTCCAACACGCTACTTGCTTCAAATCAGGGTCAAGTGCGCAGAAAAATACAAAAAAACCCTATGGTGTACGCTGCACTAGCGTTTCTTATACGCGATGTATTTTTGAGGATGGCGGAAAATTCTCTAAAATACAGCGCTTAAAATGAAAACGCGATTTTTTTTAAAGAAACCGGATAATCGAGAACAGCGGATGGTGGCAAACAGACTATGGTCCTAATTTTCTCGCTAATAATTTATATACACTAATTAACCTTAACTAGCGCATTTGTATGGCTTCAGAGAATGTAAAGTTCGTGGTAATTGACGAAGTGATCTGATGTCAATTTTCCAATCGTGCTAGAAGTCCTTCTCCTAGGTCCTACAGCAGAAGAAATTTTCTTACTTTTCCGCTGGGAAACTGAAACTGGGCGCTTGAGGGGAAACCATGTGTACAAGCCTTACCACGCAATGCGAACAATCTTTATTAATCAATCAATCAATCAATCAATCAATCCATATTTAGTAATTTTTGACAAAATCAAATACAAGATGGGTATAAGTACACATTCGGAGGTCCCGAAGTAACAACTGGCGGGGGCACCTCCTAACAAGACATGAAAAGGGGATAGTAGGATCGTGGCAAACAGTGAGTCATGTCATATATTATACAATTTCTACATCATCATCGGAAATAAATGGTAAGAGAGAAAAAAAAATCTATCAAAAATATCACAAGCATATTCACACAGTTAAAAAGAAGAAAAATAATTGAAGAAATCTTAAAAATAACATGCAACATTTCAAAGCTGGATAAATGGCACGTAAAGCTAACAACGAGGAGAAGCATCAATTAAGGCAAAATTCAGTAACTCGGTAATTGAAAAGTACTTTGCGTAATGGTAAAGTGAACAAAATCTAATTAATTCTAGGTTCGTTAAATTATGTTACGCGTCAGATAAAGTGTTCATGAAATGCTTTTTCGTTCTACGCTTGAATGATAATAATGTAGATGTCTTCATATCAGATGGTATTGAATTCCAAACAGAAATGCCTGAAAACGCGACGGTAAATTTCCCATAGATAGTTCTTGCTTTTGGAAAGAGAAGATTTGAGTTGTGCTGAAAATCTTGTATTGTTATAATTCATGAGGCTAGAGCGACTAAAACCTGGAATATTAAACTCGGTATTTATAAGACGAAACATAAGGAGCGACAGCTTATGATTGAATAACATGCGTAAAGGTAAAACATTTAGGGAACGGAATATGAGACCAGAGGGAGATGTATGCGATTGGAATGCAATTAATCGTAATGCCTGCTTTTGCAAAACTTCTAACTGATGAAGATGTGTGGTATATGTATTACCTCAAGATGACAGGCAGTATGAGAGATGACTGTGTATATACGCGTAATTTATTTATTTATTTATTCATATACCCTAAAGGCCCATTCGGGCATTACATAGGGGGGGGGGGGGGGGGGGGCAGCCAGTTACAATTACAAAACGTGTAGAAAAAGAACATTGGTAAGATACAGTGACAGTGACATAATTATATACAGAAAGAATAACATACGCAAGTAGGCACTCAATACAGAAATAATCACACATTTAGGAAAACTTTCAACTTGTTAACAAAAACATCATGGTTAATGGCAGATACAATGTCCGTCGGTAGTCTATTCCAATGATATATTGCCAAAAGTAATGGTGAATGACGGTACAGATTAGTGCGAGCAAATAGGGGTTGCACTTTAAATGGGTGATCAAAACGCTGAAAAATAGTATGAGCTGCATTGATGTAAGATTCGCGGAACGCGGATCTACTATGATAAAGCGCGTGAAAATGTGATAACAAAGTTATTAGTCGGCGGTTTTGAAGAGAGGGCAATGAAAGTGATTCCTTGATATCCGTAACACTGTAGTATCGCGAGTATTTTTTTGTGATATATCTTGCTGCTTTATTTTGTAATGCTTCGAGTTGATCGATCAGATAGGTCTGATGCGGATTCCAAATAATGGATGCGTACTCTACCTTTGAACGAACAAGCGTAGTGTATGCTAATAACTTAGTAGCAGTGTTCGCCAAGTATAAGTTGCGTTTAATGAAGCCGAGTGTTTTGGATGCCTTACTGGTTATGGTATTAATGTGCTCGTTCCAAGATAAATCAGAGGATAAATGAACTCCGAGATATTTAAATGTGGTTACTTTCTCAACAGGGATTCCCTGAATCGTGTAATAGCTCAATTCTGGATTATGTGTTCTCGTGAACGTCATGGCCTTAGTTTTAGAAACATTAATTTCCATTTGCCACTGGCAACACCAAAATGCGAGTTTGTCGAGGTCTACCTGAAATGAGTTCTTGTCTTCAGCGTTACTAATTTGTCTGTAGATGATACAGTCGTCTGCGAATAGCCTTATGGTAGAAGATAAAGTGTTTCCTATGTCGTTAATATAGATGAGAAATAATATTGGGCCCAGGACCGAACCCTGCGGTACACCGGATTTTACATGCGAAAGTGAAGATGAGTACCCATTCACGTAATATAAAGACATAAGAATGGTTTGCTGAAAAAAAGAGCGCGTTTTTATTATGATGTGAATACCAAACAAGCTGTTTTGAATAAGTGACTTAATGTGGCACTGGAACTTTAGGTTCCCATCTAGTACTACACCAAGAAATTCAGTAGACACGGATCTTGCAAGTACATCATTATTTAGAGACACTACAAAAGAGTCAATGTGCAAAGTTTTTGAAGAATTGAATACCATAAATGCTGTCTTAGATGGGTTAATGGTTAGCTTGTTTTTAACACCATGAATGAACATTCGTTAGGTGAGCGTTAAGTTTATCCTGCAAAGCATATAAATTTTTATCGGATGCGAAAATAGTGGTGTCATCAGCGTAAAGAAGGCAGTGCGCATGGGTTAATCTTTCTGGCGTCATTAATGAATATGAGAAATAAAAGTAGCCCAAGTATTGATTCCTGAGGGACACCTGTATTTACAGTTTTTGATGAGGAGAAGACACCATTAACTTCGACTATATATTGTCGGTCAATTAGGTAGTTGCAAAGGATCTGTAAAGGCGGCCCAGAAATGCCATACGATTCAAGATTACTTAAAAGAATACGATGGTAATTATATCAAACGCCTTGGTGAAATCAATAAAGAGAGCACCAACTAAGAGGCATTGATCGATGGCTAATTTAACCCGCAGTAAAAGTAATAAGCGCTAATTCAGTTGAAAAATTGTCACGAAAACCGAATTGACCAAGAGTTGAAAGATTAGATTTGCATAAGTATTTAGTTAAGGAATTATGTATAAGTTTTTCGGTGACCTTACTAAAGGACAAAATGCAGATAGGGCGATAATTACTCGTGCACTTATGGTCACCTTTTTTATTTCGATGTGGTGATTACGTCTCATGAAGTGTCGTTGGCTTCACTCTGATGTTGGCACAGCAGAATATCGGCAACGACCCCTTACTGGCACCGCTAATGTAATTATTTCCTTACTGCTAGAAATGTGCTCATTTTCGGTGATTTTATGTTTTAACGTTTTATTTCAAAGCATAGTAGTCGCAACGTATGTAACACAAAAAATCACAGCATGTTCACTGGTGTTTTCAATAGATGGAAACCTCCATTAGTGCGAGATGGCTTATCTTGACAGTGTTCACAAAACGCGCTAAAGACGAAGACGACAGGAACACATACGACAGCAGGGGCGCTGAACTTCGAACTAGCCTTTATTTCAAATGATCGTCCATTTTATGCTCTGCGCATCAAATACAGCACGCGCTCATCATTATACATTCTTTTGTATGATGATCCGTGTATGAGGTACCTTATGCGCAGAGCATAAAAAGGACGATCGTTTGAAATAT